>NW_027206290.1:38367500-38967500 GCF_024711535.1 Dipodomys merriami
CATTCTAAGGCTTCCTAGTACTTCATTACCTTCAGAAAGTTTTTAAAAATATATCATATAGCTCTTTACTCATCATTATCCCTCCTTTCTCAATGCTCAAATCCATCCTCCTCTCTGTTCCCCTTCCCTCTTCTCTCTGCTTCCTCCTAACCCTTTCTCTCCTTGTCCTTCTCCCTTCTACCCACTGTCCTGTCCTCTCCCTGCTTCTCCACTCTTCTCTTCTCAATTCTAGCCACTCCTGAACAGTCAGGATTTCCCCTGTTCAGTGTCAACCCATTTGCAGCTCTCTGAAAATGGCACATTCTCAAATATCTCTACATCTGAATTGGTTATTAATTCCTCTCATTAAAAATGTCCTTACCAAGTATTAATCTGCCTTCACAATTCTATTAGTTTCACATGCTTTTAAAAATGCCTTTTATTTGAGCTCTGGGCCTGGACACTGTTCCTGAGCTTTTTTTTTTTTTTTTTTTGGTCGGTCGTGGGCCCTGAACTCTGGGCCTGGGCACTGTCCCTCAGCTCTTCAGCTCAAGGCTAGCACTATACTACTTGAGCATGAGCCTCACTTCCGGCTTTTTCTGCTTATGTGGTTGCTAAGGAATCGAACCCAGGGCCTCATGCATGCAAGGCAAGCACTCTACCACTGAGCCATCTTCCCAGCCCCTCCTGAGCCTCTTTTGCTCAAGGCTAGCACTCCACCACTTGAACCACAGCACCACTTCCAGCTTTTTCTGTGTATGTGGTACTGAGGAATTGAACCCAGGGTTTCATGTATGCTAGGCAAGCACTCTACCACTAAAGCCACATTCCCAGCCAAAAATGCCTTTCTAATCAACTCCAGTCTGCTCCCTCTAGAGCAGGCTCTTCCTGTGCACAACTCTACTCCTGAAACTGCCTTATTACTGCTGGTCTATTGCCCCACTCCACCCGACCAAGTGAGTGTACAGAACATGACTTGAGTCTTGATCCAAATGCTGAATGAACTATTCTGAAGCACAGTCATGGATAATTATTATGGCTAGATAATTAAACTATAAACAAGCACTAATAGCTATCTCTACTGCTTAAAAAAATTGAGGGCTGGTGAAGGTAGTTTAGTGCGTGTCTAATTTGTGCAAAAGCTCTAAATTCAATCCTCAGCTCCATAATTTTTTTTTTTTACTTTGTTACTTTTGGGGGGGAGGGAGGGTCCTGGGATTGAACTCAGGGCTTTGTGCATGCTAGGCAAATGTCCTACCACTTGAACCACAACCTAGACATTTTGTTTTTCTTGAAAGGTCTCAAATGTTTTTGCAAGGCAAGACTCAGACCTAGATCCTACCACCTCTTCCTCCAGAGTAACAAAAATTACAGACATTAACCACTATACCCAATCCTTGACTTTATTTACAGGTATTTACAGGTTAATAAGAACTTCATAAGCCTTCACAAACATAAAATTCCAATTTCCCCTAAGTACTTAATTCCCAGCATTTAGTTATTTGTTAATATTAGAAACAAAACCTTTCCTATTATATTTTAAATTAGGATTTGAGTTTTACCAACCGCAGTGTTAATCCAGTAAGAGCACTTCCCCAAAGACATGACACAATGGCATAAAACTTTTCTGAGTCGCTAGCTGACCAAGGTCTGCTAGTGCACAGCAGAGATAAAAGCTGCTTGCCTCTCCCCTGGTTGTTTCCAACATACAGATGTCAAAGCATTTCCACAAACTATGAAGTACCATTAAATCTAAACTATCGTGTGAGCTTCTATCAAAGATCTTACAAGTTCAAATTTTAAGTTTCATGGGCTATTCAACCTACCATATACTTCCTTCCAATAGCTAAAAATTAATAAAACTTAAATTCCAGGACTACCAGAGCACAAGACCCATTCAAAAATCTTCAACACACTTTCATGGCTGAAATGTTCTATATCTAATTTCATAATCTGACATGTTCTTTAGCGTAAATCTCAAGGTAAGTTGTTGGTACAGTTATTTGAATTTCAGCTCCCATTTATTTTTAAATTGGAAGGCAAAAATCAGCAGGGAATAATATGTCAAAATGTCTTCTTTTCTTGACTATCCAAACTTGAGCCACTATAGAATAAAAGTTTACAAAACCAGAATTTCTCCCTCCAAAATTTCTGGTACATCTCCCAGATAGCTTGCTGGCCTATCAGACCAGAAAATGAACTGCATTTTGCTACACTAAAGAAGTGGTAGAGCGGGGCTGAGAAGGTGGCTCAGTGGTAGAGCGCTTGCCTTGCATGCATGAGGCCCTGGGTTCGATTCCTCAGCACCACATAAGCAGAAAAAAAAGCCAGAAGTGGTGCTGTGGCTCAAGTGGTAGAGTGCTAGCCTTGAGCTGAAGAGCTGAGGGACAGCGCCCAGGCCCAGAGTTCAGGCCCCATGACCGGATCAAAAAAAAAAAAAAAAAAAGAAGTGGTAGAGCATATTAAACTCAGCTCTCAGCAATACTGGTGGGCCACTATGGACAAGATTAGAACTGTTTTTAGTCTCTTCCAAATTATTTATAAAAATAGGATTCCTTAGCCTTCAAGTATCTTGAAAGGGAAAATCTCCTTTAAAAAAAGAAAAAAAAAAAAAAAGTCAGTACTTCAACACCTGATTGTGGTAACAAAGCTAATATCCAAGACAAAGCCCCTTTATTGAACACCATGTTCCAACATTGTGGGCAGCTCCATCTTGTGACCTCTCCAGGTTGGCTGCTCCTGCTCTCTCTACTGCAGAGAGAACTTCAATTACAGAAATTTTTTAGTTCATAGATCTAAACTGGATGCCCCCTCATTGGAGGCCCCGAGAGTAAGACTCCATAAAAAGATTCAGGCTAGAGGAGGTTCAGACAAAACTAAGTGGCTTGAAAGCATTATAATGTGAGCAGCTGAGTTATGATTTACCAAAAAAGAAAAAAAAGGGGGCGGGGGGGGGGGGAGATGTAGTTGTGGAGATGTGAGGGAAGGGATGTTAGGGGAAAAAGGAGGCAATAATGCTTGATAAGAAATGTGCTCAGGGGCTGGGAAGGTGGCTCAATGGTAGAGCGCTTGCCTTGCATGCGTGAGGCCCTGGGTTCGATTCCTCAGCACCACATAAGCAGAAAAAGCCGGAAGTGGCGCTGTGGCTCAAGTGGTAGAGCGCTAGCTTTGAGCTGAAGAGTTGAGGGACAGCGCCCAGGCCCAGAGTTCAGGCCCCACGACCGGACCCCCCCCAAAAAAAACAAATATGCTCATTACCTTGCTCATGTGATTATAACCCCTCTATACAGTATTTTCACAATAAAAAACTTATTTAAAAGAAGAAAAAAATATCTTAAGAGGAAAAAAACCCAGCAGCAAGCACTACAACACCAGGTGACCTGAAAAAGCAGGGCATATAATCATGTATCTCTAAAACATGAAACAGACTTCAGTAGACTTGAATTTACAATGTGCAAAGTATACTTATAGCTGACCATTCATACTTATAAATATTATGAGAAAAGCTAACAAGAAAAAAAACAGGGCAGCCGGGCACTGGTAGCTTACGCCTGTCATGCCAGCTACTCAGGAGGCTGAGATCTGAGGATTGCATTCCAAGCCAGCAGGGGCAGGAAAGTCCATGAGACTCTTATCTCCAATAAACCACCTGAAAACTGGAAGTGGGACTATGGCTCAAGTGAGAGAGCACTCGCCTTGAGCTGAAGAGCTGAGGGACAGCACCCATGACAGGAAAAAAAAAAAAAGAATGAAAAGAGAAGAAAATAGGACATATTATCAAATTGTTTTTAAAGCCCTAAATTTAACTTCTTTGAAAAAAGGGTTAAATTGGTTAGAAAGGCACTATTTCTCTGCTGACATAAGGCTAGCTGCCCAAGCAAGGCTCTAGAAAACATCTTTACCTACAACAGCACAGAGCAGAAGGCGCAGGGACTATGGCAAGCTCCCTGATGACACTCAAGAGTCAGATATATGGGGTGTAATTCTGGGATAGACTGCCAACAAGTTACTGAAAGAGGAGAAACAAAACCACAAAAACCTGGCAAAGACATAGGCCAAAACCCTCATGGGTTCTATTAGGACATGAAAGTACATCTTAACTCAATCAAGTCTCCTCCCAGCTACCAGACCTGAATTACATCACCCACACTAACATTACTGATCTGTAAAAGACTGTATTTGTTCCACAGTTGATTTTCCAAAGACTTGCAGTGATGTCTAACATGAATAAAGCATTTCTTAAAGCAAGTAACAAGCCTCACACCAGAGATCTCAGCAATTAAGATTTATAATTAGAGAAATAACCAATGCTCAAGTGCTTTTATCTCCATGAATTTTTATCAGTATGTGCTGGTGTGTGCTATGTAACAGAATGAGATTAATACTGTTGAGATACTATATTTACTAAACAAAGGCAGCAGTAATTTTTCCTTACCTGAGTATGAAAATTTGAAATGGTGGTTGTTTCAATATCTTTCTTGCCCAAAATTTCCATTTTCACTGGAGTGTTGGGGAAATTAAAAGCAAAATAGTCCAAAAAGTCTGGAAGATAAGCAGCCGCTCCATGCACTATTGCTAAAGCATAGTAAGCAGAATTTTTCTCGTTTTCACTGAATGTCAAAGCAAGAAACTCCTCAGAAAATCTCTCCATCTCCATTGGAGACAAAAATGAGAGTTCATCCATGTACGCATGAAGTACCAGAGCACCGCCGTTGGACTGGTGTTCCTCGTGGATGAAGCTGCTAAATTTAGTACCTGTTTTTAAGAAATTTCTACGAATCGAGTGTTCCTGGTGAGTCGTAAAGGGTGTTTGTACTCCCTGGGGCACCCGATATTCCTGCATGCCCAAATTTAATCGGCACAGCTGTTCATCTTTCAGATACCTGAAGGACTCTTTATTAACTCCAGAAGTGCTATTTATTTGTCCTTGGGTGAGAATCTCTTTACTGATTCGAGTCAGGCCAGCACATACGGTTTGTACTTCTTTGTTGTACATTTTAAGGCGTCTTCCTCGCACATCTTCTCGATGTTTCTTTTTCTTTTTCTTCTTTATTTTCTTCAAGACAAAATCATCAGCTCTCTGGGTTTTACCATTTTCATCTGGTGTTTCTGGCCACAATAATTAAAAAGAAGTTAGTTGCTAGGATTAATGTTAACATACAAGCTTCTTAAAGTACTTGATCCCAAATCAAAAAATAGTCTCCTTTCAATTTCTAAATATCTGTCATCACAACATGCAGCTTTAAAATAAAGATCTTAAAATACAGTAACATTCTGGATTGAAGACTGTTAAAAAAGCAAATACTGACAGGCTACAGATGTAGCTGAGTGGTACAGAGTGCTTTTTTAGTATGTGCAAGGCCTTGAGCTCAATCCCTAGCACCACTATATGACTTGCAATCAAATCTAGTAGAAATATGCAGGTAATTTCATATATGCTAAACTGCATAAAATTTTTCACTAATCCTTATCAATCTAAATTGATGCTTGTCATATCTCATTGTACTATTTGTCAATCTATTAGTTATTACAAGTGAATTAAAAGCAAATTTGACACCAAAGCTATTAAGACACCAGTTTTTTTGTCTAACAAAGTAAAAAGCTATTAAGACACCAGTTTTTTTGTCTAACAAAGTAACAGAGATATTTTTATCTATGTTGGTCAGAGATCTTTCAGGAAAGTCATTTTCAGATATTGTTGGATGTATAGACTGACAAAGATGAAGAAAAAATCTATGATGAAGAAAAATCTAGTGATATGTAGCAAAATTCTCCAAAATACATGTAATCCTCAGATCCAGAAATTTCCAGTCAAACTTACCTAACAAAGTAAGTGAAGATCTGCAAAGATATACATGATAATATTTTTTAAACAACAAAAACAGAATCTTCTAAGGGCCTACTAATAAAGGGGACTGATTATACTCTGATAGTTACATAGTACATTACCTAGCCATTATAAATTATAGATTAAAAACAGACACAAAATAAAAGGTTAGAAATGTTTATACTGTCCATCTTCTAGAAAGCCTACTCTAACAACTTGCGCACCTAAGGGTGCAATAGCAATGGCTGCTCCTGATGTGCTCCCTTAGCACTGAACTTCACCTGTCAGAGCCCTTACCACCTTCTATGCAAATACATATTTACTGTCCAACCTCCCTCGTAGACTATAAGAAATCAAAGGTCAGGGATGTACATCTTACCCTTTCTTTCCATTTCACATACACACACACATACACACATTCCTGACTCTTTTTTATATTAAACACAGTTATTTGAATACTAAGTATTTGCCATGTGCTGGGTATACATACAGGGTACTACAGATACAGTTCTGACTAAAGCACTACTTGTGCCTTACAATCTAGTTGAATAAGAACAAAAAAAGAGGCTATTAAGGTGGCTCAGTGGTAGAATACTTGCCTTGTGTGCATGAGGCCCTGGGTTCAATTCCTCAGCACCACATAAACAGAAAAAGCCGGAAGTGGTACTGTGGTTCAAGTGGTGGAGTGCTCAGCGTGAGCTGAAGAGCTGAGGGACAGTGCTCAGGCCCCACAACTGGGAAGGCAGAAAGAAAGCAAGAAAGCAAGCAAGAAAGCAAGAAAGGAAGGAAGGAAGGAAGGAAGGAAGGAAGGAAGGAAGGAAGGAAGGAAGGAAGGAAGGAGAGAGAAAGAAAAGAGAAAGAGAGAAAGAAAAAGAAAGAAAGAAAGAAAGAGAAAGAGAGAGAGAAAGAGAGAGAGAGAAAGAGAAAGACAGCCAGCAAGCAAAAAGTACCAGGCAGTAGTGACTGAACAGGCTTCTCCATCTTTTGAGAAGCTATTATTTGGAATGAGTCAAAGGGACCTCTGGAAAATATGTATATACTACAGGATTAATGGTAGTTTTGTAGGATTTTAAAAACCTAGTTTCGGGCAGGCGCTGGCGGCTCACACTTTTAATCCTACTCAGGAGACTGAGATCTGAGGATCACGGTTCAAAGCCAGCCCAGGCAGGCAAGTCTATGAGTCTCTGATCTCCAATTATCTACCAGAAAACCGAAGTAGAGCTGTGGCTTAAAGTGTTAGAACGCTAGTCTTGAGAGACAAAGTTCAGGAATAGTGCCCAGGCTCTGAGCTTCATGTCCTATGACCAATATAAACAAATACCTAGTTTCTTTCCTGTTTAAGTTTCTTATTTTCTGTAATAAACATATTTTCTAATTTCAGTTTTTAATGATTACCACTGACTGACAACCCCAAGATAAAATGGCTTTATTTTCAAGTTAGGAAGAAAAAAAAAAGAACCTAGAAAGAAATCTTTTTTTTTTTCTTTTTTCTTTTTTCTTTTTTTTTGCCGGTTGTGGGACCTGAACTCTGGGCCTGGGTACTGTCCCTCAGCTCTTCAGCTCAAGGTTAGCCCTCTACCACTTGAGCCACAGCACCACTTCCGTCTTTTTCTGCTTATGTGGTGCTGAGGAATCAAACCCAGGGCCTCATGCAGTCAAGACAACACTCTACCACTGAGCCACATTCCCAGCCCCCCGAAATCTTTAGGATTAAATAGCAGATAAAGTCCTAATCAATCCCCAAGTTTTGTCTAGCATTCACTATATAGAAGTATCCACCATGAAACAATAGTATTTCCTGAATAATGCAAGTAATTCAGCATTCATTCAGATACTCCAATTAATGTTATTATTAAATCTGGGAAGAAAAATTTCAACAAGTTTTATAGAACAGAATTTACATGGTATGTAAATACATGATAGTTTCAGTACCCTATATACAATTTCTCAAAATAACCAGATAATACAAGTTAGTAAAACTTGAAATTAAAAATATTAAAGTATTTAAAGTACAAGTCAAAGACGTCAAAGACTAAAGCATAAAGACACCAAATAAATCTTACTTCTTGCTTTTAAAAAAAAACTTCATTTACAAATATTCCTTGTAATTATATTTAGATCATATATTAAAATATACAAGTAATCAGATTAAACTGGCAAAAGAAATATACCATTTATTCTTTTTACAACTAAATCTTTTAAATTAGTTAAAACATTCAGTAAGCTATTTATATTACATACTAAGTAAGATTTAATCTACATACTCTGCCAAGTATCAAATCAGTAATTCAAATAATCTTCCTGAGCAACTAAGTGTCATTAAATATAAAAGATAGGCTAATTTTAAAGGTCATATAATTTCATATAATTTCTTTAGCAATTTCACAGGAAAGGAAAAAGAAGAAAAGATTCCTGCATAGGTACGGTTTTATCTGTTATGCATAAGATGAATTTTGACCTAGATATACCACAGAAATTAACACCAAGAAAGGAAGTACCTTTTTTGTTGTTGTTGTTGTTGTTGTAGGGCTTGAACTCTGGGTCTGGGCACTGTCCCTCAGCTCTTCAGCTCAAGGCTAGCACTCTACCATTTGAGCTACAGCACCACTTCCAGTTTCCTGGTGGTTTATTGGAAATAAAGAGTCTCACTAATGCTCCTGCCCAGGGTGGCAGCCTCTGGAGTAACTAAGAATACAGGCATGAACCACAGATGCCCAGCGTAAGGAAATACCTTTATTGTAACATGGTTTCTGTATTACTGTCAGCTTACGAGAGGTATTTCTAACATGGCTTAGTCTCTACAGATTTTATTCCAAAGTTCATTTACATGAAAACCATTCATAAATTGTGATCAATACCATAATATAAAATAACCGGTTGGAGGCCTGGCTCAGGTGATAGAGTGCCAGCCAATGAGCAAAAGCATCAAATATCAAGCCTAAGTCCAGGTCTCAGATGAAAAAAAAAGAAAAGAAAAGAAAGAAATTTCATTCTCTCTCCACACAGAAAATGCTGACTCATCAGACTCTGGTAGCTCACACCCATAATCCTAGCTTCTCAGAAGGCTGAGATCTGAGGAACAAGGTTCAAAGCCAGCCTGGGCACGAAAGTTGTAAACTCATCTCCAATTAGCACCAAATGACTGGAAGTGGAACTGTGGCTCAAGTGGTAAGAATGCCAGCCTTGAATGAAAAAGCTAAGTGAGAGTACTATCACCAGAAAGAAAGAGAGCCAGGTACCGGTGGCTCACGCTTGTAATCCTACTTACTCTGGAGGCTGAGATCTGAGGATCATGGTTCAAAGCCAGCCCGGGCAGGAAAGTCCCTGAGATACTTATCTCCAATAAACCACCAGAAAACCAGAAGTGGCGCTGTGGCTCAAGTGGTAGAGCGCTCGCCTTTAGCTGAGGGACAGCGCCTGGGCCAAGTTCAAACCCCATGACCAACAAAAAGGAAAAAAAAAAAGAGAGAGATGAAAGAGAAAGGGAAAGAGAGAGAGAGAGAGAGAGAAAGAGAGAGAGAGAGAGAATGTTGACTCTTCTAGGCTGATACAGAAAGCCTGCCTTTAAGGAAAATTTTGAGACGATTCCTCTCATACTAATTAATTATACTGTCAACTAATTAAGATATCATGAGTATACACAGTTTTTGAAGGTTATTACAGAAAGTTGCCAACTGTTGCTTTATAAGCAAAATACAAATTGCCTTGCCTTGAATTATTTAAAAATCAATGTCTATACTAGGTGCTGGCGGCTCATTCCTGTAATCTTACTCAAGAGACTGAGTCCTGGAGGATTGTGGTCCCCAAGTCTTCTGAGACTTCATCTCCAATTTAGTATGGCAAAATGCCATACTAAAGACCTGTATCAAGTAGTAGAACACCAGCTGTGAGCAAGAAAACAGAGCAAGTTTGCAGCCCTGAGTTTAAGTCCTTGTACAAGCACGCATGCACATGAATGCACACACATGCACACACATCTAAAAGCTCCACAATCGTGCCATTTGTAGCAGTGTTTTAGTTTTACAATAGGGAAGATGTTCAGAAACATATTGAGTATTTTCCTACAGTGAGAGAGCTAAAAATGAATTATAACTGTTGATCTGTTTGTTCAGTTTTGACTTGGCTTTGCGATGCCAAGGATCAAAATCAAGGTTTTGCTTATTATGAGCAAATGCTCAGCACTTCATCTGAGTCCTGAAATCATAACTCACAAAAAAGAAACAAGCTACATTACACCTACATTAAGGAAAATTTTCACATATCAAACTGAGACCCAACATAAGAAACGTACATAATTCTACAGAAAAGTTCAAAACTGACTAACAAACATTGCTGGCTGTCTTTTAAAAGATCTTGGAACTACAGCTGGATTAGAAGCTGACACTATAGGG
Source organism: Dipodomys merriami (assembly GCF_024711535.1). Classification (NCBI taxonomy): domain Eukaryota; kingdom Metazoa; phylum Chordata; class Mammalia; order Rodentia; family Heteromyidae; genus Dipodomys; species Dipodomys merriami. The sequence continues at coordinate 38,377,698 of NW_027206290.1, forward strand.
GCTGGGAAGGTGGCTCAGTGGTAGAGCGCTTGCCTTGTATGCCTGAGGCCCTGGGTTCGATTCCTCAGCACCACATAAGCAAAAAGAAAAAACCAGAAGTGGTGCTGTGGCTCAAGTGGTAGAGCGCTAGCCTTGAGCTGAAGAGCTGAGGGACAGCACCCAGGCCCAGAGTTCAGGCCCCACGACCGGACCAAAAAAAGAAGAAGAAGATGACACTATCAGTAAAATCCTCGTGACTACTAACCTTATCACTACCAAATAGCACAATTTAGTCAAACTCTCCATCCTCCTGCCTCAACCTCACCAAGCCAGGTGTGAGCTCTGGCCTCGAAAATAAATTCTTTTTGGTCTTCTTGAGAGTTCTTCCAGTGCTACATTTAAAATGGGTTTGAAAAAAGCAACTTGCTCATTTTGAGTCTGTTTTTAACACTTTTTTTCTTTTTTGGTTCTGGGGGCTGAACTCTGGGCCTGGGCACTGTCCCTCAGCTCTTCAGCTCAAGGCGAGCACTCCACCACTTGAGCCACAGCACCACTTCCAGTTTTCTAGTGGTTAATTGGAAATAAGAGTCTCATGGACTCCCCTGCCCGGGCTGGCTTTGAACCATGATCCTCAGACCTCAGCCTCCTGAGTCGCTAAGTTCAAAGCCAATCCAGACAGTCCATGAGACTCGTATCTCCAATAAGCCACTAGAAAAGCGTAAGTGGCACTGTGGCTCAAGTGATAGAGCGCAAGCCTTGAGCTGAAAAGCTGAGGGAACAGCACCCAGGCCCAGAGTTCAGGCCCCACGACCTACAAAAAAAAAAAAAAAAAAATCTCCCATCTGCCTACTTACAACTCTCTTCACCACAACCACTATCAGTCACACATTTTTACACGGTCCTATCATTATGACACACTGTGTTGTAATGTCTTTATTTTCCAGTGTAATAGCACTACAACAAGGTCTCTATTTGACACACTGTGTTACACTATTTTCCAGTGTCATATAATTACCACTCACTGCTACAATGTCTATGGTTTCCAGCCTTGTATCACTATAAGTGATACAAGACATGTGTTACATGTCTCTGTTTTGTAGTGTCACTTCACTATGACACACTGGGTGGCACTATTTTCCAGTGTCATATTACCACACACTGTGTTGCAATGGGTCTACTTTGCAGTGTGGCAGCATTAAGACACAGTGTATTTACAATGTGTCTATTTTCCAGTATTGTATCATTACCACACACTGTGGTACTTTCGGTGTTGGCCTCTTTTACTTAATAAAATGCATTTAACATTACTCTGTGACTTCTCATGACTGAATAACGCATATAAACATCCATTATATGGATGTACCACAGCTTGCTTTCAATTCATTCATATAGTAAAAAACAACTTGGTTACTTCCAAACGTTGGTAATTATGAGTAAAGCTGCTAAAAATGTCTATATCCAGATTTCCATGTGTATGTTCTTTGCATAACAATCAAGGCATATGACTACTGGATCATATTGTAAGAGTATGTTTAACTTTGTAAGCTACCAACAAACTATTCAATGACAAACTCAAAAATGGCTGTACCATTCTGCACTCCCACCAACAATGAATAAGGAAACACTACCTTTGCCCGTGAATATCTCTGTGCCTCACTGTTTTTCATTGATAAAACAGGTGGGGAGGGATAGTATTTCCCTTAAAACTAGTGTGCAGAGTAAATTAAAAATTCACATGAAGGGACTGGGAATGTGTCTTAGTGGTAGAGTGCTAGCCTTGCATGCATGAAGCCCTGGGTTCGATTCCTCAGCACCACATAAGCAGAAAAAGCCAGAAGTGGCGCTGTAGCTCAAGTGATAGAGCGCTATCCTTGAGCTGAAGAGGTGAGGGACAGCGCCCAGGCCCAGAGTTCAAGCCCCACGACCAACTAAAAAAAAAACAAAAAAAAAAACAAACAAACAAAAAATATTAGTAACAGGGGCACCAGTGGCTCACACCTATAATCCAAGCTACTCAGGATGCTGAGATATGAGAATCATAGTTTAAAGCCAACCCAGGCAGTAAAGTCCATTGGACTCATTAACCACCAGAAAACCAAAAGTGGTAATAGGGTGCTAGCCTTGAGCAAAAATGCTAGGACCAGGGACTAGGTGCCCTGAGTTCAAGCCCCAGACCAACAACAACAAAAAAGTAACAGTAGTCTATCTTTTTTATTTTGTTTGGGACTGGGACTTGAATTTGATATCTTGCCACTGGTGCACTGGCTAGCGTTCTACCACCTAAGCCATACCTCCAAACCAAGTAGCGTCTGTCATGAAGTTATTTGCAAAGTTTAGACAATGTGTAAGACAATGTGTAAGGCCCTTTATCAGAGTATCTGACATATAAGCCCTTATCTTTGTTATCATAATCCTAATAAAAAAATTTGATAACATGTCTTAAAATGCCAAAGACATGAATATCAGAAATGCTAGAAATGACTTGCCTGGAGACAATGTATCATGACAAAAAAGAAAAAAAACACACAAGGGGGAAAAAAATCTCTGAAACAGGGAACTAGGAAAACATTGCAAACGAAAGAAAAAAGAAAACTAATAAAAGAAAAATGAATAAAAGGAGAAAGACAAAAAAAGAAAACTATTCAGCAAGTATCTTCTAGGTACCTATGCTTTATTTCATTTTAATCCTCCAACCAACCAAACCCTTCTGTGGAGGAGGAAACAGTCCAAATAAGGATATATAACTTGGATCACAAAGCTAGCTGGTGACAGGCAATATTCATCTAATTCCAAAATTCAAACTCCTCTAATACAATATACTACACTGGACTCCTGTTTCCTCTATCCTCCTCTACCCACACCACCAATGATCATCTAAGATTATCCAGCTACAATTAACAGACCTGAGGTGGCTTCAGCAAAGGGAGTTTTTTGTTTTGCTGATACCGGGGCTTGAACTGAAGGGCCCTTAGCTATTTCACTCAAGGCTAGCACTCTACTACTTGAGCCACCAACACCACTTCTGGCTTTTTGCAGTTAATTGAGTCTCATGGACTTCCTTGCCTGGGCTTACCTCTGAAATGGTATCCTCAGATTCCAGCCTCTTAAGTAGCCAGGATTACAAGTATGAGCCACCATGCACAGCTAAGGGAGTACTATTTTACTCAACAGTGCTCATTACATAATTCCGCATGATCATAAGGGGGTTTATTGTTATATGAAATATTTTATGTCTTACTTAAAGGTATTTTTACCTCACTAGGTGGATAGAGAATAATATGGGTTTTTGAAATTACTGTGCTGACAAATGAGATTATCTGCTTATTTTAATTCTCATTACAATACTAATAGTCCTCCCTTCTTACCCTTCAAAACATCCTGTCCACCAAATCAAGTGTCTCTGTATTTAAAACTTCATTTTTATTTTTTCAGACAGGGTATTGCTATTATAGACCAACCTGTCCTGGAATGTAGTACTAGCCTAGGCCCCCCCACCCAGGCTCTTTAACATGAAGCCAACTCTACCACAAGTCAGAATTAAAAAAAAAAAAGAAAAAGAAAAAAAAGTTCAATATTCAGTTCTATGATTAATTAGAAAATTTCAAACATGTCACCTCACCTATTTTACCCTAGCATTTACTGGCTAAATTTTTCTTTCAACTATATGAACAACTTCAAATGTCTAGAACGGTAATAATCTATGATTAGCCTACACAGGAATTTGGAGTGAATACCGTTGGGCAGATGTGCAAGAACTTGTCTGTCTCCTTGCTGAATTCAAGAGTTGCCAAACCTTCTCTGTAAAGAACCTGGGAGCAGGCTTCACAGGCCATACAGAAGCCAACCCTGGCAGGAAAGTCCATGAGACTCATCTCCAATTAGCCACAATAAAACCAGAAGTGGTGCTGTGCCTCAAGTGAGTACTTGCCTTGAACTGAAGAGCTGAGTGACAGCACCCAGGCCCAGAGTTCAAACCCTACAACCCACAAAAACAAAAACAAACAAAACTTTATTTCTGAACACTAAATTTCAACTTCATAGGATTTTTACATGTTACCAGCCACTTAAAAATGCAAAAACCATTCTTACCTCATTAGCTATGAAAAAAAAGGAAGTCAAACTGACTTTTTAAGCCAATTTTTGTTGTCACTGAGTCAGGGTCTCACTATGCAGCCCAAGTTGGCCTATTCCTGTCTCTGCTACCCCTGTGTTGGCATACAGACATGCTAGCATAGGCACACGGATTTTTGATGAAGGCACAAAAGCAATTAGGTGGAACAATAATTTTTCAACAAAAGGTGCTACAAGTGAATACTCACAGGTTAAAATAAAAAACTGTAAACCTGAGCCTCATATCTGTTCAAGATTATCTCAAGTAGACAAGATTTTTTTAAATATAAATTTTTAAATCATAGAACTTTTAGGAAAAAAATAAGATTTAACAAACTTGCTGCTTTTACTATGTGAAAATTCTTGCTGAGATGATGAAAAGACACATGATATACTGGGGAAAATACTTGCAAACCATATGGTTGACAAGCAACTTTTTTTTTTTTTTTGCGAGTTCTGGAACTTGAACTCAGATCCAGGGCACTGTCCCTGAGCATCTTTTGCTGAAAGCTAGCACTCTATCACAGCACTACTTCTGGCCTTTTCTGTTTATATGGTACTGAGGCATTGAACCCAGGGCTTCATGCATGCTAGACAAGCACTCTACCACTAAGCCACATTCCCAGCCCAACAAGTGACTTTTACTGCAACATTATCAATAAAGAATTCTCAAAACAAAGCCAGCGCCAGTGGCTCACACCTGTAATCCTAACTACTCAGGAGGCTGAGATCCAAGGATCTCAGTTCAAAGCTAGCCTGGGCAGAAAAGTCCATGAGACTCATCTCCAAATAACCACCAGAAAACTGGAAGGAGCTCTGTGGCTCAAGTGGTAGAGCACTGGCCTTGAGCTGAAGAGTGCAGGGACTGGGGCTGGGAAGGTGGCTCAGTGGTAGAGTGCTTCCCTTGCAATGCATGAGGCCCTGGTTCAATTCCTCAGCACCACATAAGCAAAAAGAAAAAAGCCGGAAGTGGTGCTGTGGCTCAAGTGGTAGAATGCTAGCCTGGAGCTGAAGAGCTGAGGGACAGCGCCCAGGCCCAGAGTTCAGGCCCCATGACTGGACCCAAAAAAAAAAAAAGAGTACAAGGACCACACACAAGCCCTACAACAGAAAAAAGAAAAAAAAAGAATTATCAAAACAGTCATTTGTTAAAAAGGAACTTGATTAGAAAATGGGCAAAAGGCATTAATATACATTTTACTGGCAAGGGTATATAATTCTCAAATGATAAGGAGTTGATAATCATTAGACATGAAACCACCGAGATATGCATTAAAGCAAAAACAGTCACATCAGATATTGTCAAAAATATGAAAAGGGCTGGGGAGGTGGCTTAGTGATAGAGTGCTGGCCAGCATGCATAAAGTCCTGGGTTCAATTCCTAAGTACCACATACACAAAGAAGGCGGGAAGTAGTGCTGTGCGCCTCACGTGGTAGAGCGCTAGCCTTGAGCAAAAAGCAGCTCTGGGACAGTGCCCAGGCCCTGAGTTCAAGTCCCAGGACTGGCAAAAAAAAAAAAAAGAAAGAAAAACAATCTCTCATTTGTAACATCTGTGCAATGTAAAAAAGACTCTAGAAAATACTATAGCAACAAGATAAAAACAAACAAGAAATAAACAAGCCCTAAACATATACACATAATATGACCTAACATTCCTTGGAGAAATGAACACTTGTCACCAAACAAAAAAACTGAACAGGAATGTTCATAGACACTGTCTACATGACAGCCTGAAACTGCAACCAACCAAGTAGGTAAATGGTTCCATAGAGGAATCACAGTACATGCACACTATCAAATCTTAACAGAAAAGAAGACATCTATTCATATACATACCATGTGGACAGATCTCACCGACATCATCTTGAAGGAACAAAGCCAATCTCAAAAATATTACATATGGTATCATTCCATTTATACAATATTTTCAAAATGACAAAATTAGAGACGAAATTAGTGGTTGCTAGGAAGGATGAGGAGCCAGGGAAAGGGCCTACAGGTTATAAGCAGGAGTGAGGAAGGGAAACATTTTTCTGCCAAGGGCCATTTAGATGTTATACCATCTTCACAATGCTGCACAGAACTATCAGTCAAGTAAGACTGGCCCAGAAAAACACTTCTACTGAGGATGTCAGAAGGTGAAAAGCATGTCTGTCTGTCCCATCCTATATCAAATGATCTAGAGAGCCTTGCACAGCCAGTGTCCTGGAAGTCCACCCCTGCCTGCCTGTGAAGGGAAAGGGATCCTGTGGAGATCCATGCAGCCATTTCTTGGCTGCACTGGTGGTTTCACTAAAGCACATGTGACACAACAGCACAGAACTACACATACACTGTACCATGATCAGTGACTGATGTTGGTATTACATAATATTTCTTTAACATGGAACCTTTAAGCCAGGCACTGGTGGCTCCTATCTGTAATCGTAGCTATTCAGGAGGATGAGATCTGAGGATCCAAGTTCAAAGGCAACCGGGGCAAGAAAAATCTGTGAGACTCTCATCTTCAATTAACCACAAAATGCAGGAAGTAGAGCTGTGACTCAAGTGGTAGAGCACCAGCTTTGAGCAAAAGACCTCAGGGATAGTGCCTAGACTGGAATCAAGTTCCCATAACCAGCACAAAAAAAAGAAAAAGGATGGGTAAGAATTGCTGTTATTACAATATTCTGTGAATCTATATGTCAAAATAAAAAGTTAAGTTTCCAAAAACTTTGAGTATAAGACCCAGAGGATAAAGGTAAGAAGACAGCTAGGGAGAAAAGTCTGGGAGATTTCATCTCCAAAATAACCAGCAAAAAGCCAGGTTGGAGGAATGGCTCAAGTAGTAGAACACCAGCCATACAAGCAAACTGTGCACAGTTGAAAGCCTTGAGTGCAAACCCCAGGCAAAAACAAGAATACATCCACTGTGATGATTAGAGTTGTTGCAAGGACAAAGCATAGTAAAATAGCAAAAGTTCGTTTTAGCTAAGTGCCTACCATGAAACAAGCACTATTTTAGGTACTTTTCATATTACCCCATTTAATCTACATAACCACCATAAAAATTAAATACTACAGAACCCCAATACACAGAGGAAAAGACTGGAGATGACAGGGAGGTTTAAAGTAATGACATGGTAGAATCATGATTTAAATTCAGATTAACTCCAGAGCCATACCTCCTGCACAAAACAACAAAAATAAACACATTCAGAACAAAAAGAAAGTATCAGTCTGGGCAAAAGTTTGGACTAAATAACAATGTACAACCAGTTTTGGTTTTATATAAGGTTTCAAAACTCCTAAAATGCCAGTATGCACTATCAGATATCTAAAGTACTTCAGTATACAATTTTTCCCAAATGCTTCTAACAGGGAGCCCTTTTCCCCTAGAATATATAACTCAACAATCTCTCAGACAAAAGCTAATGTTTTCAATGGCCTGCCTCAACCCATTTCTCTTCTTCATATACTGGTCATACGTGGCCAATTATAAATTCGAATAAAATATTCAGGTTCTCAATCATATTTGCCACATTTCAAGTTTGTTCAAGAGCCACATATGGCTACCATATTGAACAGCATAGACACAAAATGGAACATTTCCATCATCTGAGGAATTCTATCCACCAGTACTGGATTAGAGACTTGGTTTTGTTTCTTTTGAAAAAAGAACACGGGGCCAGAATTAGTACACACCAGTGTCACATCGCCCAATAAAGGGGTTTAGGTCAGAGATCTTTGATGATTTCTAATCAGCTGCTGCAATCTAAAAAAGATAAGCAAAGAAGTGGAAAAAATGAGTATGGACAGAACATAAATCATGCGGCTTAAGAGAAAGGGTGATCTTGGATTTAGGACTCTGGCTCGTATTCCTTACTCTGTCAATGATTCATGTGAAAAATGTTTTCACTGCCCGGCGCCGGTGGCTCACGCCTGTAATCCTAGCTACTTAAGAGGCTGAGAGCTGAGGATCATGGTTCAAAGCCAGGCCGGGCAGGAAAGTCTTAGCTCCAATAAACCACTAGAAAACCAGAAGTGGCATTGTGGCTCAAGTTGTAGAGCGCTTGCCTTTATACTTGGTATTGCGACTTCACTTACACAGGTCTCTTCACCATGCTGGGCCTTGTTTTTTTCTTTTACTACACAAACACACGATCACTCAGATTCCCTTGCTCTCCCCAGGAGAGGGTGGAGAACAGGTGAGGGCACATGTTCCCTGGGTGACGGGACGCGGGCCTGTCAGCTGCCAGCTCTCCTGAGGACGAGGTCTGGACACCATTGAAGGGTGGCCTGACTCTAAGAAACACGGAGATAGCCTCCCTACTGGAACCAGCACACAAAAATGCCGGTTAGAACTGAGTTAAGACCTCAGAGGAGGAGCCCTCAGCCGTAGCCACCTCGTTGATGGTCTCGAACAGTGTTAGTGTTAATGTCAGTGGTCACACACAGTGTTAGTGTTAATGTCGATGGTCACGCGCAGTATTAAGGAGGGCGGCGGCGGAGTCTCGAGGAGACACAAGTCACGGGAAGTCAAGTATGAATGCTAACTGACAGCTGGATGGACGGACAGAGTTCCTCCTACCGACCCGAGTACTGCGGGGCCCAGGGAGCAGGGAGTCGCAGCCGGTCCCGGGTACCAGCCCATCCCGCCGGGCGGCGCCATCTGAGTGAAGCCCGAGGGCCTCCCGCGCTCCTCCTCTGCCCGCACGGCCTTCCCCGGAGTCCCAAGGAGCGGAGGAGCCTCGCGCGCCCCGGTATCAGCACCACGGGCAATGGAAGGGGATGCAGACGGCCTCCGTCCTTGTGTCTGCGCTCCCGGAGCCCCGCGGCCTCCGGGATCGGGAGGGGCCGACCGGGATCGGGAGCCTCGGGGGTCCCCGGGCGGACGCGGGGGGTGGGGGGCAGAGCCGGGTCCTCCGGGGCGAGCCTCGCCTTCCGCGGCGCGGAGAACCGGCTGAGTTTGAAACCTCCGGCGGCCAGGCTCGGAGCGTGCGCGGCTGGGCGGCGGACGGCGCGACCCGGGGAGGCCCGAGGTCGGGACCCAGCGCGCCCGCCCGCCCCTCCCGCCCGGGACCCAGCGTGCCCGCCCGCGCCGCCCGCGCTCACCTCTCCGGGGGGCCTTGGTCAGGGCCGCCCCGCCCGTCCGCTCGCCGTTCTCCTGCTGCTCCTGGTGCGGGAGCTCGCCAGGGCCGCCCGCGCCGGGGCCGCCCTCCGCGCCGCGGTGGTGGTGGTGCCGGTGCCGCTCCTTGTGGCCCTTGAGCCGGGGCCCGGCCGCGCTCACCGTCAGCGGCGAGAAGGTGAAGAGAGCCGAGGGCCCGGGGCCCGGGAGCGCGGCCGCCACGGCGGGGCCCGTGGGCGCCAGCGACGGCGGCGGCGGCGGCGGCGGCGGCGGCGGCGGGAGGAGCAGCGGCTCCGCGGAGCCCGGGGCGGCGGCGGCGGCGGCGGCCGGTGGCGGCGGCGCGGGCAGCCCGGGCGGCTGGCGGCTGCGGCGCCGCCGGTGAGGGGGAGGCAGGGGGGCGTCCTGGCCTGGCCGCCCGCGCTTCTCCTGGGCGCCCCCGCTGCTCGCCCGTCGCTGCCGCTTCACGCCCCGCGGCGAGGCCCCGCCGAGCGGCCGCTCCTTCCCGTCTTTGTCCGGCTCCTCCGGCGCCGCCGCCGCCCGCACGACGCGCACCGCTCCGACCTGCGCAGCCATTTCGCCCACAAACACACATTTAAATGGCCCGACCGCCCCCCCGTCCGCGCACCGCGCAAGCGCCGCCCGCGCACGGCCCGCTGGGCTTTGCAGTCTCTCCCCCGCCCTCCACTTGGCGGGCCTCACAGCGGAGCAGAACATGGCGGTGACGGCGGCGGTGACGGCGGCGGCGGGAAAGGTAGGGGCCGACGCGGCAGCCTCGGCGGCGGCGGCTGCGCCGATCCCCGCCGAGGCCTCTCCCCCGCCGAGGCCTTTGCGACCGCGCCGCTATTGTACTGCGCCCTGGCCGCGCAGAGCCTCCTGGGAGTCGTAGTTCCGCCGCGGCCCGGGTTCCCTCAGTGGAGGAGGAGCCGGCCTCCGCCTGCGCCGCTACGGTTCAGAGCCCTGGCCGCGCAGAGCCTCCTGGGAGTCGTAGTTCCTCCGCGATCCGGCTCCCTGAGTGGAGGAGCCGGCCTCTCTGACCGCACCGCAATCGTACAGCGCCCTGGCTGCGCAGGGCCTCCTGGGAGTTGTAGTTCCGCCAGGACCCGGCTCCCTCAGTGGAGCCGCGCCGCTATGGTTCACAGCCCTGGCCGCGCAGGGCCTCCTGGGAGTCGTAGTTCCTCCGCGGCCCCGGCTCCGTGAGTGGAGGAGCCGACGGGGAGCGTGCGCCGGGTCACGCTTCGGGCTGCGACGCAACCGCCGCCGGCCCGTGAGTGGCCGCCAACCGTTCTAACGGCCCAGACAGAATTAGTGGCTTTCCGAGTCTCGCGGCGCGCTCACATAACCCTTTTCCGGTGCCGCTCGGTCACCGTACGGAGCGGGCGGTCTCCATGGCGACTGGGGTTTCCTGTCTCTCGTGTGGGCTTTGTGAGGTAAAAGAACGGCCGAGGAGGGAGCCGGGACGTCGGGCCGGGGAAAGCGACGGCGGGTTGGCGGTCCATACAGAATGCGTTCGGGGACACAGGGAGGGCGGGTGGCTTCCGGGCCGTTGCTATGGTAACGGCGGGCGCCACCGGGCCGGGGGCTCCGCACTTTCCTTAGCCTCCCCTTCCCCCCCACCGACCTCCGCACCCCATCCCGGCCTCCGCACCCCACCCCACCGACCTCCGCACCTCCTCCTCCCCTTCGCACCTCCTCCTCCCCTCCGCACCTCCTCCTCCCCTCCGCACCTCCTCCGACCTCTGCACCGCCCCTTCTGGCCTCCGCATCCCCCCCTCCATGCCTGTGGTCGGCTCTAACAGCTCTCAGGCCATCACCCCTCAGCTCAGCTCACCTCAGCTCTAAGGCCTGCACAGCTCCCAGGCGTCACCCCTCACCTCACCTCAGCTCTGCTCTAAAGCCTACTCCTGCACAGCTCCCAGGCGTCACCCCTCAGCTCAGCTCAGCTCCAAGCTTACTCCCGCACAGTTCCCAGGCTGTCACCCCTCACCTCAGCTCAACTCTAAGGCCTACTCCTGCACAGCTCCCAGGCTGTCATGGCTCCCGAGGTCTCTGGGGGATCAGTGACACTACTGGTGGAGAGGTAAAAGAAGTGAGTGTTCAAACACAAGTGTCCGTCCACCCACTGGGTGTCCACTGTAGTACCACAGACAAGACAGCGTCTCTAAGTCCCCTTCCCTAAATAAGACATGCGGAGATAGTAACACCTCTAGGTTACAAATAAGGTGATGTTAAATCTCCAAAGGAAGTAAGGTGAATCCTGGTGGTGGTAATACCATATTTTCTTTTTTTCTTTTATTTTGGGGGGAGGGGTCCGGTCATGGGGCCTGAACTCTGGGCCTGGGCGCTGTCCCTCAGCTCTTCAGCTCAAGGCTAGCACTTTACCACTTGAGCCACAGCACCACTTCCGGCTTTTTTCTTTTTGCTTATGTGGTGCTGAGGAATCAAACCCATGGCCTCATGCATTGCAAGGGAAACACTCTACCACTGAGCCACCTTCCCAGCCCATATTTTCTTAAGGCAAATCCATATACATACAGATGTTTAAAGTAGCAGAACCTTTGACTGGGTATAAAGTACATATGTCTATGTAGGACATTTTTTTTTTTTTTTGGTGTGTGTGGTGGTCCTGGGATTTGAACTCTGGCCCTGGATCCTAAGCTTTTGCTTGAGGCTAGTGCTCTACCACTTTAGCCACAGGGCCATTTCAGACTTTTTCTGAGCAGTTTATTGGACATAAGTCTCATGGACTTTCCTGACCAGGCTAGATTTGAACTGTGATCCTCAAATCTCAGCCTCCTGAGTAGCTAGAATTACAGGGCTAGGGCATTTTTCTATTCACAAAATGTTACTAGAAGCTGGGTGCCGATGGCTCACACCTGTAATCCTAACTACTCAGGAGTCTGAGATATGAGGACCATCGCTGAAAGCCAACACAGGCAAGAAAGTCTGTGAGACTCATCTCCACAAAAAAGCCAGAAGTAAAGCTGAGGCTCAAGTGGGTGGCTGAGGGCTAGCCTTGAGCAAAACAGCTCAGGGACAGCACCCATGCAAGGCCCAGGGGAATCACAAAACAAAACAGGGTACCAAAGGACAGTGGCTATTTCATTATTTTTCTAGAATTGGTAATTGAATAACTCATTCAGTTATCTGGAATGTAGATGCACCTGTTACAAGTTGGTATATCCAAATAAAATAGATTACTGATATTTGTACTTTTTATTCTCTTAAATAGCATTTCTTTTCTTTTCTTTTCTTTTCTTTTTGGTCTGATCGTGGGGCCTGAACTCTGGGCCTGGGTGCTGTCCCTCAGCTCTTCAGCTCAAGGCTAGCACTCTACCACTTGAGCCACAGTGCCACTTCCGGGTTTTTTCTTTTTGCTTATGTGGTGCTGAGGAATCGAACCTAGGGCCTCATGCATGCAAAGCAAGCGCTCTACCACTGAGCCACCTTCCCAGCCCCAGCATTTCTTTTCTTATCTTAGTTTCCACAACATTTGAGATGACATTGGGATTTACTATAGTTAGGCAAAAATAGGGAAAGTTGGCTCACGCCTATAATCCTAGCTACACTCACTCAGGAGGCCAAGATCTGGGGATCGCGGTTCAAAGCCAGCCAGAGCAGGAAAGACCAAGAGATCTCCAATTAACCACCAGAAAACTGAAAGTAGGGCTGGGAAGGTAGCTCAGTGGTAGAGCACTTGCCTTGCATGCATGAGGCCCTGGGTTCGATTCCTCAGTACCACATAAGCAAAAAGCCGGAAGTGGCACTGTGGCTTAAGTGGTAGAGCGCTAGCCTTGAGCTGAAGAGCTGAGGGACAGTGCCCATGCCCTGAGTTCAGGCCCCACAACCGGACCCAAAAACAAAAAACTGAAAGTGGTGCTGTGGCTCAAATGGTAGAGTGCTAGCCTTGAGCAAAAGAGCTCAGGGACAGTGCCCAGGCCCAGAGTTCAAGCCCCATGACCAACAAAAAAAAAGGGGGGGGATACTTATTGTTAGGCAGTTATTTTATTCCACAACTACAAGGTAAGATTTTAAAGAAGCTTTATACCATATTAGGGCAATGTAGATATTTTACTGAGATGTAACACTTTGCACACTTTTAAATTTTACACTCATGCTGGCCATGGTAGGGGCAAGTGTAGTCTGGCCTCAGGACGATGCAGCAGGAAGATCACTTGAGCCCAGGGATTCAAGACCAGCATAGCAAAGCTCCACCTAAAAAATAAAAATAAAAGCAAGAAAGAAAAGAAATAGAAAATAAAATAGAGTGACTTTCAAATTTTAAAATAATGCTGGGTGTTGGTGGTTTACACCTGTAATCCTAGCTACTCAGGGCTGAGATCTGAGGGTTACAGTTAGAAGCCAGTCCAGGCAGGAAAGTCCATGAGACTCTCATCTCCAATAAACTACTCAGAAAAAAACGAAGTGGTACTGTGGCTCAAAGTGCCATAGCATAAAAGCTCAGGGACAGCACCAGTCCCTGAGTTCAAGCCCCATGACCGACAAAATAAAATAAGGCCGTTTTAAAAGTGTTACTACCAGGTGCGTGGGGCTCACACCTGTAATCCTAGCTACTCAGGTTCAAAGCCAGTCAGGTCAGGCAAGTCCATGAGACTGTCTTCTCTAATTAACCACCAAAAAGCCAAAGTGACTCAAGTAGTAGAGCACCAGCCTTGAGGAAAAAGGCTCAAGGACAGCACCCAGGTCCTAAGCTTAAGCCCCAGAACTGGCACCAAAAAAGTGTTTCTCATAGATCATTCTCTGCATAAATTCAAGTGGCAAACTTTTGGTAGTAGTTTCTAACCCACTGAAAATAATATGAAAAAAGTTGCATCTTATCACATATTATTTTTATGGTAAAGATATTAATGTATTAGCATATATTGGTATGAATATAGAAAATTTAGAATCAGTATTCTGGTAACTTTATTTACAGATGCACTTGCAGTCTGTGTTCTTATAAGTCCATAGTTGTATTAAACATTCCAGGTTGGTGGTGGGTTCCTTGGTCCTTTGGGTTTTGAGAAACGATTTCCAAAACCTGGGAACAAAAATAAACTTCAATAAAAAGAGAGCTTTTTTTTGTATATAAATGGATAGTTGGATTTTAGAATATAATAATATATGTAAATATATGGATTATTTTTTGAAGTTTAGGCAGCATCTTTGATCAATTTAGTAACAGATTATAAAGACATTATAATAATTAAAGTGTAGTGATAGCAATTATATATTTGAGTGTAGAGGCAGTGTTGGGGATTGAGTTCAGCCTCATACATGCTGAGTAAAAGTGCTCTACTGCTGGGCACAGCCCAAATTTTATCATGGTAATAACTGAGTGAAAAGCCCCAGTTATAACTTAGTCATATCACTTATACACCTTTCTATACACTCACCATCTAATCACAACTTTGAAAATTTTCAACTTCACAAAAGTAAGCACTGTTACTTGCACATTATTGTAAGAAATCCCAGGATTTATGGAGATTATCTTTGAAAAAGCTTAGAAAAATAAACAATTCTAAAAAATTAAGTAGTAACCAGGTGCCTGTGGCTCACGCCTGTAATACTAGCTACTTAGGAAGCTGAAACCTAAGGGAACAGTAAAGTCTGTGAAACTCTTTATCTCCAATTAACCACCAGAAAACCTAAGTGGCTTGGTAGCTCAAGTAGTAGAGCTGAGGGGCAGCACCCAGGCCCAGAGTTCAAGACCCCACCCCACTCCCCCAAAAAAACCTAAGCAGTAAAATAACTTTTTACTTATCTTTCATCCTCAAACTCATTTCCCTCAACTCCCACACAGAAGCAAAATGAGGAAAATTTTCACAATAATGAAGTCTATTTCAGGATACTTTAAAAGATTTTCAGATTGGCTGGGAATGTGGCTCAGTGGTAGAGTGCTTTAGCATGCATGAAGTCCTGGGTTCGATTCCTTAGTGCCACATAAACGAAAAAGCCAGAAGTAGCGCTGTGGCTCAAGTGGTAGAGCACTATCCTTGAGCAGAGGAAGCTCAGGAACAGTGCCCAGTCTCTAAGTTCAAGCCCTAGGACCGGCAAAAAAAAAAAAAAAAAAAAAAAAAAAAGACTTTCCAGTTGAGGACACTGAATTTTTTTTTAATTCCTAGTGGCAACTAGGGCCTTATTAACTGAGAAATAAAAGATGTGAACAGAGAACAGTTTCTTCATAACCTAGTAGCTACTCCTGTATTGCTTAAATCTCAACCTTCAGAAACTATACCAGAAATGGAAGTGTAGTCTAGTAGGAAAAGAGAAAAAAAAAATTAAGAGGGCTGGGGATGTAGCTCCATGGTAGTGCACTTATCTAGCAAGCACAAAAACCTGATGAGGGGCTGGGAAGGTGGCTCAGTGGTAGAGTGCTTGCCTCGCATGCATGAGGCCCTGAGTTCAATTCCTCAGCACCACACAAGCAGAAAAAGCCAGAAGTGGGCTGGGAAGGTGGCTCAGTGGTAGAGCGCTTGCCTTGCATGCATGAGGCCCTGGGTTCGATTCCTCAGCACCACATAAGCAAAAAGAAAAAAGCCAGAAGTGGCACTGTGGCTCAAGTAGTAGAGCGCTAGCCTTGAGCTGAAGAGCTGAGCGACAGCGCCCAGGCCCAGAGTTCAGGCTCCACGACCAGACCAAAAAATTAAAAACAGAAAAAGCCAGAAGTGGCACTGTGGCTCAAGTGGTAGAGCGCTAGCCTTGAGCTGAGGAGTTGAGGGACAGTGCCCAGGCCTAAAGTTCAGGCCCCATGACTGGCAAAAAAAAAAAAAAACCCTGATGAATCAAAACCACCCTAAGGGCTGGGAAGGTGGCTCAGTGGTAGAACGCTTGCCTTGCATGCATGAGGCCCTGAGTTCGATTCCTCAGCACCACAGAAGTAAAAGGAAAAAAGTCGGAAGTGGCTCTGTGGCTCAAGTGGTAGAGCGTTAGCCTTGAGCTGAAGAGCTGAGGGACAGCGCCCAGGCCCAGAGTTCAGGCCTCACAACCAGACCCCCCTCCCAAAAAAAAAAAAAAACACCCTAATAAAGAAGGAGAAGGAAGGAAAAACATTTCAGGATACATAATGGCATGCCAGAGTCAAAAATCTCAGCCAGGTGTTGGTGGCTCACACCTGTAATCCTAGCTACTCAGGAAGCTGAGGTCTGATAATCTCAGTTCAAAACCAACCCAGCAGGAAAGTCTTAAAGACTCTTATCTCTAATTAACCACCAGAAAACTCCAAGTGTCGCTGTGGCTTAAAGTGGTAGAGCACTAACCTTGAACAACAACAAAAAACCTCAGGGACAGCACCCAAGCCCTGAGTTCAAGCTCCATGACTGATCCATTCTCCCCCCCCCCCCAAAAAAAAAAATCTCAGTGTGGACAGCTGATCCATGATCCTCATGGCCTGGGCACAGAAATGAGGACACCTGACTTTGACTGGTCAGTTCTCAAGAGATGACTCACAGAATCAGGATAGGACTGGATGTGGGCAGTGGGCACAGGAGATGAAGGAAAAAGAAAATGGGACGCAGACATGCCAGAACACTCAATGTACAGATGTGAAAGAAGAAGTGGAAACATGAGGCGAGTCTTCGGGGAAGGAGCAGATGGGAGGCGTGACTGGTGGAGAAGCATTGAACACTTAGATGGACAGGTTAAATTGTAACCCTGTACAACCTTTTGAAGTTTAGAAAATAAAAAGATACCTAAATTTTTTTAATTTCAAAAGGAGCAATGAAAATAAATGCGGATAAATTATTCAAATACTGGTATATTTGAGAGGAACATGATATTTATCCTTATGTCAGGTCACAGACCATGAGTTATTTGAGTGGCATCATTCATTTAAAGCTATGAAAGGAACTATTGGTGGTCCAGGCAAAGTTTGGAGCTTTTTTTCATAGTTTCTGCAATATCCTACATCAATGCTTTCAACTAAATGTTAATTTCATAAAATTTAATTATAACACTTTATTTAATTATAACACTTTTTTAATTATAACACTTGAAATCTTAGTGTTAATCCAAACAAACTTTTATGACTAAAGAGACATATATTCTAGTTAAACATTTTCTCCAAGTGAGATAAGAGGTTGCCGCCTCTGCTTCCTCAGAAATAAAATTATACTGGAGTTATAATATATGTCCCCCCAATCTCTCTGACAACTTAGTTATGTCTAAATTTTCTTCAGGGGAAGAAGAGCTGACTGATACTGCCACTTCCAGGCCAATGAGTAAACCAAAAGAGGAGAAGATGGAAGCCACGCTCCTCATGTCCCCTGCCACCTGCAATCTGGACATGTGGCAGTCTAATTTTGACCATGCAAATAAGGGTAATACCAGGGTTGGAAGTGCGGCTCAGCAGACCATCAGTCAGTGTGCAAATGCACTGGGTACCAAGTGTGTGTCCTGCTTTCAGAAAAGAAAAAGAGAGAAGGGTAACACCCTTAAGCACCACTCCCAAAAGTACCAGAGATTCCTGGGATCTCCTAGATCTTTTCACATATCTGTTTTTGTACTAACAACAATTTCTACTAGCAGGATCCTATGTTAATTGTAGAATTCTTTTTTTTTTTTTTGGGGGGGGGGGGGTCCAGTCGTGGGGCCTGAACTCTGGACTTGGGCGCTGTCCCTCAGCTCTTCAGCTCAAGGCTACCACTCTTGAGCCACAGCGCCACTTCCGGCTTTTTTTTTTTTATGCTTACATGGTACTGAGGAATCAAACTCAGGGCCTCATGCCTGCAAGGCAAGCGCTCTACCACTGAGCCACCTTCCCAGCCCAATTGTAGAATTCTTACAAAAAATTTATAGTGGACAGGGAATGTGGCTTAGTGGTAGAATGCTTGCCTACCATACATGAGGACCTGGGTTTGATTCCTTGGTACCATATACACAATAAATAAAATTAATAAAAGAAAGGGGAAAATAACCATTAAAGTTAAAAAATTATAGTATATTACTTTATATGATAGCTGTCAGAATAATGGAATCTTGAAGTTATACAAAATTTAAAATTATCACTTTGTTTATGTTTGCTATAGTTTTTGTTTTTTATGGGTTGGCTTTTTTTTGTTTGTTTGTTTGTTTGGTTTGTTTGTTTTTTGTCCATCATGGGTCTTGAACTCTGGGCCTGGGAGCTGTCCCTCAGCTCTTCAGTTCAAGGCTAGTGCTCTACCACTTGAGCCACAGCAACACTGTAAGTTTGTTGTAGACGGGAACAAGTACCACTACATCCAAATTTCTTCATCTGGTTAGTCATTTTTATTACTCTACATGCCAGCATAATAATTTTGTCTCTCAGCTTTATTTTCCACATGTGCTAGACAATTCAATCCTATTTGAGATGCTAAGTAGCTGAATTTAAAAATAAAAAGATGCCAGGCACCAGTGGCTCACACCTGTAATCCTAGCTACCCAGGAAACTGATATCTGAGGATGTGGTTTGAAACCAGCCCCAGCAGGAAAGTCTGTGAGGCTGTTATCTCCAGTTAACCACAAGAAAACCAGAAGTAGTGTTGTAGCTCAAAGTGGTAGAGCCCTAGCCTTGAACAGAAAAGGCTCAGGGACAGCACCAAGGCCCTGAGTTCAAATCCTACAACTGACATAAAATAATAAAAAGATAAATTGCTTGAAAAGAACTAAATATAATGACTATACCTGCAGCCATAAATAATGCTAAAGCTGTATTTCTGGTGCTATAAGTTATCCAATTCTAAAAACTGCTATAAAATAAAGCCCATACCAAAATTCAGAAAGGAACTGGAGTTTTTTGACTGAACAGATTCTGCTGGCTTGTTTGGTGGGTTAGAATTACAGATGCCTGTAATCAAAGGAAAAAATGTAAGGGAAAGAATGAATACAGATTCAGATGACTTTATCAGATTACATAATTATTGACAATAAACATTTTTCTCCCTAGAAATTAGTACTCTCAAATAAATACATCAGTATCAAATAAGAAAATATAAGTGCTTACAAATGGGTTGACACTATAATCTCATTTGTATGTGTTATATATGTGTTCAAAAGATTTCTTTGCAGAGGTTGAAGGCATGGCTCAGGTGGTAGAGTGCCAGCCAGTCATCGTAAGGGTCTGATAGAAGTTCCAGTTCTTGTGTCAGACAAAAAGAAAAAAAATCTTTCTTACATATCTTATGCTCCTGGGATCTCTTCATATCCCAGCCACTTTTTTTTTTTTTTTTGTCAGTTGTGGGGCCTCAACTCGGGGCCTGGGCACTATCCCTCAGCTCTTCAGCTCAAGGTTAGCGCTCTACCACTTGAGCCGCAGCACCACTTCCAGCTTCTTCTGCTTATGTGGTGCTGAGGAATCGAACCTAGGGCCTCATGGATACAAGGCAAGTACTCTACCACTGAGCCACTTTCCCAGCCCTTCTTTTTTTGTTCTTAACATCAGAACTCAGTGTGGCTGTATATGTACGCACTTAATATTAGGACTCTAGAAACATCTTTCCCTTCTAGGAAGTACTTGAGTATACATCATTAGAACACATAGTAGTTCTAGTTATATGTATTAAATGAGTATTGTTGAATACCTACTATATGCCATGTATTGGGCTAGGCATTGAGGAGAACAGGAATACAAGTGGATTAAAATGAGGAAGTTCAAGAAATTGCAGTCAACTACATGTCAATTGGGAGTTTTATACACACACACACACACACACACACCTCCCAAACACACACACACACACACACACACACACACACACACCTCCCAAAGGAGCATACTGCTGTTTTTCTTAAAGGAGGCAAAGGTGTGTATTAGCCTGAATTGCCTTTCTTCATATTGTGCATTTATTTTACTTTTACTTCTTTTCTTTTCTTTTTTTGCCAGTCCTGGGACTTGAACTCAGGGCCTGGAACTGTCTCTGAGCTGCTTTTGCTCAAGGCTAGTGCTCTACCACTTGAGCCACAGTGCCACTTCTAGCTTTTTCTGTGTATGTGATACTGAGGAGTCAAACCCAGGGCTTCATGCATGCTAGGCAAGCACTCTACTACTACTAAGCGACATTCCCAGCCCCACATTCCTTCTCATAATAGTACTCTAATTTTCAATCAATCTGCCCCAGTTTTCAGTCTCTATACTTCTAGTGGAGCTGATGAATTAAATGACCAATAGCTCTTGGTACATGGTAAAGGTCTGGCCTCATTCCTAGTCAGTCCATATGCTTATGTAACAATGGTTAAATACTATGCCTACACTGTCCTATTGAGAACTGGTTCAAGGATGGGCAAATGAACCCCACCAATAAAATCAGACCCAAGTAAGACTAGTCCTCCTACTGAAGCAACCAAAAAAGAGCTAGCTTTTTTTTCCTTTCACATACCTGGAACCACTTGAAAACAACCTGCCTATGAGTAAAGTAGTAAAATGAAACAGCGAGAAATATGGAATGAGTGATTAGGTGCTATTATAGCAATTGATTATAGCCAGTAAACACCCCCCCATCTTAATCAGCACCCAAGTTAGGTTTTCTATCACTTGTAACTGGATTTTATTTTATTTATTTATTTATTTTTGGTCGTGGGGCTTGAACTCTGGTCCTGGGTGCTGTCCCTCAGCTCTGCAGTTCAAGGCTGGCGCTCTACCACTTGAGCCACAGGGCCACTTCCATTTATTTCTTTTTTTAAGTTATTTTTATTGTTATTATGAAGTTGATGTACAAAGAGGTTACAGTACAGGTAGTTAGTATATTTCTTTTGGAAAATGTCATACCTTCTCTTGCTCTCTCCCAGTTTTCCCTCCCATCCCCACCTATGAGTTGTAGGCAATTGAATGATTTTTGATCAATTAAAATTTCCCATCAAAAGTTGGCATCAGGCACCATGGTTAACAACCTCTACTCTTTTGAGTTATAATTCATTCTCCATACTGCAGCCAGGATGACCTTTTTATGAAATAGTATGAGTGCAGTATATAACATCTTGGTCTAAAACCCAGTATGGCCTCTTACTGCACTTGGAATAAACTCTAACATGACCTACATCAATCCACACTCTTCCCCTATCTTTCCAGCCCTGTCTACTTCTCTCTGCCCTTTACTCACTACCGTGCACTGTGATGGCCTCCTACAATATGGAGACGGAGGTTCTGTATATGCAGTTTCTTCCTGGAATGATCTTCCCATGGTTTGCCTACCTGGCTGTTCATGTCAGGTTCAGTGGTCATGTTCTTTGAAAGTGCTTCACAGACCCCTTTTGTTCTCTTGTTTTGTACTCTCATTTTCCTTAATGTTATTTCTTGCAGTTATTGCAATGTTATTATGTATTTGTGAACTTATTGAATCTCTCACTAAACTTAAGTTCCACATATCCCTAAAAGCCAACATTTTATTTGTGTAAGTGCCTTACACAATGTCTGGCACATAGTAGGCACTCAACAAGCACTTAATGAATGAATAATGCAGATTACAATGAGGCTTAAATGACATAAAAATATTAATTTTGTTTAAAAAAATTTTTAACTGTAATCCAGTAAACATGCACTTCTCCAGTTGTATAGTGAGAGACAGAGAACACATGAGCAAGTATGGGTGTTTAGATTTAAAGCTTCAGGATCAATTTGAATGGCTAGGTTTGTTCTTATGTGCAAAAAATCATAGAATCAAAGTAGTTATTAAAAAATGAAGGTAAAACCCACCTAGATCCAAGAAATGTTCTTAAAGTTTTCTCAAGGCTCTTTGTCTCTACCTATACTGCAAGTATAATATCAACAGCTGTTTAGGCCTTTGTGATTATTAAATCAAATTATTACCATATTTTATACACTTGCTTTTTTTTTTTTTTTTTTTTTGGTCAGTTGTAGAACTTGAACTCTGGGCCTGGGCACTGTCCCTCAGCTCTTCAGCTCATGGCTAGCACTCTACCACTTGAGCCGCAGAGCAACTTCCAGTTTTCTAGTGGTTTATTGGAGGTAAGAGTCTCATGGATTTTGCTGCCCGGGCTGACTTTGAACAACAATCCTCAAATCTCAGCCTCCTGAGTAGCTAGGATTACAGGCGGCCACCGGCACCCAGCTACACTTGCTTTTATAAACAAGGATATCTATGACAATTTCCAAAGTTTCAAGCAACTGTGGAGTTTTGGGGGAGTTTTCTTTGTTGATTTGTTTTTTGTCAGTCATGGGGCTTTAACTCAGGGCCTGGGCACTCTCCCTGAGCTTTTTCACCCAAGGCTAGCTCTCTACAACTTTAAGTCATGTCTACATGTCCAGTTTTCTGGAGGTTAATTGGAGATAACAGTCTCACAGGGGACTGGGAGGGTGGCTTAGTGCTTGCCTAGCATGCATAAAGCCCTGGGTTCAATTCCTCAGAACCACATAAACAGAAAAAGACAGAAGTGGTGCTGTGGCTCAAGTGGTAGAGTGCTAGCCTTGAGCAAAAGAAGCTCAGGGACAGTGCCCAGGCTCTGAGTTCAAGCCCCAGGTCTGGCACACACACACACACACAAAAAAAGAGTCTCACGGACTTTTCTGCCCAGGCTGGCTTTGAACCATAATCCTCAGATCTCAGCCTCCGGAGTAGCTAGGATTACAGGTGTGAGCCACCTGTGGGTTTTATTTTCATTACAATATAGCAAAATAATAATAAAGGACAGAATTTTACTGCTAAATGGAAATGTGTTAACAATTTGCTTATTTCTTAAATCAACACATTTGTTTTACAGTATGCTTCTGCTGTGATTATGTTCAAAGAAAATAATCTGAGATCAGACTGATAGCAGTGTTAAGTAGTGCACTTTATGGCAGCAAGCACAGGCATTGAAATAATGATTATGTATGCATTGCACCCTGCCTAGGTCGGCACTGTGGAGCCTGCAGAGCATTAGCCTGAGGCTCTTCTCGTCCCAGGACTCTATGGTGACTTTGTTTAGGCATCAAATTACCAATTTTTTCCAAGAGTGGTTATAGAAAGAAAAACTGCATAACTGTAAAAGTGACATCTGTATATACACATAAACTCCTTAGAAATAAGTACAAAAAAACTTACTTTTTTTCATGTTTCGCAAAATTTTCAAACTCTACAAAGTGAAGAAAAGGAAAAGAATTGAGATTTTTTTCCTATAAACTTCAAAATACTTTAATGAAATAGAAATAAAGACTTAAGACAGAAGGATTAGTATTCTTAAAATCAGCCATGAAAATATTTCTATCTTCTATGTGCATGCGTGTGTATATGTGTGTGTGTGTGCATGCATGCCTGTGTTTCTGGGGTTTGAATATAAGGCTTTATACTTCCTAGGCAAGCACTTTCCTGATGGTTAAACCACC
This sequence comes from Dipodomys merriami, assembly GCF_024711535.1. Taxonomy (NCBI): domain Eukaryota; kingdom Metazoa; phylum Chordata; class Mammalia; order Rodentia; family Heteromyidae; genus Dipodomys; species Dipodomys merriami. Next base: position 38,401,168 of record NW_027206290.1, read on the forward strand.
TCCTACCTTCCCATCTTACCATTGTTAATTCTGTTCAGACCTCCATGTGATTCTACTTTTACTACCAGTATAAATACCACAGTACATATTTACAAATAATGCTGTCAGAATAATATCAGGTTAAAAATAAAGGTCCTCCTTTGCTCTTTTATTAGGAGTACTCTAAGGGCTTGGCTCTGAATACACTGTGATACACAGCCAGTTAGCATTCAAGCCAAGAAATTCTGCCCATTGTGTTTCATATCTTTAGCCCCTCAATTTCCTTCTGTTTCTCCATAAACCCAAGTCTTGGCCTACGTATGGCTGTCTGTTTAGCTTATATCTTCAAGAAACCTACCCAGATTTCTTCTTTGCTCAGCTTTCTTTCTTTCTTTTTATTTATTTATTTACTTACTTACTTAATTACTTGTCATTCGTGGGGCTGAACTCTGGGCCTGGGCGCAGACCCTCAGCTCTTCAGCTCAAGGCTAGTGCTCTACCACTTGAGCCACAGCACCACTTCCGGCTTTTTCTGCTTATGTGGTGGTGAGGAATCGAACCCAGGGCCTCATGCATTCAAGGCAAGCACTCTATCACTGAGCCACCTTCCCAGCCCACTCAGCCCACCCCTGGTTATTTTTTTATTTCTAATTTTCACAGAGGTTTCATGTAGGTCTTCTATTCCCATAGGTTAACTAGACTGTCTTCAAGGCCGGTAAGGTATCTTTTATAAGCTATCCATACTCCTAACACCTAACAGAAATAGGACATTCCATGTAATAGATAGCGTGTTTTTTTTTTGTAAAATGTTTATACTTTCACAGAATTATTCACAATCTTAAAAAAATCCCAATAAAATGTTTCAATCTTTGTCTTTACACTGTTTCTAATCCTGTCCCATAGATAACCAGTTTCCTGAGTGTGCAGGTGATGTGAGGATGGGTGTGTGCCTGCATGTGTGCTGTACTGTGGTTTAAACTCAACTCTTGCCTGGCTTTTTCATTCAAGGCTGGTTGGCACTCTACCACTTGGGCAACTCCTCCACTTCTGGCTTTTTGCTGATTAATTGGAGCTGAGAGTCTCACAGATTTTTCTGTTGGACTGGCTTCAAACTTTGATCCTCAGATCTTAGCCTCCTGAGTAGCTAGAATTACAAGCATGAGTCACCAGCCCCCAGCTTATTGGGCATTTTATAAATTGGTAAATAAAATTTAAGGAGAAATAAAATCATAATGTAGTAATTTTTTCATTGTTTGTTTTCTAATAATTTTGACTGTTGTGAGATCAGAACTAAGTTTTAGGTAAGGGATTCAATTTTCAATGTTAATTCTGAGAGCAGCAAACCTTCAATAAGGAAAACTTGAGGCAAACTTTCTAAATCTCCAGTCTGTCTTACCTTACTCCTCGTGAAACTCTTTCCAGGAGTCTTCAGTGTTTGTTTTGGACATGTTGAGTGCCCTATATTCTCAGGACAGCTAATAGTTTCTGTAGAGTGGGCCTCCATACCTGAAAAAAAAAGTTTCTTAAACTTTTAGGTTTGATATAATATTTCTATTATATATTGTGGGTTTTTAATGTATTCTTTTATCATTTTTATCCTTTGTACCTTTTCTGTGTCTTACTTTACTGTTGATCTCACATATTCTAATTTTATAAGTTTTTTGGAGAGAAACTACTGCCACTTACAGTCTTCATCAGCAAGGAAGAAGGATTCCGGTGTTCTTTCTGGAAGGGGAGGTGGAGATGGAGAACCATCGTGACACAGATCTGTCGTAAGAGAAGTACACAGAAAGCAAAACATTCCAGCAGTTAAAAGTCGTAAGTCAAGCCCCTTTTGTATAATTTTTCAATTAGCCAATATTAACTGAAACCACAAAATAAAAATTATCAAAATGACCAGAACCTCAAGAACTTTGTGCTTCTTCTTCTTTAGCAAATGAGTCTGTGGTTTATCAGGCACTGGTGGCTCATACCTGTAATCCTAATTCAGGAGGCTAAGATCTGAGGATCCACAGTTCAAAGCCAGCCTAGATAGGAAAGTCTGAGAGACTCTTATCTCCAATTAGTCACCAAAAAAGCCAGAAGTGGTGCTGTAGCTCAAGTGGTAGAATGCTATCCTTGAGCAAAAGGAGCTTAGGCATAGCACCCAGGCCCAGGACTGGCAAAACAAAACAAAAAAACTTCAGAGTTCACAGATTATCAAGCTTGTAAATCTAAATACTATTTTACAGCAATCTTATATTTAATAAAGTTATGAGAATATAATTGGTCAGATCTAGAATAGTAAGCCATGTTTAGGACTTGTAAACAAAAAGCATAAATACAAAAAGAACTTAAAATATGTAGGAAACATATAAACAAAATACAAAATATAGAACTGGTTTGAATCTAAATTTAAATCATAAAAAGACATTTTTAGTCTACTGGTGAAAATTATTCACACTCTAGATACTAGATAATATTAAGGAATTATTATATTGATATGATAATGCAACTATGGTTGAGTCTGAAATTTTCCATAATATGGAAATTTAAATAGGTCAGGCTTATTAATGTATACCTGTAATCCTAGCCACTCAGAGGTATTGATCAGGAGAATTATGTATTAAGGCAATCCCAGGAAAAAGGTTAACAAGACTATTTCAACAAAAAAGTTGGTGTTGTAATTCATACCTGCAGTCTCAGCAATATGGTACACATCATCAGTAGAAGGATCATGATCCACGGCTAGTTCTGGGAGGAAAAATAAGGGTGAGATCCTACCTGAAAAAACTAACAAATGCAAAAAGGGGCTGGGGTCATGACTTAAGTGGGAAAGTGCCTGCCTAGCAAATGCCAGGCCCTAAATTCAGTCTTCAGTACCACCAGTTTACAAAATAATAAGCGAGGCACTGGCGGCTCATGCCTGTCATCATCATTACTCTAAGATCGAAGTTCAAAGCCACCCTGTGAGGGAATCTCCCTGTGAAACTTTTATCTCCAGTGAACCATTAGAAAACCGGAAGTGGTCCTGTGGCTCAGAGCTGTACAACACTAATTAGCCTTGAGTGGAAACGGTCAGAGACAGCACCCAGGCCTTGAGTTCAAGCACCACGACCAACAAAAGAATAAATAAATTAATAATAATAAGATCGCCGGGTGCCGGCGGCTCACGCCTGTAATCCTAGCTATTCAGGAGGCTGAGATCTGAGGATCAAGATTCAAAGCCAGCCCAGGCAGGAAAGTCTGTGAGACTCTTATCTCCAATAAACCACCAGAAAACTGAAAGTGGCACTGTAGCTCAAGTAGTAGAGCATTAGCCTTGAGCTGAAGAGCTGAGGGATAGCGCCCAGGCCTACAGTTCAAGACCCACGACCGACAAAATAATAATAATAATAATAAGGTCCTAGACGTGGCTACTATTTCTTCATACTGAAAACCCTTTCTCTTATATAATTAGTTACAATACTGGGCACTTTACTCTTTATCTTATTGTAACTTAGAATTCACAGGTCTACCTACTCCAGGTGTTTCATTTTTTTGCTTTCTTTTTTTTGGGGGGGGGTCCGGTCGTGGGGCCTGAACTCTGGGCCTGGGCGCTGTCCCTCAGCTCTTCAGCTCAAGGCTAGTGCTCTACCACTTGAGCCACAGCGCCACTTCCGGCTTTTTTCTTTTTGTTTATGTGGTACTGAGGAATCGAACCCAGGGCCTCAAGCATGCAAGGCAAGTGCTCTACCACTAAGCCACTTTCCCAGCCCCTTTTTTTTTTTTTTTTGTCGGTCGTGGGGCTTGAAAACTCTGGGCTTGGACACTGTCCCTGTGCTCTTTAGCTCAAGGTGAGCACTCTACCACTTGAGCCACAGCACCACTTCCAGTTTTCTGGTGGTTTATTGGAGATAAGAGTCTCCCGGACTTTCCTGTCTGGGTTGGCTTTGAACCGAGATCCTTAGATCTCAGCCTCCTGAGTAGCTAGGATTACAGGCGTGAGCTACGGGCACCCAGCTTGTGCCGTGTTTGAAAGGTACTCTCAACTTGTGTGAGATCAGCTGTTTTAGACTAAGTATGTGTGCTACTTGTCCTTCTGTGCCTGGTTTATTCCACTTAACATGATCTCCAGTTCCATCCATGGTTGCTGCAAATGTAAGGGTTTCGTTCTTTTTTCCTGCTGAACAGGAACAATGCAAAACTGTACATTTTTCCTTTTCATTCTTGGTACTGAGGATTGAGCCCAGACAAGCACTTTACCAATAAGCTCCATCCAAGGTGTCCACATTTTCTCCATCAGGCATCATTTGATGAACACTTGGTTTGTTCTTTTTGTCTGTCTGTCTCTCTCTCTATCTCTGAGGCACTGGGGTTTAAACTCAGGGCTTTGCAGTTAGATAAACAGGTATTCTTTTGACTGAGCCACATCTCCAGCCCAGATTTTTGTGGTTATTTTTGAGACTGGGTCTTGTATCCAGCCCAAGCACTGGCCTAGGTATCATCCACATACATTGTCAGGCTTCCAGGAAGCTAGAGTAACAGGAGCACACCATGGCACCCAGCTTTGTTGAGAAGGGCTCTCAGGAACATTTCTGCCCAGGCTAGCCTCAAACCACAATCCCAACAACCTCAATCTACCAACTAGCTAGCAGGGTGAGCCACCAGTGCCCTATATGAAGTGCAACATTTTTATTAGCATAATAATAGTAATAATACAAGGGATCTCATTGTAACAGGTTGTTTCCATTTCTTGCTATTGTAGATAGTGCTGCAATGAACATGTGATGTCTCTTTTCAGTTATCATTTCTTTTGGATAGATACCCAGGAGTTGCATCACTAGATCATATGGTAGTTCTGTTTTTAATTTTTTTGTGTGTTGCCGATCCCTGAGCTGCTTTTTGCTCAAGGCTAGTACTTATCCCACTTCAGCTTTATTTTGTGATTAATCAGAGATAAGTGTCTCACAGACTTTCGGCCCAGGCTGGCTTCAAACTATGTAAGGTCCGCTCCTGGATGTCAAGAAGACTCTACCCTCCTCCCAGCAAAGTCTCCGCCCAGTTACCTGCGTTACCTAGGCAACTGGGACACCTGGAAAAGGTCACATCTTCATCCGCTGAGGTCACATCTGAATTTGATGTGGCCACACCTTTCTCTATCCTTACCCTAGATAAGGCCTAGCCCAGGCCCAGACACTCTCTGTGCTCTTTTCTAGCTCTTTCTCAACTCTTTTCTCATCCTTTCTTTTCCAGCTCTCTTCTCTTTCCTAGCTCTTCTTTCCCACCTTTCCCAGACACTCTCTCTGCTCTTTTCTAGCTCTTTCTCAGCTCTTTCCTTCTCTTCTCTTTCCTAGCTTGCTCTTTCCCACCTCTTTCCCAGATGCTCTCTTTTCTAGCTCTTTTCTCTCTCTCTTTCCCAGATCTCCCAGCTCTCTTTCCCAGGCCTTTCCCCACTGCGTGGAGGGCCAACCTGGCCTGGTCCCAGCAGGTCTACTAAATAAACATACCCCTTACCTGAATACCACGTGCGTGATGCTGTTCTTACTCGGCTACCTCTTTTTAAAAACCTAACACTGTAAGCCTCAGGTCTCAGCCCCCTGAGTAGCTGGAATTATAGGCATGGGCCACTGGCACCCAGATATTTTGAGACAGGGTCTCCATATGTAGCTCAGACTAGCCTTAAACTCTGGATCTTCCTGCCTCAGCCTCCTGAGGACTGAGATTACAGGTGTGGGTCCAGCATGCCTGGCTTCCATGCTGTTTTCAGTAATTGCTATACTAACGTACATTCCCACCAACAGTGTAAAGTATTCCCATTTGTCTATATCCTGGCTGGTACTTGCTACTGGTCTTCCTGATAATGGCCATTCTTAATAGAGTTAGGGGGTATTTCTTTGTGGTTATTTGTTTTGTTTTTTTGTTTTGGGGGTTTTTTGGTCATAGGGCTTGAACTCTGGGCCTGGATGCTGTCCCTCAGCTCTTCAACTCAAGGTGGCACTCTAGCACTTGATCCACACAGTGCCACTTCCAGTTTTCTGCTGGTTAATTGGAGATACGAATCTCATGAACTTTCCTGCCTAAGCTGGCTTTGAACCACGATCCTCAGATCTCAGCCTTTGTGGTTTTTATTTGTATTTCCCTGATGACTAGTAATATTAGATATCTCTATACCTGTTGGTCATTCTTTTTTTGAGAAATGTGTATTTAGATCTATTGCCATTTTAAAGTCAATTTATTGGGTTTTTGCTGTTGACTTTTTGAGTTCTGAATTATTTGAATTCTGCCTTAATAGCCAGAATATCTTTTTCACATGAAGTTTTTTTGTTTTTGTTTTGCTGGTCATGGGGCTTGAACTCTGAGCTCTTCAGCTTAAGGCTAGCGTTCTACCACTTGAGCCACAGTGCAGCTTCTGGCTTTTTCTGCTTATGTGGTGCTGAGAAATTGAACCCAGGGCCTCATGCATGCAAGGCAAGCACTCTACCACTGAGTCACCTTCCCAGCCCCAAAGTTTTAATTTGTTTTTAATTTTTTAAATTTAAAATTGAATAGCTAAAGCAATTTTGAGCATTAGTAGTTTGTCAGAAGTATACATTGTGGATCTTTTCTACCAGGCTGGGATCATCTCTTCATTGTTATGATTGTTTCTTTGCTGTTCAGACCCTTTTTATTTGATGGGATCCACTTGTCCATTTTTGCTTTTGTTTCTTATGCTTGGGGAATTTTGTCAAAAAAAAAATCTTTAAGTATTCCAGTGTCCTGACTGACACACTTCCCCTGTTTTCTTTTTTTTTTTTTTTTTTCTACTTTTTTTTTTTTTGTTTTTTGTTTTTTTTTTTCGTGGGTCCGGTCATGGGGCCTGAACTCTGGGCCGGGGCACTGTCCCTCAGCTCTTCAGCTCAAGGCTAGCGTTCTACCACTTGAGCCACAGCGCCACTTCCGGCTTTTTTTTTCTGCTTATGTGGTGCTGAGGAATTGAACCCAGGGCCTCATGCATGCAAGGCAAGCGTTCTACCACTGAGCCATCTTCCCAGCCCACTTCCCCTGTTTTCCAGAAGTTTCATAGACACAGACATTCCATAGACATTTAAGCTTTTCATCCCTTCTGAGGTTTTTTGTTTTGTCTTTTAAAGCACTGTGGTTTGAACTCAGGTACTAAGGCTTGTTAGGCAGGTGCTCTACCACTTGCAATATGTTCCCAGGCCTTTTTGCTTTATTTTTCAAATAAGATTTCATGTTCTTGTTTTGTTTTGTTTGCATAGATTAGCCTAAACTGCAATCCTCTTATACTTTCTACCATAGCTTGGTTGACAAGTGTGTGCCACTACATCCAGCTTTTTCTGCTGAAATGGGATCTTGTGAACATTTTTACCCAGGTTGGCTTCAAAGTGCAGTTCCCCCCAATCTCATTCTCCAAGTAGCTACGATTACAGATGTGAGCCACTGTGCTCAGCTCCTTTTGAGTTGATTTTCATAACTAATAAGAGATAGGGTCTACTTTTACAGCATTTTTTGTTGGAAATATCATTGTTGTCTCCAAGGTGTTCATGGCACCTTTGTCAAAACTCAGTTGGGGGGCTGGGAAGGTGGCTCAGTGGTAGAGCGCTTGCCTTGCATGCATGAGGCCCTGGGTTCCATTCCTCAGCACCACATAAGCAAAAAGAAAAAAGCCGGAAGTGGCACTGTGGCTCAAGTGGTAGAGCACTAACCTTGAGCTGAAGAGCTGAGGGACAGCGCTCAGGCCCGGAGTTCAGGCCCCACGACCAGACCCCCCCCCCAAAAAAAAAGGGGGCTGGGAAGGTGGCTCAGTGGTAGAGCGCTTGCCTTGCATGCCTGAGGCCCTGGGTTCGATTCCTCAGCACCACATAAAGAAAAAAAAAAGAAATGTACTTGATATCTTGCCCATGTAATTGTAACTCCTCTGTATGGTATTCTCACAATAAACAAAATTTTTTAAAAATTTAAAAAAAAAAACAAAAACCTCAGTTGGCTGGGGGTGTGTGGATCTCCTGTGTGTGTGTGTGTGTGTGTGTGTGTGTGTGTGTGTGTGTGTGTAGTGTGCTACTCCCCTCCCCATCACCAATACACAGACACCTCAAGATTGCTCGCATAGTTCAATTTTAAAAGATCCTACCTAGTATAGTTTATAAAGGATGATATATCAAGGAGCAGCATTCTAAAACCCTGCCTTTATTTTCTTATAACAAAACCTGGGAAACCAGAAATCACTTCATGCATGGTAGGAGCCAGGGTGAGACCCTGGAGCCTCCCGAGAAGGTTACTTTAAACCTAATGGGCTGTTCTTGTAGCACAGGCTCTTATAGTTAAATGTCACCTAAAGGCAAGACAACATTTACCTGATCTAGGACTCCGGAGTTTCATACTCTGAAAAAGAAAGGAAAGGGAAAAGAATACATATATACATTATATAAAATCAAAGCATTAAATTGCATTTTAAGCCATTATATTTCATATAGTTAACTCAAAGCATACTGAATCATAAAAAACCATTCTTAGTGATATTCTTTGTTGTTGTTGCCAGTCCTGGGGCTTGATCTCAGGGCATGGGCACTGTCCCTGAGCTGCTTTTGCTCAAGGCTAGCACTCTACCAATTGAGCCAAAGCACCACTTCTGGGCTTTTCTATTTATGTGGTGCTAAGGAATCAAACCCAGGACCTCATGCATGCAAGGCAAGCTCTCTACCACTAAGGTACATTCCCAGTCCTCTTAGTGATTTTTATATCACATGGCAATTATTTCTTAATTGACCCCTGCTGGTATTTCTTTTCCTTCTTCAATTATGCCTCTAAAAGTTCATTTGAAATTTTAGTTACTTCATGACATTAGAAAAAGAATGATTGTTTTACATGTGTGCATTTATTAAAAATAACACTACAGCCGGGCGCCAGTGGCTCACGCCTATAATCCTAGCTACTCAGGAGGCTTAGATCTGAGGATCACAGTTCAAAGCCAACCCGGGCAGGAAAGTCTGTGAGACTCTTATCTCCAATAAATCACTAGAAAGCCAGAAGTGGCGCTGTGGCTCAAGCAGTAGAGCGCTCACCTTGAGCTGAAGAGCGCAGGGACAGCACCCAAACCCAGAGTTCAAGCCCCACAACTGACCAAAAATAAATAAATAATAACACTACATTAAAATTATGATTTAAAAGGTGGCAGAAGCTGGGCGCTGGTGGCTCACACCTGTAATCATAGATACTCAGGAGGCTGAGATCTGAGGATCATGGTTCAAAGCCATCTTGGGCAAGAAAAATCCCTGAGTCTCTTATCTCCAGTTAACCACCAGAAAACCAGATGTGGCACTGTGGCTTAAGTGATATAGGGCTCACCTTGAGCTGAAGAGCTCAGGGACAGCCCCCAGGCCCAGAGTCCTAGGACCAACAAAAAATAAATAAAAAATAAGAGGTGTTAGGGCTGGAAAAGTAGAGTGCTTGTCTTGCATGCATGAGACCCTGGGTTCGATTCCTCAGCACCACATAAGCAGAAAAAGCCAGAAGTGGCACTATGGCTCAAGTGGTAGAGGGCTGGCCTTGAGCTAAAGAGCTGAGGGACAGCACCCAGGCCTAGAGTTGAAGCCCCATGACCGACAAAAAAATAGTTAATTAAAAGGTGGTGGATATTTCCTATAAGCATTGCAACTCTAAGAACTTATTTAATCCATTTAATTATCTCTGAAATTTTAAAAGTTTGTCTAAAGAATGCACAGAAATGTGTATCAGATTTTTTTGCATATTTTTCTTCTAGACACAGGAAATATCATTCCAAAAGGTTTATCTTAAATGATATGTATATATGTAACCACACTACATTGTCCCAGTTAACATGACACAGCCCAGAAAGGACTACAATCCATTAAATCCAAAATAGTCAACTCAGAAAAAAGTTATTGACCTTGCTTGGCCTAAGTCTCACAGAGTCACCAAAACACTTTGATTCAGAGGTTCCGTTCCATTCCAGTGATGTGCCAAACTTGACCTTCATGGAGGGAGCGAGGGATGTGGGAACACTTGATGGGGATTCTGGAAGAGAGTAAATGTGGTCCCGCTCTTAGAAGTGGTGCCAGTCGTATGTGCTCATCCTTAGCACACACTCCACTTTGTACTTGCTCAGCTATACTCACCAGCTTCTTCAACCACAATAAAAGACTCTGGCGTCCGTGCGGGAAGTGGTGGGGGTGTCTCATCATCTGCCCTGGGAGAAGGTGCTATCCAGTTGCCAGAAACAGAATCAAAATTTTTAATCAGAGCAACACAAAGGAAAGCCTTATATGCTAATCTAACCCTAAATATAAGTTTCAGAGAACTTATAATTAAATTCCATTCATCATTAACAAAACTTTAGCTGGGATTTGTTCACTCAAGGGAAAGATAAAGTTGGCGCTTGGTACAAACCCAGGAGGTTTTAACTATTTTTCAAAATGTATCACTTGCTTTACAAGCTCAATACTTTTTTTTTTTTGGTCAGTTGTGGGTACTGAACTCTCAGCTTTTTTCTGCTTTTTGTGATGCCTCATGCATGCAAGGCAGGCGCTCTACCAGAGTCAACTTCCCAGCCCCTTACAATGCTTTCTTTGGATCATTTTCTACATCACTCTTTCCTTTTATAGAGAACACACACACAGTAATAGTATGACATGGTTTTCTTTTTCTTTTTTTTTTCTTTTTTTTTTTTTGTTGGTCATGGGGCTTGAACTCTGGACCTAAACACTGTCCCTCAGCTCTTCAGCTCAAGGCTAGCGCTCTACCACTTGAGCCAGTGTGCCAGTTCCAGTTTTCTGAGTGGTTTATTGGAGATACTAGTCTCACAGACTTTCCTGCTGGGCTGGCTTTGAACTGCAATCCTCAGATCTCAGCCTCTGAGTAGTTAGGATTACAGGCGTGAGCTACTGGCTCCCAGCTAACATGATTTTCTAAATATAAAAAATATTCAGAAATTGCACAGGAAATCCAAGATGCTATTATAAGAAATGGCCACCAGGGGCTGGGAAGGTGGCTCAGTGGTAGAGTGCTTGCTTGCATGCATGAGGCCCTGTGTTCGATTCCTCAGCATCACATAAGCAGAAAGAAAAAAGCAGGAAGTGGCACTGTGGCTCAAGTGGTAGAGTGCTAGCCTTGAGTTGAAGAGCTGAGGGACAGCGCCCAGGCCCAGAGTTCAGGCCCCACAACCGGACCACCCCCCCCCCCCAAAAAAAAAGGCCACCAGAAGGCACATAGGTCAGAGTTACTAACACTAGTGAAAATAAGAATTGTAAGCAGGGAGCCAGTGGCTCATGCCTGTAATTCTAGTTACTCAGGAAGCTGAGATCTGAGGATCATAGTTCAAAGCCAGCCTGAGCAGGAAAGTCTGGGAGACACTTTTTTTTTTTTTTTTTTTTTTTTGTCGGTCATGGGGCCTGAACTCTGGGCCTGGGCGCTGTCCCTCAGCTCTTCACCTCAAGGCTAGCACCCTACCACTTGAGCCATAGCACCACTTCCGGCTTTTTTCTGCTTATGTGGTACTGAGGAATCGAACCCAGAGCTTCATGCATGCAAGGCAAGCACTCTACCATTGAGTCATCTTCCCAGCCCTAGGAGACTCTTATCTCTAGTTAACCACCAGAAAACTGGAAGTGGCACTGTGGCTCAAACTAGTAGAGCACTAGCATTGAGCTGAAGAGCTCAGGAACAGCACCCAGGCCCAGAGTTCAAGCCCCATAACTGGCAAAAAATAATAATAAATAAGTAAAAATCCACACAAAATACTGAACAGATTCTCTCACCTACCAAGTTACTACAAAAGGACAAGAAGTCAGGCCCTACCCTTCTTTCTGCAGAAAAAGAATTCAGTGCTTAGCAATATGTTCACCTCATGATAGCCATGATTATTCAACAAAAATTTTAGGTGACCATGTAGTGCTGTTAATCAGGTGTTTTCTTTCTACTGTGCTTTGGAAGTTGCTTCTATATGTTATAGGAAAATCGTGGGCTTTTGACAGACATTTTTAGAATGAAGATTGCCTTCTTAGGAGCCCTCCTGTTGGCCCTGTACCAGATCTGACTGCTTCCAGTGCTGCCTGTTTCATGGGTTATTATATGTTCAGTGTTGGAAGCAAGCCTGGGCAGGAAACTGTGAGACTCTTATCTCCAAAAAAGCTGGAAATGGATCCGTGGCTCAAATGGTAGAGCAGTTAAAAAAAAAAAAAAAAAAGCTCAGGGACAGCCCTTAGGACTGGCGCGCACACACACACTCACACACACACACACACACACACAAAAGCATGCAGACTGTCACAATCAACCCACCTACTATGGTTGTCTCTTGACTGGATGGTGTGGAAAAACTCATGTGAGGGTCCCATACTAAAGAATCAGGTGACTGGCACTGGGACAGGAGGGCTGTGGAGGACCTTGGTGGTGAGGAACCAGGAATCGCAGTTCCATTTTGCTTCTCAGACATGTCGAGAGACATCTTAGAAGTAGCAGAACTTGGAAGCAGTGATGAAAAATAAGAAGGGTAAAAATGTACACCGAAAGCACCAGAGTCACACCACTTCCCAGTGGAAGTGTCAGGCCCTCGGAGCTCAGAGTTATGAGGCAGTGAGTAGCTCAGTTCTTCTGAAGAAGCACACTCCATCTTTTGAGCCTGCAACTCCGCAAGACCAGAGTCCTGTGGCTGAGATTCCAAGTAGGAAAAGTTGTCTTCCATGTCCACCTCCATTGTTTTTCTTTGCTCTATCCATTCAAAGGGCGTTGATTTGGTTCGTATCACTGGCCCCTTTGAATTCAGACATCTTCCTGCTTTAGCAACAGATTCAGAATTAGGACATACCCCAAACAAAGAAGAGCTCAACACCAAACTTTGATGCTTCTGAAGAGGCTTCCCAACTGTTGGTAATGCCTTTGTCTGCCAGTTTAAGGCTGAGTTGGCATTTTTATCAGAATCATAATTTAGCTCCAGAGAGTCAAAAGAAAGGCTTGACTTGTCAGGGTGAAGAACTACCTCTGCCCTTGCACAGATTTCTTCAAGGGAAGAAGCTGACACTGTTTCTGTTGTTGTCCTTGGTTTGCTCAGTTGGCTCATGTTGGTTGGTTCTGTGACACTGAAATAGAAAGAGTAATGGTAACTCTACCAGGTCTCCCCAGTGTCACAGGAAAGAACATGTGGTTTCAAAGATATAACCTGTACTCACACTTTTGGTAACTTAGGAGAATAAGAGTCTATTTGCAGAGTGGGATTGTGCTCAGGAATTAAGCATTTTGCATGAACCTTCAGGAGAAACAAGATTGATTTTTAGTGAAGTAATGTCAATGCAATATCATGTATGTGCCAGTCCTGGGACTTGAACTCAAGGCCGGGGCGCTATCTCTAATCCTTTTTGCTCAAGGCTGGCACTCATGGTTAGCTTTGAACTGTGATCCTCACATCTCAGCCTTCTGAGTAACTAGGATTATAGTTTTGAGCCATCAGTGCCAGACTTGAAATTTTTTTTTCCTCAGTTGTGGGGCTTGAACTCTGGGCCTGGGTGCTGTCCCTCAGCTCTTCAGCTCAAGGCTAGTGCTCTACCACTTGAGCTACAGCACCACTTCAGGTTTTCTGGTGGTTTATTGAGATAAGAGTCTCACAAACTTTCCTTGCCCAGGCTGGTTTTTAACCTCAATCCTCAGATCTCAGCCTCCTGAGTAGCTAGGATTACAGGTGTAAACCACCAGCACCGGGAAGGACTTGAAATACTTTAAATATTCAGCTGACCATGAAGTACTTTTTCAGAAAATAAAAAAATTCAGCCTTAAAAAAAAGAAATTCTAAGGGCTGAGAATGTGGCTCAGTGATAGAGTACTTGCCCAGCATGCATGAAGTCCTGGGTTCAATTCCTTAGTACCACATACACAGAAAAAGCCAGAAGTAGTGCTGTGGGTCAAGTGGTAGAGCACTAGTCTTGAGCAAAAGAAGCTCAGGGATAGTGTCCACCCTGAGACTGGCAAAAAAGGAAACATAAAACAAAACACTAATCCTTACATAGTCTTCCAAATAGCGAGGACTACAGGCATGGACCAGTAATAACATACAGAGTTTTTATTTAACAGTTTTTTTTTTAATTTTACTTAGCAGTCTTTATAATCAAATATCTGATGAAACATTTGAGATCACAGTAAGGCAGGTCTAACCTGAAAAATCATTCAGGCATGACTTTATCACTCTTCTAACTTACCAACAATCATCTAAAACATAGGATCAGGATAAATGCTTGCCCTAAGTATATTGCTCCTAAATTTAGCTGAAAATTGTTAGAAATTAATTTTTAATTTAAACTTCCTCAAATTATCCTTTTCCATAGGAGATTTTTAGTATAGCCCTATGCATGCCTGACACTCCAATTTAGTTATGACAATAGAAAAGTCCACAGTTCTGAGATCTCTTGAAAAACAATTATGAAAAACATGACATAATATTTAGCTTAAGGAAGTGGCATTGTGGCTCAGTGGGAGAGAGCTCACCTTGAGCTGAAGAGCTGAAGGACAGTGCCCAGGCCCAGAGTTCAAGCCCCATGACAAAAAATAAATAAATAAAAATACTAGCTTAAAGCTTACCTCTTCTCCAGAGCATCCACCTCCAATAACATCCAAATGTCTCTTAAATAGTTCTAATACAGCACTGTAGACCAGTTCATACTGTTCCTGAAAAGCATCACAACCAGAAAAGTGGAGAATTTTTTTTTTTTTGGTCGGTCATGGGCTTGAACTCTGGGCTTGGGCACTGTCCCTGTGTTCTTCAGCTCAAGGCAAGCACTCTACCACTTGAGCCACAGTGCCACTTCCAGTTTTCTGGTGGTTTATTAGAGATAATAGTCTCACGGACTTTCCTTGCCCGGGCTGGCTTTGAACCACGATCCTCAGATCTCAGCCTCCTCAGTAGCTCAGATTACAGGTGTGAGCCACTGGTACCCAGCTAGAAAATCTCTTTTAAACTCTGGGAAAGCATCCATCAGATACTAAGAGCAGACAAGGGACGTGGTCAGCATAAGTCATTGAACTCTGGGCCTGAGCGCTGTCCCTCAGCTCTTCAGCTCAAGGCTAGTGCTCTGCCATTTGAGCCACAGCGCCACTTGTATAGCAATGTTCTATGTAGCCCATTCTACATGACAGTATGCCTTTAGACAGCTAAACAGCTAAGTATTTTATTTCACTGTAGCTAGCTAATGTAAAAATCTAATGGATGGGCTGGGAAGGTGGCTCAGTGGTAGAGCGCTTGCCTTGCATGCCTGAGGCCCTGGGTTTGATTCCTCAGCACCACATAAGCAAAAAAAGAAAAAAGCCGGAAGTAGCACTGTGGCTCAAGTGGTAGAGTGCTAGCCTTGAGCTGGACAGCGCCCAGGCCCAGAGTTCAGGCCCCATGACCAGACCCCACCCAAAAAAAAATCTAATGGCATGCTTTTATTATCTTCTACTACTTACTATTCCTCTGCTTACTTTTTTTTAAATGCCTGTACAGGAGCATGAACTCAGGGCCTCATAGTCTCTCCTCGCTTTTTGCTCAAGGTTGATGCTCTACCACTTTGGCCACATCTCCACTTCTGGCTTTTTGCTGGTTAACTGGAGATAAAAGTCTTAGATCTGTCTGTCCATTCTGGCTTCAAATCATGATCTTAGCCTCCTGAGTAGCTACAGGTATGAGCCAGCTTTTGCTCATGTTTTTAAAGGCTTATTTTTTTCTAGATATGTGTTTTTTAACTACTTTCATCTTCCCTGGAGAAAGGCAGGTCACAGTTGTCCTATAGATAAAACAGCCTTAGCATGTATTATCTACCTTGATTCTTGAGATTGCTCTATGAAACAAGTGGGCAACTACATCTGTTTACAGTTTGTCTATATTCTGAAGCAATTTGAAGGACTTGGGCTAGAAAACAAATCTTGTCTTTTTGTTTAGTCCATTTAAGAGCAAGTTACAGGGCTGGGAAGGTGGCTTAGTGGTAGAGTGCTTGCCTCATATGCTTGAAGCCCTGGGTTGGATTCCTCAGTAACACATACACAGAAAAAGCCAGAAGGAGCACTGTGGCTCAAGTGGTAAAGTGCTAGCCTTGAGCAAAAGAAGCTCAAGGACTGCGCCCAGGCCCTGAGTTCAAGCCCCAGGACTGGCAAAAAGAAACAAACAAAAAAGAACCCCAAAAACCAAGTTGCTGGCCGGGCGCTGGTGGCTCACGCCCTGTAATCCTAGCTACTCAGGAGGCTGAGATCTGAGGATCGCGGTTCAAAGCCAGCCCAGGCAGGAGAGACCATGAGACTCCTATCTCCAATATACCACCAGAAAACCGGAAGTGGCACTGTAGCTCAAGTGGTAGAGCGCTCACCTTGAGCTGAAGAGCTGAGGGACAGCGCCCAGGCCCAGAGTTCAAGCCCCAGGACCGACAAAAAAAAAAAAAAAAAAAACAAGTTGCTGAAAGTTTGTTCCAGTAAAGATACCAAAGAAAAGTAAACCACTAAATCAAGTGTGGAAGTTTGTGATTACCTTTGGCACCAAAATGAGACTCAACTTACCACAAGACTTAAGGGCCCTTACTATTCTGTTTTTGCCTTTCCGTCTGCTCAGGAACTTCCTCCTCTCATGTTTTATACCACCCCATACAAATAAAGAATAGCTGGGTGCTGGGAAGTTGGCTCAGTGGTAGAGCACTTGCCTTGCATGCATGAGGCCCTGGGTTCCATTCCTCAGCACCACATAAGCAAAAAAAAAGCCAGAAGTGGTACTATGGCTCAAGTGGTAGAGCGCTAGCCTTGAGCTGAAGAGCTGAGGGACAGCACGAAGGCCCAGAGTTCAAGCCCCACGACCGGACCCAAAAATAAAAATAAAAGAATATCTGGGCACTCTCATGGCTCACACCTGTAATCTTAGCTACTCAGCAGGCTGAGATCTGTGGAACCAGACACCCCAGGCAAGAAAGTCCAACCACCTAGTAAAGAGCCAGATGTGAAGCGGTGGCTCAAGTAGTAGAGTGCCAGCCTTATGCAAAAACGCCAAGACTGAGTGCAAGGTCCTGAGTTCAAATCCCAGTACTGTACAATATACAAACACAACAATCTAATAAATTTTCTAAAGGTGTTCTTAGCAGAACAATATAACATCTATATCAACCAAAACTGTCATGCTTTAAACTTTTTTTTGAATATTCAGACAGGAAGCACTCCTGGCTAGACTGCCATTTTGTGGTTACAGTGGTATCAGAAAAAGAAGCTACAACTATTGAGATATCGGTTCATCTAGTCACTGATAATGCCAAAATCTGAGGTCTTGTTCAGCTGTCTTCAAATCCTAAAAGGAAGGCAGCAATGGAATTTTTTTTCCCCAAAATGGTGTGGTTTTCTTAGTTTAATATTACAGTTTGCATACCTGGGCCACATACTTCCTGGAGTCTTTACATATTTACAATGATCATCTTTTCAGTCTTACAGCACTAAAGCAGCTAATGCTTTCACCTCACATAAACTTCCTCCTACATGCTGAATACATAAACTGCCTGCAAGACTGTGAGCACATGGGGGAAAAAAGTATTTTTTTTCCACTGTAAAGTATTTTTTCCCAAAGCTATGTGGGGCAAAGAGATAACTTTTGCATTATTAAGTGTTCGTTTTCCCTTTGATTCACAATTTCTAGATTAAAATATTTAAGTTGCCATTATCAGGTGCTCACTCTGTAAACCTAGGTACAAGTTTATTTACAAGAGCTTGCAGTCTGGGGAGAGGATTAGTGGTAGATTGCTTGCCTAGCACATGCCAGGTCCTGTGCTCTGTCCTCAGTACTCCAAAAGGAGAAAAACAAGAGGGGGAAAGAAAGCTCTTGAAACACTTATCTATATGACTGTTCATTTTTGTGCCATTCCTGGGGTTTATATTCACATGCTCAAATCTGTTTGCCATAATCCTTACCTGAGTTTGAACTAATGAAGGCCTCTGTGTTCTCATTTCTTGGATCAAATTAAAGATACTGAAGTTCTCTGGAATTATCTATCAAATAAGAAGAGAAAATACTCCTTTTTTGGGGGGGTCGGGTCGTGGGGCCTAAACTCTGGGCCTGGGCACTATCCCTCGGTCCTTCGGCTCAAGGCTAGTGCTCTACCACTTGAGCCACAGTGCCACTTCCGGGTTTTTTCTTTTTGCTTATGGGGTGCTGAGGAATCAAACCCAGGGCCTCATGCACGCAAGGCAAGCGCTCTACCACTGAGCTACTTTCCCAGCCCAAGGAAATATCCTCTTTCTCCTTGGTGACTAAATCATTGCCACTGTGACATCTTCCTCTCCTAACTGGAATAATGTCAGAGAAAGAACATGTATTTTGTTTTTGTTTTTTTTGTGTGTGTGTCAGTCCTGGGGTTTGAGCTCAGGGCCTGGGTACTGTCCCTGTGCTTTTGTGCTCAAGGCTAGCACTCTACCACTTGAGCCACAGCTCCACTTCCAGCTTTTTGTCAGTTAATTGGAGATAAGAGTCTCACAAGCCGGGCTGGTGGCTCACGCCTGTAATCCTAGCTACTCAGGAGGCTGAGATCTGAGGATCGCGGTTCAAAGCCAGCCCGGGCAGGAGAGACCGTGAGACTCCTATCTCCAATAAACCACCAGAAAACCGGAAGTGGCGCTGTAGCTCAAGTGGTAGAGCGCTAACCTTGAGCTGAAGAGCTGAGGGACAGCGCCCAGGCCCAGAGTTCAAGCCCCACGACCGACAAAAAAAAAAAAAAAAAGAGTCTCACAGACTTTCCTTCCCCAGCCGGCTTAGAGCCATGAGTCACTGGTATTATAGGTGTGAGCCACCAGTGGTTTATAATCACTTGTTTCATGATTTAGAGACTGGTATTTTCCTTAGAATAGATTGAAGAAACTCTGCACAGTGATTTCACATGGAAGGGAGGGCAGGTCTGATGTCCAAAACTAAAAATGAACAAATGTTCAGTAGATAAGCAAATATGAGACTTTAAATAAATGAGTAGATAAAGTCTAAAGCCCACTTGTTACAACTTCCCATTTCCTAACCCACAATAGCCGGGTGCTGGTGGCTCACACCTGTAATCCCAACTACTAAAGAGGCTGAAATCTGGGTTGTGGTTCAAAGCCAGCCCAGGCAGGAAAGTCTGAGAGACTTTTTTTCTTTTTGATCGGTTGTGGGCCTGAACTCAGCCTGCACGCTGTCCCTCAGCTCTTCAGCTCAAGGCCAGCACTCTACCACTTGAGCCTCAGCACCACTTCCGGGTTTTTCTGTTTATGTGGTGCTGAGGAATCAAACCCAGGGCCTCATGCATGCAAAGCAAGCACTCTGCCACTGACCCACCTTCCCAGCCCCCTAAGAGACTCTTATCGTCAATAAACCACCAGAAAACCAGAAGTGGCGTTGTTGCTCAAGTGGTAGAGCACTCGCCTTGAGCTGAAGAGCTGAGGAACAGCGCCCAGGCCCAGAGTGCAAACCCCACAACTAACAACAACAACAACAAAAAAAGATTTATTAATTAAATCTCAAAGTTTGTTTGTCATATGTTGAATCCATCTGCTAAAGCAGTATGGATAAAGACCGTGCAGATAGCAATGTAATTTAGGGCAGTGCTCTCAAACTTTAGGAAGTACCCAACTCACCCAGAGAGCCTGCTGGACCTCCAGAACTACTGGATTAATTCACAGGTAAGGCCCAAAATATGTATTTTTAGGAAATTCTCAGGTTCTGATGATGCTTTTTGTCTGTGGATCCTACTTTACCATTCTAGGGCCTAATGCAAGTGTGACAAGCCTGCTAACACTGGGCTGCATACTCCACCCTTAGATCCATCATCTTGGGAATGAGCTGAACCATCTGATAGAATGGGCCTACAAGTGAATTTTCTAAAAAAGATGAACCATGGGGGAGGGGACTATTCCTAAGATTGAAAGCAACACAGTAAGCAAATAGGAAGTCCTTGCTGAGAGAAACTCACTCCATCCTTTAGCAACATCCATGTATAATCAACAGCACAAATGACGCCAGTCCTTCCACAGCCAGCACTGAAACAGATCACAGTACCATGAGCACTTGTAAAGACTAGCTAGGCAATTCCACCCACAGATGTGTGTGTGTGTGTGTGTGTGTGTGTGTGTGTGTGTGTGTGTGTGTGTGTGTGTGTATGTGTGTGTGTGTGTGTGTGTGTGTGTGTGTTGGTACTGGGGCTTGAACTTGGGGTCTCACATTCTCATTCTCACTATTTGTTCCGTTCAAGGCTAGTGTTCTACCATTTGAGCCAACCTCTCACTTCTGGCTTTTTGCTAGTTGGTTGGAGTTAAGAGTCTGCCTTCCCAGGCTGGCTTTGAATCACAACCCTCAGATCGCAGCCTCCTGAGTAGCTAGGATTACAAGTGTGAGCCACCCGGCTTTGTGTAAAGTGTGTGTGCCCAGTAGTGGAGCTTGAACTCTAGGTCTTACACTCTTGCTTAGCATTTTTCACTCAAGGCTGGTGCTCCACCACCTGAGCCACAAGCTCCACTCATCAACAGAGTTGAGGGAAAAAGAAACCTGGAGGCAATGAAACTTCAAATGTTTCCATTTTCCTGAGCAAACCACAACAGTAAACATCAGGCCCAGGACTCAAGCAACTTCTCCTACAAGTCACTAGAGCTATATTGCTCAAAAGTAACAACAGAAAAACATGAATTTGATGCTCTGGTTACATTTCTCATAGACTGTTTCTGCTATTGACCTTTTCCTGAGCCAGACTGACATTCGGTCAGTTCTCAGTGGAAAGTTCACATGCAGCACCCTACCTGCAGTGAATGCAGATGGGAACGTGGTCATTCTCTTGATAACAACGCACATCCCAGATAAGCTCCAGGAGAGGGTCTACAGATGATGGAACATCATGATCTGGCCAATTCTTATAATGAAACTGGTGGATGGTTCGAGTTTCCTATAAAAATGCAGGCAGAAGAAGTGATGAGTCTGATTTAATTCTTCATAGCATTTTCTGCCATCTATTCTGCTTTCTGTTCTATAGATCTCTGGCAACAAGAGTGCTTACGAGAACAATCAAAAGGACAGGAAGTCACTTATTCTCCTCCCCTCTTTTATTTTGCCAGTACTAGGGTTTGAACTCAGGGTCTGGGTGCTGTCCTGTAGCTTTTTATTTGTGTTGAACTCTGGGCCTGTGCTCTGTCACTGTTCAAAGCTAGCACCCTTGAACACAGCTGCTTTTTTAGTATGGGTTTTTGTTGCTATTGTTTTGTTTTGTGAATAAGAGTCTCACAGACTTTCCTCCTGGGCTCGCTTTGAACTGCAAGTAGCTAGGATTATAGGCATGAGTCATCCACTCCTGGCTTCTGTTTAAATGGAGATAAAAGTCTCGAAGACTTTTTTGCCTGGACAGGCTTTGAACCATGATCCTCAGATCTCAGCCTCCAATGAATAGCTAAGATTACAGGCATGAACCCAACTCACTCACTGCTTTCTTATCCCCAATATCCCTATTTACAAGAAAGGTAAATATGGAAATAGTCCAAAGCAAATTTTCCCTAATCGTTTATCTCATATAGTCATAGACAGGCTGACATTAAATCCCTCTCCTTAGAAAGGGCAAGATTGGATCTAAATCAGCCTGAGCCCCTAAGTTGGTCCCTGGTCTATTCGAGGTTCATCCTATGAATATTATCATTTTTATGTATGCATGATGTGGGACAGACCAGAGAATACAGATTACTACCTTTGACTATGAAGGCTTATTTGGGACATCAAAGACTCCAACTCTCATGCCTATCCCAGTCACACACATACATATTTATCTGCATGATTGCTGTAGGCTTCTGTTTTTGCTTTTTTTTTTTTTTTGGGTCCAGTCGTGGGGCCTGAACTCTGGGTCTGGGCGCTATCCCTCAGCTCTTCAGCTCAAGGCTAGCGCTCGACCACTTGAGCCACAGCACCACTTCCAGCTTTTTTCTTTTTGCTTATGTGGTGCTGAGGAATTGAACCCAGGGTCTCATGCATGCAAGGCAAGCGCTCTACCACTGAGCCACCTTCCCAGCCCCTGCTGTAGGCTTTTGAGCTTACATTTATATATATATATATATATAAAGATACTGTACAGAGGTATTACAGTTACATGAAAAGGTAATGAGTCCATTTCCTATTGAGCATTGTTACCCCTCCTTTGTTTTTCCTCTACCATCCCTTTCTTCCCCCAACTCCTCCCCCTCATCCACCCCCCCCCCAGCTTACCATTTCTAATCTACACTTACGCTATTGAACTTGGCTTTTAGTGTTCTGATCATATAATCAGACTTCCTTTTTTCAGCCTCCTAAGAAGAAGAAGAAGATTGAAATATTAGTAAGTTCAAAGATAAGCTTTCTCAGAAGATCCTAGAACAGACATCAATCATACTTACACAGGATATGGAGAAAGGACCAAATTCCAGCTGTATCTCACCTGGCTCCGCCCAATAGCGCTCACACTTTTTCTGTAACACAAAACCAAACAGTGATTTCTCTCAACATAGTCTAGAGCACTTCTGGTTTTCTGGTGGTTTATTAGAGATATGAGTCTCACAGACTTTCCTGCCCAGGCTGGCTTTGAACCACAATCCTCAGATCTCAGCCTTCTGAGTAGCTAGGATTACAGGCGTGAGCCACCGACGCCTGGCTTCACTTTTTTTTTTTAAGTATACTGGAAAAGTATATAAAAGAGGTCCTTCTTGTTGAAAAGCTTTTAGGACTCATTCCTCACTTGAACTAAGAAGATGATATGATTTTTACCCAGGTACACTTACAGAAAGTCCAGCTTCCAATTTTTCCTTCTTCCTTTACCTTTAGGTCTCTAGGTGCTAGGCAGCCACTCACCTTTCCCATTTCAAACTCCATGCAAGCCATAACAATGACCTGGGGAGGAAGAGTAAAAGAGAAAGAAACTGGCATATCTGCACAGCTAGAAAGGACACATGGGCCCTGAGTCAGAAGGGTTTCATCACTGTTTTTCTGTTTTGTTTTGTTTCTATAGCAAAAGAGAAATCCTGGTGACTGATAAAATGTTTCTCTTATTCTTCCTTTTTCTGTCCTCACTTCCTTTTATTTTCTCTATTCAAGTCAGCAAATTCTTGTTAGCAAAAGAGCTTGTCAAGGTATAAACTTTCGTTTCCTTGAACTAGAATGACATTTGAATAAAACATGCCTGGTCCTGAAATTCTGCCCACCAATAAGAAAAGCACTAGTTTTAATGGATGAGAAAGCTCAAGCACATCCTGATATCCCTAAGATGTCATCTCTTTGTCCTTAAGAATCAGGAGATGAAGCGTGAGCAGCAACGCTGTCTTACCAGGACGCCATATTCCCATACCATCCTCCAGAAGTCCAGAAGGGTTGTGCACAGAGGGCCCTGCGTGGCAATGTAAGCCTTTGGTTCATAAACTCCCTAAAGGGGAACAGAAATTGCATGAAGTGAGTACTGAAAATACCTTCCTCTCAGTTCTCTTCCCAACCCCCTTCTTCAGGTTTGTAGAGAACTATGAAATGATTTGATTTCACAGTACCTTTATGAAGTTGGCATTGATGTAGCTGGAATCCTCATCAGAAGTTAGCAGGGATAGCTCTACCCGGCTATGATCATCTGAAATACGAAAGAACAACAGTGTAAGTAAGAAGGCTGACATTGCTGGGAAGGTGGCTCAGTGGTAGAGCGCTTGCCTTGCAAGCCTGAGGCCCTGGGTTCGATTCCTCAGCACCATATAAGCAAAAAGAAAAAAGCCGGAAGTGGCGCTGTGGCTCAAGTGGTAGAGCACTAGCCTTGAGCTGAAGAGCTGAGGGACAGCGCCCAGGCCCAGAGTTCAGGCCCCACGACCGGACCCCCCCCAAAAAAGAAGGCTGACATAGAGGGTTCAGTCAGGGCCTAACTCTATGAGTGTTTGGTGACAGCAAATGAATGAATGAATGAACGAATTATCAATAGTACAATCTTTTTTTTTTCTACCAGTCCTGAGGCTTAAACTCAAGTCCTGTCCACTGTCCCTGAGCTTCTTTTGCTCAAGGCTAGCATTCTACCACTTGAGCCACAGCGCCACTGCCATCTTTTTCTGTTTATGTGGTACTGAGGAATTTGAACCCAGGGCTTCATGCATGCTAGGCAAGCACTCTACCACTAAGCCACATTCCCAACCAATAGTACTATCTTTACAATCACAAATAGTGCATTCTGATCTGCTGGTTAAATATATGTGGTTGAAACAGGGCATCAGTGGCTCACGCCTGTAATCCTACCTACTCAGGAGGCTGAGATCTGAGGATCACAGTTCAAAGCCAGCCAGGGCAGAAAAGTCCTGGTGAGACTCTTTATCTCCAATTAACTACTCGAAAATTGGATGTGGCACTGTGGCTAAAAGTGATAGAGTGCTAGTCTTGAGTAAAAGAGCTCAGGCCCTCAGCACCCAGACCCCGAGTTCAAGACCCCAGCTTAAAAAAAAAAAAAAAAAGGAAAAAGAAAGAAAAGATAGATGATTGAAATTCAGAGAAAGTACAAGTTTAGAGGGAAAAATGGAACTTACAGGGCAAAATATCCTTATATCTATTTTTCTTGAAATTCTTGGGTCTCTGAGCCACAGTAGTGGGGTAGGTTTTGTCTGCCTTGTACTTGGTGGACTGCGTTTTCAGCTTCTGTAATAAAATTCCAAGAACAGTTAGTTTTACTAAATAAAGGAGGTAAAAGGCTAATGCTAGAGAGCTTTCTTTCTCCACTTTTTTTTTTTTTTGGGGGGGGGTGGCCTGGTCGTGGGGCCTGAATCTGGGCCTGGGCGCTGTTCCTCAGCTCTTCAGCTCAAGGCTAGCACTCTACCCCTTGAGCCACAGGGCCACTTCCCACTTTTTTGTTCTGATGCTTATGTAGTGTTGAAGAATCGAACCCAGGGCCTCATGCATGCAAGGCAAGCGCTCTACCACTGAGCCACCTTCCCAGCCCTCTTTCTCCACTTTCCAAACACTGCAGCTCAAGTCTTTTAGCATCCTCTGGGGTGGACTGCTTTCAGAGCAGGGCATCGGAACAGCAAGTAAAAGGAGAAGTAAAAGATCACGATTTTTGCAGCTGTGCCACAGATAACAAAAACTTAAAGGTGAAACTGGTGAGTATTTAAGGAAGCAAATACCTTCTGAAAGCAAGCTAAATGTTCCACCCAACCAGCAGACACTAAAACTTGATTTATTTTCCTTACAATTGCTCTGCACTACACTGGTCAACAGGAAAGTCAGTAAGTTCCATCAGTCTTTTTACTGATGACTTTTTTTTTCCTAAATGGAAATGAAGCTAAAGCAAACTCTGTCTACATCTATTGAAATGCAAATGTTTCCATTCCACAGCGTTTTTGGTTTTGGTGCCAGTATTCAGACTTGAATCCAGGTCCTCCGGGCTCACAGCTGGTACTCTACCACTTCAGCCCAGCCTCAAATAATACTCTTAATAGCATCTGGGACAGGCAGGAAATAACTCAACAGTACTGAACAGGAGTCGTCATGATAATAATTTCCTTAAAATGATTCCCATTTTCTAGTACTATACTATGGAACAAAACTTAGGTTAGCTGGGCACTAGTGGCTCACGCCTGTAATCCTAGCTACACAGGAGGCTGAGATCTGAGGATCATGGTTCAAAGCCAGCCTGGGCAGGAAAGTCCATGAGACTCTTATCTCTAATAAACCACTCAGAAATCTGGAAGTGGTGTTGTGATTCAAGTAGTAGAGCGCTCGCCTTGAGCTGAAGAGCTGAGGGACAGTGCCCGGGCCCTGAGTTCAAGCCCCACAACTGACAAAAAAAAAAAGAAAGAAAGAAAGAAAGAAAAACAGGTTAGAGGAAGCAATTCCTCTTTGGCTCTATGTTAGAAATTATTCTTGTTCTAAATTTCATCAACTAAGTCTATGTGAGACCTGGTCAGTTTCCAAAAGCAAAGGGAGAAAAGCATCTAGGACTATCAATAAAAATATCTGCTTATGCTAAAAAAAATAATTTTCATCATTTTCCCCACTATTCAGTGTAGGGTTGGTTATATGAGAAACATGAGTTTCTCCCATGGGCTACAACCCTGGGCCATCTCAGTCTTTTTTTTTTTTTTTTTGTCCATCATAGGGTCTGAACTCTGGGCCTGGGTGCTGTCCCTCAGCTCTTCAGCTCAAGGTGAGCACTCTACCACTTGAGCCACAATGCCACTTCCATTTTTTTTCTGTTTATGTGATACTGAGAAATCAAACCCAAAGGCCTCATGCATGCGAGCAAGCACTCTACCACTGAGCCACCTTCCCAGCCCCCATCTTCTCAATCTTTAGCTTCTGTTTTGAAATTTCCTCATTCCTTGGCCCTTATTAGTCTAAATTACATCTTGCTTCTCTTCCTTGTTTGACTCGTCTTTGCCACTTCCCATTATATCCTTTTAGTCCTCTCTTCTTTTCTGTCTTCTGATTGAGAATTACTCGGTTTTAGCATGGTATCCTCAAATCTTAGCTCCAGTGGTTAGCTTTTCAGGAGGCTGTGATCTTGGGATCAAAGCCAGCCTGGTCAGACAACTCAAGAGACAAGTCTTACCTCCACCAACGAGCCAGAGGTGGAGGTGTAGCCTAAGTAATAGAGCACCAGCCTTGAATAGAAAAAAAGCTAAGGAGCAACCCAAGGCCTTGAGTTCAAGTCCCAGTACCTGTATAGAGTACACACACATACACACACACACACACACACACACACACACACACACACACACACACACACACATTTGCATGGAGACAAAGTGTACTCATGGAAGGCATATAGGTGCTTGTTGATTTATGTAACTGATTCAGACTTACTTACATTTCAACCCTAATTGTTTGCCTTGTGCTTTTGTCTCCCTTTGGCCTCACTCTCCTTTCTAGTAGAATGGGACTGCATCACTGCATCTTGGAAATATGTAATTTATCTTTAATTTTATTAAGTCTCATAGCTAAGTGTTTGCCTTGAGTCTTAGAGGCAGCTTTAGACTTCAGCTTTTGAGCTGCAGATGCTGCACCACAGTTCAAATATAGACTCGAACTCTGGAGAATGCCAGAATTTTGAATCTTTGAGGACTCTTAGTGTTGGATTAAATGCATTTTGCTTTTTAAGATGGCCACGACTCTTTAGGGGTAAGGGACAGAATGTTCTGGGTTGGGTATAAAGTTTCCCCACGGATTCAGGTCCTGGAGACTGGGCTGATACAAATGGACAGACTTTAGGGGCGTGCTTGGATCCTGGGAACTCTGACCTATTCAATGGATTGATTAACGCCCATAACGTTCCATAACACTGTGTTATGGAACACAGTGACAGGACAAGGCAGAGCAGCCTGGTGGAAGGAGGACATTAGAGGTGTGTTCAGAGGGTGTACTCTGTCCAGTTCCTGTCTGTTGATGTCTTTCTATTTTCTGGGACCATGAAGAAAGTAACTGCTCCCCTGTGCTCACTCGGCAGAGATGGCTCAGTATCACCGCAGCCCCGCAGCCAAGCAGCCGTGGACAGAAACCGTGGACAGCTGAGGCAAGTCTTTCCTCTCTCAAGCATTCTGCATGGCTGTGATACAGCAGCAACTAATAGACATGCCGTCCACAAGTATGACCAATACTTAACTGTAGGGTCTTTCCCTTATAGCCAGCTACGAGGACTGATGCTGATCTTCACTCATTTCTTTCTCTGCTCATTCATTAGGCATAATTATGTCATCTGTGCTTTGCACATTTTTCCTAAACTCAAAACAATTTCAGAGCTAGGTGCAGGTGGCTCACACCTGTAATCCTAGCTGTGGCTGAGATCTGAGGATTGTGGTTAGAAGCCTGCCCTGGAAGAAAAGTCCATGACACTCATATTTCCAATTAACCACTCAAAAAACTGGAAGCGGTTTTGAACTGCAATCCTCAGATCTCAGGCTCCTGAGTAGGTAGGATTACAGGTGTGAGCCACTGATGCCCAGCTTACATAGTTCTTTAGTCTTATTTGCATCATGGGTTGAATCCTTCTGGGTTTCCGTAGTTGGAGCAGGAAGGGATGCTGGACTGCTATCTGTACATCATATTCGTATATCAAGATAGAAATACTAGTGACCTAATTTAGAAATTTCAGAACATTTAACTAACACCAGGCACATAGGAAACTATACAGTATTTCTACACTCATTGACCTTATGCACCCTCTGAATGGTCATTTTCACTCTGCCATGCAAAGATTTAGATTTCTTGAAGAGAACTTTCTGGAAATCTCCAGAACATATCCCAGAACATGCTCCTTGTCATACTGTGTTCTTGTTGGGTTTTAGTTGTTGTTTTTGCTTTGCTGTAGAATGCTTTCCAAGAATGCTACAGACAAAGTCTTTCCAATGATTTTGATAAAATACCACAGATACAGGTTCTGAATGGGTGTCGTATATTCTTGTTTAGCCTCCACTGGAACCTTCCACAAGGAACAAAATGGCTTTCTCTTTTCCTATTGTTTTCTCTTTCCTGGAGTCCTCAGGCTGGGGACAAAGGAGACGTTCAGTAACATCATACAGAAAACACCTACAGAACGGATAACCTACTGTGGAAATTCTGAGTTTTCCCCTGATATCAACCCAGGGTCAGACCACGGCAAAGCACTTTTTTTTTTTTAATTCCTCTTCTCTCCCTGCCAGACACCAGGCTCCGGTGCCCAACAGAGAATGGAGCAGTGCAGAGTTGGCAGAGCTGACAGACCACACTAGAGATGAGGGAATTTTATTAGCGTGTATCAGTAGTCTGGGGAGAGGTCACTGTGCTAATTCCATAGCATGTACTTGGAATAGGTGTCACTCCCCGAAATCAGGGGAGCCTGAAAATAGGAAGAAAAGAGTAGAAGAGAGAAAGTAAAAGTAGCCTAGCTACTCAGGAGGCTGAGATCTGAGAATTGCAGTTTGAAGCCAACCCAGGCAGACAAATCCAACAGACTTTTATTTCCCACTAACCAGCAAGAAAATGGAAGGAGAGGTGTGCTCAAGTGATAGAGCACCAGCCATGAGCAGAAAAATGTAAAAGTCTGAACCTCTGAGTTCACACCCCAGTACTGCCACATGCCACCACGCAACCTCCCCCCCGCCACACACACACACTCAAGGAGAAAGCTGGACTATGTGGCCACCCCACATAGTTTATAGTTGAAGTTTGGAAAGAAGGGAGGTCGAAGGGTAAAAGGATTTCTCTGCCAGCCAACAAAGTGAGGAATAACTCCCCAGGAGGAGGCACTGTTAGGAACACCAGGGAAGAGTGGCTGAGAGAATGGAGTGGCGAGATCCTAGATAGGGTAGGATGGGTGGAAAACTAGATTCCGTGTGTGCTCATAAGCTAACTCATTCACTCAGCTTGCAGATTTGTGCCCCTCTCTTCAAGAAACTACCACAGATGGGATCCTGGCCTCACGAAGTCAGGACTAAGCTTTTTGTGTAGGTTGTGGGACTTGAACTCAGGGTTTGGGTGCTGTCCTTGAGCTTTTCTGCTCAAGGACAGTGCACTACAACTTTGAGCCACAGCTCCATTTTTGGTTTTCTGGTGGTTAATTGGAGATAAGAGTCTCACAAGAGAGATTGAGAGCGGGCACTGGGGGCTCCTGTCTGTAATCCTAGTTACTAAGGAGGCTGAGATCTGAGGATTGAGGTTCAAAGCCAGCCTGGGCAAGAAAAGTCTGTAAGACTCTTATCTCCAATAAACCACGAGAAAACTGCAAGTGGCTCTGTGGCTCAAGCGGTAGAGTGCTAGCCTTGAGCTGAAATGCTGAGAGACAGTGCCCAGGCCCAGAGTTCAAACCCCACTAACCGACAAAAAAGAGACTGGGGTGGGGGGCTGGGAAGGTGGCTCAGTGGTAGAGTGCTTGCCTTGCATGCATGAGGCCCTGGGTTCCATTCCTCAGCACCACATAAGCAAAAAAGAAAAAAGCCGTAAGTGGTGCTGTGGCTCAAGTGGTAGAGTGCTAGCCTTGAGCCGAAGAGTTGAGGGACAGTGCCCAAGCCCAGAGTTCAGGCCCCATGACCGGACCCCCCCCAAAAAAAAAGAGATGGGGGAGAGAGGGAGAGAGAGAGAGAGGGAGGGAGGGGGAGAGGGAGAGGGAGGGAGAGGGTGAGTGCCAGCGAGAGGGAGAGACATCTGGGTACTGGTAGCTCACACCTAGCTATTCAGGAGGCTGAGATCTGAGGACTGAGGTTTAAGCCAGACAAGGCAGGAAAGTCTGGGAGACTCTTTTTTTTTTGGGGGGGGGGGTCCAGTCATGGGGCCTGAACTCTGGGCCTGGGTGCTGTCCCTCAGCTCTTCAGCTCAAGGCTAGCACTCTACCACTTGAGCCACAGCGCCACTTCCAGCTTTTTTCTTTTTTGCTTATGTGGTGCTGAGGAATCGAACCCAGGGCCTCAGCCATGCAAGGCAAGCACTCTATCACTGAACCACCTTCCCAGCCCTGGGAGACTCTTATCTTCAATTAACCACCAGAAAACGGGAAGTGGAGCTGTGGCTCAAAGTGGTAGAGCATTATCCTTGAGCAAAATTGCTCAGAGACAGTGCCCAGGCCTGGATTCAAGCCCCATGACCAACAACAACAAAGGCACTCAGACTTTCCTGCCATCAGCACCTGGCTTGTGCATGGTTTTCTATCGCTAAACTGAATTAAGGTCATTTTCAAAAGAGAACAAGAAGAGAGGGAGAAGGGAAGGAGTGAGGGAGAGAGGAAGGGAAAAAGAAGAGAGGGAGGAAAAAGAAAGAGGTAAGGAAGGGAAAGGAGGGAGACAGGAAGAAAGGAAAGGAAAGGAAGGGAAAGGAAGGGAAAGGAAAGGAGGGAGGGGAGGGAGGGGAGGGAGGGAAGAAGGAGGGGGGGAAGGAAGGAAGGAGGAGAAAGAGAAGAGGAAGGGAGGGTAGGTTTCTCTGAGGAAGTAACCATGAATGGACAGCAGAATTCCTGAATGCTAATGAGGGAGAGGAATGCAGGAATGATGAAGGCACAGAATACTGAAAGGAAGTTAGCCACCTTCCTCTGTCTCAGGGCAAGGCCCGAGTACCTGGCACTGCCTGGCTGCCAGTCACATCAGGGCTGTCAGTCCCATCACAGATCCTAGGCTCGGCACAGAGGTGTCCAGCCAAGCAGGAGAGAGGGCCTACAGGGCAGGGGGGAGGAAGGGGGTGAGAAGGGGGAGGTAATATGGGGCATGGGCCCAGAAGTACCCAGATCTTTTGGTAATTCCCATGTCCATCACCACTTAGACGACTGGTGGCCAGGTGTCACAGAACGAGCCCTGAAACCAGAAGCATCCTGTCCGGAGAGAATTCATTTAGGCCTTAAGACAGATGGAAAGCCCTATGATTTAATAGCACCAGTTGCACTGTCCATGCTAGCCATCCCTCCCCAGAGCTACAGAACACCTGTGTCTGGGCTGAGGGCAAGGCTGTTTTTCCACCGGAGGACGTGAGTCAGTGAGTCGTGAGGTTCCACTAAATCCCCACCCAACACAAATTAGAAGCCAGGGAAGCAAGGAAGTGATGAGTACCATGGGTACAGTGGGGGTGGAGGCCAGCCGCAGGGAGGAAGGAGGTCTTCTAGGTCAGACCTGATCACGGGCTGGAGGTCTTCTAGGTCAGACCTGATCACGGGCTGGCCCCTGAGATAGCTGCTTTAAGTTTATACGCACATCTTTTATGTACTTTTCTAAGTGTATGCTGTAGTTCTCAATTGGAACCAGCTTAAAAACATAAAACCTAAGCCAGGTACTAGCCTCCAAACTATTTTAGAGGCCGAGATCTGAAAGATGGTGGTTCAAAGCCATCCCAGGCTGGAAAGTCCATGAATCTCTTACCTCCAGTTAGCCACCCCCGAAAAGCTGGAATGGAGATGTGGCTCAAGTGGGAGAATGCTAGACTTGAGCAAAAAAGCTCAGGGAATTGGGTGGGGGGAGGGGAGAGGCTGGGAAGGGAGGTGAAGGGTAAACAAAGGAGGAGGCTGCAATGCTTGGTAAGAAATGTATGCATTATCCTGCCCATGTAATTGTAGCCCCTCTGTACAGTATGTTCTCAAATAAAATAAAATAAAATTAAAAAAAAAAAAAAAAAAAGCTCAGGGACTGTGCCCAGACCCCAGTTCAAGCCCCAGGACCAGCACCCAAACAAACAAACAGAAACAAAAACAACCTATGAAAGTTCTTAAGCAGAGAAGACATGACCGTATTCTGTATTATGAAAAGATCACTTGGGGAAGTAGAGGTGTTACTTAAGTAGCAGAGTAACTGCTTGAGTGGAAAAGCCAAGTGAGCCGATGAGGCCCTGAGTTGAAGCCCCAGTACACACAGGGGGAAGAAAATGAAAGGTGGGACAAAACCTGAAGCAGAGAAACTAGATGGAAGGTAGGTAACTGCTATAATTTGGTGGCCTGAGCTTAAGAGAGGTGAAATATTAGAGATGTAGATTGCACTATTTATTTTATTTATTTATTTTTTGTTGTTGTTGGTTGTGGGGCCTGAACTCTGGGTCTGGGTGCTTCAGCTCAAGGCCACAGCACCACTTCCAGTCTTTTCTGCTTATGAGATACTGAGGAATTGAACCCAGGGCCTCATACATGCCAGGCAAGCAATCCACCACTGAGCCACCTTTCCAGCCCCTAGACTGCACTATTTAAACAAACAAACACATAAACAGAATAAAATGCTGGTATTACCCCTCAGCTCTTTTTCCCACCGAATTTGGCTCGGGATTGGTAATCTAGAGGCCGGCACATACTTCCTCTCTACCCACTCTGTAGTAACTCAGGAGTTCGTGCTGGCCGGGCACCGGTGGCTCAAGCCTTTAATCCTAGATACTCGGGAGGCTGAGATCTGAGGATCACCGTTCAAAGCCAGCCTAGGTAGGAAAGTCTGTGAGACTCTTATCTCCAATTAATCACAGAAAAAGTCAGAAGTGGGGCTGTGGCTCAAGTGGTAGAGTGCTAGCCTTGAGCAAAAGAAGCTCAGGGACAGCGCCAAGGCCCCAAGTTAAAGCCCCATGACAAAAAAAAAAAAAGCATTCATTCAGCCTGGCCAGCCATGATGCTGAGCTGAGCTGAGCTGAGCTGACAGCAGAAGCCTGGCAGCAGAGTGCTAGTCTTGGAGGGCAAAGGCATTTTTCATGGTTGTTATTTATTAACTTACTTGGTGGTATTGGGTTTGAACTCGGAGCCTTACACTTGTTACCAGCTGAGTGATATCCCTAGTCAGTAAAAGAATTGTTTATTCCATTCACTAAAACCAAAACCAAATCCGGCACATAGTAGGTGTTCAATAAGTATTACAAGGGGCTGGGAAGGTGGCTGAGTGGTAGAGCGCTTGCCTTGCATGCATGAGACCCTGGGTTCAATTCCTCAGCACCACATAAGCAAAAAGAAAAAAGCCAGAAGTGGCACTGTGGCTCAAGTGGTAGAGCACTAGCCTTGCACTGAAAAGCTGAGGAATAGCGCCCAGGCCCAGAGTTCAGGCCCCACAACTGGACCCAAATAAATAAATAAATAAATAAATATTACAAATGACTGCCTTTTTTTTTTTTTTTGAGGCAGGTTGGCCCTAAGTTGGCCAAGCTGCCTCCAGGGTAGTCCTGTTCATCCCCAGGTAGCTGGGAGCACAGTCATGCGCTATCATGCTGGGCTCACGTTTAATTGGTTATTATAACTATTGTTTTTGTTGTTGTTGTTGTTGTTTTGGTCCAGGCCATGGAACTTGAATTCAGGGCCTGGGCTGTCCCAGAGCTTTTTTCAAAAGTCAAGGCTAGCTCTCTACCACTTGACCATAGCTCTACTTCTGGCTGTTTTTGGTGCTTAATTAGAGAGTAAAGAGTTTCATGGACTTCTCTGCCCAGCTGGCTTAGATCTGCAATCCTCAGACCTCAGCTTCCTGGGTAGCTAGGATGACAGGTGTGAGCCACTGGAGCCTGGAAAACTATTGATAATCATCACAAGAGCCTTGTGAGGATGAGTAGGACATAAATTATGATCCTCATTTTGTAAGTTAGAAAACAGATTTGGAGACATTAAGGAACATGTCAAGTTGGTAATCTGGTTGTCGGGATCAAGTCCATCCCCTTGTTTTTTTCCCACTTCACATCTAAAACGCTGAGGCTTAATGCTCTTATAGTTTTGAATCACCAGTTGGAAGTGTTCCAAAACACATGATCAGTTATTATCCAACACTGGGTGTCATCTGACATGCCAGGTTCCTGGGTGAATGAGGCCTGGCCAGCACCATCGAACACTCACGTCTCTCTACATGCCCTCAGTTGTCCACTTGTCACCTCCCTCTCCCCCCCCCCCAGCCAGTTTACCTCTCCAAGCAATAAAAGCGGATCCACATCTAGACTCAAGTGGTAGAAGGCTGGGAAGGTGGCTCAGTGGTAGAGCGCTTGCCTTTCATGCATGAGACCCTGGGTTCCATTCCTCAGCACCACATAAGCAAAAAGAAAAAACCGGAAGTGGCGCTGTGGCTCAAGTTGTAGAGCGTTAGCCTTGAACTGAAGAGCTGAGGGACAGCGCCCAGGCCCAGAGTTCAGGCCCCACAACCGGACCCAAAAATAAATAAATAAATAATCAAGTGGTAGAGAGCCAGCCTTGAGCAGAAAAGCCAAGTGACAGAGGTCCTGAGTTTAAGGCTAGCACCGGCACAAAAAAGAAGCGTTAAAGGAAATCCTGTTACTACAAACACACACACATGTCCTAAAACAGAGAAAAAAGTGGCAATGAGTAGTTCTGATGCTCTTTCAAATGGAATCCCATAGGAGGCTAAAAACATAAGATCCATGAAAAGTTAACTGTGGTCCTTTTCCTCCTAATTAAAGTTAGTAATTTGTACCAGATGCCAGTGGCTCACAACTATAATCCTAGCTACTCTGGAGGTAGAGACCTAATGATCAGGGTTACAGTCCAGGCAGAAAAGTCCATGAGACTTTTATTTTCAGTTAAGGATCAAAGAAAAAGCTGCAGGTGGAGCAGTGGCTCAAGTGTAAGAATACTGGCTTTGAGCAAAAAGCTCAAGGACAATGCCTAGGTCCTGAGTTTTAAGCCATAGTACTGGCACAAAAACTTAGTAATTTGAAGCATAAATTATAATCCCTCCCAGGGAACACCAGACATCAGTTGGTATTAGTATCTACATATCTGGAGTTTTATATTCCTCTGGGGAATTCCTAGTCGAATTCAAAAGTAGCAGCAAACAAAACATCACAAGCATGATTTCTGCCTTACTTAAAATATCCATGAACACCGCAGAGCAGTCTGACTCCTCCACGTCCTCCTTTGTGGTGCTGGGCACCTATTCTCCAAGGGCCATTTGGTCTGGAGAAGTTGCCACAACAAGTAAATAGGATAAGAGTGTGCGCCACAGGACTCACCAGAAATTCACTAGCAATCTCCTCACTGTTCACTTGCTTGCTTTGGATGGCATGCAGGACCTTCTGCAGAATTTCTCTTTGGTCCATGCTGCCGGACAACAGAAGCAGTCTGTGAGAGAGCTGGAGGGTGTACAAATGTGTGTCAGGGCCCAGACACCACCAAGAAGCTACCTCTGCTGCCGGAGCTTAGCATGCTGAAGGTTGTGGTTTAGTGACATCATCAAAGCCTAGAGGAAATTAGTGCGAAAGCAGCCTGTGGTCACACTACACACAGAGCCATCACCCCCGGCAGGGCCCTAGCGCCTTCCCCCTAGCCGAGGAGCCTGGCTACAGCTCATGTGGGAACAGACACAAGGCTCACCAGGACTTCAAATGTGGTCTCAGCTCTGAGAATGTTCCACCCCATCACCTTGAAGTGAGCTTTACCTCTCATTTTGCTTCTCAGAAGAGAGCCAGAACTACAGGTCTGAGGGGTGAGTTCTGCCTCTCCCCACCTCCAGAGAACACAAAGCCCCTCCCATACTGAACAAACTGCGGAAAACAGAGGACACTGCTAAGCAGTTGCACAGCTCCTACCCGGACTGTGAGCAGGTTCTTGTCACAATGGTCCGTCATCATCCAAGTAGTGCAGTTTAATTCAGAACTCTTCCATCTGTCACACAGACATCAAATTCGCTCTTGGATGAAATAAAATGGGCTGCTTCTCAGCCTCCTCTCCCGGGGCTGGGGTGTGGTGGCGTTCTCAGCACTTCAGTCCCCTGCCATGTGTGAGCTTCCTGTGGTTGTATGTGCTGGTGTGCATGCACACGAAGCCAGCGGTCCTCACAGTGCGAGCGCAACCAGGCGGCTACTGGACGCCCAGGCACTGCTGGCCAACAGGGAAGGGACAGATGAAAGGAAAAGGGGCCCTTGGCTGAGACGTAGAGATTCCAGGTCAGAAAGTTAGCAGAGACACTGTTTTGTGAATGAAGCTGTCCTGTGTGGGTTTTTTGTTTTTTTGTTTTTTTTTGTCAGTCGTGGGGCTTGAACTCTGGGCCTGGGCACTGTCCCTCAGCTCTTCAGCTCAAGGCGAGTGCTCTACAACTTAAGCCATAGTACCACTTCCAGTTTTCTAGTGGTTTATTGAAGATAAGAGTCTCATGGACCTTCCTGCCCGGACTGGCTTTGAACTGTGATCCTCAGATCTCAGCCTCCTGTGTAGCTAGGATGACAGGTGTGAGCCACCAGTGCCCGGCCCTGTTTGTGGTCTTTTGGCCATACAGGCCAAATGTTCTAGAAAAGCCTCCCACATGTATTTACATAAATTCTCTTCTCAATGGTACAAATCTACCTAAGACCTAACTCCAAAATAACTAGATCTTTGAGGGCAGACATTAGATAAATAATACATGAACAAAATGAGTCTGGCTGGTCACCAGTAGCTCTCACCTACAATCCTAGTTACTCTGAAGGCTGAGTTCTGAGGATAGAGGTTCAAAGTCAGCCCAGGCAGAAAACTTTTTTTGAAAGGTTGTGCAAAACTATTGTATTTACAAAAATAGCACAAAAATGAATGCAACACAGTCACTGTACATGCACGCTTCATTCACATCTTCCACCATGAAAAGGTTGTAATGCCACAAAAGGGGGGGGCAAACTTCACCAACAGCTGCTAAGCACTGAAGCCACATGTGATACTGGAATGGATTCTACTGTGAACGCTGAGACAGGTTGAAGGCTATGAAACATAGTTATTCCAATCTTTTGGAGCCCCATCAACTTGTGTTTGAGTATGTGACTTTTCTTCCAACTTGTGGTCTTAAACTTCCATTTTACAAAATCCAGAAGGAAATACAAAAGAAATCAAGAGAGGTCATATTAAACAGGAGTTAGCGTATGAAGATATAATTAAGATGGAGAAAGAAAGAACATTAAAAGGGTACAACTTGCTTTGTTAGTTGTTGAAACCAGTCCTACATTAGAAGTTAGATAATATACACAATTATTTTCAAGTAGATTGCTTATGTTGTTCTAACATGTCCTTCTCATCAATGCACTGTTAAGCTAAGCAAACCTCTACAAAAGAACAGTCCCTTACAATAGCAGCACACACTACCGCTACCTGCAAAGCTGTCAGTCTCAAAAGACTTAGTGAATGAAAAGAAACAGAAGTGGATAAGTAACATATTAAGGAGGAATACTGGGAATTAGAAGATTCATGCAGTTCAGCTCTTTGAATCAGCCAGCCAGCTTGCTAGCGACAAGGGATGATTTCCGCTGAGGAAGGTACTGTGGAGTGGGAATGTGGTCCCCAGTGACCTCTGTCTTGTCCGGAGCTGCAGTGGGCAGTTGCTTCTTCTTCATCTTTGCTTTAACCATGTTGTAATCTCCAGAATCAAAATATTTTTGCCCTTTCTGTAATCGTTTCCTTAGAAAATCTGAACCCCCAGGCTTCTGTCCCAGGGGAGGATATCTTGCTTTTAATTTTGTGCTTCTTCAGCTTTCTCTGGACTAGTCACTTTATCTTCCATTTCCTTTTGCTCCTCAGCTGAGGCTGCCTTAAGGACTTCCGCTGACATGATGCTCCTTAACCCCATTCCTCCACCTCCTCGATGTCTCCCAGGCAGAAAACTTATACAATTTTTTCTCCAGTTAACCAGCAAAAACTCAGAAATGGAGGTGTGGCTCAAGTGGTAAA
Source organism: Dipodomys merriami (assembly GCF_024711535.1). NCBI lineage: Eukaryota > Metazoa > Chordata > Mammalia > Rodentia > Heteromyidae > Dipodomys > Dipodomys merriami. The sequence continues at coordinate 38,439,129 of NW_027206290.1, forward strand.
GTGCCTGTCTTGAGCAAAAAAGGCTAAAGGAAAAAAACAAAATTATCCTATGCTGGTGACACACCTGTAATCCTACTCAGGAGGCTGAGATCTGAGGATTGCAGTTTGAAGGCAGCCTGGGCAGGAAAACCTGTGAGATTGTTATCTCCAATAAACCATCAGAAAACCAGAAGTGGTGCTATGGCTCAAAGTGGTAGAATGCTACAGCCTTGGACAAAAAAACCTCAGAGACAGTGCCCAGGCTCTGAATTTGAGCCCCAGGACCAAAACAAACAAAAAAACTGAGTTTCCTGTGAAACCCAAAAGGTGAAAAAATACTGTGAAATAACTCAACCTCAATCACCTAGCTGAAAGGCCATTTCCTGCACAGACCACTCCAGCAGCAGAGAACACACTGAAAGAGAAAACAAAAACTTAAACTACTTCATTGTTCACAATTTTTTTTTTTTTTGGCCAGACCTGGGACTTAAACTCAGGCCTGGGCACTGTTCCTTGAGCTCCTTTTTCTCAAAGCTAGCGCTCTACCACTTGAGCCACAGATCCACTTCTGGCTTTTTCTGTGTATGTAGTACTGAGGAATCGAACCCAGGGCTTCATGGATGCAAGGCAAGCACTCCACCACTAAGCCACATTCCCAGCCTGTTCACAGTTGTTCTTACAGATAGAGAATGGCAGTGGGAACGTAATTCTTTTCCGAGGGCAGCACGTTGACTCATTTGTATCATGTGGGAAGCTCAGGAGTCAGGAAAGGAAACAAGTCACCAGTGAAGGTCAGCAGGTATCATGGAGAAATGAGGAACTTTTGATGAAATAATGGAAATGGAGGCATGGCTCAAGTGGTAGAAAGAGCCCAGTGAGAGCGTGGGATCCTGAGTTCAAGCCCCTGTACTCATCCCCACACAAAAAAATTACCCAAGTAGCCGGGCGCTGGTGGCTCACGCCTGTAATCCTAGCTACTCAGGAGGCTGAGATCTGAGGATCGCGGTTCAAAGCCAGCCCGGGCAGGAGAGACCGTGAGACTCCTATCTCCAATAAACCACCAGAAAACCGGAAGTGGCACTGTAGCTCAAGTGGTAGAGCGCTCGCCTTGAGCTGAAGAGCTGAGGGACAGCGCCCAGGCCCAGAGTTCAAGCCCCAGGACCGACAAAAAAAAAAAAAAATTACCCAAGTGCCGGTGACTCCCATTGTCATCCCAGCTACTCGGGAGGCTGAGATCTAGGATTGTGGTTCAAAGCCAGCCAGCCAGGTTAGACAAGAGACTTATATTCCTAACTGGCAAAGAACTGGAAATGGAGTTGTGCTTAAGTGGTAAAGTACCAGCCATGAACAAAACAGGTAAGCAAGAACAGAAAGCCCTGAGTTCAAGCCCCAGTACCAACACACAAAATAAATAAGATTTGCACCTGGGAGCTGGTGGCTCACACCTATAATCCTACTCAGGAGGCTAGGATCTGAGGATCGTGGTCCAAAGTCAGCCCAGGCAGTAAAATCCCTTAGACTCTTATCTCCAATCAGCCACCAGAAAACCAGAAGTGGTGCTGTGGCTCAAGTGGTAGTGTGCTCACCTTGAGCTGAAGAGTAGGACCACTCCCATGCCCGGAGTTCCAGGCCCACGACTGACAAAAAATAAAAAATGAAAATAAATAAATAAGATTTGCAAACACTGCCAAAACTAGCAAGACTGAGCTGGTATATAAGCACCTGGGAAGTGAGGCAGAGGTGATTTCACTGCTGGCTCGAGGGTTCAGAAAAAAGGCAGCTGACAGGCCACTGGAAGTCACTAAGAGGCCAGCATGTCAGGGCTGGGAAGGTGGCCTAAGTGGTAGAGAGCTTGCCTAGCATGCATGAGGCTCTGGGTTCGATTCCTCAGTCCCACATACACAGGAAAAAACCAGAAGTGGCACTGTGGCTCAAGTGTTAGAGCACTAGCCTTGAACAAAGAGACTCAGGGACAGCACCCAGGCTCCCTGAGTTGAAGGAAAGAGAGAAGAGAGAGAGAGAGATCCCAGAAGTTAAGAAGGAGACAACAAACAACTTCAAGGAGATCTCCATGGTGATGATCAAGGCAGCTGAGAGAGGACACCCGCTCCAGCTTCTCAGAGCACCTTCTCTGTGCCAGGGCGTTTACCTGGGAGAATCTTAACTTTAGGGGCTGGGAAGGTGGCTCAATGGTAGAGTGCGAGTGCTTGTCTCCCATGCATGAGGCCCTGGTTTCGATTCCTCAGCACCACATAAACAATAAAAGCTGGAAGTGGGTGCTGTGGCTCAAGTGGTAGAGTTCTAGCTTTGAACTGAAGAGCTGAGGGACAGTGCCCAAGCCCAGAGTTCAAGCCCCACGATGGACCAAAAAAAAAAATCTTAACTTTAATTCATTATTCTCACCTTCCCTTCATCTGAGGACCTTTGAGCTAATGTGGGTTACAAGTTATCTGTGAAACAGTCCTTCATACTCATTCTCTTGTCCTTTCTCAGTACCATTTAGATTTAACACGTCTTTACCATTCCTGTTAAGCATCTTTCCCATTTGTGTGTCTACTTTCCTGCAGCAGTGAACTCTCAGGTGATATTCCTGCCAAGACCTCTTCCATTCTAGAATTTCCTGGCTATGGAAGCTGGATGGAATTCCTTATAACTTTCCTTCCATGTAAAGGAACCAAACCCATCCTGGTGGGCTACAGGAACAATTCAGATTCCTCAGCTTACTAAACCCATCCTCACCCAACCATCTACCCACGTGGTGTAGACTTTGTTCATTCTAGCACCTCTTCTATTTTCTTACCTTTGATCAAGCTAAAAATAAAGCCACTAAGCCAGCACCTCTCCCTAACTCCATCTAACTCTTATTTTCAATTACCCTCGGTCCTTGAAGTATTATTTATATACAGCTACAGACATTTGCTGAGTTTCTTCACATGTTCCTTGTTCCTTAGAATTTATTGTAAAGACATGCAAAATACTCCCTGCAGACTGTTTTGCATGTGTGTGTGTGCGTGCGTGCAAGAACATGTGTATACACACCCTACAAGAACTTATAACCTCAGGGTCAGCTTCGCAGTAAGTTTATCAATGATACTGTCTTCTATGACATTTATATAAACCCCAATGCTTGAAATGGTCTTAAACATACCTAAAAGAACCATGTGCCAGTGGCTTATGCCGGTAAATCCTAGCTCCTCAGGAGGCTAAGAGTGGAGGATCTCAGTTCAAAGACTCTTGTTTCCAATTAACTAGCAAAAACACAAGTGAGGTATTACTCAAGTGGTCGAATACCACCCTTGGGCAAAAAAGCTAAGGGAAAGTACTTTGATCCTGAGTTCAAGCCCTAGTACTGCTACATACAAAAAACAAAACAAAAAACCCAAAACAAACATACAAACAAAAAAACATCACAGCACCTAAAACAGGCATATTACATAGTTAGGTTCTGGTGTAAAACCTATTGCCTTGACTATTCACTATACCCATTACTCTAAGGTCCCTTGCCTGGCACACATTGCTTCTGGACTTTGAAGAGTGCCACTGTGTTCAGTAGACATCCTCCCGCCCCCCTTCCCCATGCCGGGAAGCTGGCAGGACCACTGCTATGGAAGGAATGAGGTCTCCAAGACTCTGAGCCACAGAGGGGCCCAGAAAAGCTGGAGGGGCCCAAGGAAACAAGTCCTTTCCCCTCTAGCAGGAACTTGGTTCTCCTGTGCACTGGTCCTCATGACCCAGGCACTCTCCCCCAGCTTTGTACTCTGGGATCCACCTGAACTGTACCTCTGTACACAGTGGAGCACCGTTACACAAGTCAGGTGACACGTACATCTCCTTTGACAGTGTCATCTGTTCCCTGGCTCTCCCACTCCTGCCCTCCTGCCTCCACCCACGAGTTGCACAGTTCACATTCATCCATGTCCCATACGGCCAGTGCTGCAGTTTTGTGTTTTTGCCAGTCCAGGGGCTTGAACTCAGGGCCTAGACTCTGTCCCTGAGCTGCTTTTGTTCAAGGATAGCACTTTACCACTTGAACCACAGCGCCACTTCTGGCCTTTTGTGTATGTGGTACCAAGGAATTGAACCCTGGGCTTCATGCATGCTAGGCAAGCACTCTACCACTGAGCTACCTTCCCAGCCCCACCGCTGCAATTTTTCACCCTTTTTTCTCTGATTGTGTCCTCCTCTCACCCTCCATCATCTTCTGGCTATTTTTATGACTAACTGGTGGAAAGAGTTCACTGACTTCCAACTTTGATCCTCAGATCTTCTGAGTAGTGAGGATTGCGGGCGTGAGCCACCAGCACACGGTCTTGATTCTTCTTTTGTAATGGTCAGAGAAGAAGCTTACAAAACACCTCTAACTTGCTGGTCTGTCCCATTTTATACCATCCACAGCAGAATCCCTGGTGTGCCGCCGTTCTGTACAACATCTGGAGACACCGTCAAATTCCTTGGTTCACCTGCCACAGACTTCAGTCCTTTCCCATATACCACACAGTAAAGCATTTCCTGCCTGTTTTCAGAATGCCAAGTGGCAAATGTCAACTGATAAGTTGTCATTGAACAATTTATATTTAATGAAGTCAGCACTCTTGCTGAGGTCTGATGTTCCATTCAAAAGATAATTAAAAGCTGGGTGTAGGGGCTGGGAAGGTGGCTCGGTGATGGGGTGCTTGCCTAGCATGCATGAAGCCCTGGGTTCTATTCCTCAAAACCACATAAACGACAGTGGCACAGTGGCTCAAGTGGTTGAGTGCTAGCCTTGAGCAAAAGAAGCTCAGGGACAGCACCCAGACCCTGAGTTCAAGCCCCAGGACTGGCAAAACAACAACAACAAAAAAAAAAACCAGGAAGACAATCTGATACTTTTTTTTGGGGGGTGGGGGGGAGGTTCTGGTCGTGGGGCCTGAACGCTGGGCCTGGGCGCTGTCCCTCAGCTCTTCAGCTCAAAGCTAGCACTCTATCACTTGAGCCACAGTGCCACTTCTGGCTTTTTTCTTTTTGCTTATGTGGTGCTGAGGAATGGAACCCAGGGCCTTATGCATGCAAGACAAGCGCTCTACCACTGAGCCACCTTCCCAGCCCCACAATCTGATACTCTTATCTCCAGTTGACAAGCAAAAATGTAGAAGTGGAGGTGTGGCTCAAGACTAACAGTTTTTTGTTGTTGTTGTTGTTGGTCGTGGGGCCTGAACTCTGGGCCTGGGCGCTGTCCCTCAGCTCTTTAGCTCAGGGCCAGAACTCTACCACTTGAGCCACAGCACCACTTCTGGCTTTTTTCTGCTTATGTGGTGCTGAGGAATCGAACCCAGGGCCTCATGTATGCAAGGCAAGCGCTCTACCACTGAGCCACCTTCCCAGCCCAAGACAGTTACCAAGACAGTTAGAACAGGTACCAGCAAGGCTTTCTAAAAAGGAGCAGCTCATCAATACTTCAGCTCTGTTGGGCCGTGTGGGATCTGTCATCACCATTCAGCTCTGTTGTCTTGCAAGGCAGCCCTGGACAAAACACCAAATATTTACAAAAGAAGACTTGCCAACTCCTGCACAAAACCTGGCTGCATGAGGATCACCTGTAGAGTTGAAGAGGTAGCCTCCTGGACCCTGGGGATCTGTGGGACTGGAACTCCGAGACCCTGCGCAGGTGCGGGTTGGGTGGCTGAAATCTGGGGTAAGGAAGTAAGCACTTGAGCTAATGCTGACCCCTTTTCTCAAAGTTTGTTTTTGAGTCTCAAGAACTGCCCAGGCTAGCCGGGAGATAATCCTGTCTCTACTTCCAGATTAGCTAAGATTACAGGCAAGGCCACAACTGTTAATCAGCAATTTAATAAGGTTCACAAACTGGCATGAGAACCATACTGAGAAAAGCTCTGCACAGATGGCTTCACTTATGCTGCTGTGTCCAACTGTCTCAGATGTGGGCTGGTACTTCCTGCATCCTGTGGTGACAAAATGCAGAAACTTTTCTAATAGAAGAGTAGCTGAATAAGTTGCTGCCTTCGACTTTAAACTCTAAAACGAAGCTACTTTTACCTTTCTGTGCAGGTAAAAGCAACTTGAAATTTAGGGATACATTTGAAAGAAAATACTCAACATGTATGTCGAAAAACAAACTTTACAACTTTGGTGGGGGGGGATGGGGGGAGGGGGAGGAGAGGGGAGGATAGGAAGGGACGGGAAGGGGAAACAAAGGAGGAGGCTACAATGCTTGCTAAGAAATGTGCTCATTATCTTACCCATGTAATTGTAACCCCTCTGTAAAGTATTTTCACAATAAAAAAAAAGGAAAATACTCAACATAAAATAACAATTTTCAACTAAAAACTTTCCTGAGGATCCTTTAGGCTGCATAAATTACCCAGACAAGACTGGGTTAAATCTGAAAAAAGTTTCCATTGTCCTGTGTTTCAGGCCTGCTCTGTGGCTTGGAATGTCACTAATAACAAGTCATTACTTTGTCCCTAGAAGGCTTCGTTTCAACAAACCCTCATTAAATCTCATACAAAAGACAAAAGTATAAAAGCTCTGTAGAATCCTGGGAGCTGCTCCCAATTTTACTAATCAGTAAAAAACAACTTATTCAGCAAGGTTGCATTTTATTCAGCTAGGTTGTGTTCTGCCCAGGCAAAGATGGTTTTTGATTTATTTGTCTTTTTAGTGACCAGAAATGATGAATGTCCTGATTAGTCAAAGAGGCAGTACGTCCAGTCAAGAGAAGAACTACTCTTCTTTGCTCTCCAGCTTTTCCTAAAAAGAAAACCTACAGTCAAAGCGATGGTTTTGGGAACTGTCCAAGAAACAACAGAATGAGCCAGGCCGTGGTGTTTGTAAACTCAGCTACCCAGGAGGCTGAGATCTGAGGATCAAGGTTTGAGGCCAGCCTGAGCAGACAATCTTATCTCCTGTTAACTAGCAAAAAGCTGGCACTGAGCCGGGCGCTGGTGGCTCACGCCTTGTAATCCTAGCTACTCAGGAGGCTGAGATCTGAGGATCACGGTTCAAAGCCAGCCCGGGCAGGAAAGACCGTGAGACTCCTATCTCCAATAAACCACCAGAAAACCGGAAGTAGCGCTGTAGCTCAAGTGGTAGAGCGCTCACCTTGAGCTGAAGAGCTGAGGGACAACGCCTAGGCCCAGAGTTCAAGCCCCACGACCGACAAAAAAAAAAAAAAAAAAGAAAGCTGGCACTGGAGCATGTCTCAAGTGGTAGAACACCAGCCTTGAGAAAAAAAGCAAGCCCCTGATATTAACACCCCCCCAAAAAAATAAGTCAGAAAGAAGACCTAAAAATCTACCAAGGAAGCTAGTGGTTCATGCCTATCATCCTACCTACTCAGAAGGCTGAGATCTGAAGATCGCGGTTCAAAGCCAGCCCAGGCAGGAAAGTCCATGAGACTCTTATCTCCAATAAACCAGCAGAAAACTGGAAATGGAGCTGTGGCTCAAAGTGGTAGCAAAAAGAGCTCAGGGACAGTGCCCAGGCCTTGAGTTCAAGCCCCTCAACCACCACCACCAACAAAAAGAAATCTACCAAGGAGCAGAGTAAAGTCAGGCTGCAGTTAGAACTACACCACCAGTGAATTGCAATGACTGTGTTGAAGTTGAGGTTAATTATACAGAGGACGTCCGTGACATGTTAGGCAACTTGGCTGAGGAGCCCAACCCCACAGCTGAGCTGCTGCCCATTCCTCTTTCCTTGGCAACAAAATACTGCGATGTAAAGAGACTTCTTTTCGAGACTAGTTTCCAAGTTTAAACAAGGGTCATAATACAGAGACCTAATAACTAGCTAAACAGTACAATACCTAGCAAAGCCAGGGTCTCCCAGGAAACTCACCCATCCTCTTTTTTTCTGAATGAACTCTTGGATGGCTCTGGTCCCATTGATCTTGTTCCTGCTGATTATGCGTACCACTGGAGCAGTCAGCTGCTCTACATTTTTAGGAACCACATGGGCCACAGATTCAAGAAGTTTCACCAACACTGCAAGAAAGGCCCTCTCATGGGAGAAGCTTGAATCCTGAGCACACCAGGCCAAAGTATAGCTTCCAACTGAGGACAGAATGGCCATTACTGGAGTAGCACTCAAAAGTACAGGGGGGCCAGATGCCGGTGGCTCACACCTGTCATCCTAGCTACTCAAGAGGCTGAGGTCTGAGGATCGCAGTTCAAAGCCAGCTTGGGCAGACAAATCCAAAAGACTTTTCTTTTTCTCCCTTTGGTCCTGGGACCTTGAACTCAGAACCTGATCACTCTTGGTAGCTCCTGTGTTCAAAGCTAGCATCCTCCACTTGAACCACAACTCTACTTCCGGCTTTTTTTTTAAAGGAGGGTGGTGGTTAATTGGGGATAAGAGTCTCATGGAGCTTTCTGAGCAACTCTCAGTTCCGATTAACAAAAAAATTGGAAGTGGCAGTATGATTGAAGTGGTTGAGCACTAGCCTTAAGCAAAAAAAGCTAGGAGAGAAAGTAAGACCCTGAGTTCAAAACCCAGTACTGGCACAGACACACACAAAAAATCTTTTGGGGTATAAAGGAGTCAACAGCAGTCAGGACAGAGTGTCAGAACCCAAGCAGGCCAAGAAGGGAATACATACATATTGAAGGATACCTAGATCTTAGTTTCTACATATGACTCTTCATTAAAAGAAACAAAAGTCCCTGGAGAATGGCTGATTCCAAGCTAGTCATAGAAAGTGTAAGATCTTCTGTTAAAAATTAAAGAAGGGAGGGGCTGGGAAAGTGGCTCAGTGGTAGAGCGCTTGCCTTGCATGCCTGAGGCCCTGGGTTCAATTCCTCAGCACCACATAAGCAAAAAGAAAAAAGCCGGAAGTGGCGCTGTGGCTCAAGTGGTAGAGCGCTAGCCTTGAGCTGAAGAGCTGAGGGACAGTGCCCCGGCCCAGAGTTCAGGCCCCACAACTGGACCCCCCCCAAAAAAAAAATTAAAGAAGGGAATCTGGTGCCAGTGGCTCACACCTGTAATTCAAGCTACTCAAGAGGCTGAGATCATGGTTCAAAGCCAGCCCAGGCAGAAAAGTCTGTAAGACTCTTATCTCCAATGAACCACTAGAAAACCAGAAGTGGTGCTGTGGCTAAAAGTGGTAGAATACTTGCCTTGAGTGAAAAGGCTCATATACAGCACCCAGGCCCCATGAACAACTGAAAAAAAACAAAATCAAGAAAAGACTGAGGAATTATTCCAGACTGAAGCGGCCAGACAGACATGATAATTAAACAATATATAATTTTGACAGATATATGTATTTTGTGGTCCTAAGTTTGAACTTAAGGCCTTTTACTTGCTAGATAAAAGCACTTCTAGTAGATCCAAGAGCCCAATGCTTGGCCTAGTCTTTCTGCTATAAATGGTACTTTTGGGGGGAACTGGCAAAGCTTGAATGGTACCTAAGGATCTGCTGATTTTGTATCAATGTTAATTTTCTTGTTTTGATTAGACTGTGGTTATATAAAAGAATGTTCTTTGAAGGAAATAACATTAAGGCATGATCAATTATCATGTCAGTTCCTTATTCTGAAATAATTAGAAATTCTTTGTACTGAAATTTTTCCAAATGAGCTTGAGGCTGTTTCAAAGGGCTGGGTTTTGTTTTCCTTTTTTGGTTGTTTCATTTTTGGGGGGATTTTTTGGTCATGGGGCTTGATCAGCCTACAGAGTCACAAAGTTCCATTTCTTTATCATTTACATTTTAACGCCCAGCAACTGGGCCCAATGACAGTGGCTCTCATCTACAGCTACTCAGGAGACTGAGAACTGAGGATCATGGTTGTTTGTTTGTTTGTCAGTCATGGGGCTTGAACTCTGTGCCTGGGCACTGTCCCTCAACTCTTCAGATCAAGGCTAGCACTCTACCACTTGGACCACAGTACCACTTCTGGTTTTCTGCTAGTTCATTGGAGATAAGAGTCTCATATACTTTACTGCCCAGGCTGGCTTTGAATCATGATCCCTGTCGCTAGGATGACAGGCGTAAGCCACTAACACCCGGTGAGGATCATGTTTTGAAGCTAGCTTGGACAAATAAACCTGATTTTTTTTCTTTTTTTTTGCCAGTCATGGGGCTTGAACTCAGGGCCTTGGCTCTGTCCCTGAGCAGCTTTTTGCTTAAGGCTAGCACTCTAGCACTTGAGCCACAGAGCCACTTCTGACTTTTTGTGTATGTGGTGCTGAGAAATCGAACCCAGGGCCACATGGATGTGAGGCAAGCACTCGATCACTGAGCCACCTTCCCAGCCCAAGATTTTTATTTCTAATTAACCACCAAAAAGCCAGAAGTGGAGCTGTGGCTCAAGTGGTAGAACACTCGCCTTGAGCAAAAAAATCTCAGAGACAATGCCGGGCTCTGATGGCTCATGCCTGTAATCCTAGCTACTCAGGAGGCTGAGATCTGAGGATCATGGTTCAAAGCCAGCCTGGGCAGGGAAGTCCATGAGTCTTATCTCCAATAAACCACAGGAAAACCAGAAATGGTGCTGTGGCTCAAGCAGTAGAGCACTTGCCTTGAGCTCAAGAGCTAAGGGATGGTGCCCAAGCCCTGAGTTCAAGCCCCACAGCCGACAAAAAAAAAATCTCAGAGACAGCATGCAGGCCGAGTTCAAGCCCCAGGACACCGACACCGACACCGACACAGACACAGACGCATACACAGACACACACAAAATTAGCAACTGGCATTTCTTTGAATGAATATAAACCCCAAAGTTTCACTGAACTCTCCTAGTCATAAAATTACACAAGAACAGCAGCAAACAATAGCAAGAAATAAAAACCTGACCTTTTCTGGACTGGCTGCAATGTGTTAGGCAGACATTTCCAAGTCTCCATTGTAATGGTCACCCAAGATCCGAAGGTGACCAACAATGACAGCCACATCGGAAGAGCCAAGACTCTCCTGAGAGAGAGCAAACACCTTTGTCACAATGTTGGGAGGGATGATGAGCTCAGGACCTGGGCAACGGGACAGAGTTTTCTAGTCTTTATAACAGTTGTGGTACTATTCTCTCCCAAGGACTGCAACATCCCTGTAAGAGCCATATTCCAAAAGTGGTAAATGAAAGCCAAGTGAGAGTGAGGCTCTGAGCTCAAACCCAAGTACGGAACACACACAAATATTAACAACAATACTCTGACAGTCTTCCTGCGTTTAGAATTCATTTCTCCCCGAGTGTTGCTAGAAGTTTAGGTTGCCTTCCTATTTTTCTGTCGGTTGAGGTGAGGGCTTGAACTCAGGGCTTGGGCACTGTCCCTGAGCTCTTTTGCTCAAGGCTAGGGCCTACCACTTTGAACCACAGCGCCACTTCTGGCTCTTTTGAGCAGTTAATGGGAAGGTTAGAGTCTCACTGAAACATTTCTGCCTCAGCTGGTTTTGAACCATGCTCCTCAGATCTCAGCCTCCTGAATAACTAGGATGACAGGCGCGAGCCACCAGCACCTGGCTAGAGTCTGCCTTTAGAAACTTAGGAGGAAATAAAAAGCAGACTCCATTCTCTTATGGACATGTCATTGCCACCTGACACCAGGAGTCTTACCTGAGTATGTTTCCATTCCACCACTCTGGTTAGCAGGTTGTAATGGTGTCAGGAAGTCTTTGAGAAGAGCATTCACGATGTGTTTTATTTGCTCCTCAAAATTTAGGTCGCTCATTTTAGGTATTTGCTGAGTTTTGCTTTCCCACAAAATAATCAGTTGTCAGCTAAGCAGGAAGTCAGAGACGTCAAAAACAGAAATGTATCTACTTCTTATAAAGTTTCTTATGTATACATGAGACATGCAGACCTGGACCTTTCTACAAAAGAGCTGTTCAGAAAGGTGAGCCTTCTCTCCAGAGCTCACCTACACCAGTGGAGACCTGCTGATGACTTCAGTTCCTTATCTTGAACCATACAACTAGTACATAAGATTAATTAATAGCTTTTATCATTACAGCCAGCCAATATCCAATTACCCTCTGTAAAACAGAGTTGAGGAAGAACTTCTTGGGTAATTTCATTAAGAGATACTTCCTTTTCCTGTTTGAGATGAAACTTAAGGAAGATTCTGAAGTTTAAAAACAAATACAGGGGCTGGGAAGATGGCCCAGTGGTAGAGCGCTTGCCTTGCATGCCTGAGGCCCTGGGTTCGATTCCTCAGCACCACATAAGCAAAAAGAAAAAAGCCGGAGTGGTGCTGTGGCTCAAGTGGTAGAGCGCTAGCCTTGAGCTGAAGAGCTGAGGGACAGCACCCAGGCCCAGAGTTCAGGCCCCACGTCCGGACCCAAAAAAATAAAAATAAAACAAATACAGCATTCAATTTTGGATCATGGCACTGAGTGATCACAATCTATGATGAATATTTGATGAGCGCCTATGTGCAGAGAACTACACACAGCACTGAAAGTGATACAGAAAAATGACAGAGGGAAAGTTTACTGTGTTTATGGGGCTCACAATCCAACAGAAACAATAGCCATGTGATATGACTAGTCATGACTAGTCATATCACATCCTGTGTCCTTGAGATAGAATGCCCTATCAGAACATGAAAGCCAATACAATGGTTGGGAAGGCTGACACCTGGGATGAGTTCTGAAGGATAAGTATGGAGTCATTGAGCAAAAACAGGGAGGAATACAACTGTATGCAGGAGAACGGATGGCATATATGATGGCCAGGAAAAAGCCAGGTCTTGGCATGTGCCTCTAATCTCAGCACTAGAAAGGTGGAGACAGAGATAGCTGTTTTTTGTTGTTTTTTTTTTGGGTCCAGTCATGGGGTGCTGTCCCTCAGCTCTTCAGCTCAAGGCTAGCGCTCTACCACTTGAGCCACAGCGCCACTTCTGGCTTTTTTCTTTTTTCTTTTTTTTTTTTTTGCCAGTCATGGGGCCTGAACTCTGGGCCTGGGCGCTGTCCCTCAGCTCTTCAGCTCAAGGCTAGCGCTCTACCACTGGAGCCAAGCACCACGTCCAGCTTTTTCTGCTTATGTGGTGCTGAGGAATCGAACCCAGGGCCTCATGCATGCAAGGCAAGCACTCTACCACTGAGCCACCTTCCCAGCCCTTCTGGCTTTTTTCTTATGTGGTGCTGAGGAATCAAACCCAGGGCCTCGAGCATGCAAGGCAAGTGCTCTACCACTGAACCACCTTCCCAGCCCCTTAATTTATTTATTTACACATAACTGAAAGTGATGTTACAGTATATAAGTTATTTACAACTGTGCAGTAATGTGTTGCAAAATAAATTATCTAGAAGTCTCTGAGCTTCTTTTGCTCAAGGCTAGCACTCTACCACTTGAGCCACAGTGCCACTTCTGGCTTTTTCTGTGTATGTGGTACTGAGGAGTTGAACCCAGGGCTTTATGCATGCTAGGCAAGCTCTCAATCACCGAGCCACCTTCCCAGCATGCAGCAGTTTGCTTCTGTCAGAAGAGAAGATGCTTTGATAACGCTGAGATATGAGACTGAAGAAATACTTTAGATACCACACGAAATACTTGGGACCCTTGCCTAAAAAAGCATAATTAGGAATATGAGAATAGTCAGTTCCCTGAAAAAAAGATGACCTCTTAGAAATGATGACCCATCAGATTCCACAGATGTCAGGCATATTTAATAAGTAACCTAGCCTTCAAAACTGATTTGAAAAAGATCCCAATCCTATCCCCACCTCATCCCCAACTCTTAACCAACATCATCTCTACAATACCGTTACTGTAAATGGGGTTTATCATTACCATTAGGCAGAAGGAGGTAAGCGGGTCTTTGGACAAAAACTTTAAAAAAGTGTCCACATTCCTAAATTTCCCACTCTCCTTTGCATCTGATATCACCTGCACTTATAAGCAGATCTAATGAGGAAAATCTAAGAAATTCTGATAGCTGTCCATTTGCTTAGGGAAAGGAGCAAGAATCCGTTATGATTTAATGTCCCCAACTGTTCCAATCACAGTTTCTAATACAGAAATAAAACTGCTCAGTGAGCTCATCTTTTCCTGGCTTTGCTTCACCGAGATCTGCATTTCTGAGTTCTCAGGCTCCAACAGCAGTTCTGTTAGGAACAGACAGCCGCTGTCATCCTGAGCACTGAGGTAGGCTTTCCACGGCTGAGCCCCAGGCCTGCTCACTGCGATGGTCTCAATGTTCACCACCTGCAGGGCCGTCTGCAGAGCATCTGGATGGATCGCTCCCCGCCAAGGCAGCGCCTGCTGATGAGTTACTTCGCAGCTAAGCCAAGTCTTCTCAAAATGTTCAGCAGTAAGCTGGTGATTGGGGACCAGTACCAAAGCATCAGAATCAGGAAGTTCTTGTAGTGTCTCCTTGCTCTCCCCAGGTGTCAGGTGTCCTAAAGGAATTAGAAAGCTTTTGTAGAAGATAATCTGCATAAGCTACATTTTTATTCTACAGTCCTCAAAATATATTGTGTGACTCTGTCTTTGGATTCGTAACCAAGGATGAACTCCTTTCTTGCTCACAAAGGCTTCATAACGCAGGGGACAATCTTAGCTAGGGTAATCTACTTTCCACCAGTCATTACAGGAGATGAAGACATAAGTAAGGACTATTTACTTTTACCTGATGTGGCAGAGGATGTCCTGGGAGGAAGCTCTGGGCCACGATGCTCTGCCCTCTGACATTTAGGGATGGTTGCCCAGTGGGCTTTGCCGTACACTGGGACTAGGGTGTTGAAGTCTGGAGCCCAGCTATTCACAGGTCTTTCTGCCTGATCCTCCAAAAGTCCAAGAGATGGGTCAGATTTTGGACTACACAGGATCCGCTTAACTTCATCAATGCCAACTAACAGGAGGCGGTAATAGAATAGCCCTCGGTCTCGAACAGCCATATCCTTTTCTTCCTCTGAGATGACACAAGACTCAGTTATTAAAAACAGACAAACAGCTCACGCTATCCTCCTACCATGTGCAAACTAAAAAAGAAAAAAAAGTGAAGACACTAGGAAGCACTAACATTTTCTTCCAGGTCCCAGACAGGACAACTGACTCAGCAAACAAAGCTACGGGCATTTTCCAGGCTGGGGGAGGGCAGCCTGCCTCTCATACCTATGCAGTGGTGTAGCAGGCGGCCCAGCATGTCCTGGCACTCGGCAGGGCGGGAGAGAAAAAGGCGCAGCAGGGCAGTAAGGAGCTCCATCTTCACGGCAGGAAACGTCTCCGACCTCACGTTTTCTAAGAAGTCCTCTAACACATACGGAGCATTGGGAATTCTCTCCCCGTGGACACCAAGTAACCAAATAAGCGCCTGCTTGCCCTAGAAATGAGCAAGTCACAAGAGCTCAGCCCTGGGCGGCCTAGGATGTAAGTAGACAATGACTGCTTTCGCTTTTCCTGAGTTCCAGCAGACAAGGTATAATTATTATATTGGTTCTCACTGCTATACTATGACAAACAGGAAAAGAAATACTAATACAAAAGGGAATACTCATGGACTGGGAAGGTGGCTTAGTGGTAGAGCGCTTGCCTTGCATGCATGAGGCCCTGGGTTCGGTTCCTCAGCACCACATAAGCAAAAAGAAAAAAGCCGGAAGTGGCGCTGTGGCTCAAGTGGTAGAGCGCTAGCCTTGAGCTGAAGAGCTGAGGGACAGTGCCCAGGCCCAGAGTTCAGGCCCTACGACCGGACCCCCCCCCAAAAGCAAACAAACAAACAAAAAACAAAAGGGAATACTCAAGCTTAAAAATTCCACAAATAATTCTGGTTCTCATTTCAGTTAAAAGTTCATGATCTATTTACCAGCAATACATCTGAGAAAGGTCTACTATCCAAAACATACAAGGAATTAACCCCTCCCAAAGCTAATAAACCAATTACTAAATGGGCAAAGGAGGTAAAAAGAGACTTCTTAAGAAGTAAAAATGGGGGCTGGGAAGGTGGCTCAGTGGTAGAGCGCTTGCCTTGCATGCATGAGGCCCTGGGTTCAATTCCTCAGCACCATATAAACAGAAAAAAAAAAAAGCCGGAAGTGGTGCTATGGCTCAATTGGTAGCACACTAGACTTGAACTGAAGAGCTGAGGGACAGCACCCAGGCCCAGAGTTCAGGCCCCACGACTGGAACACCCCCCCTCCAAAAAAAAAAGACTAAAGAAGATACTCTTAGAGGAGAGCACCTCTGTTTGTTTTTTTGTTTTTTGGTCAGCCATGGGGCTTGAACGCTGTCCTTCAGCTCTTCAGCTCAAGGCAAGCGCTCTACCGCTTGAACCACAGTGCCACTTCTGGTTTTCTAGTCGTTTATTGGAGTTAAGAGTCTCATGGACTTTCCTGCCCGGGTTGACTTTGAATGGCAATCCTCAGATCTCAGCCTCCTATGTAGCTAGGATTACAGGTGTTGAGCCACTGGCGCCCAGCAGTACCTCTGAACACTTAAAATACTTGTAGGAGAAGAACACAATGGCATAATACCTCTGAACATTTAAAATATTATTTACTAAAATTAATTTCAGGACATGAAAATAGTAATTTTTTTTTTTTTGGTCAGTCGTGGGACTTGAGCCCTGGGCCTGGGTACTGTCCCTCAGCTGTTCAGCTCACGACTAGGGCTCTACCACTTGAGCCACAGTGCCAATTCCTATTTTCTGGTGGTTTATTGGAGTCTCATGGACTTTTTCTGCCTGGGCTGGCTTTGAACCATGATCCTCAGATCTCAACCTCCTGAGTAGCTAGGATTACAGGTATGAGCCTGTAATTAAAAACATGGAGTTTTTGTTGGTGTTGGTAGTGATGGTTGTTGTTTTGCTTTTTGTTTTGTTTGTTCTTTTTTCTGTCTTGTGAGGGGTAATGGAGGACACAAATAAATGGAAGGAGGAAGGGTGAAATGATTCAGGCATGATACTCAGTAGACACTATGCAGAAAATGAACCATGCAACTGTGGGCAGGAAGAGGAGGGGAAAACTAGGGGGAGAGTGAAGGAAAAAGCACATACCTGTGACCTAACTTATGAGATGGTAATCCCTATGTACAGTACCTTAATAACAATAAAGTTATAATTTAAAAAATCCTCCATGGCTGGGCACCAGTGGCTCACGCCTGTAATCCTAGCTACTCAGGAGGCTGAGATCTGAGGATCACAGTTCAAAGCCAGCTCAGGTAGGAAAGTTCATGAGACTCTTACCTCCAACCAACCACCAGAAAACCAAAAGTAGCACTGTGGCTCAAGTGGCAGAGTGCTAGCCTTGAGCTGAAGAGCTGAGGGACAGCATCCAGGCCCAGAGTTCAAGCCCCACACCTCACAAAAAAAAAAAATCCTCCATGATCTAAATCTCTGACTTTAAAATGTTCAGGAGAGCAATGGTATAAAAGAATTTGTAGGGGCTGGGAAGGTGGCTCAGTGGTAGAGTGCTTCCCTTGCAATGCATGAGGCCCTGGTTCAATTCCTCAGCACCACATAAGCAAAAAGAAAAAAGCCGGAAGTGGCACTGTGGCTCAAGTGGTATAGTGCTAGCCTTGAGCTGAAGAGCTGAGGGACAGTGCCCAGGCCGAATTCAGGCCCCACGACCAGACCCCCCCCCCCAAAAAAAAAGAATTTGTACTAAAAAACATAGCTAAGCCAGGTGCCAATGGCTACTCAGGAAGATGAGATTTGGAAGGTCACTGAACCTAGCCTGGGCAGGAAAGTCTGTGAGACTCTTATTTCCAACTAATCACCAAAACACCAGAAGTGGAGGTGTGTCTCAAGCAGTAGAGTTCCTTTGTGAGCAAAAAGCAGAATAAAAGCTCAAGGCCCTGATATCAAACAGCAGTAGTGGTATGTGCTCGCCCGCTTGCACACAATACTGTTATGGCCCTGGGTTAAATCCTTAGCTCTACAAAACAAAAACAAACAGATCCGGTGCCCAGAGAATCACACTGTACCTCACTGTCCTGAATGTTCTCCTCACAGCCCGGCAGGGCTCGACATACAGCTTCAGTACACTGAGGACACAGCCAAACTAGGTCTCGGAAAGTCTGCACCACCGCTAAAATAAAGTCCAGGACAAGAGTATAGGATTAGAACCTGCACACAGCAAAGAACCCGAGCAAGTCTTATATTAGATTTATGAAATAAGGTTTGGTAGGATGACCCTTATCTGAGAAAGGCAGGACATGGGCAATACTCTTATATGACTTTTTTTTTTTTTTTTTGGGGGGGGTAGGTCACAGCTTCAACTCTGGGCCTGGGCACTGTCCCCTCAGCATTTCAGCTCAAGGCTACCACTTAAGCCACACCACCATTTCTGGCTTTTTATATGGTGCTGAGGAATCAAACCCAGGGCCTCATTCATGCAAGGCAAGCACTCTACCACTGAGCCACCTTCCCAGCCATGACTGTTATTCTTGTCAGATGGATTGAAGATAAATGGCTAATATATAGAAATGAACTCTGTAATATATAATGTAACCAGGCGCTGATGGCTCCCACCTGTGCACCTAGCTGCTCATGAGGCTGCGATCTGAGAATCTAATTTGAAGCCAGCCTGAGCAAGAAAGTCCCTGAGACTCTTATCTTCAACTAACCAGCAAAAAGCCAGACTGCTAGCCTTGAGCAAAAAAGCTAAAGGAGAATGCCCAGGCCCTGAATTCAAGCCTCAGCACTAGCACAGACAATACAGACATATATAAAATGTAACATATTCATATAAAAATGTGATCTATAAATGTTAATAACTATATGTAGACACAGTAAAATAAATGTGTATCACAAATATAAATATAATATAAATGTTTTATGCAAATGTGAGTTCATAATATGATCAAACAATATTCTGAAGACAGTATAATTGGACCTTAGGGCTGTGGGGAGGCTAGCAAGGTTCCAGAATTGAATAGTTTATGAAGGCAGAGGCTTGCAGGAATCGTAGGAGAGGCCTCTCTAAATTCTGCACTGCTATAACCTTGCTGCCTCACCATAGTCCCAATCTTGAAAACAAGAGCTCACAGAAATAAAGAAAAAGAGATGAGAAATTAAGCCAAGTTAAGTGTCAATGGCTAAGATCTGAGAATCGTGGTTCAGAGCAAACTGGGGAAAGAACATTTATAAGATTATCAGAAAAAAAGGTGGACTAGAGTTGTGGCTGACTGAGAAACAGCCATGAGCAGAAAAGGCCAAGCAAGAGTTCAGGGCCCTAAGTTCAAAGCCCAGTACAGGAAAAAATCATGGGGGGAAAAAAATCAAGCAAGGCCTTCTTAGTACCTCTGTTATCTGTGGTACAGACCCTGTCACACTAAAGATCCTGTGTGTATCTGTTATGTGTGGTACAGACCCTGTCACACCGACGGTCCTGTGCGTCTCTGAGAGCAGCAGGTTTAGATTACTCATTCAAAGAAAACCTGTCTTGCAGTACTGGGATCTGAACTCAGGACTGCACCTTTCCAATAACAATAAATTATGTTTTTAAAAGTTATGTCAGCTGGGCACAGGTGGCTCATGCCTGTAATCCTAGCTACTCAGGAGGCTGAGATCTGAGGATCATGGTTCAAAGTCAGCCCAGGCAGGAAAGTCTGTGAGACTCTTATCTCTAGTTTACCACCAGAAAACTGGAGTGGCACTGTGGCTCAAGTGGTAGAGCACTAGCATTGAGCTGAGAGAGTGTGTCCAGGCCCTGAGTTCAAGCTCCAGGATGAGAGGGGGGGCAAGAGGGGGAGAGAGCGAGGGAGAGAGATAAAGAGAGAGAGAGAGAGAGAGAGAAAGATTAGGTCTTGTTTCCTACCCAGGAACACACAGAAATCCACCATCCTTTTTTTTTTTTTTTTGCCTGCTGCTACAGCTAAGATGACAGACACACATATAGCACTATACTCAGCTATCAAATTTCTTGCCTGGACTGGCCTTGAACCAGGATCCTCTGAACTCAGCCTCCCAAGTAGCTAGGATTCTGGGCATGAGCTACTGGTACCAGGCTGCCCCAGTTCTTTTTGCTTTTAGTTTGTTTTTCAAGTAGGGTCTTGTGTTAACTCTGCCCAGCTAGCCTTAGGCGACTATAATCTTCTCACCTCTACCTCTTGAACAGTGGAGATTACAGGTGTGAAATATCATCACCAGTCCCCCAAAAAGATTTCTGGAGCAACTACTATAAAGCAGACACTTTGCATTAAAAAAAAAAAAAAGTCCTAGAAAGGTGGCCATTACCCGTGGTAACATGCTCTTGGCGAAGCCCCAGCAACTCTGTTAGAATCTGCACACACTGATCTGTGTAAGTCCTGGCAATGCCACCTACAGAGGAAGGAAAGGGAGAGACTGGTAAGTCAAGCTCGGCCCTGTGGCTCATGCCTGTAATGACCTTTTACCAATTCAACAATCCCATAGTTCCTCATCTTTAAAACACTCATTTTCAGCTGGGTGCCAGTGCCTCACACCTGTAATCTTTTCTTTATTTTTGTTTCTGGTGCTGGTTCTTGGGATTTGAATGCAGGGCCTATGCGCTGTCTCTGAGCTTTTTGCTCAACAATAGCACCCTACCACCTGGGCCACTTCTATCCTTTTCGGTGCTTAATTGGAGATAAGTCTCAGGATTTTCCTGCCTGGGCTGGTTTGAACTAGGATCCTCACATCTCAGACTCCTGAGTAGCTAGGTTATAGGCACGAGCCACAGGCATCTGGCTTTCTACCTGTAATCTTAGGGACTCGGGAGGCTGAGATCTGAGGATCCTGGTTCAAAGCCAGCCTGAGCTGTCTTTGAATCCAAGATACTTATATCGACAATTAACCACAGCCTGAGCTGAGCTTTGAATCCAAGATACTTATATGGACAATTAACCACAAAAAGCAGAAGAGGAACTGTGGCTCAGTAAAGTGGTAGAGTGCCAGCTTTCAGCAAACAACACTAAGGGAGGGCGTGAGGCTCCAAGTTCAAGCAAGACCCAGTACTAGCGCACAAAGGAAAAAGAGAAATACCCACTTTTCCTTACTGCCTCATAAGACTACAATAAGGGCTTGGAACATGGCTCAGTGGTGGAGTGCTTGCCTTGCATGCAGAGGCCCTGGGTTCGATTCCTCAGCACCACATAAGCAGAAAAAGCCAGAAGTGGCACTTTGGCTCAAGTGATAGAGCGCTAGCCTTGAGCTGAAGAGCTGAGGGGACAACGCCCAGGCCCAGAGTTCAGGCCCCATGACTGACCAAAAAAAAAAAAAAGACTACAATAAGATGATGTATGGAAAAGTATATGGATAGAAGACAACAGGTAATACACATTTCAAGTATGATAGTCTGAGTTACCTGTATTCTCTATCACAACAGAGACACCAGTCCTTTTTTTTGGGGGGGTCCGTTCATGGGGCCTGAACTCTGGGCCTGGGCACTGTCCCTCAGCTCTTCAGCTCAAGGCTAGCGCTCTACCACTTGAGCCACAGCGCCACTTCCGACTTTTTTCTTTTTGCTTATGTGGTGCTGAGGAATCGAACCCAGGGCCTCAGGCATGCAAGGCAAGCGCTCTACCACTGAGCCACCTTCCCAGCCCGAGACACGAGTCTTGATTGAAAAAAAAAACTCCCTTTCTCCTTGCTTGTAACCTACACTTTTTCCCCTGAAGCAACTCATTCTCTTCTGTGTTCTGCGGTTCCTCCAACTACAGTGCTGTAGCTAGCTGGCTCCAGCTCTAAGGAGAAGCTGCAGACGCACACCTATTGCAAAGATGGCAGCCTGAGCAAAGTCAGCAGACACGTCGGTGCAGTACCCTCGAAGCTCTTCCAGCACCTGCTGCACGTTCTCATCATTCACCAGCTCGCACAGCACCTCCACCTTCTGGAGCTTGATATAATGGGGCTCCGAGTAGGAGCAAAAGAACTTCTTGTAGTGGCTGCTGAAGTGACTTGGCAAACTGCGTAAGATCTGACGCACGTGACAGAGAGCAGCAAAGCAGAGTTCCCGGCTCTCTGAAGAACAGGCAGCAAGCAAAGGCCCCTTGACTCGCACCAGCACATCACTTTGTACATGGGGGAACTTTTTTGCTAAGATCAGAAAGAGTTTGGTGGCTCCCATCACCACCCCGGGACTGCTACTTTTGAGAAAGCTGTCCAACAGATTGAGAATGTCGAAGAGTTCCTCCTCACTGCGAGGCTGGTAGCGAAGCAGGAAGTTCAACACCTCAGCCTGGCCCCACTGGTCTAGTTTTGACATTCTGTCCAAAAAAGAAAAGAAAAGCGCTATTTTAACAACAAAATTAGAAATATCTGCATACTACTGTCCTGTACCAGGCAGCTATTATAACAAGTACAGAATTCCTAACAGGGATTCCATAATTATTCCATAATTATTCTTTTTTTACTATGAGTTCCCACAAAGTAAGTTTTTAAGTCCAAGTCAGGTTGATGAAACAAAGGCACACTTGTCTAATACTGAAGTCATGTTCAGCATACACTAGATTCTACATTTTTCTTTTTCTCCATACTAAGGATTGAACCCAGGACCTTTACCACTGATGAACATCACCAGTCCCAGATTCTCTACTTTTTTTTTTTTTGGTCATTGGGCCTGGATGCTGTCCCTGCACTTTTCAGCTCAAGGCAAGCACTCTACCTCTTGAGCCACAGCGCCACTTCTGGTTTTCTAGCGGGGAGGAGGAGGGAAGGCTATTGGAGATCAGAGTCTCACGGACATTTCTGCCCGGGCTAGCTTTGAACCGCAATCCTCAGTTCTCAGCCTCCTGAGTAGCTAGGATTACAGGTGTGAACCACCAGCATCCACCTCAGATTCTCTACATTTTAAGACAACATAAATTGCTTAGTTTGGAGGACACAAAGCTGTAGAGGAGGGAAGAACATGTCCCTTGTGCTGCTTCTGCTATCTCTACAAGAAAAATTAAGTCAAACAAAAGAAATTCTCTTAGTGAAGTGTAAGGAAGTTAAAACTTAGGGTTAACTTTTTTTTTCAACCTTTCAGCAGGTCCCAACAGAATGCAGTCACCACAACAAAATGAGGACGGGACATCCAAACCTATTTAGGAGATGGTGAGCAATGGGCTTGTTAATGACAACACCGCCTTCCTGTTTTAGGATTTCTTCTAGAGACCTCAGGCAGTTCACAACTACAATAGGGTCCTGGTCACGCAGCAAACTGTATAACTCATTTACCAGGGCACCATCTATAAAAAAGAAAAAACACAAACAGATGAAAAAAACCTTCAGAGTCACAGGTATAGAGCCATCGTAATAACACTAGGCAGATAAAGTTCTTTGCTAAAGAAATGACATATTGGAACCAGGTGCCAGTGGCTCACACCTGTAATCCTAGCTACTCAGGAGGCTGAGATCTGAGGATCACAGTTCAAAGCCAGCCCGGGCAGGAAAGTCTGTGAGACTCTTATCTCCAATAAACCACTAGAAAACCGGAAGTGGTGCTGTGGCTTAAGTAGTAGAGCTCTCGCCTTGAGCTGAAGAACACAGGGACAGCGCCCAAGCCCAGAGTTCAAGCCACACGACCAACCAAAAAAAAAAAGAACTCAGGGGCAGTGCCTAGGCCCTGAGAGCAAGTCCCAGGACTGGCAAAAAAAAAAAAAAAAAAAGAAAGGAAGGAAGAAAAAAGACAACTCAGGAGCCAGTAGCTTATTCCTGTATCCTAGTTACTCAAGAGCCTAAGATCTAAGGATTAACATTTGAAGCAAAGCCCAGGCAGTCAAATCTGAGACCACATCTCTAACCAGCAAAAAGCCAAAACTGTGGCTCAAGTAGTAGAGCAATAGCCACAAGCAATAAAGCCACATGAGAGCTTGAGGAGCTGAGTTCAAGCCCTAGTATGGGCAACAAAGAAATATAAAAGTAAATATCTATCTATATAGAATACATATGGCAGATGTAAAATGGTTTTGTATATGTATGTTATCTATATAATATGTATATATCATATATGTAACATATATATATATATATATATCACTAAAGAATGAGAAGAGGCATTAAAAACATGTTCTAAAAGTTAAAAAAAAAGTTTAGACAGGGGCTGGGAAGGTGGTTCAGTGGTAGAGTGCTTGCCTCATATGCATGAGGCCCTGGGTTCAATTCCTCAGCACCATATAAACAGAAAAAAGTTGGAAGTGGTGCTGTGGCTCAAGTGGTAGAGCACTCACCTTGAGCTGAAGAGCTGAGGGACAGCGCCCAGACCCAGAGTTCAAGCCCCACAACCAACAAAAAGAAAAAAGAAAAAGAAAAAATTTTGCTGGGCACTGGTAGCTCACACCTGTAATCCTAGCTACTCAGGAGGCTGAGATATGAGAATTGTGGTTCAAAGCTAGCCTGAGCAGGAAAGTTGGAGAAACTCTTATCTCCAATTAACCACCAGAAAACCGGAAGTGGTGGTGTGGTTCAAGTGGTAGAGCGCTTGCCTTGAACTGAAGAGCTGAGGGACAGCACCCAGGCCCAGAGTTCCAGCCCCACAACCAAAAAATGTTTTTAAAGAAGAGTTTTGTTTTTTGTTTTTAAAAAAAGAGCTGGAAGCTGGTGGCTCATTCCTGTAATCCTAGCTACTCAGGAGGCTGAGATTTGAGAATCGCAGTTCAAAGCCAGCCTGGAAAGCAAAATCTGTGACTCTTATCTCCAATTAACCACTAGAAAACAGGAATTGGGAGCCATGGTTCAAAGTAGTAAAGTGCTAGCTTTGAGCAAAAGAGCTCAGGGACAAAACCCATGCCTTGAGCTCAGGCCCCATAACCACCAAAAAAAAAAGAGGTTAAAAAAAGTACAAGTCTGGGCTGGGAAGGTGGCTCAGTGGCTCAGTGGTAGAGCACTTGCCTTGAATGCATGAGGCTCTGGGTTCGATTCCTCAGCACCACATAAGCAAAAAAGAAAAAAGCCGGAAGTGGTGCTGTGGTTCAAGTGGTAGAGCGCCAGCCTTGAGCTGAAGAGCTGAGGGACAGCGCCCAGGCCCAGAGTTCAGGCCCCATGACCAGACTTCCCCCCTACCCCCCAAAAAAAGTACAAGTTAAGGAAGTGACACTATAGCTTAAGTGGTACAAAGAGTGCTTGCCTTGAGCTGAAGAGCTGAGGTTCAGCACCCAGGCCCAGAGTTCAAGTCCCACGACCAAAAACAAACCAAACGAACAAAAAAAAGAAGCACGTGTCAGAAAACTTGACATATCTACACTGTTCTAAGTAGCTTACTGCAATAGTTCTCATCTTGCTCCCGTTCCCCCTTCCCCCACAAAAACCTCTAGTAGGAAGCCCTGCACCCTGCTAAGACCCAGCAGTAGAGCCTCTTAGACATAGTGAAAGCGCCAGTGAACGACACTGAACTTACCGACTTCAGAGTCTCCATGTAGATTGTGCATCTTGGCACAACCAAGGACTGCCACCCTACGGACATAGGAAGCCTTATCCCTCAGACCGTTGAGAATAGGCTGCTGGGTATATTCCTGCACTCCGGGCACCCTAGACAATAAATGCATCCTGAAGTCAGCCTTCATACCTCTTCATTTAATGGAGGGCTTTGCTTAGATATAATTTAGATGTCTCACTGTACATCCATCAAATCACAAACAATCAGAGAAAGCCTCTACCAAACTTAACAAGTCTAACATGGCTTTCATTTGGATTAAGGCTGTATAGACAGAATAAATTGTTCACTAATAATTACTTAAACATCTTTACTAAAACTGAGGATATTTACCAAGAACGAGAATTGAAAATTTCCTTTAATAAAATCAATAATACAGCTAGGCACGGGTGGCTCACATCTATAATCCCAGCTACTCAGGAGACTGAAATCTGAGGATTGCAGTTCAAGCCTCCTTAGGAGACTGAAATCTGAGGATTGCAGTTCAAGCCTGCCTGCGCAGGAAAGTCCATGAGACTCTTATCTCCAATTAACCACCAGAACACCAGGATTGGAGCTGTGGCTCAAAGTGGTAGAGTACTTGCCTTAAGCGAAAAGAGCTCAGAGACAGTGCTCAGGCTCTGGGTTCAAGCCCTACAACCAACAAAACAAAAAAATACTTCAGAAAGTCAAAGTAATAGCTAAAAGTCAGATTTGGGGTATCACAGTGTTTTTTTGTTTTTTTTTTTAGTCAGTCATGGGACTTGAACTCAGGGCCTGGGCACTATCCCTCAGCTCTTCAGCTCAAGGTAAGCACTCCACCACTTGAGCCACAGTGCCACTTCCAGCTTTTTCTGCTTATGTGGTACTGAGGAATCGAACCCAGGGCCTCATGCATGCAAGACAAGCACTTTACCACTGAGCCACCTTCCCATCCACAGTGTTTTTTTGTTGTTGTTGTTGTTGTTGTCATTGTTGTTTTTCTCCGGTCATGGGGCTTGAACTCTGGGCCTGGGCGCTGTCCCTGAGCCCTTCAGCCAAAGAGCTCTACCACTTGAGCCACAGTGCCACTTCCTATTTTCTCATTGTTTATTGGAGATAAGAGTCTCATGGACTTTTCTTCCCTGGGGCTGGCTTTGGACTGTGATCCTCAGAACTCAGCCTCCTGAATATCTAGAATTACAGGCGTGAACCACTGGTATCTGGCCCACAGTGTCTTCTTTAGTACGGAGAAGCTCAAATAAGTTGTCCTCATAAAAAATATACCCCATGGCAGACCACAGGAAGGCTAGAAGGGTAGTGGGGGAGTATGATAAACTACAGTCTACACCCGGTTGATAATGTTTTAACAAAATCCTGCGTGTTGTGAAGTTAGTACGTTCTATTAAAGAAAGCGAACATCAAGGTGAAAACATCAGCCTCTTCGGACCAGACTCACCTGAGACTACACAGGCCCCGCAGGGCCAGGCCTCGCACCATGGGGTTGGCGTCCGAGCAGTCTTTGCACAGGGTGTTGATGGCCAGGAGAGCCAGGTCCGGCTTCAGGGGTGCGTATGTGCACATGTACAGATAAACCAGCTTCTTTTGAACCACATCTGCAGTGGCACCTGCCTTCACCATCTCCAAGAAAACACCAGACATGTCCAGGCCCTGAGTCATGTGTCTGGAACCAACATACACAGTAGCAATCAGTAAAATACAAAAGCCCCAACCAGAAGGATTTTCATTCATTCACACAAGTTGCAACCACGTAGAAAGGATGCAAGCATGTCTACTTTGTCTCATTATGTCACAATACTGTTTTTTGGGGGGGAGACAGGGGTGGGCCTTGAACTCAGGGCCTGAGTGCTGTTCCTGAGCTATTCTGCTCAAGGCTAACACTCATCACTTCCACTTATGGTTTTTGAGTGGCTAGAGACATGTCTCTCATGGGGACTTTTCTGTCTGGGCTGGCTTTGAACAGTGATCCCCAGATCTCAGCCTCCTGAGTAGCTAGGATTACAGTCGTGAGCCACCAGCACCCAGCTGTCATACAATATGTTACACCAAGGGCCTGCAATAAATATTGTTCTATGTGTTCAAAACTTGTTGAATCCCTAGTACCTTCTAATGAAATTGAGCTTTTTCATTCCAGGAATAAGCTGAGACTTTTTTTTTTTTTTTTGTCAGTCATGGGGCTTGAACTCTGGGCCTGGGTGCTGTCCCTCAGCTCTTCAGCTCAAGGTGAGCACTCTACCACTTGAGCCACAGTGCCACTTCCAGTTTTCTAGTGGTTAACTAGAAATGAGTCCCACAGACTTTCTGCCTGGGCTGGCTTTGAATCATGATCCTCAGATCTCAGCCTCC
The DNA here is from genome assembly GCF_024711535.1 of Dipodomys merriami. Lineage (NCBI taxonomy): Eukaryota > Metazoa > Chordata > Mammalia > Rodentia > Heteromyidae > Dipodomys > Dipodomys merriami. The sequence continues at coordinate 38,466,673 of NW_027206290.1, forward strand.
GAATAGCTAGGATTATAGACGTAAGTCACCAGTGCCTGGCTGACATAAACTTAAAAAAAAAAAATTTGTTATTGTAAAGGTGATATACAGAGGGGCTACACTTACATAAGTCAGATAAAGAGTACATTTCTTTTTTAACACTGACACCTCTTCTCTTACTCTCTCCTAGTCTTTCCCACTTGTCCCCACCCACAAGTTGTATAGTTCATTTTCCACATAGGATATAGCATCACTGCTGAATTTGTTCACTCTTTGTCCTACCATTTCTTTTTTTTTTTTTTTTTCAGTTGTGGGTCTTGAACTCTGGGTCTGGACACTGTCACTTAGTTCTTCAGCTCAAGGTTAGCGTTCTACCACTTGAGCCACAGTGCCACTTCCAGTTTTCTGGTGGTTTATTGGACTTTCCTGCCTAGGCTGGCTTTGAAGCTCATCCTCAGATCTCAACCTCCTGAGGAACTGGGATGACAGGCATAAGCCACTGACACTGGGCTTGTCCAACCATTTTTGTGCCTCCCCTAACCTTTCCAAAGACAAACAAACAAGATAAAGGGAAAGGAAAACAGAAGCAGCAACTAAGAAAAAGAAACCTCGTTTCCATTTTTTGGAGTTCATTTTGATAAATATTATTTATATGGTATAGGGTTCTATAGCACCTATGTGATCCTCTCCTAAGAATATCCTCCTTTGGTCTCACTGTGTAGATGTCTAGAAACTTGTATAATTCAACTTTCCCCTGGGCGCTGGTGGCTCACGCCTGTGCTCCTAGCTACTCAGGAGGCTGAGATCTGAGGATCAGGGTTCAAAGCCAGCCTGGGCAGGAAAGTCCAAGAGACTCTTATCTCCAATAAACAACTAGAAAACCGAAGTGTTGTTGTGGCTCAAGCGGTAGAGCACTCGCCTTGAGCTGAAGAGTGCAGGGACAGCACCCAGGCCCAGAGTTCAAGCCCCACAACAAGAAAAAAATAAATCATTTCCCAGTATTTTTTTCTTTTACCATCTAGTGTGTTACTTATAGGCACATTCTAGTTACTACAAATGAGGAAAACCAGGCAACCTGTTTCTTTGGGTCTGGCTTACTTTTCTTAATACTTTTTCCAAGACTTCTGTTTTTGTTTTTGTTTTTTTGGTTGGTCATGAGGCTTGGGCACTGTCCCTATGCTCTTCAGCTCAAGGCAAGCGTCTACCGCTTGAGCCACAGCCCCACTTCCAGTTTTCTAGTAGTTTATTGGAGATAAGAGTCTCACAGACTTTCCTGCCCGGGCTGGCTTTGAACCATGATCCTCAGATCTCAGCTTCCTGAGTAGCTAGGATTACAGGCATGAGGCACCCAGCTCCAAGTCTTTCCATTTCCTCACAAATGGCATAATATCATTCTTTCTGATGGATGCATAGAATCCCACTGTGTAGATATACCACAATTTCTTGATCCACTCGTCCACTGAGGGGCACCTGGGTTGATTCCATGTTGGCTATGGTAAACGATGCTGCAATGAACATGGTTGTGTTGGTAGCTTTAGTATGGCCTTGTTTGTGGTCATTTGGGTGAATGCCCAGGAGTGGGATTGCTGGGTCATAGGAGAGCTCTGTGTTTAGTCTTTTGAGAAACCTCCATACTGCTTTCCATAGTAGTTTAACAAGTTTACATTCTCACCAACAGTGTATAGACTTTTCTTTTGGCCACATCACTGCCATTATTTGTTATTGTTAGTTTTCCCAATATTGGCCATTCTAACTGGGGCGAGGTAGAATCTCAATGTTGTCTTGATTTGCATTTCTTTTATGGACAGAGATGTTGAACATTTCTTCATGTGTCTACTGGCCATTTTGTTTTACTACTACTTCTGAGAAGTCTCTAAGTCTTTAGCCTGTTTATTACTTGTATGTTGTTTTGAGATTTACTTGAGGAGGGAGAGGCTTGCTCTTTTGAGCTCTAAGTATATATTAGATATGAGGCCCTTGTCTGATGCATAACTGGTTAAAAAAAAATCTCCCATTCTGTGGGTTTTCTATTTATTTTGTTAGCTACGCCCTTATCAATGAGACATAATCTTAAGACCCATAGGACGTCTAGACTAGTAAAGCAGAAGACTACCACTAACTACAATACAGTAGATAAGGACTTAAACAGAATATACAGAATACAGGCAGGGGGAGTCCTGAGGCCTGACATTATCAGAAAAAGTCAGAAATGTTTCTTTGCTGCAGCAGGAATACTGTAGCCTAAAGGTTATGAAGCTCATCAGGCAGATAAGGTAATGATATGATTAATGTCCCTCTGCGCATCACCTCTATGCAACAGACAGGAAGGGTACAGCCCATCCCTGCTGGGCGGTGGAGGCTGGGACCTGGGACCTGATCCCAAGGCCAGCACGGTGACAAATCTTTGAGACTCATCGCAAACCACTAACAACGCTGGAGTAGAGGTGTGATTCAGGGAGTAGAACGCCAGCCTTGAGGCGCTGAGGCCGAGAGCACAGGGCTCCGAGTCCAGGAGCCCGGGCTCGGTCGGACCAGGAGAGCGAGCGGCCTCTACCCCACTGCTCTTGCTCGGTGAGTACCCGGGGGCGGGCGGCCCGGGCCCCTGGCCGGGCTCGGTCTCCCCCGGCCTCCCCTCCTCCCGCCCCTCCCTAGCGCGGCCTCCGTCGTCATCCCGGGCGCGCCTCCACCCCCGCGGGCTGGCGGCTCGGCTCTCCTCAGGAGCTCCCTCGGCCCCCAGCCGCGCGCGGCGGTCGCGGGGTCACGTGCAGTCCCGCGCGGCACTGGTCGGTAGGCGCTCCGGTCCCGCCGGCTCGGCGTGGCGGCCGTCTTCCCGGCCCTGGGTCTTGAGCGCGGGGCCCCGGCCCAGCCGGCGCGCGGCGGTACCTGATCACGCGCTGGATGACGTTCCGGTAGCGCAGCCGATCGGCCTGCACATTCGGGTTGCTCAGCGCCTTCCCCAGCTCCTTCACCACGTCGGCCGAGCCCAGGTAGGGCATCTTCGCCCGGCCGCCGCGTTATCCGCTCCGGACCCTCAGCCCCGCAGCGCCGGCGACTCGCGTCCCACCCCGCCCCACACGCCGCTCCGTTCCGTCCTAAGATCGCCCCGCCCACACGCTGCTCCGTTCCGTACGCAGCTCGCTCCGCCCACACGCCGCTCCGTTCCGTCCTAAGATCGCCCCGCCCACAGCTCGCCCCTCCCACACACCGTTCCGTTCCGCCCACAGCTCGCCCCGCCCACACGCCGCTCCGTTCGGTCCGCAGCTCGCCCCGCCTACACGCCGCTTGACGCACAACCCGACCCACCCGCTCGGCCGCAGGCCTCGCCTTCCCGCTCCCCCACTGCCGCGGTCCCGGGTCCAGGGTCCGGGGTCGGCCCGATCTGGCTTTCGGCGTGCAGTCCGGCCCGTGGGGAGCCGCCACTCACCTGTGAGCGCCGAGCCTAGCCCAGACCCCGACCTAGGGCGCCCTTCCCCCGGCCTCTCCCCTCCCGGCGCTCGGGGATCGGCTGCTCGGCCTGACTCCGCCCGACGGGGCCCGCTCCGCGGGGCCTTCCGCCCGGGGTCGTCGGCTCCGGCTGTCCCCCGCCCCCCCGGCCCGCACCCTCCGCCACCGCCATGAGCGGGGTGGCGATCCCCCACACGCCCATCGCCGTGGACCTGTGGAGCCTGCGCCGCGCCGGGTGCGCGCGGCTCTTCTTCTTGTCGCACCTGCACGCGGACCACGCGGCGGGGCTGGGCAGCAGCTGGGCGCGGCCTCTCTACTGCTCCCCGCTCACCGCGCGCCTCCTGCGCCGCCGCCTGCGGGTACGCGGGCCGGGCACCCCCGGGGTACGGGTCCGGCGGGGTCACCCCGAGGGTACGGCGGGGTCACCCCGAGGGTACGGGGTCCGGCGGGCTCGCCCCTCGGGCCTCCGGCCTGTGTCCGAATGGGGCCCTGAGTTTCCCGCGGCCGGGCCGGAGCGCCGCTCGGCTGCGGACTCCTGGCCGTCCAACGGAACCCGCGTCCCTAGAGAGCCTGAGCCGGTGCGCCGGTAGCCGGTGGGGTGTGCCCGACACATCTGACGCGCGAGCACACCCGCCCCCCAGGCAGGCACAGCTAGCACAGCAGAGGCCGGCTGGGGGCTTTCGCTGGTCCTCTGCTCTGGAGGCTCGGAGGCCCGAGGACCTGCCAGCCCGGCTGGAAGTCCGGGCCTCTCATCTCCACTGAACCACTCAGAAAGCCGGAAGTGGCGCTGTGGCTCGAGTAGTAGAGCTCCAGCCTTGAGCCCAAGAGGCTCAGGGACAGCGCCCAGGCCCTGAATTCAAGCCCTAGGACTGTCAAACAAAAATAAAAACAAGAGTGGGCACCCTAGCGGCTCAGAGCGCCCAACCTCTTCTGCGAGCCATCAAAAAAGAACAGAACGCAGAATGCGTGTGACACGCTGTGAGCACGCAGACCCCCAGCCCTCACCCGCTCCACTCAGCAGGCAAGGCCAGCTCTTCATGTGACACCCTGTGAACATGCAGACCCCAGCCCTCACCCGCTCCACTCAGTAGGCAAGGCCAGCTCTTCATGTGGCACTCTGTGAGCACGCAGACCCCCAGCCCTCACCCGCTCCACTCAGCAGGCAAGGCCAGCTCTTCATGTGACACCCTGTAAACACGCAGACCCCAGCCCTCACCCGCTCCACTCAGCAGGCAAGGCCAGCTCTTGAGTCTGGCTGAGCTCTGGTCTGACAGCTTCCCTCACATTCAGTCTAGAGCTGTCTAAGGCGAGAGGGAGCAGGCAGAAGTGCAGGCTGCTTTGGAGTTCCACCCTAAAGCATCCACTAACACTCCCGGGTGGATGAGGCCTTCATCTGTCCTCCTAGATGCAGAGGGGAGACCGTGGCTCCTGAGATGACCCGCTGTTTCCTCAGGTGTCTGAGCAGTGGATCCGAGCTCTGGAAGTCGGGGAGAGCCATGTATTGCCTCTAGATGATGTGGGACAGGAGACCATGACTGTAACACTCCTGGACGCCAATCACTGCCCTGGCTCGGTCATGTTTCTCTTTGAAGGATACTTTGGAACCATCCTCTACACAGGTGGGCCTCTCCGAGTCTCCCTTCCAGCACTTTGCTCATGGAAGCCCAGTGGCCTCCTGACTCGATTACATAAAAGTACATTGACCGTCAAGACCTGGCAGGGAATGTGAGGATGGAAACTCTCCCACAGAGAAGCTGTGCTGCCCCATGTTTTCCCAGAGACCCTCTAAGCAGATGCCCAGCTGTTGGTAGATGTTAATAGATGTTTTCCTTTTATCTTTACCCTCTACCCCTCACCCAGGTGATTTTCGGTATACACCATCCATGTTGAAGGAGCCAGCTCTGGCTTCAGGGAAGCAGATCCATACACTATACCTGGACAACACCTACTGCAACCCAGCCCTGATTCTTCCTTCCCGACAAGAAGCTACGCGCCAGATCATCCAACTCATTGAAAAGCACCCACACCACAACATAAAGATCGGTGAGTTGTTCTCTTTTCCTCTTATAGTGAATCTAGCTTCTTTGAAGGTTCTCATAACTTTCAAGCTTGTGTGCCTCTTTTTTCCCCTTTTTTTGTGGGGGGAGTGCTGAGATCCTTAGATCTCCTGAGTAGCTAGGATCACAGGCATGAGCGGCGGTTTTGTTGTGTTTTTGAAGTACTAGGTTTCAGTTCTTGTTGCTTTGTTTTCTTTTTGGGAATATTAAAGATTGAACATTGGCGCCATCCTGGTGAAAAAGGTCACCTGCATTTCTTTTTTTTTTTTTTTTTTTTTTTTTGCCAGCCCTGGAGCTTGAACTCAAGGCACTGTCCATGAGCTTTTGTGCTCAAGGCTGGCACTCTACCACTTGAGCCACAGCTCCACTTCTGGCTTTTTTAGTAGTTAATTGGAGATGAGTCCCATGGACCTTGCTGTCTGGGCTGGCTTCAAACCAGGATCCTCAGATTTTAGCCGCCTCTTCCAGCTTTTTAATGGTTCATTGGAGATAAGAGTCTTGATGCAATTTTTCACCCAGGCTGGCTTTCAGCCATGATCCTCAGATCTCAGGTGTGAGCCTCCAGTGCCCGATGCTTCATGAGTTTAATATATTTGTGTTAAATTGCTGTATGAGGATTCTTCGGTTGCTTTATTCTCTTCTTTCTCTTGCTTTTTCCTTATTCCTGCAACACTGTCCAGGACTCTATAGCCTGGGGAAGGAGCTGCTGCTGGAGCAGCTGGCCCTGGAGTTTCGCACCTGGGTGGTATTGAGTCCTCAGCGCCTGGAACTGGTACAGCTGCTAGGCCTGGCCGATGTGTTCACCGTGGAGGAGAAGGCTGGCCGCATCCACGCCGTGGACCACAGGGAAATTTGCCACGCTGCCATGCTGCGCTGGAATCAGACCCACCCCACCATCGCGATCATTCCCACAGGCCGGAAAGTCGGCAGGCCCCACCCGGATGTCCACATCATCCCCTACTCTGACCATTCCCCCTTCTCGGAGCTTCGTGCCTTTGTTGCAGCGCTGAAGCCTTGCCAGGTGGTACCCATCGTCGGCCAGCAGCCCTGTGAGGGCTACTTTCAGGACAGCCTGAGCCCCAGGTGCTCTGTGCCCCTGATCCCAGACCCAGTACAGCAGTTCATGAGTTCCTCCTCTAAAACACCCGGCATTTTCTGGCTGCTGGAAAAGAGACTGAAGAGGCCAAGAATCCAAGGGGTTGTGTTTGAATCCCCTGAGAAAAGTGCTAATCAATCACAAACTGACAGAGACTCAAAGAGGACCAAGAAGGAAAACCATTCCCCCCAGGCTGGGCTCCCCAAGAAGCCCTGTTGCCATCCTCACCAGGTCAAGAAGCAGTTGTTCCCAGACTCTGGCAGCCAGGCACAGGAGGAGGCAGGCCCTTGCTGTGAGTCCCAGAAGATGGAGTCTGTGTTGAATGATCCCTTGGGATTTTCGGTGCAGTTAAAGTTCACAGACAAGGAGTTTTTCTCTCTACAGACCCAGGAGGATATTGGTTTAGGGTCCCCCTTGAGACCTAGTAGAGACAACGGTCCTGTAGCCACAGAAAACCAAGATGCCTGGACAGGTGGCTCTCCCCTTGGGAGCGGCAGCAGGCCTACCCCTCCTCCAGCCACTGAGCCCAGGGGCCTGGCACAGAAATACCTGCTCACTCCAGGGTGCTTTTCCCAGGCAGGGTTCTCTTCCCAGAGCTTTGATCAGCAAGTGGAAAAATACCATAGATCTCTGGAGCACAGATGGAGTGGTACACAGTGACCGTGCTGTTTGGGTTAGCATTAAAATTTTGTTTTTTTTGTCAGTCATGGGCCTTGAACTCTGGGCCTGGATGCTGCCCCTCAGTTCTTCAGCTCAAGGCGAGCACTCTACCACTTGAGCCACAGCACCACTTCTGGTTTCCTGGTGGTTTATTGGACTTTCATGCCCAGGCTGGCTTTGAACTGCAATCCTCAGATCTCAGCCCCCTGCGTAGCTAGGATTACAGGCATGAGCTTGGGTTTCTTGTTTCTGGGCCTCATCTTACAGGAACCTATGGAATTACCTCCAGCAGCACTTCCCAAAAAGCTGGTCTGGAGTCTGGTGCCTTTGAAATCCTGACTTTGTAGCTGATTGTTGTTATAAATTCTTTACTGTGTGCCTGCCACATGGAGGTTTCTTAGAAATCCTAAGCAGCTTCATTTGTTTAACCCAGTTTTTACTCCAACCACTAGCCTTTTTATTAGGGTACAGAGAGTAGGTTATTTCTATTTTCATTTCCTGTGTGTGCTATTCTCTGCGTCTCTCCTTTTCCTACAGGAAAGTTCTAGGTGTTTTGTTGTTATAATGGTGTACTAAAGGGTCAGCCAGCGTTCAGCCAGCATTTCACGGTCCTGAATGCCACTGACTTCCTGTACTTCCCTCAGGGAGGGATGGTGGCAAAAAATTCCACCTCTACCTCCTTCCTACCTCCTCCTGTCACCTGAGCCCACATAGAGGCCGGCCAGCCAGGACCAGGGCCAGGACACCGTCCCCAGGCTCTACCTGGAACCCAGCTGAACTTGGGGGGCGGGGGGTGGGGAGGACTATTTGGCTGAAATGAGTTACAAAAGGTAAAATGTGCTGCCAGATTTTGTTCGCATAGCGAGGATTTTTTTGCCCCGCCCCCACTGGTTAGAGTTAGATAGCCCGAGCGAGCAAGCGCACAGCCTGTTTGTATTGGTATCCAGAGAAGATATGGGGCCAACTGGCTGGAAGGGGTGAGGCTCGCAGCTCAGCCCTGGCCTTCCGCTCATTGCCTGACAACATGCCAAACCAACAAGCAGGAGAGCTGGCTCTGAGAGCGCACATGGAACTGGGCGTGTAGACCAAAGCTCCAGCCCTAGCAACAAGATCTCAAGGCTATTCCTTAGCCTCAAGCTTGCTATTTCAGGAGGGAAAAATGAAATTAGAAAGCAAAATAAGAGCCAGGTGCCTGTGGCTCACGCCTGTAATCCTAGTTACTCTGGAGGCTGAGATCTCTGAGGATTGGGGTTTGAAGCCAGCATGGGCAGGAAAGTCAGTCAGACTCCCAATTAACTTGCAGGAAACTAGATGTCACTGTGGCTCAAAGTGGTAGAGCACTAGTCTTGAGTGAAAAAGCTCAGGGACAGCACCCAGGCCCCAAGTTCCAGCCCCACAAGCAACCAAGGGGGGGGGGAGGGAGCGGGGAGTGGAAGGCTTTGCTCCTGGGCAAGTTGCACCCAGCTCAGCTGTCAGTGACCTTGGCTGTGGGTGTCCAAGGCCTGTGGGGATGTGCAGTAGGCAAGTGTGTGTCGCTGAGGAAACCCCGGCACTGCTCATGTCCGGGACACCTGGTAAAGTGCTCCCGCGAGGACAGCTCAGTCACTGGGCTGTTAAATGTGGCCTGTGATACCTGCTGCTCATGATTACTGTGGAGATAACGCTTATAGAACACTAACTCAGTCTGTCCCACAACAGTTTTTCACATACTGATTCTGTGGCTGGCAGTACTGCTCTGTCGTACAGTGTGTGTTCAGCATGCTGGAGGCCGAGTTGAATTTGGAACATCACATGCACAGTTTGAGTCTGGTTCTAGAAATTATATATAAAATAAAATTTGGAAATCTTGTTAAAATATAGAGTATCAGTTACTCGTGCTTGTAACCCTAGGAGGCGCGCAGCTCATAGCTATTCCAGGCAGGATAGTCCACGAGATCCTCACCTCTAAATAAGCTCTAAAAAGCTCAAGTGGAGCTGTGGCTTAACTGATAAGGTACCAACCATAAATGAAAGAGCTATGAGACTGTCCAGGCTTTGAGTTCAGGCACCAGTTCTGGTGTACACAAGTTGAATTTATTTATTTTTTTAGTCAGTCGTGGAGCTTGAACTCTGGGCCTGGGCACTGTCCCTCAGTTGTTCATCTCAAGGAGAGTGCTCTACCACTTGAGCCACAGCCCCACTTCCGGGTTTCTCTGAGTAGTTTATTGGAGATAAGAGTCTCAAGGACTTCCTGCCTGGGGTGGCTTTGAACCGTGATCCTCGGATCTTAGCTTCCTGAGTAGCTAGGATTGCCAGCATGAGCTACCAGCATTTCGCTCATGTACGTAATTTTGAATCCTGCATTTTAATACCTTCAGTATTTTACTGTGTCATTCAAAAATGTGTTTTAAAAAATCTATTTTTAACTTATTTGTAATTTTTTGTGCAAAAGGGTTTCAATTAAACATGTCACATTATTAAAAAGTCTTTTAATACTTGTGTGATATCCTGTCAGGTGAGTATACTTTAAATCATTTTCATTATTCAACATTTTGTGTACTGTTTTTAAATTATACCCCTGTCAGAGGCTCAAGCCCATAATCCTATTTCCAGTTCTTGATAAAAATTGTATGAAAGGGGGCTGGGAAGGTGGCTCAGTGGTAGAGTGCTTGCCTTGCATGCATGAGGCCCTTGGTTCGATTCCTCAGCTTCACATAAGCAGGAAAAAAAAAGCCGGAAGTGGTGCTATGGCTCAAGTGGTAGCGTGCTAGCCTTGAGCTGAAGAGCTAAGGGACAGCGCCCAGGCCCAGAGTTCAGGCCCCACGACCGGACCAAAAAAAAAATTGTATGAAAATGGCCTCCAGGCTGGGCACTAGTGGCTCACACCAGTAATTCCAGCTACCGTGGAGCCTGAGATCTGACATTGGAGGTCTGAAGCCAGCCCTGGCAAGAAAGTCCAGAAGACTCATCTCCGAATAGCCAGCAAAAGCCTAAAGTGGAGTTGTGGCTCAAGTGGGTAGCATGCTATCCTTGAGCAAAAAAGTTGAGGCCAGTGCCCTGCATTCAAGCCACAGGGCCAGCAGAAATAAAGAAATGCTGGGCTGGGAAGGTGGTTCGCTTGCCTTGCATGCATGAGGCCCTAGGTTCAATTCCTCAGCACCACATAAGCAAAAAGAAAAAAGCCAGAAGTGGCGCTGTGGCTCAAGTGGTAGAGCGCTAGCCTTGAGCTGAAACTTGAGCTGAAAAGCTGAGGGACAGCGCCCAGGCCCAGAGTTCAAGCCCCACGACCGGACCAAAAAAAAAAAAAATGCCCTCCAGAAAAGTTAGCTTGGCATCACTGCTGCAGAATAGATAGCATTAAAATACCTTGGAGACTCATTAAGTGCAAATATCTCTAGAATGATAGTGAAGTCATTTTGTATGTTGTCAACAAATATTTACCACTAATAATATTTACAATAAATAGGAAATGTATTACTTCTGATTCTCTTGCTGCCTGGCTCAGGTGGGCCCACAGGTGGTGGGGGAGATAAGGTAGTTCTTTGAACTGCCCCCGCCCTGCCCAGGGGCTTATCTGCTGGCAGCAAGGGGGCCTGTCCTCTGGTACAGGTTCCCTGAAGTGGGTCTCTGTAAACTCAAATGGGGATGGAAACAGGCTTTGAGTAGTTTAGGTGGTGTCACTTTTTGTTTTAATAGAAACTTCTAGTTTACTGAAGTAAAAGTGTATGATAAGCCGGTACTAGAGGCTGACCCCTGTAATCCTAGCTAGGAGGCTGAGATCTGAGGATTTCAGTTCAAAGCCAGCTCAAGTAGGAAAATCCATGAGACTCTTAGTCCCAATTAACTACCAAAAGCCAGTGATGATACTGAGGCTTAAGGTGGTAGAGTGCTAGCCTTGAGCAAGTCAAGCTTTGAGACAGCACCCCAGGCCCAGCACACACACACACACACACACACACACACACACACACACACACACACACACACACACACACACACACACACAGCCTGAAAAAAAGAAATCAGAAGTTGCCTTATTTGATTTTTCAAAGCTCTCTTCTAAAAAATGATGTGCCCCAATATATCTTTAAGTAGCCAGTTAAAAATCAGTTTTAGCAATGGAGGGAGTAACAATGCTTAACTGTAACCCTCTGTATAGTATCTTTACAATAAAAAATTTAAAAAAAAAATCAGTTTTAGCTGCTTAAGGGTGACCCCATAGACGCACTGAAATTTTTGCTATTAAACTTGAAGGTACCTGGAAAAATCCGTGTTTTCTGGTCACTGGGTTCCTGGTTCCACTGGAAGAACTTGCACTTTTCCTGGCACTCTTTCTGTCTCAGTGGCTTAGTCTACAAACGACATACATTAGGGCCTATCTCTCACTCCCACCTTTAGTGCCCTTTGTAAGAGAAAGTAGGAGACAGACATGTAAGTTTGCTCAAGTCAACAGCCAGGGAGACAAATTTTTCTGCATTCATGAATCTTTAGGTACTCTAGGATCCATGTGAACTATGTGTAGTGTGTGTGTGTGTGTGTGTGTGTGTGTGTGAGTGTGAGTGCTGGGGCTTGAAATCGGTGCTTGGGTATTGTCCCTGGGCATTTTTTTTTTTTTTTTTTTTTTTGTCGGTTGTGGGGCCTGAACTCTGGGCCTGGGCGCTGTCCCTCAGCTCTTCAGCTCAAGGCTATCACTCTACCACTTGAGCCACAGCACCACTTCCAGCTTTTTCTGCTTACGTGATGCTGAGGAATTGAACCCAGGGCCTCATGCATGCAAGGCAAGCACTCTACCACTGAGCCATCTTCCCAGCCCCTCCCTGGGCTTTTTTTGCTTACAGCTAGCACTACCACTGGAGCCACAGATGTATTTCTGGGCTTTGGGCTGTTAACTGGAGATAAGTCTGGTGGGGGAAGGGATGTGGCTTAGTGGTAGAGTACTTGCCTAGCATGCACGAAGCCCTGGGCTCAATTCATCAGTACCACATACACAGAAAAAGCTGGAAGTGGCACTGTGGCTCAAGTGGTAGAGTGCTAGCCTGGAGCAAAAGATGCTCAGGATTGTGCCCGGGCCCCGAGTTCAAGCCCCAGGACTGGCAAAAAAAAAAAAAAAAAAAGTCACGAATTTTTTACTTTCCTGCTTGAGCTGGCTTTGAACCTCAGTCCTTAGACCTGGGCTTTCTGAGTAGTTCCTATCACAGGCTTGAGTCCCACTACCCAGCATCGTTTTTTCTTTTTCTTTTTTTAGCCAATTCTGGGGCTTTTAGCTCAGTGCCTCATCTCTCAGCTGGCTGGCTTGCTCATAGCTGGTGCTCTACCACTTGTACCATGCCTCCAACCCAGCATTGTTAGGTAGTTTACAGGAGCAAGCCATAAGCACTCAGCTTTGCATGCAAGTTTCCTTATTTGTAGGAAATAATAATGCCACTTTCCTAAGATTTCTGAAAGCATGTCATGGGACAAAGCAACCAAAGCCTCTTATATAGCATCAGTGAGTGCTGGTGCCCTGAGCACCTCCTAGGTAATGTCACTGGCTGACTCTGAAGTCTCCTGAGAGGTTGCTGATAACAGTACCCATAGAGAGTCCCGTAGCCAAGTCCAGCTGGAAAGGCTGCTACCAAAAGCACTTAAAGATGCACTGGTCCAGGGGTTGGGAAGGTGGCTCAGTGGTACAGCGCTTGCCTTGCATGCCTGAGGCCCTGGGTTCGATTCCTCAGCACCACATAAGCAAAAAAAGAAAAAAGCCGGAAGTGGCGCTGTGGCTCAAGTGGTAGAGCGCTAGCCTTGAGCTGAAGAGCTGAGAGACAGCACCCAGGCCCAGAGTTCAGGCCCTAAGACCGGACCCAAAAAAAAAAAAAAAAAAGATGCACTGGTCCAGTGGGAGAAAGAGCAGCCTGAGCATGTCAGAACATGGTGGACTAAGGCCTCCTACTCTGACCCGATTCTAGCTTCTTCTGTTATACCTTCTCTGTATTTGACAGTTTCCTGGTGGACTCCCACGTTATCCTAATTCTACATCATCATCTGACTATTTACTTATGTGCACCTTACTTAAACTTGTCAATCTAATTCTTGAATCATTTTCTCAATCTGTCTTGGATTCTTATAGTATTTTCTCCTTTGTAATGTGATTCAAGCTGCTTATATTGCCTGCTCTGTGTTACTCTTCTAGACACTGGTTCAGATGAGAAAGGAGAGTGCACATCACACTCTGGGCCAGCTTTCTCCCAACCTCAGGGGAAGGAGGCAAAGCTGCCATTCCCCTTCCTTCCCTTGCTGCCTCTTAACTCTTATTCCATTGTGTCTGTGAAAATGTCTCCTTTTAAGTGCTGGTCCCCTGGATTGGCTATCCTCTCCTCTTACCGAGACTTGTGTCTTCTTCACAACCCTGTCATTGCTCCAGATGTCTCCAGTGCTCTGGCTGCTTGGATTCCCTGATATCTTCACTGTAAAGGCTCACTTCCCTTCTGCATGGTGACTGGAAATTGTACTGCATGGCCAGTGTTTACTTCCCAGTTCCCCCCAAGTGTGGCTGCCCCTCTTTGACTGACTGTTCGAAGACCAAGCTCAGTACTATGGTTCAGCCGGGTACAGGCGGCTCACACTTGTAAGCCTAGCTACTCAGGAGGCCAGCCCAGAAAAGTTTATGAGATTCCTCAATAATAGAGCACTATCATTGAGCAAAAAAAAAAAAAAAAAAAAAAAAAGCTAAGGGACATCACCCAGGCCCCGGGTTCGAGTCCCAGTTCCCACACTAAAAGACAAGCTGCCAGGTGTGAGTGGCTCACACCTGTAAATCTAGTTACCCAGGAGGCTGAGATCTGAGAATCACAGATCAAAGCCAGCCTGGGCCGGAATGTCTGTGAGACTTTTACTGCCAATTAACCACCAAAAAGCCAGATGCTGTGACTCAAGTGGTAGAGTGGTAGTGCAAAAGCCCAGGGACAGTGCCCAGGACCTGAGTTCAAGCCCCAGGACCAGGATATATGTTTGTATCTGTGTGTGTAGACACACACACGTATGTATATTACATGTACGTACATATACATATATACAGTTTGGTTTTCTTCCTGGCTTAAAAACACTGGGAGCCGTACCATTGCATTGAGAACCTGGACGTTTACTTCCCTAAGAGAGACCAGAGTTAGCTAGAGAACAGAGATCAATCCCACAGGGATTGTTTTGTTTGCTTGTTTTACCAGAAACTTCCTTCTTGCGGTTTAGAGCACATAAAGTCTCCACCCTGGCTGGCGCTGGCTTGGAGGGCGCGTGCTCACGGCTGCGTGGTGAGCCCCGGGAACCGGCAGGACCGGGTCACTCGTGCCCGTGCCACGTCTTACCCACACTTGTCAGTCCACTTCAGTTCCTGTCCCTCACTCACCCTGACTGGGATCCTCAGTGTTTCCTCCTTCCTCCTTCTCCCAACCAAACTGTGAGCACTGCACACCGGCCTCTGGCCCACAGGGGACAGGTCTCCCCCCTGACCCCAATGTGTGGAGAGGCCAGGGGCTTCCCCTGCCCTCTGACCCCAATGTGTGGAGGGGTCAGGCCTCCCTCCCCCTGGGGACCCCGTCAGGACGTCCTGCTGGGGTCAGGGAGTCGGGTCCTCAAGGAAGGTTCGAGGCACAGGGCGAGCCGGGCCCCGCGCGGCCCTCGCCTCCCTGGCCGGGGGTGGAAGCATGGCGGGACCCCTTGACCACGTGACCCTGTGACCCCGCAGGGCCGCACCGGCCCCACCTTCCCGCGGGCCGACGCCCGGCACCGTGCGGGCGTGCGGGGTCACACAGGAGGTGATGTCACACTGGCCAGTGGCCTCTTAACTCTGGACCCCGCGGCTGCCCTCAGAAGTCCACCAGCCACCCTGGCGCCTGCCGAGCGACGGGGCGGGGAGCCGGCGCCCCGCACCGGTGCCCCGCCGGCCGCCCGCGGAGGCGCGCCCGCCCCCGTCGCCCGCGCCGCCCCGCGACGCCGCAGCGCTGGGGGCCCGAGCTGCGCTCCGCCGTGGTAGGGGTCCTGGCGCGGGCGTGCGCGCCTCCGCGGGGTGGGCGTGCGCGCGCGCCCGAGAGGAGAAGCGTGCGTGCGCGCCCCCGCGGGGAGGAGAGTGGGGAGGTCGTTTCCGTGGAGAAAGGAGGTCGCGTGCGCGCCTCCGCGAAGGGAGGGAGAACTTGCGTGCGCGCCTCCGCGGGGAGGGGGGGACGCCTCCTTGGAGGGACCGGGAGTGTGCACGCGCGCCTCCGCGGAGGCGGGTGGGGGCGGGGGGGAGGATGCGCGCGTGCTTCCGCGGAGGGAGGGAAGTGCAGGCGCGCCCCCGAGGGGAAGGCTGGGGGCGGGGCCTCGGCGCTCGCGCTCGGCGCTCGACTGGTAGCGTCTGGCGGTCGCGGGGCCGCGGAGCGAGGCCCGGCTGAGGCCCCGGGCGGCGGCGGGAGGCCGGGCGGGCGCGCGCGGGGCCGAGGCGGCGGCGGCGGCGGTGGCTGGCGGCGGCCGGACGGCGTGGCGGGCGGGAGTCTGGGCGGCTCCCCCCCGCGGCACGGGCGCGGGGACGGCTCCGGGAAGCGGGGCCGGGACCCGGGCCGGCTCGCGCGGGGGCTAGGATGACCCGGCGGCGGGGGCCGGGATCGCGTCGTCTCCTCAGCGTCCTCGCGGCGGCCCCGGCGCGCGGCTGAGACCCAGACACACCGGCGGTGAGTTCCGGGGCGCGGGCGGCGGGCACGGGACGGGGGACGCGGCGCCCGGTCCTCCTCCTCCTCCTCTCGGACCTCCTCCTCCCCCCGGTCCTCCTCTCGGTCCTCCCGGCCCTCCTTCCGTTCCTCTGAGTCCTCCTCTTCCTCTGGGTCCTCCTCCTCCCAGTCGTCCTCCCGATCTTCCTCCTTCCGGTCCTCCTCCCGCTCCTCCTCCTCTCCGTCCTCCCGGTCCTCCTCGTCCTCTCAGCCCTCCTCGTTGTCCTCCTGGCCCTCCTCCCGGTTCTCCTCACCACCACCCCCTCCGTCCTCCTCTCGGTCCTCTTTCTCCCCACCCCCACCCCACCCCCGTCCTCCTCCCGCCCAGGAGCTCCGGGGAACTTCGGCCGCCCGCACCGCTTCCCAGAGCTTTGTCTTAGAAAACAAAATAAACCGGAAATGAACCGGAAATAAACCCGGGCGGGGGTCCTGAGGTGACCCCTGGAGCAGCGTGGTCCCCGGGCCCTCGGAGGTCATGACACCTCGTTCGTCGGTTCGCACGCTCGTCCTGGGCCGCGCACTCGTGTGTGCGCACGCCCGTCCTCGTCCACGAACTCGTGTGTGTGTGTGTGTGCGCGCATGTGTGCATGCATGTGCATGCCCGTCCTCAGCCGCGCACTCGTGTGTGCGCAAGCCGGTCCTCAGCCTCTGCCTCGCACTCGTGTGTGCGCATGCCCGTCCTCGTCCTCGCACTCGTGTGTGCGCACGCCCGTCCTCGTCCACGAACTCGTGTGTGTGTGTGTGCGCGCATGTGTGCATGCATGTGCATGCCCGTCCTTGGCCGCGCACTCGTGTGTGCGCAAGCCGGTCCTCAGCCTCTGCCTCGCACTCGTGTGTGCGCATGCCCGTCCCCGGCCGCGCACTCGTGTGTGCGCACGCCCGTCCCCGTCCGCGCACTTGTGTGTGCGCACGCCCGTCCTCAGCCACGCCCTCGTGTGTGCGCATGCTCGTCCCCGTCCGCG
This sequence comes from Dipodomys merriami, assembly GCF_024711535.1. Classification (NCBI taxonomy): domain Eukaryota; kingdom Metazoa; phylum Chordata; class Mammalia; order Rodentia; family Heteromyidae; genus Dipodomys; species Dipodomys merriami. The sequence continues at coordinate 38,483,564 of NW_027206290.1, forward strand.
CACTCGTGTGTGCGCATGCCCATCCTCGGCCGCGCACTTGTGTGTGCTCATGCCCGTTCCCGTCCTCGGCTGCGCACTTGTGTGTGCGCATGCCCGTTCCCGTCCTCGGCTGCGCACTTGTGTGTGCACACGCCCGTTCCCGTCCTCGGCTGCGCACTCGTGTGTGCACACGCCCGTCCCCGTCCGCGCACTTGTGTGCGCACGCCCGTCCTCGGCCACGCACTCGTGTGTGCGCGTGCCCGTCCCCGTCCGCTCACTCGTGTGTGCGCACGCCCGTCCCCGTCCTCGGCCACGCACTCGTGTGTGCACACGCCCGTCCCCGTCCGCGCACTTGTGTGTGCGCACGCCCGTCCTCGGCCACGCACTCGTTTGTGCGCATGCCCGTCCTCGGCCGCGCACTCGTGTGTGCGCATGCCCGTCCCCGTCGTCGGCCGCGCACTCGTGTGTGCGCATGCCCGTCCTCGGCCGCGCACTTGTGTGTGCGCATGCCCGTTCCCGTCCTCGGCTGCGCACTTGTGTGTGCGCATGCCCGTTCCCGTCCTCGGCTGTGCACTCGTGTGTGCACACGCCCGTCCCCATCCGCGCACTCGTGTGTGTGCACGCCCGTCCTCGGCTGCGCACTTGTGTGTGCGCATGCCCGTCCTCGGCCGCGCACTCGTGTGTGCGCACGCCCATCCGTCCCTGGGCCCCTGCGTGGCCAGCGGCGTGACACAGAGGGCAGTGGGCCGAACCAGTGGCCCGGGTCCTCATAGAAGCCACAGCGCTGCCCTTGTGTTTGTAACGCTGTCAGTGGTCTGGACGACAGGGAGCTCGAGCCTTCGCTAGCCCTTCCCTCCGCGCGGGGCCTAGAACCTTCTCTAAGCCTTTAAACGTCCTTGCTGTGTGCCGCTGTGGTTGGGTGCCAGGACCTCGGGGTCTCTCTGTTCTCTAATGACAGGGCTAAGGCTGTCGTTGGCTTGAAGAAGACAGTGTTTCTGTTCAGAATGTATTCGGTGCAGGGTTTGGGTTTGAGCTTGGAGGCCGCACAGCCTCTGGGTGGAATGGCGCATGAGAACTCAGTATACCTTGGTCAGCAGTAGGGTTTTGGCTGGTGGTAACTCTTCCTTGGGGTCTGAATACTGAGCCACTCTCAGGTTGGAGGTGCTCTACCACCTAAGCTGTACTTGGAGTCTTTTGGCAGATGGAATAGTCTAGCCACATCTGAACATTCTAGGTTTTTTGTTTTTTTAATTTAATTTAATTTTTGCCTGTCCTGGGGCTTGAACTCAGGGTCTGGGCACTGTCCCTGAGCTTTTGCTCAAGGTTAGTGCTCTACCACTTGAGCCAAAGCGCCACTTCCAGCTTTTTCTTAAGTGGTACTGAGGAATCAAACCCAGGGCTTCATGTATACTTGGCAAACACTTTACCGCTAAACCACCTTCCCAGCCCGTTACAGGTTTAAGAACAATGAGGTTTACAACCAAACTAGAACTTTTTCTTAGAAGAAAATGTCAGGGGCTGGGAATGTGCTCAGTGGTAGAGTGCTTGCCTTACATGCATGAAGCCCTTGGTTTGAAGTGGCGCTGTGGCTCAAGTGGTAGAGCGCTACCCTTGAGCTGAAGTGAGGGACAGCGCCCAGGTCCAGAGTTCAGGCCCCACAACCGACCAAAAAAAAAAAAAAATTGTCAAAATTCACAGTTCTCTGGAAAACAGAATTTTTTCATTACATGTATTTGTTCTTGTAAGTACTGCTCTGTCACTGTTTTGTTGGCAGAAATGAATGAACCAAATCTGCCTTGTGAATTTCTTACATTGGGAATTTGTATAGGTTGTTAGTTGTGTATTGTAACTAGCACTCTACCACTTTGAGCCATGACATTTCCGATTTTCTGGTGGTTAATAGGAGATACGAGTCTTCCCAACTTTGCCACGAAGCTGGCTTCCAACCCTGATCCTGATTGCAACCTCCTGAGCAGATACAATTAGAGTTGTGAGCCACTGGCACCTGACCTTTGTGTAATTGGTCTTTTCGTAATTTCAAGTAATTTTGTAAACAAGCTGCTTGATCTGCCAGTTGCCAGAATGTTTTTGTTTCTTAAAATGATTACTATTAATTCCTTCTCAATTTCTTCCCCTATGGTTCATACCATTCTGAACACAAGTTACCAATATTTTTTTTTAAAGGAGACTAGATATTGCTATGTTGACCTGACCTCAAACTCCAGCTCAAGGGATTCTCCCGTTATCTGGCCTGGGCACTCTGTGAGCTTCTTTTTGCTCAAGGCAAGCACTTTACCACTTGAGCCACAGTGCCACTTCTGGCTTTTTCTGTGTATGTGGTACTGAGGAATGGAACCCAGGGCTTCATGTATGCTAGGCAAGCACTCTACCACTGAGCCACATTCCCAGCCCTTTGAATCCTTTTTTGTTTTGTTCTTAGTATCCTTTTTAGTTGTTGAAATCCAGCTCCTACATGCCTACTGTTTCTATATCACATAATTTGGTGCTTTAAACAATTACATAGCAGGGTGTAAAGTCCATTTTTCCTCTTTTGGGGGTTATATCACTTTTAGCAGCATTCTGAGGTCACTGGAGATAAGGAAACTTAGTTGTATTTCTTTTGGATATTTTTAAGGGCAACTGGTACTGTGCTTTTCCATATGCTTAACAGAAAAGAACCAGAAGATCTGAATTCCTCGTTGGCATTTCTGCTCATTAGCTGTGTGTGAAACTCCTTAAGTCTTTTTGAGTCTCCTTTATTTCCATCTTAGAATTAGGGATTTTAGAAAGATCTGTTAGCTGTAAAAGTCCTGCACTCTGGGGCTGGGAATGTGGCCTAGCCCTGGGGTCGATTCCTCAGTACCACATACACAGAAAAAAACCGGGGGTGAGGGGTGGGGGAAGTCTTGTACTGATCTTTTTTTTTTTTGGCCACTGTGTTTTCTAGCCAAAAATGTCTTCATGCTCTACACAGTTACTCATTTTGTCACATCCCTTGGCATGCTGGCAAAAGTTATCATATTCTCTGTGAAAGAGACTTCCACCGCCATCTGCCAAACCATTGTTACTTTACTTAGAACCTTCTGCCTCTACTAGCCCAACTGAATGGAATTCTCCCTCTTAATATTATTTATACTTCTTACTGATTTCTGCTTTCTTAACTTGACCTTGTTCTTGTGCCTTTTTCCTTTCTCAAAGCACTTTTTGTTTTTTCATTTTTCATTTGTTTTTCCAAATCAAAGAGAATTATTGAAATTTAGAAAACCATATCCCGCATACAAAGAAAGCATCCTTCAGCCAGTTTACTAATATCTGCAGCTTAAAATTTATTATCTTGAAGTAGTTATACATAGGAGTTTTAATTCACATCTTTTATGAATACAGTGCATCTTGATCAGCATCACTCCTTCCTTCTTTTCTCATCTGTCCCAACCCCATCCATTCTCTCCTTACCTATTTTCACATATGTAATTGAGTATCATAACTGCATTTGCCTACTATCCTTCTCTCCTCAGAGTTTTTGTTTTTTTGGTCAGTTGTGGGCTTGCCCTGAACTCTTGTACTCAAAGCTAGCTCTCTACCACTTTGAGCCACAGCACCACTTCCAGTTTTTGAGTGGTTAATTGGAGATAAGAGTCTCATGGGGACTTTTCTGCCCTGATGACTTTGAACCATCATCCATCCTTAGATCTCAGCTTCCTGAGTAGCTAGTATTACAGATGTGAGCCACCAGCGCATGGCCAGAGCATTTTTTAAACAGCTGAAGTTATGTATAATTGTAGTTATGCTGGTAGCTAGCACTCCTTTTTTCCATGCCCTGATTTTGCAATACCGGTTGAGTAACTGGGTTGTCATATATTTGCATTGGAGGGAAGTAAATACTACAGGAAGGAGGGGGTGAACTTTGATTCAGTAGTGTTTTGCAGGTTCCAGGCTCACTTTTCCTTCTTCTTTTTTTTTTTTTTGGGGGGGTCCGGTTGTGGGGCCTGAACTCTGGGCCTGGGCACTGTCCCTCAGCTCTTCAGCTCACAGCGCCACTTCTGGCTTTTTTCTTTTTGCTTGTGTGGTGCTGAGGAATTGAACCTAGGGCTTCAGGCATGCAAGGCAAGTGCTCTACCTCTGAGCCACCTTCCCAGCCCTCACTTTTTCCTTCTATAGGACTATATTTCACACACACACACACACACACACACACACACGTGTGTGTGTATATATATGTATATTTGTGTATATATATATCAGTATATATATGTGTGTCTATATGTGTGTATATAGACACACATATACTGTCTTATCGCCTTCTGAGATCTCCATATGTTTATATATTTGAGAAGTATGTGTAGAAAGGTATATGTGAGTTATGCCTTTCTATTCTAGCTAGTGTTTACCCATTGTGTATGCCAGTCATTATGCAGAACTGGAAGAGTGGAGGCAGAGAGAGATTGAGAAAGGAAAAGGGACAACAGTTAATGACACTGTAGTATTGTATATTGAAGATTGTCCTTAAGGATCTTGTAGTGTAGCAGTCAGATTTATTGAAGTAATTATGAATGGTGACACTTACAATCCAGAGCAACCCACAAGTTAGAATGTGAGCCTCTCCTTGTCTGCCTTTTTGGGTACTGCTTCTTTCACTACTTTCTCTACTGTTCCATTCTGTCACAGTCATCTCTTCCTCAAAAGTGCTTCTATCTCTTTTCACTGAGTGGCTCCCTATCAGGTCTTAGTTTAAATGCTACCACCAACAAATGGCCTTTCCTAGCCACTGTATCCTTTATATCCACATGTTTGCTTTCTTCAGTGCATTTAACACTAGTTGCTATTTCTTGGAGAGAGAAGGTGTGTGTTTCTATGTATATATAAGCTCAAGAGATAAGGGATTTTGTCCATATTGAATGCCACTCTTACGTGTAAAATAGTCTCTGGCAGAAAGATAATAGGTCTCAACATGTTTGTTAAAGAAAAAAATAACTTGGGACTGGGAAGGTGGCTCAGTGGTAGAGCGCTTGCCTTGCATGCATGAGGCCCTGGGTTCGTTTCCTCAGCACCACATAAGCAACAACAACAACAAAAAGAAAAACAATAACTTTGTTTAACGAACAAAATATGTTTGTGTAAGTGTGATGAAGTATAAAGAATCCCAGGGTGCTAGCTGGGTGCCGGTGGCTCATACTTGTAATCCTAGCTACTCAGGAGGCTGAGATCTGAGGATCACAGTTCAAAGCCAGCCCAGGCAGGAAAATCCATGAGTCTTGTATCTCCAATAAACCACCAGAAACGGGGCTGGGAAGGTAGCTCAGTGGTAGAGTGCTTGCCTTGCATTCTTGAGGCCCTGGGTTCAATTCCTCAGCACCACATAAGCAAAAAGAAAAAAAGCTGGAAGTGGCGCTGTGGCTCAAGTGGTAGAGTGCTAGCCTTGAGCTGAAGAGCTGAGGGACAGTGCCCAGGCCCAGAGTTCAGGCCCCATGACCGGACCCAAAAAAAAAAAAAAAAAAAGACCCTACTGAGCCTACTGAGCCGGGCGCTGGTGGCTCACGCCTGTAATCCTAGCTACTCAGGAGGCTGAGATCTGAGGATCGCGGTTTAAAGCCAGCCCGGGCAGGAGAGACCGTGAGACTCCTATCTCCAATAAACCACCAGAAAACCGGAAGTGGCGCTGTAGCTCAAGTGGTAGAGCGCTCGCCTTGAGCTGAAGAGCTGAGGGACAGCGCCCAGGCCCAGAGTTCAAGCCCCACGACAGACAAAAAAAAACAAAAACAAAAACAAAAAAACCACCAGAAAACCAGAAGTGGCGCAGTGGCTCAAGCGGTAGAGTGATCGCTTTGAACTGAAGAGCGCAGGGTCTTTGCCCAAGCCCAGAGTTCAAGCCCCACGACTGACCAAAAAAAAAAAAAAAAAAAAATCCCAGGGTGCTGTGGGAACCTGACCCAATATGAAGAAGCCTCCTTTTGTTTTTTGTTTTTGTCAGTCATGGGGCTTGAACTCTGGGCTTAGAGGCGTGGTCCCTGCGTTCTTCAGCTCAAGGTTAGCACTTTACCACTTGAGCTACAGCGCCACTTCGATTTTCTAGTGGTTTACTGGAGATAAGAGTTTCACGGGGGCTGGGAAGGTAACTCAGTGGTAGAGTGCTTGCCTTGCATGCATGAGGCCCTGGGTTCGATTCCTCAGCACCACATAAGCAGAAAAAGCCAGAAGTGGCACTGTGGCTCAAGTGGTAGAGCTCTAGCCTTCAGCTGAAGAGCTGAGGGACAGCGCCCAGGCCCAGAGTTCAGGCCCCACGACTGGCAAAAAAAAAAAAAAAAAAAAAAAGAGTTTCATGGACTTTCCTGCCCGGGCTGGCTTTGAACTGAGATCCTCAGATCTCAGCCTTCTGAGTAGCTAGGATTACAGGAGTAAGCCACCAGCGCCCGGCAAGAAACCTAGTTTTAAAGGTTTTTCCAAAAGTATTTGCTTTTTTTTTTTTTTTTTGTCGGTCGTGGGGCTTGAACTCTGGGCCTGGGCGCTGTCCCTCAGCTCTTCAGCTCAAGGCGAGCGCTCTACCACTTGAGCTACAGCGCCACTTCCGGTTTTCTGGTGGTTTATTGGAGATAGGAGTCTCACGGTCTCTCCTGCCCCGGCTGGCTTTGAACCGCGATCCTCAGATCTCAGCCTCCTGAGTAGCTAGGATTACAGGCGTGAGCCACCAGCGCCCGGCTCCAAATGTATTTGCTAAGGTCGACTAAGGAATAATCCAGCTAAAGGAAAATAATTTCCCTCTCATGTACCCGAGTGTGTACAGAGCATATGTATATCTGTGTACATGTTAGCTAAGGGCAAGTTCTAGAGGAAGAAATTAGTATATAAGACTGCTTTTAGGTTATTTAGGTCACTAGTTATTACATTGTTTTGAAGAGGCAAAGATGACACTGAACAACAGCAGCAGGAATTTATTAGAGGTCTGTTGGGAAAAATTAACTCTTGGAGGTCACACCTAGTCATTCCATTCAGGGTTCTAATATTGGAATTCTTTGTCATATGATTATCTATATACAGTTGGGGTACCCAGTAAATGATGTTTGCTAATGTGACTGCCGTGGCATGGGGAAGCTGTTATTTATTTATTTACATATGTATGTATGTATGTATGTATGTATGTATTTACTTATTTTGTCCATCATGGGGCTTGAACTCTGGGCCTGGGCACTGTTCCTCAGCTCTTCAGCTCAAGACAGCACTCTACCACTTGAGCCACTGTGCCACTTCTGGTTTTCTGGTGGTTTATTGGAGGTCAGAGTTTAATGGACGTTCCTGCCCAGGCTGGCTTGGAACTGTAATCCTCAGATCTCAGCCTCCTTGAGTAGCTAGGATTACAGGCCTGAGCCATCAGCGCCTGAAGCTGTTATTTTGAATGTTTTTCAAAGTCTGATTTGAGCAGATCTCCATTTCTCTTTTGAGCATTAGACTTGTGCCTATCAACTTGTGTTAGATTGGTGCAGTGGCATATTTGCAGTTATACTAAGATGGTGAAGTTCTGGGAAGTGAGGTTTGAAAAGACTTGGTTCCTGGAGTCAAGGGGTACATTATCAGGAAGTCAGAAATAACATGGGAACTATTCTCATGTGAGTTGAAAGTATTTGTAATTTTTATAACAGACTCATACTTAGTAAAATTTCCACAGATGTTAATTCTGTTTGTAGTTTGTTTGGGAGGTCTTGCCTACGACAAGAACTGTATCTCCATTTGCAAAGGCAAATTTGTTGATTCTAGCATCTTTTTTTTGCCTGAGCTCAGGCTTGAACTGAGGGTGGGGGTTCTATCCTTGAGCCTCTCTATGCTCAAGGCTAGTGCTCTACCACTTGAGCCATAGCACCACTTCCAACTCTTTCTGGAGATAAGAGTCTCACAGACTTTCTTGCCCAGGCTGGTTTGGGCTGGTTTTGGCTGGTTTTTGAATGGTGATTCTCAGATCTCAGCTTCCTGGGCAGCTAAGATTACAGGTGTTAGCCATCAGCTCCCTGCTTAAATGCTGTATTTTTAAAGAGTAGTTATGAATAGTTTTTTTGTTTTTTGTTTTGTTTTTGCCGGTCCTGAGGCTTGAACTCAGGACCTGGGCACTGTCCCTGAACTTCTTTAGCTCAAGGCTAGCACTCTACCACTTGAGCCACAGCGCCACTTCTTGCTTTTTCTGTTTTTATGTTGTACTGAGGAGTCAAACCCAGTGCTTCATGCATGCTAGGCGCACTCTACTACTGAGCCACATTCCCAGCCAGGATGGTTTTTTTCCCTAAGGTATTGTATTTCATAATTCTTTTCAGAATAAACCTTATAACTCCTTATTTCTAGATAGTTGATACAAACTGAAGAATTTATATTATTTCTCATAGTACTTCTAGTTACTGAAAGTTGTGTTTATGTTTTGGATAGATCAGTACAATGAGTTCAGCAGATACAAGGAAAACAATGTAGAAGTTTTACTTCCTTGTTCAGTTTGGCTTAATTTTACGATGATAAATACTTCACATATATTAACAGGACATTTTAATGAAGGAACTATTTTGTTTTCATATTTTTCTTTTATTTGACATTTCATTAGTAATATAGATAGATTTTGCTTCATGGCCTCACTCTTAAAGGACAGTGACCTTAGATTTTCATTTATGCTTTCTTCAAGGTTCAGATAAATTAGGGAAACTCTTCCTTAAAGTAAACCCAAATTACATTTTAGAAACTGAAGGTTGAGAATATATTGTGCTCGCTCTCTTCCTCTCCCTCGTGGGACCTAAACTCTGGGCTTGGGCACTGTCCCTCAGCTCTTCAGCTCAAGGCTTCCACTTGAGCCACAGCGCCACTTTTGGCTTTTTCTGCTTATGTGGTGCTGAGGAATCGAACCCAGGGTCTCATGCATGGAAGGCAAGCACTGTACCACTGAGCCACCTTCCCAGCCCCGAGAATATTTTCTTACTACCTAACTCCAGCTCCAGTGTACATGTGTTAAACAAGGCACAAAAAAAATGTATCTAGGAAATGAGCCAGGCCCTGCATACTTTAGATAAGAGCTCTTCTACTGAACTGCATCTTCAGCCCAACACACTGCCTTTTGCATGTGAGTGTTGGTGCTGCTCCTGGGGCTTGAACTTAGGGCATGGATGCTGTCTCTGAGCTTTTGCTCAAGGTTAGAATTCTACTACTTGAACAAAAGCTGCACTTCTGGCCTTTTGATGGTTAATTGGAAATAAGAGTCTCATGAATTTTTCTGCCTGGGCTGGCTTTGAACCACAATTCTCAGATCTCAGCTTCCACAGGGTCTGTGGTAAACCATGATAAGGAATGATTGTATGGAGTGTATATTGCCTGAGGGAGAGAAGAGGGAGGAAGGGAGAAATGTTAGGGAACAGTGCTCAGCCTGAAGTCTTTAGTGTCTGGAGTTGAGAGTATGTGGAGTGGCTCTAGGAGAACTAAAGAAAAAGCCAGGTGAGGGCCGCACATCTATAATACCAGCACTTCCAATAACATGGAAAACGGAGGCAGGAGGACTGCAGGCCAACCTGGGCTACATAAGGAGTCCATATTTCAAAACAAACTAGAGAAAGAAGGGTTAGAGAAAGCAAAGCAAGGGGCTGGGAAGGTGGCTCAGTGGTAGAGCGCTTGCCTTGCATGCCTGAGGCCCTGAGTTCAATTCCTCAGCACCACATAAGAAAAAAGCCGGAAGTGGCGCTGAGGCTCAAATGGTAGAGCGCTAGCCTTGAGCTGAAGAGCTGAGGGACAGAGCCCAGGCCCAGAGTTCAGGCCCCACGACTGGACCCCCCCCAAAAAAAAAAGAAAGCAAAGCAAGGTGATGTTGTACAAATTTAATATGGTTCAAGATTTTTAATCTTGGTGCTGAGGAATCGAACCCAGGGCCTCATGCATGCAAGGCAAGCACTCTACCACTGAGCCACCTTCCCAGCCCCAAGATTTTTAATCTTATGCTCAAAGTAGTGGAAGATCCCTGGGGAAAAGGGAAGATTTGTGTTGTTTAGAAATGCAGATTCCCTGCGAGCTTTTAAGGTTATTAAGTATGTTTATGAGATAGAATTGATAAGGATTGATATACATTAGACATGGAAGGACAGGGACAGGAATTTGGAGGATAATGCCTTAAATTTGTGTCAGAAACTACCACTTTACCTTGATTAAATAACTGGTGTCTCAGGACAACCGTGTGAGAGGGCTATTGCCATTATATAGAAGAGTACACCCAGGCTTATTGCTCCAGAGTATTAGATATGTGATGTCATCTTGTAATGGAGATTGAAAGCTGAGGGTGTGTGTGCGTGCGTGTGTGTGTGCGTGTGTGTGTGTGTGTGTGTTAAATTTGAATTTGAAGTGTCCGTTAGATGTCCCAAGTTGAGGTATCAAGTGATCATTTGCATTTAGGGTTTGGATGGGGTGGGGAGGGAGAAGTGTCTGAGTTAGCAATGGAGATTTAGACTTGCACAGAACGAATCCAGTGTAGTAATACTGAAAAGAGAAAGGGGGCTTAAAGCCTCTGAAGGTCAGATTGTCAGGAGGGAGCGGATAGTATGAAATGGGGTGTATTCTTTGTCAAATGCTTGGACTTTATTATGAAAAAAAAATCTGGATCTAATCTGTGGCTTAATGAGTTTGAGGCATTGATCTAGACAACTGGATTGTGTTTTCACTTCCACTTTCTATTTGTTTTTCTTTTTGTTTTTGTTTTTGAGTAGACCGTGGGGCTTGAGCTCAGGGCATGTGTGCTGTCCCTGAGCTTTTGTGCTCAAAGCTAGTACTCTACCATTTGAGCCACAGCTCCATTTCTGTGTTTTTGGTACCTAATTGGAGATAGGAGTCCCACAGATTTTCCTGCTCAGGCTGGCTTCAAACTGCAATCCTCAGATCTCAGCCTTCTGAGTGACTAGGATTACAGGTGTGAGCCACCTGTGCCTAGTAATTTTTCCCCCCTGCTGAGATAGATTATCACAATGGAGAACAGATGGTCTTGAACTTGTTGTGTAGTACAGGCCTTGTGGGAGGCTGACAGGAGTTCATCACCAGGCTCAGCCTTTTCCTCTTTCTATTTTATTTTTTGGTGCTGGTCTTGGGGCTTGAACTCAGGGCCTAGGTGATGTCCCGGAGCTTTTTTGTTCAAGGCTGGCATTCTTTATCACTCGAGCCACACCTCCACTTCTGTCTTTTTTGCTGGTTAATTGGAAACAGGAGTCCCATGAACTTTCCTGCCCAGGCTGGCTTTCCAGATCTTAACTTCCTGAGTGGCCACAATTACAGGCGTGAGCTACTAGTGAGGTTTTCTTCATATAAAGCAACTTTCTGAAGTTCTTCAGAAGATTCTCTCCACCCTTGTCACCAACCTGATTACTTTCTTTTGTCAGTTTTTATGAGTTGTCCTTTTCAAATATAATATTCCTGAACACTTTTGGGTTTGGTTCATGTAGTACGTTGTTGGACGCTATTCATGATTGGGAGAACAGGCCGTGACACTTTGCACATGCGTCTTTTCTCCCTGTGGTCTGGCTCATCTTTCTCTCTCTGTGTAGGTATGGCATCACAGCTGCAGGTGTTTTCCCCCCCATCAGTGTCGTCGAGTGCCTTCTGCAGTGCGAAGAAGCTGAAAATAGAACCCTCTGGCTGGGATGTCTCAGGACAGAGCAGCAGCGACAAGTATTACACCCACAGCAAAGCCCTCCCAGCCACACAAGGGCAAGCTAGCTCCTCAAGCCAGGTAGCAAATTTCAGTATTCCTGCTTACGACCAGGGTCTCCTCCTCCCAGCACCCACCGTAGAGCACATTGTGGTAACAGCCGCTGACAGCTCAGGCAGTGCCGCTCCATCCACCTTCCAAAGCAGCCAGACCCTGAGTCACAGAAGCAACGTTTCTCTGCTCGAGCCATATCAAAAATGTGGATTGAAAAGAAAAAGTGAGGAAGTTGACAGCAACGGTAGCGTGCAGATCATAGAAGAACACCCCCCTCTCATGCTGCAAAACAGAACCGTGGTGGGTGCTGCTGCCACGACCACCACTGTGACCACCAAAACGAGCAGTTCCAGTGGGGAAGGGGATTACCAGCTTGTCCAGCACGAGATCCTTTGCTCTATGACCAACAGCTATGAAGTCTTGGAGTTCCTTGGCCGGGGGACGTTTGGTCAGGTGGCAAAGTGCTGGAAGCGGAGCACCAAGGAAATTGTGGCTATTAAAATCCTGAAGAACCACCCCTCCTATGCCAGACAAGGGCAGATTGAAGTGAGCATCCTCTCCCGCCTAAGCAGTGAGAATGCTGATGAGTATAATTTTGTTCGTTCTTACGAGTGCTTTCAGCATAAGAATCACACCTGCCTTGTGTTTGAGATGTTGGAGCAGAACCTGTATGACTTTCTAAAGCAGAACAAGTTTAGCCCACTGCCACTCAAGTACATCAGACCCATCTTGCAGCAGGTGGCCACCGCTTTGATGAAACTCAAGAGTCTGGGTCTGATTCACGCTGACCTTAAGCCTGAAAACATAATGCTGGTCGATCCAGTTCGCCAACCCTACCGAGTAAAGGTCATTGACTTTGGTTCTGCTAGTCACGTTTCCAAAGCTGTGTGTTCAACTTACCTTCAGTCACGCTACTACAGGCAAGTGGAAAATATTGAAAAAACATATGCTAGGCTGGGGGTCTGTCCTTACATTTAAAATTTGTAAGACCACAAAAAAGATTGGGGGAAGTATTGTGGTTTACTGGAAGACCTGCTTGCCCTTGCTAGGCAGGTCTTCTAACACTTAGGCCTATTCTCTTTTGCTTTTTTATTCTATTTTTTTGTTTGTTTGTTTTTGCTTTTTTGTGTGTGTGTTTTTTTTTTCCTCCCTGGTCCTTGGGCTTGAACTCCAGGCCTGGGCTCTGTCCCTGAGCCTCTCTGTGCTCAAGGCTAGCTCTCATTTGAGCCACAGTGCCACTTCCAGCTTTTTCTGAGTAGTTTATTCGAGATGAGTCTCTCAGACTTTCTTGCCCAGGCTGGCATTGAACTGTCTGTGATCCTCAGATCTCAGCCTCCTGAGTAGCTAGGATTACAGGTGTGAGCCACTGGTGCCTGACGCTGTATTTATTTGTGCCGGTACTGGGGCTTGCACCCCACGTTCTCCCTTGAACTTTGATACTTTTTCCTTCAAGGCTGGTTACTACTTGAGCCACACTTCAACTTCCCACTCTTGGCTGGTTAAATGGAGATAAGAAAAAGCTGGAAGTGGCCACTGTGGCTCAAGTGCAGCTACCATGCCCAGATTTTTATTGGTTGATATAGTAGTCTCTCAGACTTTTTCTTTTTTTTTTTTTTTGGTCAGTCATGGGGCTTGAACTCTGGGCTTGGGCACAGTCCCTGCGCTCTTCAGCTCAAGACAAGCGCTCTACCACTTGAGCCACAGCACCACTTCTGGTTTTCTAGTGGTTTATTGGAGATAAGAGTCTCACAGACTTGAGTAGCTGGGATTATAGGCGTGAGCCACCGGCACCCAACTTCTCAGACTTTTTCTTTAGGTGGGTCTTGAACTCTGATCTTCCTGATCTCCACCTCCTAAGAAGCTAGGATTATAGGTGAGACCCCATTTAGTATATGTGGCATTCCTTACTTAGCACTGGAAAAATAAGCTCAGTCTGATTGTGAAGGTTGTTACTACTTGAATTTGCAGACATGTATTTATTTATTTGCTACCATTATTGTACTCAAAGTTTTCCTATTTTTAAGGACATTTCAAAATATAACGATATTTACTTATTTATAATGAGTCTGAGCATATGCTGCTTTTTTTTTTATAGCTCCATTCCAAGTTCATTCTTGGCACTAATGAGAATTGTTAGATGATTATTTTCTTTTCTTCCTTTTTTTTTTTTTTTGTCTTTCATGAGGCTTGAACTCTGGGCCTGGATGCTGTCCTTCAGCTCTTCAGCTCAAGGCTAGCACTCTACCACTTGAGCCACAGCACAACTTCTGGTTTTCTGGTGGTTAATTGGAGATGAGTCTTCTGGATTGTGCTGCCTGGGCTGGCTTTGAACCAATCCTTAGATCTCAGCCTCCTGGGTAGCTAGGATTACAGGCTTTTTTTTTGTTTTTCTTTTTGTTTTTGGGTCTGGTCTTGGGGCTTGAACTCTGGACCTGGGCGCTGTCCCTCAGCATTTCAGCTCAAGGCTAGCGCTCTACCACTTGAACCACAGCACCACTTCTGGCTTTTTTCCTTTTTGCTTATGTGGTGCTGGGGAATTGAACCCAGGGCCTCATGCATGAAAGGCAAGCACTCTACCACGGAGCCACCATCCCAGCCCAGGATTACAGGCTTGATGGATGATTGTTACACTTTGATTTTTATTTTTATTTATTTATTTTTGGGTCCAGTCATGGGGCCTGAACTCTGGGCCTGGGCGCTGTCCCTCAGCTCTTCAGCTCAAGGCTAGCGCTCTACCACTTGAGCCACAGCGCCACTTCCAGCTTTTTTTTCTTTTTGCTTATGTGGTGCTGAGGAATCAAACCCAGGGCCTCAGGCATGCAAGGCAAGCACTCTACCACTGAGCTACCTTTCCAGCCCCTGTCTCTGAACTTTTATGCTTGAAACTAGTTCTCTATTTGAGTCACAGCTCCATTTTTTGCTGGTAACTTGGAAATAATATCTGGCTTTTGAACTGTGATCCTCAGATAACTCAGCCTCCTGATTGGCTAGGATTACAGATGTGAACCTCTGGTTCTCAGCTTGATGTGACAAACTTTGAGTCTAGTTGTCTGTATTTTTTGTTTTTGCTTATGCTTTTGGCATCATATCCAAGATAATCATTGCCAAATCCATTGGAATGATTTCTTTTAAGAATTTTAAAGTTGTCGGGTACCAGTGGCTCCTGCCTGTCATCCTAGCTACTCAGGAGGCTGAGATTTGAGGATTACGGTTCAAAGCCAGACCTGGCAGAAAGTCCATGAGACTCCAAAACTGGAGAAATGGCACTGTGGTTCAAGTGGTAGAGCGCTAGCCTTGAGCTGAAGAGCTGAGAGACAGCACCCAGGCCCAGAGTTCAAGCCCCATGACCAACCAAAAAAGTTCTTTTGCTTGTGACTCAAGCTCTTCAGGCACCATTGGCTGACTGCCCTTTCCCTATTGAACGATCTTAGCACCCTTGTTGAAATCATTTGGCCTAGTATTTATGGGTTAATTCTGGACTCTATCCTGTTCTATTAGACTTATATGTTGGTCTTTATGCTAGTGTCATGTTTCTCTGATTACTAATAAGTTTTAGAAAAACTTTATTTGAAGTTTCATATGAATTTTGGGATATTTTCTTTTTCTTCGTAAAAAGCATGGAACTTTGATAGGATTAATATTGAATCTGTAAATTGTTTTGCAGATAGTGTATTGAGCTTCTAATGATCTTAAATGTTTTAATCCATCTTCATTTTTAAAAATCTTTTTATAAAACAACATTGTTTGCATTGAAACTGAAAGCCTATGGTTTCTGGTTTCATTCTGCTATAGGCAGCCTTGGCTAATTTTGAGGTTTTGCACCTTCTAAAAATTAATTCATTTATGTCCTAGGAGATTTAGATTACAACTACATTTGTGTTTTTTTTATTTGCATACTTTGTTATATAAGTTTTTTATTAAGTAATTGTGTGAAGAGGTTACAATTCCATGTGTCAGGTTATGAGTACAGTGCATCTTGATCAGTGCCACTCTGTATGAAGAGTGACATTTTCACAATAAATTTTTTTTAAGATATTTTTTTAATTGTGAAAATACTGTACAGAGAGGTTACAATTACATGGGCAAGATGATGAGTACATTTCTTATCAAGCATTGTAGCCTCCCTCCTTTGTTTCCCCTCACAATAAATTTTTTTACAATGATATTTCCCTTTTTTATCTTCTGAACTTAAGAAGGTTTTACAAGGGGGTTACAGTTTAACATGACAGCTAGATAATCTAAGTATCCAGTGCTTATCGATCAGAGTATATGATTGCTTATTTATTCTTGTTATGGTATTTGCTTTGTTTGCATAATACAGGAGATAGAACCCAGGGCTTTGTACATGCTAGGCAAAAAATCCACTCCTGAACTACATCCCCCTTATTTAGTGGTGATACTTGAACTCAGGGCCTCAGGTACTCTTTTTTGGCTTTCCACCCAAGGCTGGTATTCTAGGGCTGGAAAGATGGCCTAGTGGTAGAATGCTTGCCTGACACACATAAAGCCCTGGGTTCGATTCCTCAGTACCATATAAACAAAATGCTGGAAGTGGCACTGTGGCTCAAGTGGTAGAGTGCTAGCCTTGAGGCCTTGAGCAAAAGAAGCTGAGGGACAGTGCCCAAGCCCTCAGTTAAAGCCCCAGGTATGGGGGGGGGAGGCTAATACTGTAGCACTTGAACACACCTCTATTTCTACATTTGTGCTTTTTTTTTGTATGTATGCTGGTTCTGGGGTTTGAACTTAGGGTCTGGGCGCTGTCCCTGAGCTTCTTTTGCTCAAGACTAGCACTCTACCACTTGAGCCACTGTGCCACTTCTGGCTTTTTGGTGGTTAATTGGAGGTAAGAGTCTCATAGATTTTCCTGCTCAATCTGGCTTTGAACCATTATCTTCAGATCTCAGCCTCCTGAGCAGCTAGGATTGCAGATGTGAGCCAGTGGTCTGGACTCCTACATTTGCTTTTAAGTAAACTTTAAGCATATAATACAAATGCACTAACCACACATACAGGGCAAATAACCCAAACGCTACTGGTGCACTCAGTTCTGCTGAGCACCTGGGAGTTAAGAGGCAGGTCATAACTGAAGTGTGAGGACTTAGATCTATTTGAATCTATTTGGTGCCTGCAGGTGTTCTTTAACTATTTGTGTGTCTTCAAAGATATGAATAGAATGACTTAAAACTGAAAAAAAGGAGAACCAAAAAAGATACAAGATGTTTGTATGAGATAATCTTTAACTATTTGTGTGTCTTCAAAGATAGGAAAATTTAAGACTGAAAAAGTTAAAACCAAAAAGGATATGTGTTTTTTTTTTTTTTGGGGGGGGGGTCGGTCGTGGGGCCTGAACTCTGGGCCTGGGCGCTATCCCTCAGCTCTTGAGCTCAAGGCTAGCGCTCTACCACTTGAGCCACAGCACCCACTTCTGGCTTTTTCTGCTTATGTGGTGCTGAGGAATTGAACCCAGGGCCTCATGCATGCAAGGCGAGCACTCTACCACTGAGCCACCTTCCCAGCCCAGGATATGCTTTTTATGAGAGCATTTTTGATGGAATTTCCACTTAAAGGCTAAATGATTTGAGAGTTCCTGGCTGTTTAGCTTTCTTTACTATGTAATTCACTTGGATAATTTTCAGTGTTAGATTGCTGATCTTTGTATTTTTTCCTAATCCTTTTAATTTAAGCTATCATCTGAGTAATTTGGCAGGGGGTGAGTACGATACCCCATGGTGCTATCCCAGAGCTGTTTTACTCATGACTAGCATTCTAGCACTTAAGTCACAGGTCTACTTCCAGCTTTTTGATGATTGATTAGAGTTAAGGGTTTCACAGACTTTCCTGCCCTGGCTGGCTTTGAACTATGATACTCAGACTTAGTCTCCTAAGCAGCTAGTATTACAGGCATGAGCCACTGCTTTTGTTTTTATAGAAAACAAGATTTTCAATTTTTTTTAACTTTTCTCACAAAGGTCCTTGTAAATCAATCCAGTGTAGTTGTTAACTACAAGAATAATTTCACGTAGGACTAAGTTTACTTCTTAAAGACAGGAGTTCATTACTGAGAAATGACTGTGTATACTGAAGTTCTGGCATGACTTTGTTTAGGGTTTAACATGGATATTCTGTTGGGTTACAGTAATGGTTGATAATGAGCTAAAGCAGATGGAATAAGAAGCTCAGACATTCTTTTTTTTTTTTTTTTTTTTTTTGGGGGTGTGTGTGGGGTCAGTCTTGGGGCTTGAACTTTGGACTTGGGCACTGTCCCTCAGCTCTTCAGCTTAAGGCGAACACTCTACCACTTGAGCCACAGCACCACTTCTGGTTTTTCTAAGTGGTTAATTGGAGATAAGAATTTCACTGACTACCCTGGGCTGGCTTTGAACCACAATCCTCAGATATCAGCCTCCTAGTAGCTGGGGTGGCAGGCATGAACCACCGGCACCCAGCAAGCTCAGACATTCTTTATCACTAGTTTTATCCATAGTTTTTTTTTTTTGTTTTTTTTGGTTATGGGGTCTGAACTCTGGGCCTGGGCTCTGTCCCTCAGCTCTTCAGCTCAAGGCTAGTGCTCTACCACTTGAGCCACAGCGCCACTTCGGGCTTTTGATGCTTACGTGGTGCTGAGAATTGAACCCAGGGCTTCATGCATGCAAGGCAAGCACTCTTCCGTTGAGCCTCCTTCCCAGCCCTTCCATGGTCTTCTTAAAACTTCTTTCATATTACATGATTGCCTGTTACAATCCATTAGATTCTCACATACTTATCTTTCAGAAACTTCTGAAATCTTTGGGGCTAGTCTAGCTTTTTGGCCCCACGCGTAGATTTTCAGTTTGCATTGGCTGGTGACATAACAAAATGCCATCAAATGGCAGAAATATGTCATACTGCCATTACACTGGCCCTGGGCATAGCTAGATGATTCAGACAATGGGAAAAATAAGGTACTTTATTCTCTGGCTCACCGTAAATGTGAACTCACTCTAACAAAGTTGTCTCTGGGACTTGATTTCAGACAACAAGCTTTGCCATACTTATACTCAGTGCTTTTCCATTCTGAGTCAACTCTCTAGCCTTTATTCCAAGATGAGATAACTTGGTTATTTATGAAAGGACAAAAATCTCCAGAAGGAAAGCATAGCTTGCCTTTACCTTAGACAATCTAATTTTTTTTTGGCCAGTCCTGTGGCTTGAACTCAGGGCCTGGGCGCTGTCCCAGAGCTTCTTTTGCTCAAGGCTAGCACTCTACCACTTGAGCCACAGTGCCAGTTCAAGCTTTTTCTGTTTACGTGGTCCTAAGGAATCCAACTGAAGGCTTCATGCATGCTAGGCAAGTACTCTACCACTGAGCCACATTCCCAGCCACAATCTTAATTTCTTTTTTAAAAAAATTAATAGTCAAGGTGATGTACAGAGGGGTTAGTTATATAAGTAAGGTAGTGATTACATTTCTTGTGGAACTTGTTAACCCCTCCTTCATTTTTCTCCCACTTTCTCTCCCCCACATCCCCCCCAAGTTGTACAGATCATTTCCAACATCTTGTCTTGTGTTGCTGTTGCATAGGTTCCCCCCTTGTCCTTTTTCTCACTATTTTTTTGTTCCCCTTTCCTTCCCTAATTCAGATAAACATACAATACCCAGGGTACCAAAATCAAATACAGTGACAACAGGGGATAAACCATAGGAGGAAAACACAAAAGAAAAAAGAAATAATGTAGTACATTAAAAACAACAAAGAAAAACCTCTTGTATCCTTGTCTTGGAGTTCGTTTCACTTAGCATCATTTTATATGGCTATATGTTCATAGCTATTGAGCTATTCTGCTCATCTGCTAAGATTATCCTAGTTATTACAAAAAAGGGAGGAACCAGGTGACTCATACCTTTAATTCTAGCTATTCAGGAGGCTGAGATCTGAGGGTCTCAGTTCAAAAGCCAGCCAGGACAGGAAAAGTCAGTGAGACTCTTATCTCCAATAAACCACCCAGAAAACCGGAAGTAGTGCAGTGGCTCAAATGGTAGAGCTCTAGCCTCCAGCTGAAGAGCTGAGGGACAGCGTTTAGGCCCAAAGTTCAAGCCCCATGACTAACCAAAAAAAATAAATAAAAGGGGGAGGAAACTATAATTTGACCAAAGCCACCAAAGCAAAAAGTTGGAGTTTATATATATGTATATAAGGTCTCTAGTCTAGTGGGTTTGATGGCCTTTGAGATGGGAAGTAAGAAACCATGTGTGTGAGAATGATTTGTTTTGGTAAGTGATCCCAACCTCATCTGGCTTCCAGTTTCAGAGCATAAATAAATCTTTATTACCTTGGAGGAGCTTTTTACTACAAAGTAAAGGTTGAGAAGGCAAAAGGCTGTTTTCTTCTACTTAGCTATAACAATTAGAACCTGTTTAGTGTTTTTCTTTAAGGATGGGATGTATCTTTAATGAAGAGATTCACAATGGTCAGAATAGCAAGTAATGCCATTTTCCTACTGAAGTGGATACTGCCATATTTTTTTTTAGCTGTTGTTTTCCTGTGTTTGAGTAGATAATCTCCCTTACTTCCCAGTTGTTAGAATGCTAGAGATGAAAAGGGACCTATAGAGTAATATCTAACTCAACCTTCATTTTTTGTTTTTGTGCGATTTTTGCCTGGTACTATTGGCTCACACTTGTAACTCTAGCTGTTTGGGAATGGAGGTTATAATGATTGTAGTTTGAGGTTCAGCCCAGGCAGAAACGTCCTCAAAACCTGTTCTTAACCAAGAGCTGGATACAGTGGTGCCTGTGTATTATTCTGGCAATGCAGGAATCCTAATGGAATCATGCTCCATCATCTGCCTGGACAGGTAGTGAAAACTTATCTCAAAATTAACAAACAAAAATCAGCTCTAGAGGTGTACATCAGGGGAAGAGGGCCTGCTTAGCAAGTGCCGGTACTGAGATCAAGTCTAGGGGCTCATTCATGCTAAGCACATACTCTAGCACTGAGCTGTGCCCCACACCTGCTTAGGTTTATGTTAAGGAATTAAGAAATAACAGGCCCAATTATGTTCAAGACTTACATCTTAATGTAGAGTTTAATGATGCTATAGTGATTTTTTTTCTTTTTTCTTTTGCCAGTTCTAGGTCTTGAACTCAGGGCCTAGGCACTGCCCCTGAGCTTCTTTTGCTCAAGGCTAACACTCTATTACTTGAGCCACAGCGCCACTTCCAGCCTTTTCTGTTCATGTGGTACTGAGGAATTGAACCCAGGGTTTCCTGCATGCCAGGCAAGCACTCAACCACTAAGTCACATTCCCAGGTCTATAATGATGTTTGCATGTTGGGTAAGGGAGAAAAAATAAAAGCTTTAGTCTTGTTCCTAGAGTCAGGTCCTAAAGAAGAAAAAGCCCTCATGAACCCAGTGAACAGCTTCATTATATGTTTAATACTTTGATAATTTTGGCACGGGCGCCACTTCTGGTTTTCTGATTGTTAATTGGAGATAAGAATCTCATGGACTTTCCTGCCTGGACTGGCTTCAAACTGTGATCCTTAGATTTTAGCCCCCAGAATAGCTAGGATTATAGGAGTGGCTCCTGGTTTTTGCTTGCTTTTGTTATTCCAGAAACAAGATGAAACCAAATAAGAAAAACAGTTCCTATCACTCTTTGTTTTTGTTTGTGCCAGTCCTGGTTGCTGTCTTTTAGCTTTTTCACTCAAGGCAAGAGCTCTGCTACCTACCAGTTCCCACTTTTTGGTGGTTAATTGAAGATAAGAATCTCTTGGACTTTCCTGCCTGGGCTGTCTTGGAACCACAATCCTCACTTCTCAGCCTCTGGAGTAGCTAGGATTATAAGCATGAGTCTCCCACTCGGGCCTGGCTTATTACTTTTGAAGGTTGTTTTCCTTGGTGAACAAAACCACAGTTTTTATCAAATGCTATTAAAACTGGTGATACTAATTCTCCCTTAATTGTCAAATAGAATAAATCTGAACACCCTGAGTTTTCTGTTATTTCATTGTAATCTGAACAGCCTGAGTTTTGTTATTTCATTGTAAGTATTAGCTTTTAGACCCCGTGGAGTTCCTCATCTATCCTGTTTTCCAAGGGCTATTAATACAAAATTACATGGGAGGATATCCATAAGGGTAAGTATTTTTATTTTATTTCTCCATGTTCATTCAACTCTCAGTCCTAACATACATATACACACAATATAATAGGCATGTAGTATTTGAAACAAAAGTGTGCTAGGCAAGGCTCTGTGTCAGAACCATTTAGATGATTTCTTTATAGAGAGATCTGCTTTTTCCAGTTTTCCTCCTGTTAAATGAGGGAAGCTAGCCATGTCCTCACAGATCCAAATTCCCTGACTTCTAAGAAGGAAAGGAAATTTTGAGAAAATGATAAAATTCAGACCTGGGTTCTGCTTTAGTATAGGGTAGCTTCCTCTTAAGTTCTTTGTCAAATGGAGACATGCAGGTTATGCTTTTGTCTCAGAATCTAAGATGCTATTGAAACAGTATATACCCTTAAGAAAGTAAAAATATTACCATTGTGCTAAAATAAATCATCATATGCAATAATTTCAATTCAGAAAGTAAAAAGCATTACCATTAAAATATACCATATTTGTAAAGATCTTAACATTTCAGAGATCTTAAAGTGCAAAAAAATACAGCTTAGAATTGGTGACATACAAATGATAGCTACTTTTAAATGATTATAAGGATTAATTGAGCAACGTTTATAAAGAACTTAGAACAATGTGAAGCATTGTAATAAACACTGTTCCTGGTATTAATAATGTTACTGTTTTTGGTGTTGCTTTTTCCTTTCTCATCCTCTCTCTCTTTGTGTTGTTGAATAGGTGTCAGACTCAGAGCTGTGCTCATACAAAGCACTCATTCCACTGAACTGTATCCTCACCCCTGCCATTCCCTTTTGAACCCATTTTTTTCTTAAGAGAAAATTTCTTGAGAAAATTTCTTTGAGAAATGCCCACGTGAAAATATACCATACATGCCTATTAGATTTATTAGTTATACATATAATTTGTGTTCATTGACAGATAGTCTAATACTTAGTTGTGGAATCAGATTGCCAATTCAGATCCTTGCTTTGTAGTTTACTCACTGTGATTTTGGGCAAATTAGCCTCTCTTTGCTTTACTTTCCTTCATTATAAGTGAGAATAATTTATTTTGGATGCATTTATGTTTGAAAGGCTTTTAGTTTATGGATTGATTACCTTCTTTAACTTTCCTTAGCGTTATATTTCTTACTTGAAGCTTTAGTGGAAATGCATATTTACAAAAGGACAAAGTTCCAAGATTTAAAAAATGATAATATAATGATAATAATAGTTATTGTGTCTAACATTAAGTTAAGGTAATGTTTGCTGGATACTGGTGGCTCATGCCTGTGATCCTAGCTACCCAGGAGGCCTCGTGAGATCTGAGGATTTCAGCTGGAAGCTGTCCCAGGCTGGAAAGTCCTTGAGACTCATAGTTCTAATTAACCACCAGAGAACTGGAAGTGGAGACCTGGCTCAAAGTGGTAGAGATTAGCCTTGAGAAGAAAAAGCTCAGGACAGCATCTAGGCCCTGAGTTAAAGCCCCCATGACAGAGCAAAATAAAATAAAATAAAATAAAATGTTTATTGTGTGCTAGACAGTGGCTGAAAAGCTTTAAAATACTGATTTACATAGACTTTACAACAACCCTGGATGATAGATACTCTTTATGGTATAAATGAGGGACCTGAGGCACAGAGAGATCAAGTTAAATGCCTGAAGCTATTAAATGATGGAGTAGCATTCAAACCTAGACAGGCTAGATAGAGAGTCTGTCATCAACCACCATATGCCTTCAAAACATTTTCGTCACAAAGGATATTGGCCATGCCATTTAGTTGATATTTTAAAAATAATTTTAAAGCGGTCTTGGGGTGATATGGCACACTACAAATTGGTAACAGAGGCAAGAGAATGGTTTAGTTGAGACTCTGCCTCAGAAACGAAGTAAGACACCAAAGGGCAAAGAACAGTGGTACAGTGCTTGCCAGGCCATCCCTAGAATGATCCTTTTTTTTTTTTGGTCCGGTCGTGGGGCCTGAACTCTTGGGGCCTGAACTCTGGGCCTGGGCGCTGTCCCTCAGCTCTTCAGCTCAAAGCTAGCACTCTACCACTTGAGCCACAGTGCCACTTCCGGCTTTTTTCTTTTTGCTTATGTGGTGCTAAGGAATCGAACCCAGGGCCTCATGCATGCAGGGCAAGTGCTCTACCACTGAGCCACCTTCCTAGCCCCCTAGAATGATCCTTTATCTGTGATTCCAGTATTCAGAAAGCTCTCAGAACTGAAAAGTATTTCCCATATTTGGTGTACTCATTTGTTGGTAAACCTGACTTAAGCCACTGTAAGGTTATTTCAGGTCTTCCTTCTCCTTCCTCCTCCTCCTCCTCTTCCTTCTTCCTCCTGTTCCTCCTTCTTCTTTTTCCTACTCCTTCTTTTTCCTCCTCCTCCTCCTTTTCCTCCTCCTCTTCTTCTTCCTCTTCTTCTTTTGTTTGCTGTGGGGCTTGAACTTAGGGCCTGGGTGCTATCCTTGAGCTCTTTTGCTTAAGACTAGCACTCTACCACTTTGAACCCATAGTTCCACTTCCAGTTTTTGAGTGGTTAATTGGAGATAAGAATCTCATGGGGACTTTTCTGTCTGGGCTGGTTTTGAACCACAATCCTCAGATCTCAGCCTCCTGAATAGCTAAGAGTACAGGTATGGGGGTTGGGAAGGTGGCTCAGTGGTAGAGCGCTTGCCTTGCATGCATGAGGCCCTGGGTTCGATTCCTCAGCACCACATAAGCAAAAAGAAAAAAGCCAGAAGTGGCGCTGTGGCTCAAGTGGTAGAGCGCTAGCCTTGAGCTGAAGAGGGACAGCGCCTAGGCCCAGAGTTCAGGCCCCACAACCGGACTCAAAAAAAAAAAAGTACAAGGATGAGCCACTGGTGCCCAGCTTCAGGTCTTTATTTATCTAACTAATAATCCTGCTGAGTGTTCTGTTTCAGAAATGGAATATGTTTGATTATTGGACATCTAAGAGTGTATCTTATTCTCCTATAATTAACAAAATCCTGAGTTCTAAAGCACATCTGGCTCCAAGGGTTTTGGGTAACTATTACATACCAAAGATTGTTCTCAGTTTTATTAACTAAATGTACTGTAGTTTTACTAAATAACTTCAATCAATACATCAACATAGTTAATTCCCTCAAATAATGTTTATTTTTGCCTGGTGTTTTTATTTTTGCTAGAGCCCCTGAAATTATTCTTGGATTGCCATTTTGTGAAGCTATCGATATGTGGTCCCTGGGCTGTGTAATAGCCGAGCTATTTCTGGGATGGCCTCTTTATCCTGGTGCTTCAGAATATGACCAGGTATGAGTATGTATCTGAATGGAAGTAGAAAGCACAAGTAATGACCCCTTGAACAACATGGACTTAATTAAAGTGCATGGGTCTGAATAGATGATTTTTTTTTTTTAGAGTTGCAATGATTTGAAAAATACTGAACTTCACAGTCTTGAAATTCTTAGAAAAATTAGGTATATCATAAATGCACGAAATATACATAGATAATAGTCTATTTTACATTTACTACAATAATACAATATATATAAAATATATAATACAAATACACATATACCTAAAAATTAGCCAGTTCCCAGTGGCTCATACCAATAATCCTTGCTACCTATGAGGCTGAGATCTGAGTATCATGGTTCACAGCCAGCCCAGGCAGAGGAATGTCCGTAAGACTCTTATCTTCAGTTAACTACCAAAAAGGTGGAAATAAGAGATAAGTAAAAGCTGGGTGCTGGAGGCTCACCCCCTGTAATCCTAGCTACTAAGGAGGCTGAGATCTGAGCATCACAGTTGGAAGCTAGCCCAGGCAGGAAAGTCAATGAGACTCATCTTTAATAAACTACTCAGAAAAAGCTGGAAGTGGCACTGTGGCTCAAGTGGTAGAGCATTAGTCTTGAACACAGAGAGTCTCAGGGACAGAGCCCAGGCTCTGAGTTCAAGCTCCAGCATTGGCCAAAAAAAAAAGGAGGGGGCACTGAGCACTCAGGGCCCTTAGTTAGAACCCTAGTATTAGTGTGCACATGTAGATATGCTCACATACACAAGCTAAATATTATTATTATTGTTATTATTATTATTATTATTGCCAGTCCTGGATCTTGAACTCAGGGCCTGGTATCATCCCTAAGCTTCATTTGTGGGTTTTTTTTTTGGTTTTTGTTTTTTTTTTGGTCTGGTCGCGATGCCTGAACTTTGGGCCTGGGTGCTGTCCCTCAGCTCTTCAGCTCAAGGCTAGTGCTCTACCACTTGAGCCACAGCGCCACTTCCGGCTTTTTTCCTTTTTGCTTATGTGGTGCTGAGGAATCGGAGCCTCATTCATGCAAGGCAAGTGCTCTACCACTGAGCCACCTTCCCAGCCCTGAGCTTCATTTGTGTAAGGCTGGCACTCTACCACTTGAGCCATAGCGCCACTTCCAGTGGTTTTTGTTTTTGTTTTTTTGGTTGGTCATGGGGCATGAACGCTGGGCCTTGGTGCTGTCCCTCAGCTCTTCAGCTCAAGTCGAGCGCTCTACCACTTGAGCCCACAGTACAACTCCCGGTTTTCAAGTGGCTTATTGGAGATAAGAGTTTCACGGACTTTCCTGCCCAGGCTGGCTTTTGAACTTAGATCCTCAGATCTCAGCCTCCTGAGTAGCTAGGATTATAGGCGTGACCCACTGGCATCCGGCTGGCACTTTTTCTGTTTATGTGGTACTGATAAATTGAACCCAGAACTTCATGGATGCTAGGCAAGCATTCTACCACAAAGCCACATTCCCAGCCTTGTTGCACATTTTTTATAGACCTCCATTTTCTTTTTCAGAATGCTAACTCAGTTTGAATTACACATTGTCTGTCTCCCTTGCTATAATAAAAGCTATATGAACACAAGAACTGTGGCTGTTTTTAAACATTACTGTTGCTTGCCTCATTGACTACTTAGTGAAAGAATGAATGAGTATGCATTACATATAGTTTTTTAAAACTACTTTTTTTGTGTATGATGCTGGTCCTGGAGCTTGAACTCGTTGTCTAGATGCTGTCCGTGAACTTTCTTTGCTCAAGAGCACTCTACCACTTGAGCCACAGCTCCACTTTCAGCTTTTTAGTGGTTAAAATTGGAGAATAGTCTCACAGACTTTCCTGCCTGGGCTGGCTTTGAACTGTGATCCTTAGATCTCAGCCTCTTGGGTTTAGTAGCTAGGATTTCCTGACCACCACAGCAGTGACCTCATCATACATCAGCTTTGGAAATCTCTGTCTATGAGAGGAGAGTGAAAAAGGCAAACAACTTTCTTAGTGTTATTATGGACTAATTTTTACTTGTAGACCCCTTGAAAAGGGTCTTGGACCATCTGTGGTTGTACCACACATAATTTGAGAGCTGTTGTCCTCGCTGGTACAAGTGATTAATATGTGTTGACTGAATTAGAAACAGTGTAAGATAGAGAGCTCAGTGGAGTGTTAAGTTTTGGGGGATGGCTATTTCAAGTAGGGCAGTTGTTAAGAGCTCTAGCACTCAAGAAAGAAAGACAATTGCCAGGGGCTGGTGGCTCATGCCTGTAATCCTAGCTAGTCAGGAGGCTGAGATCTGAGAATTGCGGTTCAAAGCCAGCCGGGGCAGGAAAGACCGTGAGACTCCTATCTCCAATAAATCACTAGAAAACCAGAAGTGGTAGAGCGCTCGCCTTGAGCTGAAGAGCTGAGGGACAGCGCCCAGGCCCAGAGTTCAAGCCCCATGACTGACAAAATAAAAAAAAAAAAAAAGAAAAGAAAGACAATTTAGGGAATTTTTGCTAGTCTTTTTAAGTTGGTAATACGTTAAAAAAAAAAAAAAAAAAAGCTAGGTGCCAGTGGCTCCTAGCTACTCAGGTGGAAAACATAATTCATGAGAAAGTTTACTGAAAGTTATTCTGATCTGTTCTAGAATCTAAAAGTTTCGAACATTTTTATCAGAAACCTAAGAAAAAAGACAGAAAAGATTACACTCAATAGACTATGATGTATGTAATCCCAGGGAGGCAGGGACTGGGAGAATTGTGGGTCTTGTCTAACCTGGGCAAAAAGATCATGAGATCACATCTCAACCAATAAAAAGCTGGCTCACATCAGCTAAGCAGGAGAGTCACAGTCCAGGCTAGTCTGGGCATAAATGTGATATCCTATGTCATAAATAAAGCAAAAAAGGTCTAGGGGAGAATGGTAGAGCATCTGCCTAGCAGGCATGAGGCCTGAGTTCAAACCCTCGTACTGCCCCCCCAAGACCCCCCAAACCTCAAAGCCAGCTTTCCTTAAGTAGCAGGCATTATAACACAGAAGTTACTGAATAAATATATGAATGTTTACCTATGGATGGATTCACAATACTTTATTAATTTCCTTTTCACTCCAAATTGATAATTGATGATTTTGATATTTCAGATTCGCTACATTTCACAAACACAAGGCCTGCCAGCTGAATATCTTCTCAGTGCTGGAACGAAAACAACCAGGTTTTTCAACAGAGATCCTAATTTGGGATACCCACTGTGGAGGCTTAAGGTCTGTCTTCCCACTGCACTGCCCGTTCACATACTGCCACCCCCATTTTTTAATTCAGGCTTTAGTTGTTAAATCCTTGACTTGGAAGAGAAGGAGGAAAAATTACTTCACTGTACTCATTGATTCTTGGTTAAAGCAAGATAATTAGCCAGGCACTGGTGACTCACACCTGTAATCCTAGCTTCTCAGAAGGCTGAGATCTGAGTATGGTGGTTTGAAGCCAGCAGAACAGGAAGGTCCATGAGAATCTCCAGTTAATCAGCAAAAAGCTGTCAATGGAGTTGTGGTACCAGCCTTGAACACAAAAGCCCAGGGATGGTGCCAGACCCTGAGTTCAAGCCTCAGAACCAGTACAAACAAAACAAAACCCAAGATAACTAAGTGCTGACTCAGTTAGCTGAAGTTTATGTGCTTAGAACCAGAAGTTGCAGGGGGAGGATGGGACAGGTAATGGAGGATAGTGTTCACAGTTAAGTGAAATTTAGTAATGACTATTTTAGAGCCTTCTCAGTAAACATAAAAAAAGAACTGAATAGTCTACTTCCCCACATTCAGGCTTTACATGTTTCCTTGCAGCAAGTACCTACTTTTTACTTCTGCACTTCTTGATTTAACTTGAGAAATCTCTGAGTAATTTGATTGTCTGTGGCTCTGCCTCTGAACCTGCTGAGCTATAAGCATTGACCTTATCAATTCATTTCAAAGAAATTTTAAGAGAAAGATGGCAATGTGCCTCTTCCCCTGACTTGCTTCAGGAACTGTGTGGCATCGCGGCTTCATGTTTATTTGTGTCACTGTTGAAAGGTGGTCAGGTATCAAGGACACATGTGGCTCAAGTGTTCTGGTTATAATCTGTTTCATCATCGGTTGGCAAGATGATGACACTTATCTCTTTGTGTTCCAACTTTAATTTAGACTAAAATATGGAAATAACATGCATATTTTGTAGACACCTGAAGAACATGAATTAGAGACTGGCATAAAATCGAAAGAAGCTCGGAAATACATTTTTAACTGCTTAGATGACATGGCACAGGTAAGAATGGTGGGTTCAGAAGGCAAGACGTCTATATTGTTCTCCAGTCATGCATTTCTGTTGGCGATACTAAAGACAGACTTAGTTTGTTGTCTTTTTTGTTTGTTTCCAGTTTGAAAGAAAAAGCACATTGGTATTCTGCCATGTATTATTAGAACACCTGAGCCCTAATAATAAGAATTAGATGTCAATAATCCTAGTACTGCTCAGAAATCTGAAATGCTTTTTAGTACTGGCATAAAACTTGCAATTTTCAGGGTGGGAATGTGACTTAGTGGTAAAGTGCTTGCCTAGCATGATCAAAGCTCTGGCTTTGATTCCTCAGTACCACATAAACAGAAAAAGCCAGAAGTGGCACTGTGGCTCAAGTGGTAGAGTGCTAGCCTTGAGCAAAAGAAGCTGAGGGATAGTGCCCAGGCCCTGAGTTCAAGCCCCAGGACTGACAAAATAAATAAATAGGTTAAGGTTTTCCACATTTTGGAGCATTTATATTTAGGTATTATAGATCTCTGCTCAGTTGGTAATTTTGCTGATATTCTTTATTTATTTTGATTGGTTGGTTGGTTGGTTGTGGGGCTTGAACTCTGGGCTTGGGTGCTATCCCTCAGCTCTTGAGCTCAAGCTCCCTACCACTTGAGCCACAGCACCACTTCTGCTTTTTAATTTGTTTATTTTTTCCAGTCCTGGGGCTTGAGCTCAGGGCCTGGGCACTGTCCCTGAGCTTCATTTGCTCAAGGCTAGGACTCTACCACTTGAGCCACAGTACCACTTTCCAGCTTTTTTTGTGTGTATGTGGTACTGAGGAATGGAACCCAGGGCTTCATGTATGTCAGGCAAGTACTCTACCCCTAAGCCACATTCCCAGTCCCTCTACTATTATTAATGTTTAGGTATACAAAGAAGTTATAATTCCATAAGTCAGGTTTATAAGCGCAGTGCTTCTTAACTATGTCACCCCTTCCATTGTTCCTGGGCCAATATTTTAAAATCCAAAAGCTGTGAATTCTGAAGTACTCCTGGTCCCAAGCATTTCAGATGAAAGGATATTCAACTTGTATATATTTCGCTGTTCTTGTTACATATCAATATTTTAAAATGTTCTTTTATAAGTTTCTTTCTTGTCCCTTTTTTTTGAGGGGGGGGGGTCTGGTTGTGAGGCCTGAACTCTGGGCCTGGGCACTGTCCCTCAGCTCTTCAGCTCAAGGCTAGCGCTCTACCACTTGAACCACAGTGCCACTTCCGGCTTTTTTCTTTTTTGCTTATGTGGTGCTGAGGAATCGAACCCAAGGCCTCAGGCATGCAAGGCAAGCGCTCTACACTGAGCCACCTTCCCAGCCCTCTTGTCCCATTTTTGTCTACTAAATAAGTAGTTGCTTAATAGCTAACATTTAATGATAGTGCTTATATTTCAGATTCAGTTTAAACATGTTGCACTAATGTTTTCAACAACAGAAAGTTACATTTATGTAGTAACAGTTGTTTTTGCTTAACTTGTTTGTTCCAAATTTTTAATGTCAGAAATTTCTTCATCTTTATTCTACCTCTTAGTATACAAA
This sequence comes from Dipodomys merriami, assembly GCF_024711535.1. Taxonomy (NCBI): domain Eukaryota; kingdom Metazoa; phylum Chordata; class Mammalia; order Rodentia; family Heteromyidae; genus Dipodomys; species Dipodomys merriami. The sequence continues at coordinate 38,514,456 of NW_027206290.1, forward strand.
ACATTTCCTCCTGTGAAAATCATTATACTGTTGTAAAATGAATTTTCATTGCTTAAATGCTGACCAAAAATTACTTTAATTCCTCCTTTTGGAGAGAAAAGCAGATACAGTAAGTCCGTAATCTGCTCTTTAAGCTTAGATGAAGAAATAAAACGTTTCTGAATCTTCCTTGGAAGGTCAATATGTCTACAGACCTAGAGGGAACGGACATGCTGGCAGAGAAAGCTGATCGAAGAGAATACATTGATCTGTTAAAGAAAATGTTAACAATTGATGCAGATAAGAGAATTACTCCTCTGAAAACTCTCAACCATCAGTTTGTGACAATGACTCATCTTCTGGATTTTCCACATAGTAATCAGTGAGTACAGTATGTGGCTTTGATTTGTGTATCCATCTTATAAATGGACTGTCTGGTTAACAGCCTTGGTGCATAACTGGCTCACTGGTGCTTGTCTTTCTTTTTTTTTTTTTTTTTTTGCCAGTTGTGGGGCTGAACTCTGAGCCTAGACACTGTCCCTCAGCTCTTCAGCTCAAGGCTAGCACTCTACCACTAGAACCACAGCACCACTTGTGGCTTTTTCTGCTTTATGTAGTGCTGAGGAATTGAACCCAGGGCCTCATGCATGCAAAGGCAGGCACTCTACCACTGAGCCACCTTCCTAGCCCTGATGCTTATCTTTCTCATTTAAAGAAAAAACAAAAACAAAAACATGAGATTAAGAGTTAGATATCGGGGCTGGGAAGGTGGCTCAGTGGTAGAGTGCTTGCCTCACATGCATGAGGCCCTGGGTTCAACTCCTCAGTACCACATGAGCCGAAAAAGCAGGAAGTGGCGCTGTGGCTAAAGCACTAGCCTTGAGCTGAAGAGCCGAGAGACAGCTCCCAGGCCTAGTGTTCAAGCCCCACAACTGACCCCCCCAAAAAAATTAGATATCTTTTTTTCCCCCGATTTTAATGATTACAAAAACCCCTCTCATTTTTTCTGAAAGTGCTTAGAAAATAATAAACTTTGAAACCAGTGCCTGTGCTCAGTGCTTGTAATTCTAGCTACTCAGGAGGCTTAGAATAAGAGGATTGCATATTGAGGCTAGCCTGGACAGAAAACCTCAAGACCCCTTTCTCAACAAAATAGTTGGATGAATGTGAGCCTATTAGTCTAGCTTTGTGGAAGGCTTGTAGAATCGTAGAAGGATTGTAGTTCAAAGCCAGCCCAGGCAGGAAAGTCTTGAGAGATTCCATCTTCAAAATAACCAGTGAAAAGCCAGGTTGGAAGCATGTCTGAGTGGTAGTGTGCCAGCTGAACAGGCATCAGCCAGTGCCAGGCTTAAGTTCAAATTCCAGCACTAGCAAAATTAATACATAACTTTGATCCATTTTTATCTTGAATTATTTCCAGTTTAAATTTGAATATTCACTTAACCAATCTTTCATCTCATTTTCAGTGTTAAGTCTTGTTTCCAGAACATGGAGATCTGTAAGCGGAGGGTTCACATGTATGATACAGTGAGTCAGATCAAGAGTCCCTTTACTACTCATGTTGCACCAAATACAAGCACAAATCTAACCATGAGCTTCAGCAACCAGCTCAATACAGTGCATAATCAGGTATTCAGTAAATGGTTTTGCCTCGTGGATGGGATAGAAAGGAGTGAGGGTGCAGGCATGATAAAGAAGACACCTGTGTTCAGATGATCTTCCTGTTAAGAACTTTCTGTCTGACACAAGTGATAGAAAATTGAGTGGAATGTCATGTGCTGACAACAATTAAATACAGAGGCTTAATCCATGACTTCATAAGTCTTAAACATAGTCATATAACTGAGGTCTTAAATTCCTTATTACTTGCTCCTAATTGAATGACATTCTTTTTCCCTGTTAGGAGAAGGATTTTATATCTCATCACTTAATTGAAAGATACTTAAAACAGTTATCTTTAAGGGTAGTTTTACATTTTAAAATAATTATTTTCAAGGGTAAATTTACATTTGTTTGCTAATAATTTGAGGCTTATTTTTGAAGATGCAAGCTTCCCAATTTCTCAGTTTGTTGTACTTAAAAAAAAATCATATTGTTCTATCCAGCAGTTTATTATGTAGAAATCATAGATAACTACCACTAGTACAGTAACAAAAGAATAGCCATTTGTTACTTTTTGCTTATTTGACTTTATAGTATGCCTTACATTTATGGATTGGGAAAAGTTCTAAGTGGAGAGGTATTTCAGATAGTTACTGTTACATTTTTAAACCTAGTCCTAATTTTTTCTGGGTAGATTCTGTATATGTAAAGATATTGTCTTATCTCTGGCTGTGTGAAAATACCATCCTTTTGTTTTTAGGCCACTGTTTTAGCTTCCAGTTCTACTGCAGCAGCTGCTACTCTTTCTCTGGCTAATTCAGATGTCTCATTGCTAAACTACCAGTCAGCTTTGTATCCGTCTTCTGCTGCTCCGGTCCCTGGAGTTGCCCAGCAGGGTGTGTCCTTGCAGCCCGGAACCACCCAAATTTGCACTCAGACAGATCCATTCCAGCAAACCTTTATTGTATGTCCACCTGCTTTTCAAAGTAAGTAGTGAGACTCTTGTATTATGTAATATGACATTGGGCCTACTGTTCTAGGCAGATCTAGTGGTTTAGTTTTGATCTCTGACCAGTTAAACTCTGCCTCTGATGTTTACGGTAACTGGAACTGTGTGATAATCACAAAGTAGATTTTTCCTTTTTACACGGTAATTTCTCTATGATTACTATAGAAACTCAGTGTCTCTTCCCTTACCTGAATTACCAGTTACCAGGTTTTTGTTTTTCTTTTTCTTTCCTTTCCTTTCTTTCTCTTTCCTTCTTTCTTTCTTTTCTTTCTTTCTTTCTTTCTTTCTTTCTTTCTTTCTTTCTTTCTTTCTTTCTTTCTCTCTCTTTCTTTCTTTCCTTCCTTCCTTCCTTCTTTTCTTTCTTCCTATACATTGAGGCCTTCTGTTAATACAAACCTTGAATTAAACATGTATAATCTATCTCAGTATATAGAATATATATACATCTTAAAAATTTGGTTGTGTGCTAGGCCTTGTGGTTCAAAGCCTGTAATTCTAGCTACTTGGGAGATCACAGTTCAAGGCCAGCTGTATCATATAAGTTCTTTGCTTGTTTGTTGGTCCTGGTGCTTGACCTCAGGGCCTGGGCACTGTCCCTGAGCTTTTTTGCTCAAGGCTGTAGCATTTTACCATTTTGAGCCACATTGCTACTTCCAGTTTTCTGGTGGCTAATTGGAGATCATCTCACAGACTTTTTCTCAGGTAGCTAGGATTACAGGTGTATACCACAGTGCCCAGCTCATATACATTATTGATACTCCATCTCAGCTAATGTCTGGGCATGATGGTGCATACCCATGATTCCAGGTACAAAGGAAGAAAAATGTCTGGGTGCGTTGTTGTGCCCTACCATCCCCAGTGACATGGGGATGTACGAGAAGGAGGATCACAACCCAGGCCTACCCAGGCATAAAGTAAGACCCTACCTCAAGAATAACCAGTGCCAAATGGGGATAGAGGCATGGCTCACATAGAAGAGGACTTGTCTGGCAAGTGTAAGGACCTGAATTCAGTCCCTAGTAGTAGGGGAAAAAATGTTTAAAAGCAGAATTGTTAAATATTGAATCGAATTTCCTATCATTATCTTTTAAGATAAAATTATGCCCCATTTAAAAATTTATTCTAAAATGTAAAAGTCACGCTGAAGAATGTAGAAATCTTTTAAGTTACTTTCAATAAGAAAGATCATGACATAGTGATCTGGAAAGTTCTACAGGCTGGCATGCTTATGTGGGATAGACTTTAGGAATATCTGCTTCAGCTCACAAATCATATTATTCCTATAAACTCTATCAACAGAGGAAGAAAATAGCTGAAGAAAGAGGGTATGACCCAATGTGTTTCATTCGGTAGTAATTTTACATTCTCATTTTATTATTATTGTTCTGTAATTCAGTCTGTTTAGTTTCTTTTTTTTCCTGAAATACAGGAAGGTTAAATTACTTTGTAGATTTTTTCTGATGACACTTTGTGAACGTTAATACAAGGCCTGGTGCTCACACACATACAAGGGAGACAGGCTGGAGGCCAGTCTGAGCTATACAGCAAGGCCCTGTTCCTTTAAAAAAAGAAAAACAAATAAATAAGGAAAAGAATAAAAGGTCAATCTCAATGGGAATAAATTGGGTTTCAGGCTTCTTATATATAGCTTTCATCGAAGTAGGTAGCATTTTTATCTTTTTACTTCAGTTACTTGTTGATTGTGACTCTCTTGTTTGTTTGGTTTCTGACAGAGTCGGAGCAAGCAGAAGGAAGTGAGGGTCTGGGGGAGACTGAGAGATTACCGGGAGGCCAGGAGAGCGGTAGCCATGTAAACCAGGGAGAGACCACAGGGCGAGCGGAGGAGCAGATTCAAAATCCGTAAATGCAAACTTAGCTTCGCTTACCAAATTATCTTTAATGTATGCTTTATAGTAGTAAAACTCTATACGTTGGGTCATCAGATTTTGAAGGATTCTTCCACTGAATTTAGAAAATTAGTCTTCCCTACCTTTTCCAAAGTGAATTACATTGGAATAGTTTTCATATGTGGGACCCTGATATTTTCCTTTAGTAAACCAAAATAAACAGGTAGGGGGAGCATGGGATAGTCCCTTTTGATAAGAACTAGGTAAGTATAAACTTTGGAAAGGTCCTACTACCTCCCCCCTCCCCGTCTAGAAGTATAAATAACCTCTGAGGAGCTAGTAGAGCTCCTCTAAGCACTGGTGGCTTGCCTGTAATACTAGCAACGCAGTAGGCTGAGATCTGAGGATTTCAGTTTGAAGCTAGCTCAGGTGGACAAGTCCTTGAGACTCATCTCCAGGTAACCACCAAAAAGTGGGAAGTGGAGTTTAAGTCCTAGCATCAAAGGGAAAAAAATAATTTTTTTCAAACAAAAGGGAGGTTTGAAGTGACAGTGGTTGTGATGATACCTGATAATATCACTACTTGCCAAATAGTGTTTTAAATACTTTCACATGTGTTAACATATTCTTCCAAGCAACCATTATCCCCAGTTCCTAAAGGACAAAATCCTCCTGTGCTTAAAGTAATTTGACTATTTACTCAAGACAGTGATTAGCACCTCTCCCCCCACTGGGGCTTACCATGAGTCACTTGCGGTATTATTCCATACTTTAAGGAACTGTATCTTGCCAGCCCCTCCAAGTGCTGATGTCTTCTGAGTTGCCACTTTCCTTTCCTCCTCTTCCTCTACAGATGCTGGCACTGGAGGACACAGTCCTCCTTAGGCCTCACCAAGTGGCTTAAAGGACTATCAATAAAACAGCTCAGCCTTCTGGGAGAGCCTTCCCAAAGTACTGTTATTCTTTGTTTCCAGCTATGGTGGAAAAAGGCCTAGTTTAACCTAGCTCTGTGCCTGTGGCTTAGCCTACATAACTGTAGTCTCCTTTATAGGTCATACTAATTCCAGTTGACCAAAATAGACATACATTTTGTAGAGTGGCAGCTATTCTTGTATATTTGTCCCCTTTCACTTTTGTCACTCTGGGAGTCGTAAATTTGCTTTTCTAGCCAACATTGCCTCCTGACCTCCTCCATCCTGACCTCTTGAGGTCAGGATACTGTCCCTGTGTCCTAGGAATGCATACAAGATTTTAGGTTGTATTGCTTAGGTCTGCATGGCTGGCAACCTTTACATCTTATCCAGACTCATGCCCCCCCCCCCCCCCCCCCGTGGGGCCTAAACTCTGGGCCTGGGCAATGTCCCTCAGCTCTTCCGCTCTGTGAGCGCTCTACCACTTGAACCACAGCACCACTTCCGGCTTTTTCTGTATATGTGGTGCTGAGGAATTTGAGCCACCTTCCCAGCTCCCTTATCCAGACTTTAAAATTTATTGTTAAATTACTCACAAAATACTGATGTGCAAAATTGGGAAACTAGCTTGCTGGAAAAAGCAAGTTTATACATTACACATTTGATTTATACATTATACTCCTTTGATACCTCTATAGTAATAGTAAGAGAAAGTAAGCTGGATGTGATAGTGCCTGCCTATAATTGTGGTACTCGGGAAGCTGAGATGGGAAGACCTTGAGTTCAAGACTAGTCTGAGTACATAGTGAACCTTGTCAGATAGAGAGAAAGAGAGAAAAGAAGCTTAGAAAATGTCACTGATGCAGTCTTCTGAATAAAATGTTTGCCTCTTCACTATACAAAATGTGTTAGCGAAATTAAAGAGGATTAGAAGAAACAGAAACTTAAATTCTCCAAATTGAAAGTTTTGAAAGGGTAGGTATAGGAGAAAACTTCAAAGGCCCTCTTTTTTTAAGTCTTGGTAAAAACAAAGAGCTGGTTGAGTGAGCCATGGTGGCTCATGCCTATATTCCTAGCTACTCAAGAGGCTGAGATCTGAGGATCACGGTTCAAAACTAACACAGCCAGGAAACTGTGCAAGACTCCAATTAACCAGCAAAAAGCCAGAAGTACAGCCGTGGCTCAAGTGGTAAAGTACTAGCCTTGAGCTAAAGGGCTCAGGGATAGCACCTAGGCCATGAGTTCAAGCCTCAGGACTGGCACAATACATAAGTAAATAAATACAAGAGCTATGCTGAACCCCCTTTTCCTAGTTTGAGGTTCCTATTTGTAAGAATTTATAATAGATACCTCTATCTTATAGGAATTTATTCAGCATTTATCCCAGGAGCATAGCAAATTAAAAATATAAATAAAATATGGTCACTGTTTTCAAAGGCAGCAAAGACTTTTTCCATTTTCTTAGCTGCTCTTTAACCATAAGAGAACTATATCAGAAAGCTACCACTGACAAAAGCAGATTTCCATAACCCAAAAAGTATATTTATCTTTCATTTTCTGCAGGTTAAAGATAGTATGACTAACGTTTGAACTTGGTTGAAGTTTTTTGAGGAGACAAAACATCCTTTAAAGTATTCTCAATAGCTGGGTGCTGGTGGCTCACACCTATATTCCTAGCTACTGAGGAGGCTGAGATCTGAGGATAGAGGTTCAAAGCTAGCCTGGGCAGAAAAGTCCCTGTGATAACTCTTATTGCCAATAAACTACCCAAAACCAAGAAGTGGTGCTGTGGCTCAAGTAGTAGAATGCTAGCCTTGAACACAAAGAAGCTCAGGGACAGTGCCCAGCCCCTGAGTTTAAACCCCACAACCCTTCCCCCCCCAAATCTGAACAAAAGGGTAATTTAGATTGCAAATTCAACTGTCTAATTTTAAAGTTATGGGGCTGGGAAGGTGGCTCAGTGGTAGAGTGCTTGCTTTGCATGCATGAGGCCCTGGGTTTAATTCCTCAGCACCACAAAAGCAGAAAAAGCTGGAGGTAGCACTGTGGCTCAAGTGGGAGAGTGCTAGCCTTGAGCTGAAGAGCTGAGGACAGTGCCCAGGCCCAGAGTTAAGGCCTCACCACTGACAAAATAAACAAGCAAATAAATAAAGTTATAATTATGTTCAAGTCTATTTTTAGTAGATAACAATTTGAAAAAGCACTTAGGCACTCCTCCCCAATGAACTAAAAGGTAAATATCATACTACTTGAAGGGATAGATAGATAGATAGATAGATAGATAGATAGATAGATAGATAGATAGATAGATAGATTGTTAGACAGATCATTAGATCTGATAGATGGGATGGTTATTGTGTTTTAAATTGTGTAACATTAAAATGAAAGTTCCTTCTGGGCACTGGTGGCTCACACCTTCTAATCCTAGCTACTCAGGAAGCTGAGATCTGAGGATCATGGTTCAAAGCCAGTCCAGCCAGGAAAGTCTGTGAGATACTTATCACCACTCAACTACCAAAATGAAAGCCAGAAGTGGAGCTGTGTCTCAAGTGGTTGAGTACTAGCCTTGAGCAAAAGAAGCACAGGCTCAGTGCCCAGACCCTGGGTTTAAGCCCCAAGACTTGTGCATGGACAAGTGTGCACACCCACACCCACAGACACACACAAAACTGAGAATTCCCTACAGTCAGCCCTCCCTGTGTCAGATGTCTTTACATTTGGCTAACTGATAGAACCAAGTTACCTTTTCTTAACTTAAGATTTCTGACTGAAGCTCCTTTGTCTGGAGTGTCTGAAACTAAAACCTGAGCAGTAAAAAAGGCTGAAAACAAAAAACAAAATGATCCTCAGACCCAGCAAAGCAGTTTACCAATGATGTTTTTTTTCCCTGACAGCTGGGCTACAAGCAACAACAAAGCATTCTGGATTCCCTGTGAGGATGGATAATGCTGTGCCAATTGTACCCCAGGCGCCAGCTGCTCAGCCACTGCAGATCCAGTCTGGAGTGCTCACCCAGGTAAAAGCCAGAATGGTATTGCTGAAGCACTTGGAAAACAGACACTTTGTTTTAGAATATGGTATTTGCTTTGACTATAAAATCTTTCTTGGTTCTGACTCAGTGGTCTTAAAATGCAACATTACAATGTAACAGTATACTCATTGCTTCATTACTACAACTCCCTGTGTCTCCCTCAGATTGACAGGGATAGGTAATATCCAGATGCTGAGAAAGGGTCATCTGACTAAGTTTACTCTTAACGTTATGGAATCAGGTCCCCTACCTCTAGATATCTTAAAGATACAGTATACATGCAGCACTTTTTATTCTAAAAGCAAGGCTCCACTATTGCCTCTCATTGTCTGTTTTGCTTTCAGTGGAGAGGCTAAGTCACATCAGGAAGTCACCATTTCTTCATTCCTTGTTGAACTAGGCTGTAATAAGCTTTACGCTGTCACACTTGCCAGATGATTGAGAAACTAAGACAGTAGAGAAAAACCATGCAAGATTTATAATAGCAAGTATACATTATAAATTCTATATGTAAATGTTTGTAGCCCAGAAACATACAAGAAATACAAAAATCTTATTTTGTGAGTTCTGTCCCAGAACAGATTCTCTGGGTCTGGCCCAAGAAAGATTCTATACTCTTTGCTTTAGGCCATGGATGTTTGACCTAGTGAACTCAAGCTGTGCAGTGAGGGGGAAGAGGTTTGTACGTCTTAGGTGATTTGAATTAACTTTGATGGTAATAACATGGGGTCTGAGGACCCTTCTGAATCCAGATGACCTGCCTCAGTGTTTGTCTCACTCACCTGCCTAATCTACATTTCAGGGAAGCTGTACACCACTAATGGTAGCAACTCTCCACCCTCAAGTAGCCACCATCGCACCGCAGTATGCGGTGCCCTTTACCCTGAGCTGCACAGCCGGCCGGCCGGCGCTGGTTGAACAGACCACTGCTGTACTGGTAATTCCCTCACTTGACTGTGTTACTAACGGGGTTTCTTTGTTTTCTTTCTTTTTTAATTTTTCCTGTTCGTTATTGTTCTGTTCTTCTGGTTTTCTCATTTTAAAAAAGTAGCTTAGTCTTGCAGAGGGCATGGAAGCATGAGCCATCTTGTGGCTGTGTTCTTGCTGCATCTTCAGTGTCACACTGCTCCACCCCAACGTTGGCTGAAGCACGGGTTGGTGTTCAGTCTGGCTCTGTCAGGAGCCAGACCCCTTGATTCTTCTTTGCCAGCCAGAGTGGTGAAGCTCTTGATTTAGCCTCAGAAGAGCCTCAACACTGTTCCCCATTTTCTGCCCTCTTATGCCCTCTATGGTCCTTCAGAAGGAAGGAAATGGCCTTAGTTTGACTGGCAAACAGCCCAGATGTCCAAAAACTGAACTCCTTGTCAAGTTAGCTTTTTAATTTTCCCATTGTTTTAAGCTTCTAAAACTCTGTGCATGTGGAAATTTTAAGATGCTCTTAATTCTTTATTGGTTAACATCTATCTTCCTTCTGTAAACACATGAAGATAGGTCTTTTTGGCACTCATAATCAGTGGCAACTTCTGTCTCCCATGAAAAGTTGTTCCCTTTAGAATATAGTTCAAGTTGCTAATGAACATTAAAGGAGAACTCAATTCTTTGGATTTAAAGAACCAATATGAAGAGCCAATGCAGTCTCTTCTACTGAAATTTTCTGGGAGAAGTCATTGAGTAGCACTGCAGTTGTAGTAGCATCAGACTTGGAGAAAGAAAAAACAAATGAACAGGACTTTGAGGTATATCTCAGCAGTTGTAAGCGCCAGAGTGAGTTTTGGATGTGTTTTATTTAGGGGACTTAGAATTGTTTATTGCATATTTTAACATTTCATTATTTGAGATTTAAAATTAAACATTTGAAAACCTGATGAATATTATTGAATCCTTCAGAAAATAGTTTTGGACTTTAGTTATGTCTGAAGTACTTGTGAGTGGAAAATACTTGCTTTGTATTTAAAAGTCTACGCCACCTCCACGTGAATTTCCTCATGAGCATTAATTTTGAGGGCTGGGAGTCAGACAGAATCCATCTTGTTTTATCCAAGCCACTGTTTTCTCCTTGCTTATCTATAGTTTTGAGGTTTGAGATGTTAGTTGACACCTTTCCTTTGCTGTTTTTCTTAAGTTTGCACTAGCCATTTGCTAAGCTTTGCATATTTTTGTTCTTCCTCTGTCAAAGCAGTTCGTCGCTTGGAACGCCAGATTTCTGCCTCACGTGGGAATGTTATTTCTTGCTTTGTATTAAACTACATGCTTTGTCTTGTGCAGGTGTTGGCTTATGGAAAGACGCATGGTGTGACTTAACATACCTCTCTTATTTTCTGTTTTGTTTTGTTTTGTTTTAAATTCTGCATATGGTAACAGACCTGTTTGCAGTTTCTCTGCTTGGAAGGCTTCTTGTTTGGAACCAGTACTTGTTACAAGTGGATCTGTTACTTGCAGAAATATTTTTAAGAGTGTGTTGATGGCCTTGCTGTTTGAAATCTATGAAACAACCATATGTGCTCAAGTATTGTGGGCAGTTACACTGCCGGATTCAAGTTTAAAAAGAAAATGTGCCTTTTTTTTTTTTTTTTCAGAAAACACCACAATTTCTGTAAGAAGTATTAAAAAAAGTATTTATTGCTTTGTTTCTTTTTTTTGGCCAATCCTGGGGCTTGAACTCAAGGCCTGGGCACTGTCCTAAAGCTTCTTTTGCTCAAGGATAGCACTCTACCACATGAGCCATAGCACCATCTCCAGCGTTTTCTGTTTAGGTGGTACTAAGGAATCAAACCCAGGGCTTCATGCATGTTAGGCAAACACTCTACCACTAAGCCACATTCCTAGCCCAGTTTTTTTTTGTTTGTTTGTTTTTTTGGTGCAGGGTTTTTCGCTCAAGGCTAGCATGCTCTACCACTTGAGCCACAGCTCCACTTCCAGCTTTTTGCTGGTTAATTGGAGATAAGAGTCTCATGGACTTTCCTGCATAGGCTGGCTTCAAACCACAATCTTTAGATCTCAGCCCTCCTGAGTAGTTAGGATTACTGGCCTGAGCCACCAGTACCTGGCTGTTGCTCTGTCTTTAGCAAGTGGCATTGCTTATTTAAAACCAGAAGTGATGTATTTTCTTTTTTTTTTTGGGGGGGGGGGTCCAGTCGTGGGGCCTGAACTCTGGGCTTGGGCGCTGTCCCTCAGCTCTTCAGCTCAAGGCTAGCGCTCTACCACTTGAGCCACAGCGCCACTTCCGGCTTTTTTCTTTTTGCTTATGTGGTGCTGAAGAATCGAACCCAGGGCCTCAGAGGCATGCAAGGCAAGCGCTCTACCACTGAGCCATCTTCCCAGCCCCGTGATGTATTTTCTTATCGTGATTAGTTTTTATATGAAAGCATGTTTCCAGAAAGGATACATAAAACAGTTTTACATAACTGTTAAAAATAATATTATGCTTTCTGCCTCTATTTTTTAAATACTTAGCTGGTTGCCTCAATTTTTCATTCTGTCATAGGTCTGTAAATGTTGGTGTTAGCTTTCTTTTTCTTTTTTTTTTTTTGGGGGGGGGGTCTGGTCGTGGGCCTGAATTCTGGGCTGGGGCGCTGTCCCTCAGCTCTTCAGCTCAAGGCTAGCGCTCTACCACTTGAGCCACAGCGCCACTTCCGGCTTTTTTTTCTGCTTATGTGGTGCTGAGGAATGGAACTCAGGGCCTCATGCATGAAAGGCAAGCACTCTACCACTGAGCTACCTTCCCAGCCCCTGTGTTAGCTTTCTTTTGCTGGCACAAAACTGTTTGCCAAAGGGCTTTGCCTTTGGTCATCTTGGCTCCGTTTTCTACCCTTTTAAACAAGGGAAGAGTTGCACCTTATGTTTTATGGGTGCGATTGACCTGCTGTCTTAGATGATTGGCGCTCAAATATTAGCATTTTTCTTTTTTAATAGCAGGTATGTTTTCTTAACTTTCTAGGGCTGTATTTTACAGTTTTACAAAGATAAACTCCAGTGTTTAACTAGAGTTTGCCTCTGAATTTTCTCTTTACAGTTTAATAGAAACTCTTACCTGTTAAGGACCTTTGTTTCTTGTAGTGTGCTGATACTCAGGTTATGGAAATGGCCAAGAGCAAGTAGTATGCTCTACCTTCTTGTAACACTTAACAGCCATGCGCTCCTCTGACCTTTCTTTGTCTCTGCAAGTTAACAATCTACAAGCAACTTTTTTATAAAAGATATTTTCTTTCATCTTAAAAGCAGAAGAAAAAGTCAACTATGAATCAAGTCTGGGTTTGTGTGTGTGTGTTTTGTTGCAGCAAGCTTGGCCTGGAGGAACACAGCAAATCCTCCTGCCTTCAACGTGGCAACAGTTGCCTGGGGTGGCACTGCACAATTCTGTCCAGCCCACAGTGATTCCAGAAGCCATGGGTAGCAGCCAGCAGCTAGCAGACTGGAGGCAAGTGCCCTGTGTCTCTCTCTGAAACCTGCAAGTGCATATTGAGGGGGGGAGGATTTGGTGTGGAGAGACTAAGAAGAAAATAAATAAGAAATTTGTCTTTATTTAAAATTTTTTTTTTGGCAGGGGTGGGGGGGTGTTGGTTGGTTGTAGGGCTTGAACTCTGGGCCTGGGCGCTCTTCAGCTCTAGGTGAGCACTCTACCACTTGAGCCACAGTTCCACTTCCGGTTTTCTGGTGATTTATTGGAGATCAGAGTTTTTTTTGTTGTTTTGTTTTTTTTTGGGTCCGGTTATGGGGCCTAAACTCTGGGCCTGGGCGCTGTCCCTCAGCTCTTCAGCTCAAGGCTAGTGCTCTACCACTTGAGCCACAGCACCACTTCCAGCTTTTTTCTTTTTGCTTATGTGGTGCTGAGGAATCTAACCCAGGGCCTCAGGCATACAAGGCAAGCGATCTACCACTGAGCCACCTTCTCAGCCCCTGGAGATCAGAGTTTCATGGATGTTCCTGCCTGGGCTGGCTTTGAACCATGATCCTCAAATTTCAGCCTCCTGAGTAGCTAGGATTACAGGTGTGAGCCATCAGTGCCTGGCTATTTGAAATTCTTAAAATAAATAAATAAATAAGTGAATAAAAATAAAAAAAAATGAACTTGTATCCGGCTAGGAGATGGAATCATAAGAAACTTTAAGCCAGAGGCTGGTAGCTCATGCCTATAGTGTCAGCTACACAAGAGGCTAAGATCAGAGGATTTAGGTTCAAAGCCAGCCAGGCAGACAAGTTCATGAGACTCTTAGCTCCAACTAGCCAGCAGAATACCAGAAGTAGGGGTGTGACTCTAGTAGTAGAGCATCAGCCTTAAGTAGAAAAACCAAGCAAGAGCAGGAGGGCCTGAGTTCAAGCATCCATATCAACATCAAAGGAAAAAGAACTGAAACTTTTAAGTGTAGGAAAATAGGTTATAAATGTCAGGAATCATTTACTCTGTGTTTAAAGAAAGCCGTAAGTGATTAGAGAGGACAGAGTAAAATCCTGAAGCCTTACAAAATCCATGCTGCTGCTGTATTCAGCTGTTTTTTTTTTTTGTTGGTGGTGGGGCTTGAACTTTGGGCCTGAGCGCTGTCCTTCAGCTCTTCTTCAGCTCAATGCTAGCACTCTACCACTTGAGCCACAGGGCCGCTTCTGGTTTTCTGGTGGTTTATTGGAGATAAGAGTTTCACGGAGGGGCTGGGAAGGTGGCTCAGTGGTAGAGTGCTTGCCTTGCATGCGTGAGGCCTGGGAAGTGGCACTGTGGCTCAAGTGGTAGAGTGCTAGCCTTGAGCTGAAGAGCCGAGGGACAGCGCCCAGGCCCAGAGTTCAGACCCAGGACTGGACCCCTCCCCCCCCCCCCAAAAAAAAAAAAAAAAAAAAGAGTTTCACGGACTTTCCTGTCAGGGCTGGCTTTGAACCATGATCCTCAGATCTCAACCTCCTGAGTAGCTAGGATTATAGGCATGAGCCACCGGTACCTGGCTTGTATTCAGTTTTCCAAATCACTTTTAACACATGACTAGAACATTCGGTTGTCCTAATATTTCTTAAACTCCTGTTGCAGTCTGCTTCTCAATGGCTCTGGGACTCAATGCTTGTCTGTTTCTCTCCCTTGGTATAGGAATGCCCACTCTCATGGTAACCAGTACAGCACCATCATGCAGCAGCCATCCTTGCTTACTAACCATGTGGCCCTGGCGACAGCCCAGCCTCTGAATGTCGGGGTTGCCCATGTTGTCAGGCAACAGTCCAGTTCCCTCCCTTCCAAGAAGAATAAACCATCTGCTCCAATCTCCTCCAAGTAAGTCTGTGGTAGAACAGATGGTTAAAACTATGCCAGATTCCAAGACGGGATGCATAGCTCAGCAGTAGAGGGCTTACCTAGCATATACAAAAGCCCTGGGTTCAATCCCCAGCACTCTAAGAAAACAAAAACTGTGCCAGTTGCAGAGATCTGCTGTCCAGCATTTGTGATGTAGATACTGTTGTGATGTGCCAGTTGCAGAGATCTGCTGTCCAGCATTTGTGATGTAGATACTGTTGTGATGTAGATACTTTTGGTCTGAATCTGCAAAGCACCTGCTGAGTTGAGCAACAGCTCGTGAATGTCCATCCCAAATGTGTACTGGTTATAACCCCTCTCTCATGCACACTGGGTGTAGCCTTTCTCTTGGTGCCATTTTGAATCCAGGCCACCTTTATGATTTTTTCCCCCCTGCCTACCTAATAGAGTGAATTTCAAACCTCAGGTAAAATGTCCACAAAAATAAAATTTCCTTTTTTTTTTCTTCTTATCTCTGGAAACTATTATGTGAGTAGTTTATTATCAGAACCTTTATAGTTGTGTGTTAGCTTAATGGTTATGTAGAAAAGAATCAGCAAATTAGGGGACAATCTAGGGAAAAGATGTGCAATTTGAGGGCCTAAGGTCGAATGGTGTTGACTTGTAAACTTTTCCACAGACCTGCTGTGGATGTTCTGCCTTCCCAAGTCTGTTCCTTGGTTGGGGGCAGTCCTCTTCGCACTGCATCTTACCATTCCCTCATCCCCGTCCAAGATCAGCATCAGCCAATCGTCATTCCAGACACTCCCAGCCCCCCTGTGAGTGTTATCACTATACGCAGTGACACTGACGAAGAAGAGGACGGCAAGTATAAGCCCAGCAGGTAAGGCAGGTGAACAAGCATCTCTGTCTGTTGTCTGTGTTTCTTTTTACAAGGACAAAAAGAGGTATTTTGGCCAGGTGTTGATGACTCATATCTGCTAGCTCCTCAGGAAGCTAAGATGTGAGGATCAAGATTTGAAGCCAGATTGGGCAGATAAAATCTGTGAGATTCATATGTCCAATTAACCAGCAAAACACTCGAAGTGGAGGTTTGATTCAAGTGGTAGAGTGCCAGTCTTGAGCAAAAGAAGCCCAGCAAGAGCACAGGCCCTAAGTTCAAGCCCCATTTTAGACACACACACACACACACACACACACACACGCACGCACACGTACGTACGCACGCACGCACACACATACATATTTTGGAAGCATGATCTTGAATAAGTCAGTCCAAAATACTTAAGTTCCTGTAGCTGAGACTTGTAACGTTTTCTATAGTGTTTTACACTTATCATTACCTTAGAGAGAGGGGTTATATGAAGTTGATGGATTACTCTGCCTTGAAATTCACATTGTGCTGCAACCATGGTCCTTGCTTTTAAGGAGCTTTATAGTCCAAAAATAGATATCATAACAGAAGCATTGGAACAACAGTTAATTGGATTGAGTAGGTAGGTAAGGGATTATTTGAGACTTTCCTTAATCTGAAAAGGCCTCTGTGGTAGAAGTGGAACTAAGTACAATGGCCTTTTGTGAAATCTAAAAGTAGACTTTTCTTTATTTTTTTCTGCCTGTCCTGGGCTTGAACTCAGGGCCTGGACGCTGTCCCAGAGCTTCATTTGCTCAAGGCTAGCATAGCACTCTACTGCTTGAGTCACAGCGCCACTTTGGCTTTTCCTGTTTATGTGGTACTGAGGAATAGAACCCAGGGCTTCATGCATGCTAGGCAAGCACTCTACCACTAAGCCACTTTCCCAGCCCTGAAAGTAGAAGACTGAGCACCATGTCATTTCATCTTGCTTCTTGCTCTTTAATGCAGGTCCACAGCTAGGCAGTTTACAAGAGGGTACGGGAAAACATAAGGACTGGGATCCTCACTTCTCTCTCAGTATGAGCCCAGTTTCCTTGATTGAATATATTTTCCATGAGGCTTTTGAAGTTTAGCCATAGCCTAACTTAGCCTTTTACCTGAGAAGATAGGATTCACACATGAAAGTAAACTTGGAGCCAGGCACCAGTGGCTCATGCCTGTAGTCCTAGCTACTCAGGAGGATGAGATCTGAGGATTGCAGTCAAAGCCAACCTGAGCAGACAAGTCCCTGAGACTTAACTACCATAAAGCTAGAAGTAGACTTGTGGTTCAAGTGGTAGAGTAACAGTCTTGAGCAAAAAAGCTCAAGGATGGTATACCTGCATTCAGGCTCCATTAAAAAATAAAGTAAATAAACTTAGGAAATAGCAAAGTAAACCTTACATATGTCTAAAGTCAGATGTACATTTAGATTAGAGTCTTTTAGTTCAAAAGGGTGATGTGTAGAATGGTGAACTTGAAACTAAGTTTTGGAAAAAGTGGTTATTGAGTTAAACTGATTTGGGAAAAAAGGAAAATCAGTTCTTTACTACAGGAATATGGCTCAGTAGAAGCACACACTGGGCCTTGTTACTTTCACAGAAGCCAGCCCTATTAAAAGGTAAGGAGCTAAAAGGAATAAGGTGAGAGGCAGTGAAGGAGCCTTTTATCAACAAATGAATGGTAAGGCCAGGTGTGGCAGCACACATCCTCCTGCCTCAGTGTGCTCATCTGCACTGGGGCCTGCAGTCCTGCATCACAGGACGGTGGCAAGATGTATAGACGTGTAAGAACAGCACTTGATAGATACCTAATTTACCCCTGCTTGTATTATCATCATCCCTGGCAGAGATCATGGGAAGGTCTCTGCAAAACCTAAACGGGGCAGTTCAATTCTCATACATTTTCCTCTCCTCAGCTCTGGCCTGAAGCCAAGGTCTAATGTCATCAGTTATGTTACTGTCAATGACTCTCCAGACTCTGACTCATCTTTGAGCAGCCCGTACTCCACTGACCCCCTGAGCACTCTCCAGGGCAATAGTGGACCACTTCTGGAAGGGCCCGGCAGAGTTGTGGCAGATGGCACTGGCGCCCGTACCATTATTGTGCCTCCACTGAAAACTCAGCCTGGTGACTGCACTGTAGCAACCCAGGCCTCAGGTAAGTGCTGTCCACACAGCTAGAGGGGAAATCCCTTTGCTGCATGCCTGCTTCATATTTTCATTGTACTTAGGCAGGGATTGGGACCGGAAACATAAACGTCCTTCAGGAATACATCCAGAATCCTGTTCCCTGAGGAACAGGCGTCAGTTTTTCTTCCTACATTTATTTTGCTTAGATGTAAAAGTGAGACTGTGTTTGATGTCAGCATAATGTCTGAAACACATTCAGTGCTTTGTTATATGGGATCAAGAGTTAGCAGGCAATTAGACTACACAGGTGACTTGAAGTTGGCAATCAAGAAGAAGATAGAACTTAAAAACTACAAAAGTACTTGGGAAATGCATCCTTTTTTCCAAGTGACAGCTTTACTCCCAGGAGGGAGGGATGGTTTTGGTAGCAGTAGATCTCCCATGTTCTAGTCATGATGTCACTCCCATGGGGAAAATGGAGCTCTAAATTATAGGGGTATTATGTGAAGGCTCAGTGTGGTTCACCTCAGAAATAGTTGACAATCCCATTGAAGGCAAGGTAGAACATCTTGATGCCAGGCTTGTGAATATAATTATTAGGTCTTCTGTCCATTCTTGGGCATAAAGAATTATAGGCTAGCTCACAAGCCACTGCGTAAATGTGCTTTAATTTTTCTACTGGGAACATGGAAGCAAAATGTTGTGTTCAACTGTCCTGTAATTTCTTGAATTTGAAGGCGGTAAGTACCAATAGAATCTTGCCTGCCTTTAAACCCTTTGTGACATTTAAATATCCTAAGAATTACCAATGGCTTTCTCAGCTCCACATTGTCATTTCTGACTTGTTTAATCCCATCCTACATAAAACTAGAACACCTTGGGAATAGGATTGTATCTTACTCAGGTTTTATTTCCAGTGGTTCCTTTTATATTACAGGAAATTAGATCATATTTACCCAAGTAGCTTGTAAGGAGCCTTTCATAGCACAGCAGTGGATGATACAGCTGTCCTCTTCTGATATGTGTTGGAAGAAGTAAGACATATGCAAGCTTGTAACTTCCAGGCTGTCTGCAGATGTTGGGTTTGATGCCATCTGAGGTTAGATGGGTAATACGAAGCCCTGACCCTTTACAGGTCTCCTGAGCGGTAAGACCAAGCCGGTGGCCTCCGTGAGCGGGCAGTCGTCTGGATGCTGTGTCACCCCCACAGGCCACCGAGCGCAGCGTGGGGGGACTGGCGCAGCACAGCCACTCAACCTTAGCCAGGTAAGCGCCAGGGGCCGCTGCCTTCTGTTTGCATTCTCCCCTGTTAACACTCTCTGGAGGACCCAGCTCCTGGCCACGCTGCTGAATAAAGCCAAATGATGCTCTCTGTGTCCAGCCGTGTGGTATTTCATGGCCCGCATCTTATCTGCGTGTGTGTGTGTGTGTGTGTGTGTGTGTGTGTGTGTGTGTGTGTGTGTGTGTGTGTGTGTGTGTGTGTGTGTTACATTCCAGTTTTTCCACTAGACCTCCCTTGGGCAGCCCAGATAATGTGTGTGTGTGTGTGCACGTGTGTGCGCGCGCGTGTGTGCGTGTGTGTGTTACATTCCAGTTTTTCCACTAGACCTCCCTTGGGCAGCCCAGATAAAAATGTTTATGATTTAGGGACTGGGATGCTTGAGCCCTTCCTGGTTCTGTACCATCACTTCAAGAACAGATAGTCTTCCTTTATCTCTAGACCGCAAATAACATGAGCCTCATACATTATTTCGAGACAGGAAAAGCATTTTGGCCACTCAACTGGTCCTAATCCTGCCCGTTGCCAGAGCCCAGGACTTGCCCTGTGTTTGCATAGCTTCACTATGGAGCAGGGTCACGGCATCATCCCATGGCGTGTACTCTGCTCTGTGTGAGGGAGCTGGGAGACATAGATGAGCTAAGTGAAAGCTCCCGTCAGTGCGTGTGTTTTGAACTCTACATTTCCAGAAGTTAGAGGAGAGCAAAAAGAAAGCAATGGCAAGAAAGAGGGGTTAGGGAAAAGCAAAACGCACTGGCTCCAGGATAGGGTGAGTTGCAGGAGCAGGCAACGCTGTTCACGCATGAACCCTGTCCAAGTATGAACCCTGTCCATGTATGAACTCTGTCTGTGTATGAAGCCCATCTGCGTATGAACTCTTCTTCTGTCACGCTTCTGTCTGAGGTGGGTCAAGGACTATTCTCCAAGATCAGAAGGACGGGTGGCTACGTCCGGTAGCATTCGTTGCCAGTCTGGGAGATCCTGTGCAGTCCAGAAACTGTCAGAGCCAACGCTTTCCCTTTGGTGCCCTGAACCAGAGTGACCTCAAGATTCCTCCTTCCCTTCTTCCTCCTTCCAGAACCAGCAGTCGTCCTCAGCTCCATCCTCGCAGGAGAGAAGTGGCCATCCCGCCCCCCACAGGCAGCAGGCATTTGTGGCCCCGCTCTCCCACGCCCCCTACGCCTTCCAGCATGGCAGCCCACTGCACTCGACGGGGCACCCACATCTGGCCCCCGCCCCTGCTCCCCTGCCAAGCCAGCCTCACCTCTACACGTATGCCGCCCCAACCTCTGCTGCCACACTGGGCACCCCTGGCTCCATTGCTCACCTTTTCTCCCCGCAGAGCTCCACACGGCCTGCTGCGGCCTACGGCGCCCACGCCAGTGCCCTGGTGCACCAGGTCCCCGTCAGCGTTGGGCCCAGCCTCCTCGCATCAGCCAGTGTGGCCCCCACTCAATACCAACACCAGTTTGCCACTCGGTCTTACATCGGGTCCTCCCGAGGCTCGACCGTTTTTGCTGGGTACCCTCTGAGTCCCACCAAGATCAGCCAGTTTTCCTATTTGTAGTTGGGTGTGCGTGAGGGAGGAGGACTCACCTCCGCCCGTGCCTGGCCCTGAGCTCGGAGAGCTGGCGTGGTGAGCCCCCTGCCCTTCTCATAGTTCTGCAGCCAGCAGCTCATTCTGCAGAGCCGTGACACAGAAGGCTTTTCTCTGGGAACCTGTCTCAGTGTTGACTGCGTTGTTGTAGTCTCCCAAAGTCTGCCCCGTTTTTTAATTTTTCTTTTGTGACAGCACTTTGGTATTTGGAAGAACTCAGAAGCTCATCTTCTGAAGTTACCAAGGAAGAGAGATCACTCCAAAATTATCCTTTGAAAAATGTTTGCTCTCTCTGACTTGACTTCTATAAATGCTTTTAAAAACAGTGAGGCCTCTCTTATTTAACTTTTGTTTTATTATGATAGCTGATAAGAGGAAATATGCTGATCTGGCATTACTTCTTGTTTGTTTAAAAACCCAAGGCTTATTTGCCCTTTTTTATTTTAAAAACAGCTTATGCAAATCTATATTATATCATCAGGCATTTTTCCTTGAGCATTAGTTTATGGAGCTTTTAAACTTAAAATGTTTTAATTCTGTTTCCATGTTGCATTATACTTAACGGACACTTGTTTTCATGTTTTGTAAAACTCCTTGAGTATGGAGATTTTCTCAGTGGCTCTTGTGTTCGTTGCAAAGTGGTGTTGGAAAGGTAGTTCTCCATTTGCTGATAACTCAGTGTGAGAGAACCTGTGCCTGAACATGCGGGCACCAAGTATTGTCTTTAAATGAAACACCATGAATTCTTGTTAAACTTATTGTTAAAACTCTTCTGATTCAACTAAAGTTTTATTAGTAACAAAGCCATTCAGGTGTTTTTTGGCATAAGGTGGCAGTCGTTTTACTTCATGCAAGATCTCTTTATTATGAGACATTTGGCCTTGGCGAGCCTTGTCTTCAGATGGTTGCCTTCGGTGAGCCCTGCCGAAAGATGATATGAATTCTCAATAACACATCTCTGCGCTCTCTCTCTCTCTCTTTCTCTCTCTCTCTCTCCTGTTTTATGTGACTTTCTCTCTCCTGTTTTATGTGACTTATTTGGGGGAGAAAGCTAAAGAGTTTGAAATCAGATGCAAATGTCATGTATAGCTTTTATACTTCAAAGTAGCTTCCTTCGTATGCCAGCAGCAAACTGAATGCTCTCTTATTAAGACTTCTATAATAAGTGCATGTAGGAATTGCAAAAAAATATTTTAAAAGTTTATTACTGAATTTAAAAATATTTTAGAAGTTTTGTAATGGTGGTGTTTTAATATTTTGCATAATTAAATGTGTACATATTGATTAGAAAAATATAACAATTTTTCCTGCTAACCCAAAATGTTATTCGTAATCAAATGTGTAGTGATTACACTTGAATTGTGTATTTAGTATGTATCTGATCCTCCAGTGTTACCCCGAAGATGGAATTAATGTCTCCATTGTATTTAAACCAAAATGAACTGACACTTGTTGGAATGTATGTGAACTAATTGCAAGTTACATAGAGTGTATTACTGTCGTGCTGGATGAGCAGGGGCCTGGCCTGCAAGCAGAGGAGACCCTTGGCGTTGTTTTGCACAGGTGTGTCTGGTGAGGAGTTGTTCAGTATGCGTCTTTCCCTTCCTTTTCTCCTCCCCATATTGTAGTGCCTTATATGATAATGTAGTGGTTAATAGCGTTTACAGTGAGCTTGCCTTAGGATGGACCAGCAAGCCCCGTGGACCCTAAGCTGTTGAGCTGTTCCCTGGGATTTATCAGAACAGGACTAGTAGCTGTTGTGTAAAGCATTGTTCTCCGTTTTCCTGCTGACATAGCGAAATAAAAACAGCAGCTTTTCTTGTGTACCGCCACTCTGCCCCCTTCCAACTTGGACTCTCAGCTGTGTTCTCACAGAAACATTTCCCAGGTGGCTCTCACAATGCGCTACCTTGCTTCTGTGAGAATTCAGGAAGCAGGTGAGAGAAGTCAAGCCAATATTGAATATGCATCTTTTAAAGTATGTGCAATCACTTGGAATGAGATCTTCTTTTCCTTTTCCTGTGTAGTAGTTCTTTCTGCTAGTAGTTCACATTGCTAGTCAAATATTTGCTTGTTGAGAAAAAAACATGTAACAGATGTGTTTATACCAAAGAGCCTGTTGTATTGCTTACTGTGTCCCATACTGTGAGGAGGAGTTTTGTGGCGCTGCTGGTGGCAAGAGACTCACAGGGGTGTTTCTTCATCAGTGAAGAACATGAAGAAGGAGCTAAAGCCTGTCGAATCTCTGAGGCTTTTGAGGTTTCTTTGTGACAACTTGTATATTCCTGGGGCCCTTCCAACTGGGACTTGTCCCAGCGATAACCCCACCATTGATGTGGGTGAAGCAGAAAGGACAGAGGGGGTCGATTTGGAGGAGGAAGATGAGCCCTGAGACACAGGTGTGTTCCATCTGAGCTGAAGACGAGACTTGAGGGGTAATTCCAGGACTGGCTCTGTGCGGAGATGGTGATAGAAGGTGCAGGATGCTGACGGGAGATTTCATGGAGCCTGGTTGACACACACTACCAGGCTGAACACCGACGAGCAGTCGGTGTATTAAGAGTTTCTTCGCTGTGGGGAGTAAGGGCTTCCTGGTGGGGCAGATAGCCTGCGTAGTCTGCCAGGAGCACGTTGCATTTTCTGTAAAATTTAAAAAGTTAATTATGTGTTCAGCACTCTGTTTGGTCAGGATCGCCAAACAGATTATGTAGTTTGCTACTGGTGTCATTCAGTTTTCTGGTCAGTGTGTATCATCTTTGTGTCTCCTCCCTGCCCACCCCACTTTTTTTTGGCAGAGTACATTCTAATTATCTTGTTTAAATGGAGTCTAGTTTCTAGTTTCCAACATTTTGTTATTGTTCCTTTATCTTTCCTCATCAAGGGACAGGATTTGTTGTTTTTGTAAGAAGTGAGATGTAGGGAACAAACAAATCCCCACCTCAGGCCCTCGTCCAACAGGCAGACATCATTTAAGATAGGGAACAGCGGAGCTTGGATCACTGTGGGGTCATGTGACTAGCAGCGTGAGAGCGTCTCATGCTCTGCTTGGTGACATCTCAGGTGTCTGCTACATGTGTGTGCACTCTACACAGCTTTGGAGCTTAGATGAACATCTCTGGCTTTTGGGGCCTGTGAATGGAGTGAGCAGCCGGCCTGCTTCCGCATGGCTGGTCTCAAAGCAGATGATGGTGTCCAGCCCTCCCTGAACTTGTACTTTTCAGTGAGGGGATGTATGAAAGGGTTTAGTAGAGCTATCCAGGCTCTTAGGGACACTAGATTGCTCCAGAGTGTTTAATAGTTCCCAGAAGTTCTGCTGCTGTCTGGGTTGAGCTGAAATGCCAGCCCCAGGAATAAGAACTCCACGTCAACCCATTCTGGCCATCCTGAGCCTGCTTCTGTGATTGCTCACCCATCATTCTCCACCAGAGAGGCCAAGCTTGGCTGCCCTGAGCCAGGCAAGCAGTTCAGCAGTGTGTGTTACTTCGCATTATTAGGCAGAAATCCACCGTTGAGGTGGTTTGTTTTATGATAGGAAATGAGTTTGCCCCCCAGTTATAGGAGTGGCCCAAGCCTGCTTCCTATTTTGATTTTTTTTTAATTGATTGATGGTGCAGCATGTGTGTACATGGTTGTTTGTTGCTAAACTTTATATAATGTGTGGTTTCAATTCAGCTTGAAAAATAATCTCACTCCATGTAGCAGTACATTATATGTACATTATATGTAACGTTAGTATTTCTGCTTTGAATCCTTGGTATTGCAATGGAATTCCTACTTTATTAAATGTATTTGATATGCTAGTTATTGTGTGTGATTTAAACTTTTGCTTTCTCCCTTTTCTGGTGTGCACTTCCTTTTACAACAAGCCTCTAGAAACAGATTGTTTCTGAGAATGACTGAGCTGTGTTCGTAATGCAGATGTACTTAGGGAGTATGTAAAATAATCATTTTAACTAAAGAAATAGATATTTAAAATTTATTACTAACTACGGGGAAAAGGGTCCATTGTGTAAAACATACTTTATCTTTGGATTCAATGTTTGTCTTTGGTTTTACAAAGTAGCTTGTATTTTCAGTATTTTCTACATAATATGGTAAAATGTAGAGCAATTGCAATGCATCAATAAAATGGGTAAATTTTCTGATTCATGTGATTGTTTTTACTTCTTCCGTAGAAAGATAAACAGATGACACCTTTGGAGTGGCTAAACACATTGCATTTGAACATCAGCAGGGCATTATAGATTACACAGATGCCCTTAAGGGAAATGAGTATTAGGTAGGAAATACTTGCTGTAAAATGGAATGTCCTGGGCCCTTGCTGAACGATCATCTGATTTGACCCTTTGAAAGAAATAGACTAAAGAGGTAAGATAACCAAACTGTTTCCTGCCCTGTTGCAGCAAGCATCTAAAATAGCCAAATGCAAACAAGGGTTACACTGGAAGATGACAACGCTGTTAAGGCCTCCTTTTGTGGAGAAGATGCCACCCCCGCCACCAGATTTCTCCTGGTTCTGAAGTGAACACAATCTCTTGATAAGGAGAAGGGATTTGCCTATGGTAGTCACTACAGATCTCTAAATCCCTTAGTTTTGATGTCTTTTGACACGTGCTTCAGGCCAAGTTCACTGTATGAACAGCGCCAAACCATTTTGGGCCACTGCAGCCCTACGTGGAGTACTGACATGAGCCATGCCTGCAAACACCCTTTTGAACTCTTAATGGGGAGAAATGATCAGCAGGCTGCTTTCTCTCAGTAATAGGAAGGTTGGAATAGACTTGATTTAGATTACAGAATGTCCCTGAAATCAGTGACTATACATTGGTGCTGACCAATGGAGGTTTGTAATTTTGGTACAAGACTTATCTGGAGAACTACTGCCAGCCTTGTCTGCCCATCATCAGGATGTGTGTGTGTGTGTGTGTGTGTGTGTGTGTGTTTGGGGGCTTGAACTAGGGTCTGGGTACTGTCCCTGAGCTCTGTGTGTGTGTGGGGGGGGGGGGGCTTGAACTAGGGTCTGGGTACTGTCCCTGAGCTGTGTGTGTGTGTGTGTGTGTGTGTGTGTGTGTGTGTGTGTGTGTGTTTGGGGGCTTGAACTAGGGTCTGGGTACTGTCCCTGAGCTCTGTGTGTGTGTGTGTGTGTGTGTGTGTGTGTGTGTGTTTGGGGGCTTGAACTAGGGTCTGGGTACTGTCCCCGAACTCTCTTGCTCAAGGCTAATAGTCTACCACTTGAGCCACAGTGCCACTTCCAGTTTGGGTGGTTAATTGGAGATAAGAGACTCAGACTTCCCTACCCCTTTGAATCATGGTCCTCAGACCTTAGCCTCCTGTGTAGTTAGGATGACAGGCGTGAGCCTAGCTTTTTTTTTTTTTTTTTAATCTGTTGTAGTCTCCTTGGTCTAAGTCAGAGGGATCAGCATAGGTTCTTAAAGAAATTGGGAAGTCTATAGGAAATCTAATTTTAGTTACTAAACAAACCCCAGTGAGTTCAATCCATTTGGCTGAATGCTTTGTGGAAACTGCCTTTGGGGTAAAGTTTAAACCTTGGTTTAATCAGGAGGTAGCACCAGGTGGTTGCCACAAGATGGCGCCCGTGAGCTATCGGTCTATTTCCCTTTGCCCCCACCCCACCCCCCACCCCGCTTCAAGGCAGGAAATGTGTTTTGTGTTGTTTCAGGGACCGGAGGCGTGATGAGAGGTGCCAGCTCGGAGCCCGCTCCTCAGGCCAGGTCCCTTTCCTGCGTGGCTGGCTGCCCAGCCTCTGCCTTGCGTGCTGCAGTGCCCTCCTGGGGAGCAGGAGGCCCGGGTTGGAGATGGTTAAGGCTTTGGCTCCAGTGCTTGGGGGCCATCTGTGTTTGATCAGGCCAGGCGGGAAAAGGGGTGGGGGGTAGAGAGACTGAAGGCATTCCAGAGGAGTGAGAGACCCAGAGATCAGAAAGGAAGGCCCGCCCTGCCCAGCCCCGCCCCGCCTGCAACGCCCAGCGCAGCAGCCCAGCAGGCCTGAAGGAAGAGGCCCACACTCTTCCTCCGGCCCCACGTCCCCGCCGCCATGGGGCCCTGCTCTTCAGTCCTCCTCCTGTTCCTCCTGGCATGGTCTGAGCCCCTCCGAGCGCAGCAGCACCACCTTGTGGAGTACATGGAGCGCCGGCTTGCCACCTTGGAGGTGAGGGGCTTCCCTCCGGTGCCACACAGGGTCAGGGCTCTGAGGATCCCTGATAATTCTGCTTCCCTCCCCCCCTCCCCAAAGCAGTTCCAGGGCAAGGGGTCCCCAGGCCTTGCGGGGTGGAAGAGGAGGCACCGAGGAGGGCGGCTCTCCAGGCGCCGCTGACTGTTCCGCTGGAGTTGGGGTTTCTCAGAGAAGCTGCAGTGAACGTGTGGCTGTGCACGCTTTAACAGTCTGAAGTACTTAGCGTTGTCATTTCCAAGAGGACAATTCTGTAATGGAGGAGGACTGTTTGTGCCCCGGTCCCAGGCCCCGAGGGGATGCGCAGTCTGAAGGACGCTGAGCCTGCTGCTGTCCACTTAGCACGTCTGGACACCTGGCTACTGTGGGGTGGCCGGGCTTGGCCAAGTCTGCTCCTCCTCTTCCCCCTGGCCCGCAGCTGGTGGTTGCAGCTCCACAGCCCAGCAGCCTGCTTCCCTTCTGATCTCCCCTCTTCCCTCCCGACCCACTCCCCGTTTCCAGGAGCGCCTGGCCCAGTGCCAGGACCAGAGCAGTAGGCATGCCGCTGAGTTGCGGGACTTCAAGAACAAGATGCTGCCGCTGTTGGAGGTGGCAGAAAAGGAGCGGGAGGCTCTGAGAACGGAGGCGGACACCATCGCAGGGAGAGTGGACCGCCTGGAGCGCGAGGTGGACTATCTGGAGGTCCAGAACTCAGCTCCCCCTTGTGTGGACCTCCAGGAGAAGGAGACCGAAGGCCCCGGGGCCAAAGGCAAGAGCCGGAGAAATGAGAAATACGACAGAGTGACTGGTCAGTGATGCACTCAATCTGCAGCTTTCTTTTTTGGAGTCTTAGGTTTCTTCTCTTTGTCTTAGGCCTGTGTAGCTCTATCTTCCAGAACCCGTTTGAGGAGGATCTCTGTCCGGGAAGGAAGGTCCCTGGGGCTGCAGGTGTAGCTTAGTGGTTGAGTGCTTGGTTTGTGTGAGGCCTGGGTTTTATCCCTGGCACTCTGGGGGGGGAGGATGGGAGTTCCTCGGGCCCTGGCCTCGCTGATGTCCCCTCTCAGCCACAAGAACAGAGGCGCCCACAGGCAGTGCCCACTTTCTTTCAGGTAGCCGGTCCTCAGGAGTCCTGCCGTAGGCCTCTGACTCTTACCTGCCCTCCCTTGCTTTTCTCCTGCACCAGACTGTGACTACACAGTAGCCCAGGTGAGGTCGATGAAGATCCTGAAGAGGTTCGGAGGCCCTGCGGGCATGTGGACCAAGGACCCCCTGGGGCCTGCGGAGAAGATCTATGTGTTCGACGGGACCCAGAATGACACAGCCCTGGTCTTCCCCAGGCTCCGGGACTTCACGCTTGCCATGGCGGCCCGGAAGGCTTCCCGAATCCGAGTGCCCTTCCCCTGGGTGGGCGCAGGGCAGCTGGTATATGGTGGGTTCCTTTACTATGCCCGGAGGCCTCCCGGAGGGCCAAAAGCCACGGGTGAGCTGGAGAACACGTTACAGCTCATCAAGTTCCACTTGGCAAACCGAACCGTGGTGGACAGCTCGGTCTTCCCCGCGGAGGAGTTGCTCCCCCCGTACGCACTCTCCGAGGACACCTACATTGACCTGGCGGCCGATGAGGAGGGCCTGTGGGCCGTCTATGCCACCCGGGACGATGCCAGGCACTTGTGTCTAGCCAAGTTAGACCCCCAGACCCTGGACACAGAGCAGCAGTGGGACACCCCGTGTCCCAGGGAGAACGCCGAGGCGGCCTTTGTCATCTGTGGGACCTTGTACGTCGTCTATAACACCCGCCCTGCCAGCCGGGCCCGCATCCAGTGCACATTTGATGCCAGCGGCACCCTGACCCCCGAGCAGGCGGCACTCTCCTACTTTCCCCGTCGGTACGGTGCCCACACCAGCCTCCGCTATAACCCTCGCGAGCGCCAGCTCTATGCCTGGGATGATGGCTACCAGATTGTCTATAAGCTGGAGATGAAGAAGAAAGAGGAGGAGGTCTAGCCATGTTTCTTTGACTCTCTTATCCCCATACATTTTCATTCCTGCTAGATTTCCTGCTGCTCATTCATCAAATATAGCCAAATTGTGACTCCAGTCGCCTACTTTTTAAAAACAAACAAACCAATTGCACCTGAATGTTTTGTTTTTATTTTTAGTGTTAGTACTGGGCCTTGGCTGGTGCTCCACTTCTGGCCTTTTGCTGGTTAATTTTCTGACATTTTCTGCCTGGGCTGGCTTCAATATGAGATCCTCAGATCTCAGCCTCCTGAGTGGCTAGGATGACAGGCGTGAGCCATGACGCCGGGTGGCCACTGGCTTTTGGTTTCGTGTGGAACTCCAGATCTCGAGGCATCCATTCTTTTAGAGCTAAATCAGTGACCCCTGAAGCTTCACTCCTGCCCCGTGACAGCTCATTTAGCCCTAGAATAGCTCAGGCCCAGAGCTCTGAGCCTCCAATGAGGATGACCCCAGGCAATAAGCAGCAGTATTCTCACAGGACAGGGCAGGACCTGCAGGTAACTGACCCTCTCCAATCCTGCCACTGTTTGAAGATTGTGGCTTTCCCCACATCACTTTTGGGTGGCAACATTTTGCATTAAAGGGAAACCCCACCCCTCCTCCTCCTGTGTTTATGTATTGCCCTTGGATCAGTTCTCCTCCTCCTCTTCTGTATGAGGGCCTTGGCCCTCTCCATAGAGAGCCGGACCTCTCTAGTCACAGACTTCCCGGGAGACGGCAGGCAGCAGCCGGGGCCTGCCTGCCTCCACACCCCGTCCCCCAGTACCTCCAACAGCACGGAGCTCTGGCTGCAAGATGTGGACCCAGAGCAGGCTGCCAATTCTCACCACGGGTTGAACCGGGAAAAATGGAACGTGCTGGCTTTGCAGCCTGGCTTTGCTGTTGGAACTGGAGTCGAGCTTACACATGTTCTTAGTGAGAACTTTCAAGTGTCACCTTGGATGTGGATTGTCCCCAGCCCAAATCCTGGTGCTCACCTCCAGCCTGCCTCCACCCTGAGCAGGTTGTGAAATCTCAGGTCTGTGGGGCTCTGATTTTCTTGCTGTCACAGCGTCTGCGGTGTGGGCCTCGAAGGGGGCAGTGACCGGCCCAGATGTTGTCCAGCACATCCCCACTTTTCCTTCTCTCCACTCATGTATTCCACCAGCGTGGAAACTGGCTGAAGTTCATTCACCCTGAAGTCCTAGCAACTTAACATTTCCATCCTAGGCCTCTGAGCCCAGGCCTGGCCAGCAGGGGAGTCTGGGAGGCTGGGAGGAGGCTCTGGCTTTGGATGCTGCTGGTCTTTGCCCCAGTCTGTAAACCAAGCCTCGTCCCTGAGCTCTGTCTGGGGGATCAGAATGAGCCCCTGGACTAAAACCCTGCTCTAGGGTGCTTTACCTCAGGCAGCAGGGCACTTTGCAGTTATTTGGGGACGTACGGAGGTTCGGGCTTCTTTCCACACACAGACGGGTGGCTGTGGCAGGTCTGTGATCCACCTTTTGTCTTCTTTCTTCTCAGGCAGGGCTGCTCCTGAGGCAGGCTGGGGAGGGGGGAGAAACAGGGGGTGGGGGTAAGCACCTCACAAAGGCGCTATTGTGGGGAGTCTGGGGCGGGTGGGACTTCTTCCCGTTCAGCCCTCTTTAATGTGTGGCTGGCAACAGTAATCACCGCCTGCCAGCCTGCTGCCCACGGAACATCTGGCTCCTTCCAGGGCAGGGTGCGTGTGGAGGGGCGTGGAGGCGTTGTCAGAGCGGGCCAGGGGGGGCGGGCCCAGGCCAAGCGGGCCGCAGCGTGGCATTGGGACCAGAGTGCTTGTGCACGTGTGCCCATGGCTGTGCACACCGCAGGGTGCTCCTCATGTCCTCCATGGAGCGGACAAAAAGCCGCTGGAGCCTGGCACCGTGCCTGTGGTGTTTGGGGATTAAAATAGCTTTGCTGACCCTGCCAAGGTGCAGTAACTCTAGACTGTGTGTGTAAATGGCATTGGTGCAAGGAATAAGTTTGGTTTTCTTGGGTGTGCCAGTACTGGGGCTTGAACGCAGAGCCTTGTGTTCTTGCTTGCTTTCCCCACCCAAGGCTGACACTCTACCCCTTGAGCCACAGCTCCACTGGCAGTGTTTGCTTCTTGGTTGGAGATAAGAGTCCCACAGACTTTCCTTCCCTCCTGAGTAGCTGGGATCACAGGCATGAGCCGCGGTGCCCGGCGAGGCTTCCACGGTTCATGCC
This sequence comes from Dipodomys merriami, assembly GCF_024711535.1. Lineage (NCBI taxonomy): Eukaryota > Metazoa > Chordata > Mammalia > Rodentia > Heteromyidae > Dipodomys > Dipodomys merriami. The sequence goes on from NW_027206290.1 coordinate 38,545,363, forward strand.
CGGCCTGTTCTACAAAGACCTGGCACGGCCTCGGTGAGCTTCTGCTCGTTCTTGTGACATTTTTTTTTCTTGCCAGATTCCTCAGTGAGAGGAGAGAATGGCTCCCTCCATCCGCTCAGGCAAAGACTGCCCTGGAGAAGCGCATTCAGGCTTTTCTGGAAGGGCGGGAGTGTCTGCAGAGCTGTTTAGTTCTGCTTTTTTCTCTTTGGCCTCTGTGCAGCAGTGCTGCTCTTTCAGAAGGTGAGTGGAGCGGTGGGCAGTCCATGAGCTGTCCAAGTTCATTATATGAGTTACCTGTGGCTCTAGAAAGCAGCCCCGCAGCTGATGCCTGCAAAAGATGGCCTGATCCCGCTTTACACACACACACACACACACACACACACACACACACACACACACACACACAGCACACCCTCCCACACACACACCCTCCCCCTGCCGCCTAACTGACATAGGAGCTGACCGCTGGTGTGGTTGAGCACCGCTGGTGGGTGGCAAGGCTGTGATGTGGGAGAGTAGGGCTAAAAGTCCACAAAGGAGATCCACACCTGACCCCAACCCAGGGTCCTCCAAGGAGGTCCATCTAGATGTGGATTTTCCATCGCCATGCAGAGATGGTGCCCCCCCCAAGGGTCCTGTCCACCACCCGCTGAGCGCTCCTCTTTGACAGCATGGTCTGGCTCCTCGGGGCTTGCCTTAGCACCTCTACCAGAGAAAACCCAGTACTCCTCTACCCATTTAACCAGGGGTCCTGGGTTCCCTCCGGAGGTAGCAAGATGGCTATGAAGGACGCGTGTCAGGGTGAATGTGCTCCAAGCACTGTGCACGCAGGTGAAAATAGAGCGATGGAATCTGTCAGATACAGTATAGCACGTGTAATACAGGGAGCATCAATGCACCGCTTTGTCCAACAGAGTATCTTCTAATAGACAATGAAGAAAGGAAGCACGTCCGGGAAAGGGGGGAACATCAGGAATGACGTTGGCCCAGCCATCTGCTTCCTCTGGGCTTCAGCAGGAATTGGAGCCCCTTCCTTCCTTTTCTTCCTCCCTGGCTCAGGGTATCTGCATACCTTCTCCAGCCCGGTCCTAACCCAGCACATCTTCCTCGTGGGCTCTTGTCAGTGTTTTTCCACGGCTCCCACTTCTTGGCCGAGGTCGGGTCTCATCCATGAGAGCGTCTGAGCTGCGGGGTCTCCCTGCCTTCAGGGTTGAGGTCCAGGGATTGCTGTCCAGACTCTGTGTGTCTGGCCAGAGAGCCAGTCAGGCCTGCCCTGCTCGGTGCTGCCCCCAGCTGCAGCCTCCGCTCCTCAGCCCTCCCCTGCCCCGACAGAGGCTGGACACTGTCCTCTGCCAGCATCTTCCGTTCTCACAAGGCAGAGCTGTGCAGATTAAGTCTCTATTTATGGATTTATTATATGCGTATAAGAATTACGAATGTGGGACCTGGGAAGGTGGCTCAGTGGTAGAGCGCTTGCCTTGCATGCCTGAGGCCCTGGGTTCGATTCCTCAGCACCACATAAGCAAAAAGAAAAAAGCCAGAAGTGGCGCTGTGGCTCAAGTGGTAGAGCACTAGGCTTGAGCTGAAGAGCTGAGGGACAGTGCCCAGGCCCAGAGTTCAGGCCCCACAACTGGACCCCCCCCCCAAAAAAAAAGAATTACAAATGTGGAGGCTAATCTATTACTGTAAAAGGGAAGAGTTCAAGAGGAACTCCAGCCCCTTCTTACCAGAACTTGGGTTCCAGCAATACCTAGGCAGACAGTTCTCTAGAACATTCAAAATAATGACTTCTTGGGGTTTTGCCTCTCAAATACTCTTAGGAGAGCCACCCAGGCTCCCATAGCAGTGTATAAATCAGATTCTGTCTTCTGGGATGATGATGATGATGATGGTGATGATGATGATGGTTGTGGTGTGTGTGTGTATGCTGGTACTGGGACTTGAACTCAGGGCCTTATGTTCTTGCTTGGCTTTTTCACTCAAAGGTAGCACTCTACCACCTGAGCCACAGCTCCACTTCTGGTTTTTAGGTGGTTACTTGGAGACAAGAATCTCCTTTACTTATAGGCGTGAGCCACCAGCACCTGGTGATCTTTTTTCCTTTTGAGTTCCTGTTCTCACAAATTTTGTCAGAGTGACTGAAAGCCGACTGGCTCAGAGTGGTGTCTCTTCTATCCGAGTTGGTATTCTCAGAAGGAGCATAGACCTAGGAGTCTGGCAGCATTGGGGTCAGAGTGTCTGAGCTCAGAGTGAGCCTCAACCATCCGCTAACGCTACTTAATGCTTCATCACGGAAGAATATCCACAGCAGAGCCTTAGTGTCTGCAAGTGTGTAGATCCAAGGAGATCCGCTGAGCTAACCCACACGTGTTCAGGACCATGCTCGGTACCACCCTGTAGATGCTTGATTAGTTCTCCCAAAACACTATCTGACTTCCACTAATGGGATACACCTTGGGGCAAGTCTAGCTCCTCAACAAAGCACATTCACTTTTTTTTTTTTTGGTGGAGTTTTTTTTTATTGTAAAGATACTATACAGAGGGTTACAGTTACATGAGTGAGGTAATGAGTACACTTCCTCTTGAACATTGTTACCCCCTCCATTGTTTTCCCCCTACCATCCCCTCCCTCCCTCCCTTCCCCGCACATTCACTTTTATTTGGGGGCACCATTTGCTTTGTGGGGAGCAGATTTTTCACAAAATCAAGAGCACCTCATGTAATTGTAACCCCTCTGTACAGTATTTTCACAATAAAAAATAAATAAAAAGAAAAAAAAAACAAAATCAAGGGCAGGGAAACAACAGATCTCACAAGATTTAAACACGTTGACAATAAGGGACCAAGAGTGAAATGCGTGAACGGGAACGTAACATTTTAATTTTGGACACATCTTTTCATGTATGTGTTTTATTTATTTATTTATTTATTTAGGGTCATGTCGTGGGGCCTGAACTCTGGGCCTGAGCACTGTCCCTCAGCTCTTCAGCTCAAGGCTAGCGCTCTACCACTTGAGCCATAGCGCCACTTCCAGCTTTTTTCTTTTTGCTTATGTGGTGCTGAGGAGTCGAACTCAGGGCCTCAGACATGCAAGGCAAGCGCTCTACCACTGAGCCACCTTCCCAGTCCATGTGTGTGTTTATTTAAACAGCACTTGGTCAAAACCAGGCTGACTATCCTCAACTGAAGATGGTTGATGAACTCTGAACTCTGTAGTTGTACAAAAAAGCCAAGTGAGCACTCAAGACTCTTGAGTTCAAGCCACTACTGGCACACAAAAAGTAACTACATGTTGTGCTGGGAAGGTGGCTCAGTGGTAGAGTGCTTGCCTAGCATGCATGAAGCCTTGGGTTTGATTCCTCAGTACCACATACACAGAAAAAGCCAGAAGTGGTGCTGTGGCTCAAGTGGTAGAGTGCTAGCCTTGAGCAAAAGAAGTTCAGAGTGGGGCGCCAGTGGCTCACACCTGAAATCCTAGCTACTCAGGATGCTGAGATCTGAGGATCGTGGTTCAAAGCCAGCCTGGGCAGGAAGATCTGCTGTGGTTCAAGTGGTAGAGTGCTAGCCTTGAGCTGAAGAGCTCAGTGACAGCGCCCCAACTATTTGTTGAGTAAACAATGTCCACAAGCACTTGTGTCTTGCCATGGCAGAGCCCCCCACCGGGCAGGCACACAGACAAGCAGTGTTCCGCCCAGATGAGCGGCAAACTCAAAGCAGTCTGTTCAGCTACAAGCCAGGCACGTCAGCCTTCCCACCGAGGGAGGGGGCGGCCTAGAACCTCAGCATGGATCCAGTAGCTACCCAGATTGCCAACTGGTGATGGGGGAGAGAAGACAGCAAGCAGGACATCATGAACAAGAACCGGCAGTGTCTGCCACGCACAGTTGGTCCTGGAGGCTCCGTGGATGCACAGTGTAGTAACTGATGCCGACATGAGAAGTTAGGTTACAGAGATGCCATGAGAGCTGTCCTCAAGTCATCTATAGAGCATTTACTGGACACCAGCACGCACCTGGCTGCTGGGTCCTGGGGTGGGGCCTAGCTGAGGCAGGTCTGCTTTCTCCACTGAAGGGAGAAGGGAGCCAAAGTAGCTTGTCCGGCAGTCCCAGGGTCCTTGGAGAGGGCAATGCTGGTGACAGCGTCCTGGCTTGACAGTGGGGCTCCTGAGGGGCAGAGGGGCTGGCACCGCGTCACACAGCTGTGGACCATGAAGCTGAGACATTCAGAAAGAGAACCACAGCCTCACCCCATCCTCAGCTCTGTCCACACGAACCCTGCCTCCCTCTCAGAACCATCAGAGAAGACAGGCCAGCAGACATCTGACAGCTGCGCAGATTTACGGGCCAGGACACAAAAGCTAGCAGCCACAAAGCAGTAATATAATGTAATGCTGTACCTGTAATGCTGGTACCTGTGGCTCCTGCCTGTAACCCTAGCTACTCAGGAGGTTGAGATCTGAGGATCAAGGTTCAAAACCAGCCCGGGCAGAAAAGCATGTGATACTTTTATCTCCATAACCACCAAAAAGCCAAACAGTGAAGATGTGGCTCAAATGGTACAGCACCAGCCTTGAGCAAAAAACCTAAAGCACAGCACCTCAGGCCCTGGGTTCAAGTCTCCGTACTGGTGTGCGTGCGCACATGCATGAACGCACACACAATTGTATGCTATAGAATAAAAAGTTTTTTGATTTTAACTGTATTTTTTTGTCTTTTCTTTTCTTTTTTTTGGTACTGGAGATCAAACCCAGGACATTGCACCTGCTAGGCAAGTGCTTTGCCACTGAGCTACATCCCAGCCCTAGAATAAAAAGATTTGTAAGTTAAAGTGCAATCAGAATGGTGCTGAAGGATCTGATCTGTCAAAGTCAAAGGCAAGATGATGTCTCAGATTCCCAGGGCTGTTCCAAGGGTGCACGCTGAACAAGAATCCAGCATGGCCTCTCTCTCTCCCTCCCTCTCTCCTGATTTAACTTCAGACTGCAATCCTTCCTCTGCTTCCCGAGTAACTGGGATTATAGACATTTTTGTTGTTGTTGTTTGCAAGTCCTGGGGCTTGAACTCAGGGCCTGGGCACTGTCCCTGAGCTTCTTTTACTCAAGGCTAGCACTCTACCATTTGAGCCACAGTGCTGCTTCTGGCTTTTTCTGCTTATGCGCTAGGGAGGAATTGAACCCAGGGCTTCATTGGTGACAGGCAAGCACTCTACCACTAAGCCATTCCCAGCCTCTCAGGCATGTTTCCCAGGCCTATCACCTGTTTTAAGCAGGAGGAGGCCCTAAAGTCATCTGGTCTGCACCTTCAGTAGGCAAGTGGATCTTGGGGGACATGTCTATCCCGTTCATTCTACACGTGACATTAGTTTGCGCTTTTGAAACAGGCGCGGGCTTCATGCAGAAATGCACAGAAGCAGCGAAGGGTCTTGTCCCCGACTCCACCGGAGCGCCTGCACTCTTACACGCATTTTCTCCCAGCATGGGGTGGTAAATTACCCCTTTTAAGTCCTAATTATGACCTTGTGAATTCTCTCCTCTTCCCCTCTCTCTACTTCCCAGCTCTTTCTAATCCTAATCAAGGTGAGATATTTTTACCGTGGCATATAGTTTAGACATCTAAGGGAAGCTTTAAAAATGTAACTAGAAACACTTAGGGATAATTAGGTATTAGGTAAGGGGAGACAGGTATGGGGAGACATTGAAGAAATGTTAATTGTATACCAGATTTGAGTTGAGATGTGAGTAATCTGCTTTAAATCTAACATCAGGACTCAGTGGAAGGCCTACCTGTAAACTGTAGACAGATTATTGTCTATAAATGGTGATGATTGCCGGCATGTGGTGATTCAGGTTCACAGGGACTGGCAGGGTGGAGAAGACCCCTTCGGCCCAGGGCCTGGGCCCCTCCACCTCAGCCTCCTTATCTGCACAGGATGAATGCAAAAGCATTTTGCAGATCATAAAGCCACACAACTGAGATCCGAGGATCGCAGTTCAAAGCCAGCCCAGGCAGTAAAGTCCAGGAGACTCTTATCTCCAACTAATCAGCAAAGAGCTGAAAGTAGAGCTGTGGCTCAAGTGGTAGAGCTGGCCAGCCTTGAGCAGAAAAGCTAGAGGAGAGTGCAAAGCTCTGAGTTTAAAACCCGGTCTTGGCATAAGATTTAAAAAGGCAACTAGATTACAGCGTTGGTTGGTCAGCCGGGGGGGGGGTGTGGAATGTGGAGACCCCTGTAGGAGCCAGAGGACTTGGGGTCTGCTCCCCCCACCCACAGCCCCTGCTGTGTCAAAGAACTGGGCCTGCCAGCTCCCACCTAAGATCACCACTGTCTCAGGGGCCGTGGGACAGTGAGTGTGGCCAGGTGGTAGATGTCGGCCCCAGCGGAGAACTTGCTACTAACATGCCCCAGGTCTTGGTTCCATTCCCGCATGACAAGAAAATAAAACAGGAATACATTTGTGTAATCTGGCATAGCAAAAATAAATCAATAAACACAAATAGATAAAGCCTTCTGGAAAAGGCCCTTTGGTCAGCTCCGCGTCCCCTGGAAACCTGGGCACACAATTCATGAATTCACCTTTGTCTCTGGCTGGGCCAGGAACTAACCCACAGCAGCCGTTGACTGGACCCTCCTCCCGCCAACTGGGGTGGTCTTGTCCTCCGAACAACCCTCCCTTCAGCACATAGTTCCTGGGAGCCAGGTTTTACGGGGCAAAGAGAACATGGGCAGCTCCGGGAGCTCCAAGGAGGAGGAGGTAGGCCCCGGAGGACCAGTTCTGTCTGGAGTAGCCTGGGGTTCTTTAGATGGAGGAATGCAAGCTCTTTTTCGTGTGTGTGTGTGTGTGTGTGTGTGTGTGTGTGTGTGTGTGTGTGTGTGTGTGTGTGTGTGATCAGAGAGAGAGAGAGAGAGAGAGAGAGAGAGAGAGAGAGAGAGAGAGAGACTCATGGACTTTCCTTGCCCCGGCTGGCTTTGAACTGTGACCCTCAGATCTCAGCCCCGGAGTAGCCAGGATGACAGGCGTGCGCCACGGCGCCTGCCTTGCATGCATTCTTTAAGTCCCAACAATGAAGCTGAGAGGTAGATGGACAGGGGAATTGAGCTTCCAGCAGGGCATGTCACCTGCATGATGCCCAGGTAATGGAGAAAAATCACAACAAGGATAATACCGCTAAGCAAAGACCTCTGGGAAATAAAAGCACTGTCTCCAAATAACCGAACTGGTAAAGAGACATGCTTTGCTGCAGTTGCTTTATCAGGCTACAAATGTAAAAGAAGGCTCCATGGAAAAGGTAGGAGAGATGCCATGTGCCGGGACACCTTGCTGCTGGTAGTGAGCTCCTGACCCCAGAGCTGTTCAAGCAAAGGCCAGATGCACCTGTGTGGAACTGTGCAGAGGATGCCATTAGGTAGGTCCTTCACCATGTTTCCAACATTCACACATGCATGCCTGCATGTGTATGTATGTGTGTGTGTGTGCGTGCGTGCGTTGTGCATGCACACACACTGGTAGAGGGGCTTAAGGTCAGGGCATCGCTTGGTTTTCCTCCTTAAATCTGGTGCTCTGCCACTTGAGCCACAACTTCACTTCCAGCCATTTGCTGGCTAGTTGAAGAGGAGTCTCTTGGATTTGTCTGACTAGGCTGTCTCTGCACAGCAGTCCAAGTATCTCAGCCTCTTGAGTAGCTAGGATTACAAAGTGCAAGCCGCTGGCTCCCAGGAATAACATTCCATATTTTGGTTGTTATTCTGTTTTTAGCAAGATGCAAAGAGCAAAGACCAAGAGAGAGCGATGGAGGGCACCGAGCTGGTTGCCAGCTGCTCAGGAAAGGCTGTTGGGGCAAGGGTACGATGGAGGCACCATTCCCAGCCCCTCTGGAGAAGAGTGGGGAAGAGGATGGCCCCTGTTTCTGCCACTCCCCTCATTTCCCAGCAGCTCTGGTGGGGGCGGGAGGCCTGATGTGGTTTGTGTCTGAGTTGTTTGGATTTCTGCGGCGGGCAGCAAAGAGAGAGGTTTGCTTTGCACATAATTTAATCCAAGAGTTAGGTAATGAGTTTGCTCAGCCCCAGACGTGGGGAATCAACAAACTCCTCCAAGCTTGCCGCGCTTGGTTATTAGCAAGACCCCGTTGGGCCTTGTTAGCCGGCCCCGGGTTCTGTGAGCACATCGGGTGATTTACTGTAACTCTAATATTAAACACCTGAGTGAGACAAGCAAAATGAATAATGCTCTGTAGTGATTTGTTAATGAATTTCCTCTCTGCTCCCCAAAAGAAGGAACTGGCTGGGGGGGGAGGGGAGGGAGGTGTCAGATCAGGGAAAAAACGAGTTCCTCTTTAAGTCAGGACTCTTGATGCCCCCAGAGAGAAAACAATCAGAAACCACTTTGAAAGAAAATGCCCGTGTCCTGTTCTCCGTTGGGGACAGTCATTAATTTCAGATTTGAGGACAGCTTGACATCTTTCTGGTATTCTTAAAATAGATAAGTAAAAACCTCCTTAAGAAAAAGTCAGAGGTCAGAATGCAGGGTTTATCTCCTCCCGCTCTGATTTGCATATATATATATATATATATGGTAGCCTGGCAGGCTTCCGGGGTTAATGACTGGAAGGTGGACTTGTGAGGAATGCAGATTCACTCAGCTCCACCCGGAGGCCAGGCCTGGACTGGCTGTCAGCTCCCTCCCTGGGTGCTGGGCTCCCTCACCACTGCCCCTGGGGCATCCAGGGCTGGGCCCACGGCCAGGGTCCCATCCTGGATGTGTGAGGTGTGGCTGCACACTGTCCCGGCTCAGCTTGCTGCGCTGCTGTGGCTGCGGTGAGATCCCTGATGTTTTCATTTGCCACAGGTGCCACGAATGATGCAGCCAGAGCCCCCGAGGCTCCATCCTTGTCCAGCCTCCCCACACAGCCTCGTTCAGCTCCCCTGTTATAACTCTGATCTCTCAGGGGGAAAGGCGATAAAGGTTCGGTGTTCAATTGTGGGTAAAGCGAGTTTTTCAGGAAGACAATGCATCACTTTTTGGTTGGTGGGATGGTTTCAGACAGGGTCTCACTGTGTGGCCAAGAATGGCCTTGAATTCGAGACCCTCCTCCTCAGCCTCTGGAGTGCTGGGACTGCAGGTGTGAACTACCAGGCCAAGCTCATGTTTCATTGCCCTGATTTCAACAGCAGTGGAGCCTGGCACCGGTGGCTCACCCCTGTAATCCTAGCTACTCAGGAGGCTGAGATGTGAGGTTCATGGTTGGAAGCCAGGCTTTGTAGTGTAGTGGGGAGGGGCAGTGAGACCACTCAGTCCTTGGTGAAATGATGCGCCAGGATCGCACCTGGAGTTGGGATCCCAGGAAACGACCCGGACTGCCAGCCCATAGGGGCTTTTAAGCATTTTGGGGTAGGGAGGGGAAAGGGGGAGGCTGGGTGTTGGTTTTAGCCAATGATTGTTACAAGAAATACACACCTTAAGTTTAAATTTCCCGCCAAGGTTTTGGTTGTGGGAAGCAGGGGAATAGAACAAAAGGGTGGTGATGGTTCTGCTGGGTTAGGGTGAGCACTGCTCAGAAAATAGCAGAAGCAGAGTTACAGAGTTACAGGGTTATGGAGTTACAGAGTTACAATTACAGTTACTAGCTAAAGTAATGAGTTACCAGGGAAGTCTTATCCACAGCACATTTACATTTATATCTTAAAAATCATTCATTATCCATTTTACACAATCCAAGTCAAATATATTCCATCTTTACATCCTCCACCATATCAGTAGGAAAGTCAATGAGACTCTAATTTCCAATTAACCACCAAAAAGCCAGAAATGGAGCTGTGACCAGCGTTGAGTGAAAAAGCTCCAGGACAATGCGTAGGCCCTGAGTTCAAGCCTTGGAGCAACACGTGCGTGCACCCACGCACCCACTCACACATACACATTCACACAGATTTACAACAGTGTTAATCCTTCCACCAATCACAGCTCTGTCCTCTGCTCCACCATCAGGCCCAGGCCTCCGCCAGCCGTTCCCTGCCTCTGTCAGCCCTGCCTATCCCTGCCCAATCACCACTGAGAACATTCTAGAGTGCAGATCTTGTGAGTGCTGTTTCCTCCATAAAAACAGGAAGGCTGGGCGGCCCAGTGCAGGCCCAGGGAAGGGCCTTGGGCAGCTTCCCGCCCCCACAGCACAGCGAGCCTGCTCCCTTCAGAGCCAGCCGATCCCTCAGGGGGAGGGGACGTGGCTGATTTGATTACTGCTGAGGTCTGGCTACTGGGAGAAGCTTCCAGATGTCACTGGTGGGGGGTGGGGGAAGCCCAGAGACCATGGAAAGCCAGGGTAGAAGGTTTCTCCACATTTCCACTCCCAGATGGCCTCTGCTACAGAGGAAAAATGAAGAGTGGGTTGTCTGAGAGATGCGAGCTACAAATCCTCAGCCCAGGCTTCCTCTCACCCTGTGGTTCTGGTTGGGATGGAGGAGGCACAACACTTCTTATTTTTAGCTGCTCTGTATATGTGTGTGTGTGTGTGTGTGTGTGTGTGTGTGTGTGTGTGTGTGTGTGTGTGTGTGTGTGTGTGTGTGTGTGTGTGTGTGTGTGTGTGTGTGTGTGTATGGTACCCAGTACTAGAGCTTGAACTCAGGGCCTGGGCACTGTCCCTTAGTTTTGTTTTGTTTTCCTCAAGACTGGCACTCTACCACTTGAGTCACGACTCCTGTTCCAAATTTTGGGGGGGGAGGTTAATTGGAGGGAAGAGTCTCATGGGCTCTCCTGTCTAAGCTAATTTCAAGGTTTCTTCTGAATAACTAGGATTATAGGCATGAACACCGGCACCTGGCTTTAGTTAGTTGCTCTAATAGTTTCCAATCTGATCTCCCATTTCTGGGTTACTCTGTTTCCTGTCCCTGCCCTGAGCCTCCCTCCTTTTGCCAAAGTCCGCTCCCCACAGTCTTGGGCAAGTCTGCTGCTGGCTCCAGGGTTGGGGGAGGTCCCCACCGCGGACCGGCCCCACACTGGGCAGTCACCAGGGAGAAGCTACTGGTCTCCAAACAAGTCTGCAGGCTCCTCAGGCCACCGGCCAGGGGAGGGCTTCCTGCCGCCTCCTGCCCCAAGTCTGCTTGGTGAACAAAGACAGGCCAGAGAAGGCTCAGATTCTGTGGTTTCTTCAAGAATTGTTTCAAGTTAAAGTCGGCATGCATGTGTGTTCCTTCTTTTAGAGGACTGAATTTAGCCAGGCATGGTAGCACACACTTGTGATCCTGGGACTTGGGAGGCTGATGTGGGAAGACTGTGAGTTCGAGGCCAGTCTGGGCTCCTGGTGGGACCTTATCTTAAAAAAAAAACCAACTCCACAAACCAAAAACAAAACGCAAGTTAATTAGTTAAAGGACTGCATTTGATAAAAGCTCAAGAGCTAGTCCACACGTCACTGAGGACAGCAACTGTTGTCTGGAGCCTTCAACTCAAGGAAGGTCTATGAGACTCTCATCTCCAATGAAACTACTCAGAAAAAGCCGGAAGTGGCGCAGTGGCTCAAGTGGTAGAGCGCTCACCTTGAGCAAGAGAAGCTCAAGGACAGAGCCCTGGCCCTGAGTTCAAGCCTCAGACCCCCCCCAAAAAAAAGCGCCCAAACTCCAAGGGATGTACAATATCCACAATGAACCAGGAAAGGCTGGGTGGGAGCCAGGCCTGGTGGTTAATCACTGGAATGCCAGCACTCAGGAGGCAGGAAGATCAAGAGTTAGAGGCCGCCTAGGCCACATTGTGGGACCATGTATCAAACTAAACAAAACAAAAAACACACCAGACAAAATGAGAGACTAAGCTATGACAACTGCTGTGTCCCAAATCAGGGAAGTGTTTAACTGCAAGATCAGTGTGTGTGTGTGTGTGTGTGTGTGTGTGTGTTCACATGCCAGTACCGGGCTTGAATTTAGAGCCTTGTGCTTGCTCTTGGCTTTTTCTTAGCTTTTTTTTTTTTTTTTTCTCCAGTTCCTGAAATCAGGACTTGAACTTGGTATCTGATGCTTTCATTCATTGGCTAGCACTCTATTAACTGAGCCAGGCCTCCAATCCCTCCCTGAGCTTTTTTTGTTGAAAGCTACCACTCTACCACTTGAGCCACAGCTCTACTTCTGGCTTTTTGGTGGTCAATTGGAGATAAGAATCTCATAGACTTTCCTGCCCAGGCTGGCTTTGAACCTCGATCCTTAGAGCTCATCCTTCTAAGTAGCTAGGATCACAAGGGTGAACAGCAGTGCCCAGCTTTCCCATGCTTTATTTCTCCCCACCTTTGACATGGTCTTTTACTTCTCTGTTTAGGTCCTGCCTCCTTTCTGGAATGGAAGCTCTTCAAGGGCAAGGGTGTGTTGTCTTCCTTCGGCTGCATTCTCAGTACATCCATGCTTGGCATTTCCTAAGTATCATTAAGATTCGAATGAATAATTGAATCACAATCTGTGAGTTACTGGCTTTCCTGTGAATGGAGAGCTGGGTCCAGGCAGGGTAGGGTAGTGGGCTTGGAGCAGGGGAGGCAGGTGTGGAGTAGAAGAGATAGGGGGAAAGGTAAGAGGGGAGGGAGGTGGGGGGAGATAGGAGGGAGGAAGGTATTTGAGGGGAGGGAGGATGGTAGGGGGAAGGTAGAAGGGGGAGGTAGGAGGGGAGGGAAGTAGGAGCTGGGCCCTCCTGGGCAGGGTGGGTGGGCCTGACTGGAAGTTTCTAGATAATCCCAGATGGCTGGAACTGGGAGCCAGGGAGAAACAGCTAGAGGAGCCTTTTTGGATCTAATCCCTCAGCTCATGTCACCCATGCCATTGGTCTGCTCAAAACTCTTTCCATTCATTCATTCATTCATTCGTTCGTTCGTTCCTCAAACCCAGTTCCTGACCCCATCCCTAGTCTGGTTTGTTTAGTGCTGAATCTTTTAAAAGACATGTGTCTTCTTTGTGAGTTGTGCTTAATTCATGTGAATAGAGTTGTGTGTCTTCTGTATTGGTTTTTAATTCATGTAAATAGTGTTGTGTGTCTTCTGCGTGAGTTGTGTTTAATTCATGTGATAGAGTTGTATGTCTTCTGTGTGAGTTTGTGTTTAATTCATGTAAATAGAGTTGTATTATGTTTTCTCAGGTTTCTTGAGTTTTCAGGATCATGGTTTAAGAGTTGAACTCATTGCTCTTTGTTCATCTAGTTTTCTGCCTTTGTTTCCTTTTTGTGCTTGTACTGGGGGTGAACTGGTGCTGTCCCTGAGCTCTTCAGCTCAAGACGAGTGCTCTATACTTGAGCCACAGCTCCACTTCCAGATTTTTGGTGGCTCATTGGAGATAAGAGTCCCACATTCTTTTCCTGCCTGGGCTGGCTTTGAACCTTGATCCTCAGACCTCAGCCTTCTGAGTAGCTGGGATTGTACGCATGAGCCACCAGTGCCTAACGATAGAGCACCAGTCTTGAGCAGAAAAAGCCTAGCAAGAATGTGAGGTCTTGGATTCAAGCCCTGGTACTGACACAAAAACAAACACCCTCCAAAAAACCCAAAATCACAACTAACATTTGCGATTAATCACATACACATAGTCTGCAAAGTCTCCACTACTGATTTCATACTCCCATTTCTTACATTTAATACATTTCCAGCATACAGTGTGACCACAGTCCCCTTTGAGTACCTGGGAAGCTTTGAGGCTTAGAGAAGGTTTAAAAACCATTCCCGAAGTTGCAGAGCACAAAAGTAGCTCAAGGGTGACTCAGACCCAGAGCAGGCCTCAGTCTAACACCTGTCATGGTGCGGGCCTGGCCTGGTTCTCTGTGGGAGGATCCCAGACTGGCGCCCCGGGCACAGAAGGAAGATGCTCCCAGAAGAAGCACTTGCTCACAGGTTGCTGGCAGGCACCCTGCCCGAGCAACAGAACCATCCATCACTGTGACTCGCCCGAGCCCCTGGGTGGGCAGCCAGCCCTGCAGGGAGGAACTTTCCGACCTCCTCTGTCTTCAGAGGAACAAAGCCATCTCTGAGTGACTCACCGGTGACTAAGGAAAATGCAGACTGTCTTCACTTGTCTGGTGAATTCGTCCCCAAACCAGGCGGGGGTGGTGTGCGGGGAGTTGTTGCAGGATGGAAAGACAGCAGAGGAGAGAGAGGAGAGAGTGGGGGGGGGGTGAGAGGATGGAGGAGGAGGAAGGGAGGAAAGAAGGAAGGGAGGAGGAGGAAGGGAAGGAAGAAAGCAGGGGGAAGAAGGAAGGAGAGAAAGAAGGAAAACAAAAAGGAGGGAGAGAGGACGAAGGGAGGGAAGAAGAAGCAAGGGAAGTTTATCTATTTTCCTCAAGAAAAACATACATTTTCTGCCTAACAAAAAGGTATATTTGCAGCCAGGCGCCGGTGGCTCACGCCTGTCATCCCAGCTACTCCGGAGGCTGAGGTCTGAGGATCGCGGTTCAAAGCCAGCCCAAGCAGGAAAGTCCACAAGACTCTTATCTCCAATTACCCTCTCAAGATATCACGTGGTAGAGCACCAGCCTTGAGGGACAAAGCTAAGGAATAGTACTGGGCCCTGAGTTCAAGCCCCACCTGGCATATACATACAAATAAGCACCCGACCACACAGCTGGCCCCACCTGGCTCTCGGTTCTTTCCACCTTGAAAGCATAGGGCCAGTTGTCTAGAACATCCAGTTAGCAATTCCCACCGCTCTGAGGACTCGTGAGCCTTCTGGATTCTAGCCTAGTATCCCAGAGCTGGGTTCTTTCTAATTATGTTTAAGTTTGAGTACACAATCAATTTTGTACTCAAAACAAAGAAGCCTGAAGTAGCAGGCGCAGTTTAACGTGGAAATTAATCTTAAGCAAAGGTAATCAACACACAATCATCTTTGTGCTATGAGGTGATTAGGTACCAGTGAAAGCTATTTATGTAAATGAAGCAATCAGGAATGCTTTGTGAATCAAAGCCAAGCCCTTCCCAAGGGGGGGGGGGCAGGCGGTAACTCCTGGAGGCTGCCGCCAGCTCCACGTGGCTTGGGGAAGGACTTCACTGGGACTCTGAGGTGCTCACCCCAGTGCCTGACGGCGGTACATATCCAGTCAATGCCAGCTCTTCCTTTCCCTTTTCCTTACCTTTCCTCTCCACACCACCATCACCATCACCACCATCACCATCACCATCACTACCACCACCACCATCACCACCATCACCATCACCATCACCACCATCACCACCATCACCACCACCACCATCATCACCATCGCCATCACCACCACCACCACCACCACCACCATCCTATTTTTGCCTTAACTAAAAATGGTGCTAGGCCCACTTGCCAGGGTTTAAGGAGTAAGTAATGAAGATCCAAGGTTTTTGTGATCTCTGATCAGGCTTCTGGAAGGAAGAAAAAAGGAAACGGCATAGGCAGAGCGGGACTAGAGTCATTTCGACTAACTGTGAGGTTAGTGGAGCCTTCTGTCCTTTGCGGGGGACCAGGCTCAGAGCTGCCGAGCAGGCCTGGGGTTCATCGTCTGGGGCTCCCCTTCGCTGCATCTGCTTCCCGCTTCCCTGGACTTGTCGTGAGCTCAGGTTCTCAGCCCGCCAGGCAGGAACGTCCTGACAGGCCAGGCCTCCAGCCTTCCAGCTCCGCCGGGCCCTGGCTGTGATCCTCCCATTTCAGGCTCCCAGCATCGCTGGGGTGGCAGGCGTGTGTCCCTCACCCAGCTCTGTGGCTGAGGAGGAAGGAAGCGGTCTTGTGGACTTTTCTGCCTGGGATGACTTCAAATTACTGCTCTCCCAGCCTCGGCCTCCCGAGTAGCTGGGATTACAGGCATGAGCCACTGGTGCCCGGCTGGCCCTGGGGGGATTTGGAGGGGCTTCAAAGTGAACGGGTCAGGAAAAAAATATAGTTCTCGGCCTGGTGGGGGGTGGGGGGCGGGGAAAGAAATCAATTTCCAAGAAATACAAAACTACTTCCATTTATTACAAAGAACACCACATTCATACTTAATTAAAAAAATAGTCCTTAGCTTTGTTTCCTTGTTGTCTCCTGTGGCAGGAGAAACTCATTTTTCTGAGCATTTCAAAGTGGGAGGAGATGTGGAACGGCTGGCAGGGATCCAGATATGTTCTCAGCACAGGAAGGAATGGAAAGTTCAGGAAGTATTTGAATTGTTCAGTCAAGTACCAAGGGAGGCAGGTGAAGGCTGTGTGGTGTGTGTGTGTGTGTGTGTGTGGTGTTGGTCCTGGGTGCTGTCCCTGGGCTTTTGTGCTCAAAGCTAGCACTTTACCACTTAAACCACAGTGTCACTTCTGGCTTTTGCATGGTTCATTGGCGATAAGAGTCTTCTGCACTTTCTGTCTGGGCTGGGTTTGAACCATGATCCTCAGATCTCAGCCTCCTTAGTAGCTAGGATGACAGGCGTGAGCCAACAGTGTTGGGCAATCCTGGTCTTCCTGGATGTTATCTCCCTGGGCCTTGTAGTGGGGAGAATAGGTGGGAGCCTCGGGGCTCTGCAGAGCTCCGAGTCCAGCCCTGCTCGCAGTCCTGGGTACAGATACAGTGAGACAGGAGCAGGCCAGGGGCTCAGGGACAGCCCGGGCTGTGCTCTGCCCGCCTCCAGGCCCAGCCCAGCCCGGGAGAACGGGTCTCCTCAGAACCGAAGACCACCAGCAATAAATAAAAGATCTAGCTCTCGTTCCCGTTCAGCCTTCCGTTCCAAAGTGAGCAGGCACCTGTGCAGCATAGCTCCACACATGGCTCCCCGAGGGCCGGGGAGCAGGCCCAGCATAGCTGGCCACCAGCAGCCCTGTCTGCAGGAGAAACAGCCTAAACCTGGGGCTGGCCTGTGTCTGGGGCAGACGGGCAGCGGGAGGCGGGCTGGGCCCACCGCCCACCTGTGGCTGGGTGTTAACAGGTGTTTCTCTGCAGATGCCTGCTCAGTTCTCTCCAGCACCCCAGTCCTGGGGGAGCTGCTTTGGGCGTCCTGCTGGCCGGCGCAAGGCCCTTGTTCTCTGGACGCCTACACGGGTGGGAGGCAGTGCTGGGTGGCCTAGATATGGGGCCTGCTTTAAGCTTTTGAGGGTTTTATTTTGTGTGTGTGTGTGCACATGCATGTGTACCAGCACTGGGGCTCGAACTCACAGCCTCATGCTCTTGCTTGGCTTTTTCTCTCAAGGCTGGTGCTCTACCACTTGAGTCATGCCTCCACTTCTGGCTTCTTGCTGGTCAACTGGAGATACGGGTCTCAGGGACTCTGAACCCTGATCTTCAGGTCTGAGCCTCCTGAGCTCAGATCTCTGAGCTGTGGTTACCGGTGTGAGCCTCCTATGCCTGGCTTTGCTTTCTCCCTCTGCTGACATCCTGTGAGGCGCTCTAGGCACTTTGCTGGGCAGCAAGGACCGAGTATGTTGAACCCGAACTCAGGGTCACCTCTTGGGCAAACTTGCTAAGTATTTGTGCTCCCGTGATCTCATCGGACCCTCTCCCGACCATTGTAGGAGGTCAGCACAGACACCATTATTCTCGTCTTAAGGAAAGAAAAGAAGAAGACAGATGCTCAGAATAGCTTGGGCGGTCGCACAAAGTGGCCTTTTGTGCAATTAAAATCTTTAGCAGAGTGCATGCATTATCCTCCTTACGCTCAGAAAGTAATGGTAAAAGGAACATATTTGCTGTAATTTAATGATTCATTTGCCTTCATTATTTTTTTTTCTTTGCGTTCTCTGTTTCCTCTTAACTTTCCAAATATTGTACCGGGTTTTTAATCAGTGCTATGTAATTTCTGCTGCGAAACTAGGTCAATGTACAACGTGTTAACACAGCTTCTCTTCTACAGTTTACACAAAATTGTAGTAAAATTTAAACTCAAAAGAGGAAGGGAAGAAAAGCTTCCAGTGCCACTGCATAATTGTAGGCAGGGTGTGGGGGAGGGGTGGTGGTGGGCAACAGCCCCCTCCCTCCTAGAGAGTTCCTTCCCTCCCTGGAGATGGTTCTGGAGTGTGACTCACACCCCCAGCTCCGGCTTCTCCTCATGTCCAAAGACACTTGATTTCCATGCTTCCCCCCAGCCCATCCCGTGAGCAGTGCCACAGTGCCCGGCTGGTTGAGCTGGTCTTCTCCACCCCTCTGTCTTGCCTTCTGGCTCTGGCCATTTGCAGATTTTGCATCCTGCATCTTCAAACGTCGAGATCCACCGGCCCCTCCCTCCCTAGCCACTGTCTCCCTGCAGCCCCTCGGCTATACCCTTGTTTCTAGTTGAGGCAGGGGTGGGGAAGGGAGATTTTCTTCCCTAACATTTGTTTTCATGTGGAAGCTCCATCCCCGAACAGCCCAGTTCTGCCTGGGAGTTCCAGGCCTGGAATGAGTGAGCCTGCATGTGTGGATGATGTCTGCATGTGTGGATGACGTCTGCATGTGGAGATGATGTCTGCATGTGTGGATGATGTCTGCATGTGTGGATGATGTCTGCATGTGCGGATGACATCTGCATGTGCAGGTAATGTCTGCATGCGTGGATGACGTCTGCATGTGCTGATGATGTCTGCATGCGTGGATGACGTCTGCATGTGCGGATGTCTGCATGTGTGGATGACGTCTGCATGTGTGGATGATGTCTTCATGTGTGGATGATGTCTTCGTGTGTGGATGACGTCTGCATGTGTGCATGATGTCTGCATGTGTGCATGATGTCTGCATGTGTGCATGATGTCTGCTTGTCTTTCAGGGTAGGATTTGGGAACATTCAGAGGAACCATCCACACTTCAATGGAGGTGATTTTATGTGTGTGAGTGCTGGCTCTTGAGCCACAGATCCACTTCTGGCATTTTGATGGTTAATTGGAGGAATGAGTCTCACGGACTTTCTTGCCCATCATGGGGCTTGAACTCAGGACCTGGGCACTGTCCTTGAGCTCTTTTGCTCAAGACTAGTGCTCTACCACTTTGAGCATCTCTTCTGGTTTTTCTGGTGATTTATTGGAGATAAGAGTCTCATGGACTTTCTTGCCCAGGCTGGCTTTTGAACCATGATCCTCAGATCTCAGCCTCTTGAGTAGTTAAGATTACAGGAGTGAGCCATCAGCACCTGGCCATGTGCTTGCTTCTTCAACAATCATGTGTTGAAGGACACTCTATGTGATCTACTAGGGTAGATAGTGTACATAGAGTTGGGCACAATTCAGACTCCATTTAACAGATGAGGAGAGCTGGAGAGAGATTCACACCCCAGGCCAGTGCCAAACCTGGTCAGCCCAGCTATTGGGCTCTGAGCCTGAATAGAATGACAATTCTGCCCCTCAAGGATCTGAAGATTAGTGCCTCACGGAGCAATCTCATTTTAAATGTCAGTAACACAATATTAGCTCCTTATTGCCTTTTTTGCATTATTCTGAAACAATTTAATCTCTCCTCAGGCAGATGGGTACTGGGGAGCAACCATGGCAAAGGATACACCCACTCCAAAGCTGGGGGAAGGAGGGCCACCCAGCATCTCCTAAGAATACCTGTGTTACAACAATGGCAGTGAGGAGGGGAAATGGGGCAGACAGGGCAGACCATACACACGCACGTGTGATTTACGTGATGAGTGTGTACCTCACGTGTTACAATACACACTATATGTTATATAATTATATATTGCATATTGTATACACATATACAAATCTGTGTATCAGTTACATATAACTGTGTGTGTACATATAAAACCATCCTTCACCTTTACTGCTCTGAAACGTCAAAAGCAGCTTCCAAAGCAAAAACACCTGTGCAGCGAAGCACCAGTGGCTCGCACCTGTCATCCCAGCTACTCAGGAGGCTGAGATCTGAGGAGCGTGGTTCAAAGCCAGCCTGGGCAGGAACGTCTGTGAGACTTCTATCTCCAATAAACCTCCAACAAACTAGAAGTGGCCCAAGTGGTAGAGCCCTTGCCATGAGGGACAAAACAAGCAAGAGCGTGAGGGCCTGGGTTCAAGCCCCAGCACCGGCACAAAACCTGCTGGTTAGTTGTCGTAGTCATCTAGGGGTTAGCGAGGGCTGCTGGCGCGGTGTGGCAGGGACCTAGTGTGTGCAGCGTGCACATCCGTGGCTCTTGGCCTCTTGGGGAGCGTGACAGCCGTCACCCCACACCCAGGGCTGCATTCGTAAACACTGGGCCCCATAGTGGGCATGGCAAAGTGGGTACTGGGGCTTGCGGCGCGTCGTTGATCTCGGGCTGCGGGAAATTCTGTCATCTCACGGGGTAGACCGGCTGTCAGCTCCGAGTCACTGAAGCAAGACCCCGGACACAATCGACTTAAAGAGAAGAATGCGTTGTTTTGTCCCATGGTTCTGGAGGCTCTGGGCTGTGTCACTTGCGGGCCTGGGGACACAAGGGTGAGGCTGCAGCTTGTGACGGGAGCTGGCGGGCACGAAGTGACAGGGTCCCAGCAAAGACCCAGCACCCAGCCCCTTCCCGAAGAACAGCTGGTGGCTGCAGAAGGGTCTCTACCATGGGCTTTAGGGGACACGGACAGTCCGAGCTACAAGCAGAGACCTTTGGTGTACTGGCTCTGGGAATAATTGCTTGTTCCATCCAAGGCTGCATTTCAGCGGTGTATTTCGGCAGTGGCGCCCAGGAGCACGGATCTGAGCTCCCCTCATGGGCAGAGCAGTTCTGCACACACACATTAGCTGGAGAGCCACAATGTTAGCAT
This sequence comes from Dipodomys merriami, assembly GCF_024711535.1. Lineage (NCBI taxonomy): Eukaryota > Metazoa > Chordata > Mammalia > Rodentia > Heteromyidae > Dipodomys > Dipodomys merriami. The sequence goes on from NW_027206290.1 coordinate 38,565,999, forward strand.
TTGGGGAGCTCGAGTTGAGCCACAAGCCCTGGATGCGCCCGCGGAGAGCTCCTCCTGCCCGCTCCGCCTTGGGCAGGGCTGTTGGTGGGAACCATTGGTCTTCAGTGACTGCGTTTCTGCTCCTTTGTTGCTACTGGTGATACAAATGGAGCCGTGAGCGTCTGGCATGGGTTGGGTTTCCTAGATATTACCTTATTTAATGCAGCCAGGTGTTGCTTTTTCCCCCAGTGTGCAGAGTTTGTTGTTGTTGCTCACATCCTCAAAGATCTCTTGGCATTAAAATAATAACCTGGTGTGTGACTCATAATCCTATCTACTCAGGAGGCCAAGATCTAAGGATCTTGATTCAAAGCCAGCTTGGGCAGATAAACCTACAAGACTCACCCCCCCCGCCCCCCCCCCCCAGTCCTAGGGTTTGAACTCCTTGAGCTTCTTTTGCTCAAGGCTAGCACTCCACTACTTGAGCCATGGCACCACTTCCTGCTCTGTCTGAGTAGTTAATTGACAATAAGAGTCTCCTGGACTTCTGTGCTCGGGCCGGCTTCAAACCAGAATCCTCAGATCTCAGCCTCCTGAGTGGCTAGGATTACAGTCTGAGAGACTCTTATGTCCAATTAACCAGCAAAAGGCTGAAAAGTGGCACTGTGGCTCAAGTGGTAGAGCACCAGCCTTGAGCAAAAAAAGCGAAGGGACAGCACCCAGACCCTGAGTTCAAGCCCCAGGACTGGCACAAACAAGAACAAACACAAACAAGGGGAGCACTGACAATAGCAGCCTCCTGGTCGTGGGGCGGAGGCTGTGAGCCGTGCTTGCTGCCCAGTGGGCAGGGCCGGAGAGAATCACGGCTTATCTCGCACTCAGGGGCCGTGTACCCCGCCTGGATGCATTGTCTTGCCCATTCTGAGCCCTGACTACCTCCTGCTGCTCGGCCTAACCGGTCGGGCTGTTTCCTCAACAATCAGGTCACCCTGTGCCTGACTGGCCAACAGTTTGTCAGCTGCTCACTGAGCTTGTGCCGTACCTAATCCTTGCTCCGGGCAGCATCATAAATCATCACAGGGACCGAGGTACCTGTGCCCGGGGCCGGAGTGCTGACCATGGGGGCCAAGCAGTGGCCACCCACTCCAGAACAAGTCCCGTAGCCTTCCTGAAGGGGTCGGTGTGTCCGTCCTGAGCCCTGGACCACGTGACTGTTCACTGTGTTGTGTGTGTGTATGTGTGTGTGTGTGTCTGTGTGAGCATGGGACCTGAACTCAGGGCCTGGGCACTGGCTCTGAGCTTTTGTGCTCCAGGTGAACGCTCTACCATTTAAGCTACAGCGCCACTTCTGGCTTTCTAGTGGTTAATTGGAGATGAGTCTCGTGGACTTTCCTGACTGGGCTGGCTTTCAACCATGATCCTCAGATGTCAGCCTCCTGAGTAGCTGGGGTGACAGGTGCGAGCCACCCTTGTGCCCTGCTAAGTATGTCTCTGCTTAGAACTGGTTTACTGCCGCGTGTCCCTGCGCCTCCCCTCCAGCGGGGGGGGGGGGGAGGGGGGGAGGGAGGGCTGGAGCCTCGCTACCACCAGTCATGAGTTGTTCGAAGGACATTTCCGTCTTAGGTCCATGGCCCCTGGGTGATGGTGGACACTGGAGCACAGCGTGGTTTAAGCAGAGAAGGGCATGATCAGATGCCAGGGCCTGCAGTGGGGGCGAAAGACAGAGGAGGGACTGTGGGGACAGAGCCAGTGAGATTGCAAGGGGGGGCTGCGGGAGGCCAGGATGGAGGAGCTGGGGGCTGTGGGAGGGCCGGGATGGAAGAGCTGATTGGGAGGTGAGAAGAACCAATTGGATGAGATGTGGCATGGGCCGGGGAGAAGGAGCAGAAGACGTGTCTTCTGGAGGATTCTGTGGATGGCCAGGAGCACAGAAGGGAGAGGAATTGGGGTGTGGAAATACAGCTCCCTCGTGGCCAGATTCTCTCTCCATTTAGACATATAGATGTTTATTTTTAACCTGCAGCTCTGGTGAGTATATAACCAGCATAGTGGCAGGAAGAGTGGGGATTGATGTCAGAAATGGGGGTTTCACGTTCTAGGTGTTTGCAGTGTGACGCTCACCATGAACTCACTGGAGTGAAGTAAACATTTTTTTAAATTACATGATAAGAAAGCTACAGTGTGTACCAACCCTCGCCTCCAAGTCAGCCTGCGACCCAGACCACCTTGCCCCCAAGCCAAGATCGGAGGCTGGGTGCACAGAGAGGACAGAGGTTATCTGTTGCTCGTAAGCTCAGCTAATGGCCCTCAGCGCTCCGTCCAGTACGCCTGTCTCCCAGCACACAGGAAAAAGCAGGGCGATTATGTAATTTGGTGCAGGGAGCCTATTTTGCCTGTAGCTGGAGCTCTCCGAATACTCAGAGGCAACCCACTCCGGAGCCTAATAGTCCTTGCCGAACTGTGGTCTAGTCCTAATTTTCTGCCTCATTGAGCTTTTAGGGCCAAAGCTAAAGCTCTGATCTACCAAGATGGATATGTGCACCATTAGGCAAGAATTCTTTGGGAGGAAGAGGGGCTACTGGCCTGGGACCAGCCACCCATAGCGTCAGCCACGAAGAAGCCCCCACAGCTAGAGCTGAAATGCGGATCAGCGGTGGGAGGAGGACGGTCAGACCAGGCCAGTGCCTGGTTCTAAACAGCCGGAAGTGTATGAGCCTGGTCCTCGTGACTCATGTCACCCGCTGACAGCAGGCAGGGTCCCGAGGACAATGGCCTAACAAGCGCCAGCAGGGCCCTTTGTAGCTTCGGGGTTTGATCAACACCTGGATGAGAAAGCTGTACAATGGTACTTGTTCTAGGAATCCTTCTTCCTCCCATCTCAGTAAGCAAGGGTTTTTCCCTTGCTGCCCTGTGGAGGCTGAGGGCACAGCCCTCATAGGTTGTGCGAACAGGAGACGTGGCTTCTGGGCAGGGTCACAGACAGAAGAGGGGACATCGTGTCAATAATGTATCTCAGGGCAGGCCAACTCAGAGGTGATCTGTGAAGGCTGGAACAGGGCTTCAGGGCATCCCTGTGGAGATTCAGCTGGTGTGCAAGTGTGTGGCCCACTGTTCAGCGGTGTGCTAGTGTATGGTCTAGCTGTTCAGGAGAATTTAAAAAAATTTTTTTTGTCAGTCATAGGACTTGAACTCAGGGCCCTCAGCTCTTCAGCTCAAGGCTAGTGCTCTAACACTTAAGCCACAGCAGCACTTCAGGGTTTTGAGTGGTTTACTGGAAGTAAGAGTCTCATGGACTTTCCTGTCCAGGCTGGCTTTGAACCATGACTCTCAGATCTCAGCCTCCTGAGTAGCTAGGATGACAGGTGTGAGCCACCGGCACCCAGCTAGGAGGCTGAGATCTGAGGTCTCTGGTTTGACTTCAGCCTGGGCAGGAAAGTCTGAGACTCTTAGCTCTAACCAGCAAAAAGCTGGAGGTAGATCTGTGGCTCCAGTGGTAGAGCACTAACCTTGAACACAAAGAGCCAAACAAGAGCATGAGGCCTAGAGTTCAAGCCCCAGTATTAGCACAAGAAACAAAAAACAAACCCAGACAAGACAAAAACCACATATGACTCACAGCTGTAAATGTAACCAAATGGGATGAAAGCGTCTCTGAAAGTGTCTACAAAAGGACAGGGTTCCCTGAGAGACTCTGGTGAGCCATGGAAGGAAACGGACTTGCCTTCCCTTCTTAGCCTGTCCAGTGATACTGGCAGGGTCAGCTCTCAGATCACATGGTCCCCATTGTACAGTCGGCTCTCAGATCACACGGTCCCCGTTGTAGGGTCAGCTCTCAGATCACGTGGTTCCCGTTGTAGTGTCAGCCCTCGGATCACGCAGTCCCTGGGCTCTGGTGCCCCAGCCTGGGCCTGGGCTGCTTACCTCCCCAGGGCAGCCAATCCTGTGACTGCTGTTGTCTGGTTGAGTGGATAGTCTTGGAAGCAGATGCTTTAACATTTGAGGAGGAAACACAGAGTGTGGCCCCCCCGGGGTGGGCTCTGAGGCCGGGCTGGGGCTTGGGCATGGGAGCAGGGTGAGGAAGGTTGGGGTACAGGAGGAGGACAAGGCAGGTGTGGGCCAGGGCTGCTGTGTCTGATGGCTCTCTTTGGTTTCCATGTCCTCTTCTGACCTTGGAATTCATTGACTTTCTGCTTGCGATGAATCTCAAGCCAAAGCAGATCTAGAAATGGGAGAGAAATCTGGCTTTTCAGATCCATCTATATTTCCACAAAACCAAGACCCTGGATGTGCATGGATGTCCCCAAGGCGGGAGGAGAGGAAGAAAAGGGTCCAGGTCTCGTCCCCAAGCATCTCCGGCCTGTGGTCCTCGGGCAGCACGCAAGGTCTGGCGCCTCCCGAGCAGCTTCATGCGGGGGCCGGGTGGGGCTCTCACCCGGCGAGGATGGGATCCCTTCGCCTGGGTCACAGAACTCTCAGAGCCAGGGTCGGCGGTGCCAGGGCCAACGCTTGGGAATAAACTCATTGTCAGTTCCTTAGGGACAGAAGGAATTCACAATTCACAGGTCGCACTCCATGACCCGGCCAGCATCCCGAGGAGCGATTCTCAGTCGTCCACACTCCCTGTGTGGTCCGATGTCTGCAGAGATGGTGGCAGGAGAGTGAGTGGACAGAGGATGCTGGTCCCAGGGCCCTTCCTTTCCCTTGGTGGCATTCTTCCTCCCCACCCCTGGCTATCTGGCTGCTCCATGCTCTCCAGGGGAGATGAGGATGGAGGAGCGAGGTCCCTGCTCCAACCCAATGCCCATTGTCAGACCGTCCAATGACCCCCATGGATTTATCTTATTTTATTATAGTTTGTGCCAGCACAGGGCTTGAACTCAGGGCCTTTGCACTCTTGTTTGGCATTTTCACTTTTTTTTTTGTCGGTCATGGGGCTTGAACTTGGGGGGCCTGGGCGCTGTCCCTCAGCTCTTCAGCTCAAGGCTAGCACTCTACCATTTGAGCTACAGCACCACTTCCGGTTTTCTAGTGGTTTATTGGAGACAAGAGTCTCACGGATGTTCCTCCCCGGGCTGGCTTTGAACCGAGGTCCTCAGATCTCAGCCTCCTGAGTAGCTAGGATTACAGGCGTGAGCCACCGGTGCCCGGCTTGGAGTTTTCACTTAAATCGGTTGCTCTACCACTTGACTCATACATACCTCCACTTCTGGCATTTTTCTGGTTAACTGGAGATAAGAGTCTAGATTTGTCTGCTCAGGCTGGTTTTGAACTGATCATCAGATGATCATCAGATCTCAGCCTCCTGAGTAGCTAGGAATATAAGCGTGAACCATTGGTGCTTGGCAGTGTGTATGTGTGTGTATGTTGGTGTGTGTGTGTGTTTGTGTGTGTGTGTGTATAGCATGCGTATGAGCACCCATGCTGGTACTGAGGATTGAATTCATACTCTCCCTTAGTTTTTTTACTCAAGGTTGGCATTTTACCACTTGAGCCACAGCTTCACTTCCTGCCCCACATTTGACTTCACTAGTTGGAGGTGGATTGTGGGAAGGGATAGTGGGTGGTATTTTTTTTTTTTTTTTTTGTCGGTCATGGGGCTTGAACTCCGGGCCTGGGCGCTGTCCCTCAGCTCTTCAGCTCAAGGCGAGCGCTCTACCACTTGAGCTACAGCGCCACTTCCGGTTTTCTGGTGGTTTGTTGGAGATAGGAGTCTCACGGTCTCTCCTGCCCGGGCTGGCTTTGAACCGCGATCCTCAGATCTCAGCCTCCTGAGTAGCTAGGATTACAGGCGTGAGCCACCAGCGCCCGGCTTAGTGGGTGGTATTTTGTGGAATAAAGGTTGTACAATCAGATTGAGTCACACAAACTAAAAGATCTTTCTTGACCACCATTCTTAATGTGTTACTGTGCACCTGCTAGAGAAGAGTATCATGGGAAAAGGGAGAGATACTTGGTGGGGTGAGGGAGGTGGGGGATGGAATTAAGGGGGATGGAATTATGAGGAGGGGGTGGAATTAAGAGCATCTCAAATCCACCTCAAGAGTAGCAACCACCCACTCTGCTCATGCACAACTGGCCCTGGCTGCAAACCTCACATGTGGAGATTTGTTTGTGTGTGTGGTGTGTGTGTGTGCACTCTTGCACCCACACACAGAGAGACAATTCTAAGTGATCAGCTCACACGCAGGGCCTGATGGATATTTATCACTCAGCTCTTCGTTTCTCATTACTCAAGTCTCTTTGGGGACTTCCCATTTAGCAAGGTATCTCCTGCCTTGCAGTGGCTCCATGGTTATAGGGGCCACGCAACATTGCTTTTAAAAGTCAAAGGCAGGCGCCTGCAATCCTAACTGCTCAGGAGACTGAGCTCTGAGGACCACAGTTCAAAGCCAGCTGGGCAGGGAAGTCGGTGAGGCTTTTAGCTTCACAGAACCATCAAAAAGCCAGGAGTAGAGCTGTGGCTTACATGTTGAGCACCAGCCACGAGCAGACAAAGCTCAGGGACAGCATCCAAGCCCTGAGTTCACACACACACAAAAGTCAAAGGCAAGTTGAGAGGATGTTTCTCTCTTTTTTCTCTCTGTCTCTCTCTCCTGCCCTACCTACTGAGGATGTGATGCTGAAGCCTTGGCAGTCAACTCCTTTCCAATTGACGCCCTCTGTTTATTTTTGCACCCCTAATTACCCTTTCAACTTGCCCCGGTTTATTTTTAGAGATTTCCTATCCACCTCATTAACAGCTCGCAAAAGCGCCTGTCTCATATTTCTACCATTTATACCTTTAATTAAACACACTGGCCTTTGTTATCTCGGAACACCGGCCTTGTTAGGATTTAAATGGAGTGACTGGAAGCTGTGGCCTAACGGAGGTTTAAATATTCCTTCCACTCCTCTGGTCCTTTTGTCTGCCTGGCTGCGAGCATCTCCCCAGTGTTCTCTGTTCTCTTTTGCAGAATCCAAGGCTAGGCGTGAGGGGAGGCAGGAGGCTGGGCGGCCGCTGCTGGGTTTTGTGGATGTGTTTTGGAGCGGGCAGACCCTTGGCCCTCTCCTCCACCCACACCAGGACTTGGCATCCAGGAAGCTCGGCATCCAGTGTGGGAACAGCACAGATCTTAATTAAATGCACCCTGGGACCTGGATCCCCGCTCACACCTGCCCGTCCTCCCGCCTCATCAGCAATGAACTACCTCATTCCCCTCTCCCACTGCGTGGCTTTATAACCAAACCTCCCCAGTAGAATGGACAAAATATTGAAAGCATCCATCAGCAGACATGTGGGGGGAGAGGGAAGGAAGGGAGGGGGGAGGGGCAGAGGCAGCCGGTCCAGTCTGCTGCCTCTCCCTGATGCTGGCCAGGTTTCCCAGGCCAAGTGGGGGCTGATGGGGGCACGGGGGGGGGTAGCTGCACGGTGGCCGCTGTGGAGTGGTCAGCAGTCTGTCCCCCTCCTCCTGGCCTCGTGGGGTCCGCAGTGTCCCCGGCCTTGGGGACCACAGGGCGTGCTCACGGAGCCGGGGACAGGAGGTAGTGCCCTGGCCAGCGCTGGCCCCGGGAGTTTCTGGGCCTCGGGGCTGAGCTTTGTCTGGGCCTGTGGAAGTCCCCTACTCACCCACTCCCACAAACCCCCGAGGTCCTGCTGTGTGCCAGCAGGAGTGGGACAGCGCCCCCAGCGGGGGTGGGGAGCTCTCACTATAAGGAAGATTCGATTCTGGCACCAGGCAGGCGGGGGACAACACGGAGCGCCCAGTGTTGACCTGGAGAGGGGGGGTGGGCGCAGGGAGGCAGGGGGAGCGGCGCAGATCTCAGGGAAGATGGAGGACAGAGTGCCGCCCAGCCCACTTTTGTTGGTGTAACAGAAAACACTAAGGATTTATAAAGAAAACAAGTTCGTGTGGCTCACGGCACTGGCGCTGAGCAGCCCCAGCTTGGGCAGCTGCGGCTGAAGGAAGGTCCAGACAGGACCGGGCGTGAGCCGAGCTTGCCTCTGTTTATCCGAGGATGGCGAGTGAGAGTGCAGTGAGACACTGCATGCCCAGGTCGAGGCCACACTCACACTCACCACGGTCAACGCATGGATACAGCGGATGTGGGGGTCAGGAAAATGTGGCACACACGCACACATACACACGTATATGTGTGGATTTTATTCAAAATAATATGAGTAATGGATGGACCTGAAAACAATGTGTTGAGTAGAGTCAGGCTCAGGGAGACAAATGGCACAGGTGGAAGTTTAGCATAACATATAAGCATATACAAGACACAGACAGACAGACAAGCCAGCCAGAGTCCTGTCCCTCAGAGGAGGGGCCCAGTGGTGGAACCGCTTTGAGCAATGAATTTACAGCTTGACAAAATAAAAACTGGGGATGGGGGAGATAAAGGAGGTGCAAAGGACAGCCTTGGCCACTCCCAGCTGGGGGAGCCCCATCTCTGCAGCCTGAGCGGCTCCTCCCCTCTCTCCTGCAGCCTGCATGGGGGAGGGGCTGGGGACTCCCAGCAGGACATAATTTGGGGTGCTGTGTCTCCACACACCCCCTTTTTTGTTGGTTGTGGGGCTTGAGCTCTGGGCCTGGGCACTATCCTTCAGCTCTTCAACTCAAGGCTGGCACTCTACCACTTGAGCCACAGAGCCACTTCCAGCTTTCTAGTGGTTTACCACAGACTTTCCTGCCCAGGCTGGCTTTGAACCATGATCTTCAGATCTCAGCCTCTTGAGGAGCTAGGATGACAGGCATGAGCCACTGGTACCCAGGTCCACACTCCTTCTTGAGAATAAGCATCTAGCAGTTTGTCTCTGAGTCCAAGTCTCCAGGCCCCCATCACCTGGCTTCCTCTCCGGAGTTTAGCTCAGCTTTTCTCCTGAAAACTCTGAGACGTCTGGAGGGTGCTGGTGGTAGCGAGGTGGGGCAGAGAGCAGAACACTGCGCATCTCCCGGTGCCAAGAAGGGGCTGGGGAATGGGGCTCGGTGGGGGGAGCAGCTCATGCTGCAGTCCGGTGCGGGGTGTCTTCTTCATCACCACAGCACGGCCTTCTGCTTCAAGAGTTCATGCCATGCTGACCTACTGGGCAGGAGCCAGGCTGCCAACGGAGGTATACACACCTGGCAGGTCCTGGGAAAAAGGGACTGGGAGAGATCTGACATTTAGAGAGGAGCTGGAAGGGGTGAGATAGCGGCTGACATTCGTTAAATGTCACCACTTTGGTGAGTGCTCGGTACTTACGTTATTCTAATTAATTACTCAGCCACTTGGTTTATCCGCTGCATCCTCCACCCCCTCTCCGCTGGGGAGCAGCATGGCAGTCCTGCTCTCCGTCTCAAGCTGCCCACTTGGAAGGCGAGGCCGTTCGAGGCTTGCTAGGACTCAGAGCTACCTGACCACGGCCGGCTCCATAGAGCGGGCACACGACCCGCCCGGGCAGGCTGCTAGCTCAGTGTGTTACCTGCCCCGATGACCAAATACTGCAGATCAAGTAGTTTATACAGCAAAGAAATGGGCTGGTCCCGGTGGCTCACACCTGCCAGCCCTGGCAGAAAAGTCCACAAGGCTCTTATCTCCAGTGGGTCAGCAAAATGCCAGAAGTAGAGTTGTGGCTCAAGTGGTAGAGTACCAGCCTTGAGTGAAAAAGCCAAGGGACAGTAGTGCCCAGGTCCTGAGTTCAATCCTCAACATTGATAGAAAGAAAGAAGAAAGAAAAGGCAGAGAGACAGCAACAGGGAAAGGGGGGAAGGAGAGAGAGAGAGAGAGAGAGAGAGAGAGAGAGAGAGAGAGAGAGAGAAATTTTCCTCTTGGTTCTGTGGGGCAGAAGTCTGAGAACGGGCAGCCTCATCTGGTGAGTGTTTTCATCGTGGTATATCAGACATGGTGGATATTCAAGCCATAGCAAGATTGGGGAGTTCAAGGGGTCTCTGGCTTCGAGATCTCTGGCTCTAGATGCTTGAAGTTACCAAAAACATTGGTGTCAAAGTAAAATCCACCTGCCTGGCCAATGTGGCAGGAAAAAGAGCACTCCATAACAGGTAGGCCTTGGGGGTTCAATGAGCTGAGGGCCACAGCACCCCGGCTTTCCGGCAGGGGCTGGGCAGCCTCGGAGTCAGGCGCATGTAGCTTCTTGGGAAGAGGAAGTTACTGGTAATGTGAGGAAGACAGATAGGAGGCTGGTGTGGCTCTTGGATTTCACGGTGGTTTCTTCAGAGAACAAAGACCCGCTGGCCTTCAGCTGTGGCCAGCCATCCTCCACTGCCTCCAGGCCTCACACTTCCAGAAGCTGGTAGAATTTCTGGCTTCTTGCTGCCCACGCTGGAAGGAACCTGTGAAGCTGCCCAGGCACAGAGCCCTGGAGGCAGCCTCGGAGGGAAGCCGGGGCACTGCCCACGGGGGGTGGGGAGTGCTCCGTGTCACAGGTAATGCCTGCTGTGTCACCAAACTGCAGGGAAGAGAGCAACCTCGGGGAAGGAGTCACAGGTCACTCCCCTCGGGGACTGAGTTCTCGGCCGAGATGGCTCCAGTACTGGGTGTGAAAGCCGGCTGGGGTGGGGTGGGGGCTTTGGGGCTGTGCTGAACCTCTGCATGCTCTCTGCCCCCCCCATTCCTCCACCCCATGGTGTCACAGGGTCGCCTTTCCTCCTGGTGGAAGGGCCCAAGTTTTGTGGAGAGCCAGGCATGGTACAGGGCCAGCCCCGGCTGCTTCCTGGGGAGCTGCCAGGTAGCACCAGGGCACCCCTCCCCAAGCACTGTAGAAAGGATGGCTGACTGGCTGCGGCTGGCCGGACTGGGCGGACTCCGTGGTGCCAAGGTGATGCGTAAAACTGCGATTCTCCAAGAGGTCGCTGCCAGCCCCTGCCCAGGAAGGGAGACCAGAGCTGCCCAGGGAACATTCCGGATTGCGCACAGGCACAGTGCTCCGTTCCGGATTGCACACGGGCGCACCACTGCAGGATTGCGCATGGGTGCACAGGAGTTCCTTCTGGAGGAGGCCTCAGATCTCTGGTGCATGCGTGGCATGGCCCAGAGAGCCGGTTTCCATGTGTGTGGCCATTTTCTTCTCTGGAGCTCCCGGAAGATCCTTGTTTTGTTAGAAGTAAGCGTAGCCTCCCACTGGTGGCTGTGAGCTCTCTTTCAGTACCTTGGGTTTGGTTTTGTGACCTTGGGCAAGTTCCCTAACCTTCAGGACTGAGAGCAGGGTCTGTGAGATGATGTGTCTCACGCATTTAGAATGAGGCCTGGCATGTGGTAAGTGCATAGTGTCTATTAGTTATTATTGTCATTAATGTGCATATACTCAGGCCTGGTATAAATTAACATTATCTGATATATACTGGTGCTCAATGCCTGTTAGTTGACTGAATACATTAGTGACGACCTATGTAAGAAGAAAAAAAAAAGATGAAAAGACCATAATGGAGATCTTGAGCTTGGGTTCAAGCTCCTGAAGTTCTTGAGCAGGCTGGGGGGAGGTGGGGCAGGAGGGAGAGGCTAGGTTATAGGGTTGAGGTTTTGTTTTTGTTGGTGGTGGGGCTTGAACTCAGGGCTTGGCTACTGTCCCTGAGCTCTTTTGCTCAAGGCTAGTACTCTACCACTTGAGCCACAGCGCCACTTCCAGTTTTCTGGTGGTTTACTGGAGATAAGAGTCTCCTGGACTTTCGTGCCCAGGCTGGCTTTGAACCGTGATCCTCAGATCTCAGCCTCCTGAGTAGCTAGGATGATAGGCATGAGCCATTGGTGCTGGACTTTTACATTGCTTTCTTTCCCTTGACCTCTCCTGAGTAGCTAGGATGATCACAGGCACAGGCCACTACTACCTGGCTGCCCAAGGCTGCTTTTCATCCTCTAAGCTGTGATACTTTTTCTTCTTCTTTGCCTTTGTGGTCTTGTGATTGCTAGGCCAGTGCTCTACCACTTAAGCCATGCCTTCAGCCTTGTTTTTTTGTTTCATTATTATTACTATTATTATTATTATTATTTTGTCTGTCGTAGAGCTTGAACTCTGGGCTTGGGCGCTGTCCCTGCACTCTTCAGCTCAAGGCGAGCACTCTACCGCTTGAGCCACAGTGCCACTTCTGGTTTTCTGGTGGTTCATTGTAGTTAAGAGTCTCCTGGACTTTCCTGCCCAGGCTGGCTTTGAACCACGATCCTCAGATCTCAGCCTCCTGAGTAGCTAGGATGACAGGTGTGAGCCACTGGTGCCAGGCATTCTTTCATTATTTTTTGGACGGGGTTTCACATGCTTGCCTGGGCCTGCCTCAACACTCCTAAAAGTTTCCATGCAGCTAGAATGGCAGGTGCACCCCACACCTAGCTACTGGTTGAGCTGGGGGCGGGGTGTTCCTCACTGACATTCTGCTCTGGTGGCATCAGTTCTTCTGATCTGCTTCCTGAGTGGCTAGGATTACAGCCTTGAGCCACTGGGCCTGGCCTAGGCTGTAATATTCTTCACTGGGCAACTGTAGCCTTCTGTTCCACCTCCCTTACAGTATGTCTACTTTCTCCCTTAAACTGTCTTTACTAACATTGTACTAACCATCTGTTGTAAGAGTCAGTCCACAAGGGGTAGAACGTGTCACCTCCCAGTGCAGCTGTCAGCCTTCCCAAACCTTCCCGGTGCGGCACCGTGACCTTCCTAAGCCTGCCGGGTGTGCTGTGGCCGTCACAAGCCTGCCCGGTGCACCACAATGTCCCAGGGACCACACACTCACTATTTCATCCTCGAGACACTTGACCACTTGAGTTTAGCAGGGTCAGGAGTGGTGGTGGCAATGGATGCGAGGGAAGCGATGGAATCCTTGGCTGGCAGAGCTCAGGCAGCTCTCCAGAGCCTCACCAGCAGGAGGCCCTGCCCGCTTCCTCCCTCAGGCCCATGGTGGCTGCTGCCTGGTCTCTGGAGGTGTGTGGGGTATTTTCCGACCTTGCTGGCCTGAGGCGGGCCAGTAGCCAGACTGAGAACCAAGCCTTGGCTGCTCTCAGCCACGGGATGGGCAGGTGGCATGCGTGCGGCTTAGCAGTGCCTGTGATGCCTTTGCCCCGGAGGCTTTCCAGCGGTGGACTTGGCTGAATGTGGCAGAATTCTGCTGGCGGACAGATGTGCGCACGCTAGCAAGGCAAAGCAGCCCCCTGAGCCACCGAGCTGCTCGGCCCTCAACTCCCTGCAGAGTACCGTGAATCTTGGTGTGGAAATGAATGGGCCTCCCCCACCTCGCTGCCTTTAAGTTAGTTACTAACTGGGTATGAGCTGGGCACCGGTGGCTCACACCTGAAATCCTACCTACCCAAGAGACTGAGATTTGAGGATTGTAGTTTGAAGCCAGGAAAATCTGTGGGATTCTTTTCTCCAATTAACCAGCAAAAAGATGGATGTGGAGTAATGGCTTAAGTGGTAAGAGTGCCAGCCTTGAGCAAGAATCATAAGGGGCAGAGCCTAGACTCTAAATTCAAGCCCCAGTACTGCCAAGGTGGGTGTGGGGGGGGAGCAGGGGAGCCACACAAGGGGTGAGTAGGGAGGAGAGCCTGTGAATGGAAGCTCTTTTAAATGTCAAGTCTGCAGGTTGTGTGTGGTCAGCATTGCAGAATTCTTCCTGGTGGGAGGAAGTGATGTGCTCAGGTACGAGGTGTGCTCAGTTGTGAGGTGTGCTCAGTTGTGAGGTGTGCTCAGGTGTACCCAGAGGGGCTTTGGAGCAACCCCGTCCTGAGGCCCAAACGCTTTGGATTCCAGCCTGTGCTGCACAGGTGTCCTCTCCCCCACCCACCTTCACAGGATGGAGGTGGCTGTGATACAGAGGAAGACAAAGTCAAAAGCTTTGCAGGATGCCACGTACACGGCCTGCAGACTCTCAAGAACGTGGAATGACAAGAGAACTGGGCAAGAAACAGAAATTTAATTGAATAAAAACTCCAGGCTTTGACAGGGATGAGAAGACACAAAGCAGTAATTCCATTCATTAACAGAGGGGAGGGGCATCTTTCTACCCAGAAATACTTCCACAAAATGGGAAAGAAACTTTGCTTTTCTGTTCTGTTCTTTCTTTCCTATTCTCTTTCTTTCCTTTAAATAAAAATGTGTGTGCGAGCTGGGTGCTGGTGGTTCGTTCCATAATCACAGCTGGGCGCTGGTGGTTTGCTCCACAATCACAGCCCCTCAGGAGGGTGGAATCCGAGGATTGTGCTTCCAAGCCCTGGTAGGAAAGCCCACGATACTCATATCTACCATGAACCACCAACATGCTGGAAGTGGAGCTGTGGCTGAAGTGGTAGAGTGCTAGCCTTGAGCAAAAACAAAAGCTCAAGGACAGCACTTAGGCCCTGAACTCAAGCCCCAGGACTAGCAAATAATAATAATATAATAAGTCTATGTGCAGGATCCCTGTCACAACTTTGGCAAAGCTCACAACCACTGCACAAGGACTTTCTCCTGGCAGAGGAAGCTGACAGGTGAACACACTTTGAATATGTTTCTTCTCTTTCTGTTTCAGTTTCTTCTCCTGTGCACAGGGCAGATGCTTTGTTGGGTAATGAGATGAACAGTGATTCATGCACCAGTTGAACTTCAGCACCAGGGCTGGTCTCCCTTGGGACAGATGAGGCGGGGTGGGGGGGGGCCTCAGGGCTCAGGAACTAGAACCTTCCCAGGAGGCCCCCACTCCTGTGGGAAGGTATCAAGATGGGCAGATGTTGGGGTGGTAGAGGGGCTGGCTGTGATCTGTTCTGGTGGCGATTTTCTGAAGCTGGGATGCTTACTCAAGGGAGAGAGCTACGTGGACAGCAGGAGGATGGCAACATTGAGATCTGCGCTGACTGCACCCTTCTGCCGACAACGAAGGGCGCCCTCCCCTGCCTGAGGGCTGACAGATGACTTCTGGAAGGATCCTCTCACACTAACCTCCAGGATCCTTCTGAAATACAGTTGTCTCCTTCCTAGAGGCAACCCTGAGGTGGCCGCCTGGGTCTACAGTGGAGAAGCGTGATGAAGTGTGTCACCTGCTGGGAGTCTTGTCAGGATGTGAGTGTGTTCTTCCAGGGCTGCCTGACTCAGAAGGCCTGTCCTTCACAAGACATTTGGGGAGGAAAGTTATCTCCATACATTAGTCTCTAGCCCCAGGCTCATACACAGAGGAGTCTAGATTTATCGACACTTACTTTTCTCCAGGAAAAGTTTTCTTACCACCACCTTATCCCGCTGGCTCATACCCAACCTCATCACATTAGGAAGCAGACACTACCTCAGGTTTTAGCAGTGGAGAAACCAGATCACTTGGCTTCAAGTGAGAGTTGCTTAATTAGGTTGCTTGTCCTACAGCACATAACACATATAAAGAGTAAGACACAAGGTGTGTGGATAGTGTTTATGCTCTTGATATTCCATTGTTGAAAGAAG
Source organism: Dipodomys merriami (assembly GCF_024711535.1). NCBI lineage: Eukaryota > Metazoa > Chordata > Mammalia > Rodentia > Heteromyidae > Dipodomys > Dipodomys merriami. The sequence goes on from NW_027206290.1 coordinate 38,581,345, forward strand.
GGGTTTGCCAGTTGAGTGGCTACGAGTGAGTTCTACACACAGCTCCGGAAAGGGGCACTATGGGGTCTCAAGTTGAGGTGGAAACCACCCCTATGTGCCTACCAGGGCAGAGGGTTAAGACTGACAGAGGCCTTGGCCCGAACACCACCGTTCGCACTGTAGGAATGTGCTATTACAATACAGAAGAGTTCAAACTTTTTTTTTTCCTAAAGTAAACTTGGCCTACGGTAGAGACCTAAAGGTAAAACAAAACACCAGTACTAAAACAACACAGAATACTTAATATGTCATGGAACTGAAGTTTAAGATGAGAATTGTCCCAGAGTTTGTGGAGCTGAAATAAGCTCAGGCTGATTGGTTTTAACCAAGAAGATGTTCTTCCCAGAGAGATCCAGTCTGTGGCTTAGAGTTCCAAAGTCCTCCTTCAGAAATGAACACTTCATCTAGATTTGTTTCCTTTTATCTGTTTAGGCGTTTAAGACAGCTGTTTGATACTTCATGGAATTAAAAAGCTATGCATAACACATAAATCATCCTGAAATATGTACCTAGCTTTCTTCATGATAAAAGTTATTTTCAAGAATGGAGAGCCTGCCTTCAAACATGAGCCATTATTAACTGCGGTGAGTCGTCAGAAAACCTATGGTGAGATTAGTTTAAGCAGGATCATTCCTGAAGAATGTGAGGAAGGAATCAAGATGTTTCTAGTTGATGAAAAAAGCTGAGGAGACCCACACGCTGCAGAAGTCTTGCCATGTCAGCACATCAGGAGTTGAGATTTTGGCTTGTGTCACACCAACAGAGGCTTGAAGCTGATGTTGGCCTTGTGAAGGTCTTTGGAGCATCTGTATATCCCTGTGGGGTGCTGAAAATAGTCATAGCCCCACCTACTGCAGCTATGGCTCCACCCACTGCAGCCATGGCCACACCTACTACAGTCATGGCCACACCCACTGCAGCCATGGCCACACCCACTGCTTCCTTCTCCAGGGTCGTAGAGCTTGGTGGAGACAAAATTTCAGGCAGTCAGTCTGCTCTTCTAGACAGTCGGCTTGCTATTTTCATCTGGTTTTCTAGAACCAGCTTCTGGCTCTCCATCCTTGGCATTTCCCCCTCTACTCATTAGTTTTTTGTTAGTCACCCATTTGTTTATTTCTTCTTGTCTTGACATTAGACCCATACAAAGTCAAAAACCACAACAACATCACCTTGGGAGACAGGAAAGACGAGGACGGATCTAGCCGCAGGATGGATGTCGGGCCAGTGCTGCCAGGAGCAGCTGCATAGACACCGCTTAGACGCTGACACTGGCGAGTGCAGACAGGACACGGGGGAGTGGGCGGCGCGGTGCGGCCGCCCTCATGGCGTCAGAGGCGGCTTTGGCGATGGGCTCGAACTCTCGCTGTCGAAGCTGGCAGCTCGGCCCTGCCACTGCAGAGGAGGAAACCCAGTTACCGACAGCCATTGAGCTAACGCTTCCACTCCAACCCCACCCTGGCTATGCCCTGGGCTCCTCGCAAGCAACATGGATTTGCTGTCCGCTGTGCAGAATTGGGAGGAAGGCTGGGAGTGCCTTGTCTGGCTTTCTTCACAATGTGGTGTGTGTGCATGTGTGCATGCATGCATGTGTACTGCATGTGTGCATGTGTGTATGTACCCACGTGTGTGCATGTGCGTGTGTTAAGGAGCTGCCGTGGTGGACCATTTCAGTGCAAGTCTAGCACTGTTCTTGCTGTGAACAGATGACGCTACCAGTGTGTGGAGTGAGGCTTCATGGCCCCGATCCCACGCAAGAATTATTTGCAGTTTGTCTGGCAGCCGTTAGTGCCACAGAGAACCCCCGGAGAGCCTTGGCTCTCCAGTCTTGATATGTGCTCCAGTATTTGCACCTGGTTTGCAGGGGGAGGGAGGGGAGGGAGGCGGCCCTTCTTCTTTCTCCTCAGCTTTCTCCTCGCAGACCCATGCCCCCTGCAGGCCTCTAGCCCACTGTGGAAGTACACATGGTGATGCGTGACGGACAGGAGCTCCGGGACTGATGGGCTGGAGCCTGGAGTGGAAAATCCAGGCCCTGCCCCGCCCCGTCTCCAGGGCAAGGAACTCAGTCCTGGAATGTTCTTGACCTGTCTGGGGGTGGCCTAGGTTCGCAGAGCCAGTGTCTTCCCCTGCAACTCCTGTCCATGTTGTGGGGGGGGGAGGAGGGAGACAGAGCTCGGGTAAGTGGTCAGATGGTCCTCCCGCCTCTCATCTCGCCTGGGGAAGGGTGGGCTTGGGTTTATGCAGCTTGGGTTTGGACGCAGGAGGATGGACGGCGTCTGGCAGCTATGTCTAGACAGAGCTAAGCTATCTGAGGGTAAACCTTCTGTCACCCAGGGAACAGCCACAGAGCCAAGGAGATGCCAGACCGGCAGGACAACGCCCAGCCGCAGCCCCAAGCTCAGCCTCCACGCTCCCCTCAGGGGCCTTCACACTTCCTGAGCACACCAGCCTGAAGGCTCACAGCTGAGCCTCGGCTGCCATCACGTGACCTAGACCTGCCCAATCCCACTGGGCCAGACTGGAGGGGGCCGGGAGTGAGTGGTGGCTCACACCTGTCATCCCAGCTACTCGGCAGACTGAGATCTGAGGATCGTGTTTCAAAGCCAGCCCAGACAGGAAAGCCCATGAGACTCTTATCTCCAATGAACCACCAGAAAACCCAAAGTGGTGCTGTGGCTCAAGCGTGTAGAGCGCCAGCCTTGAGTGAAAAAGCTAAGGGACAGCGCCCAGACCCTGAGTTCAAGCCCTAGCACTGGCGCGTGGAAAGCCTGCCTGCTCTCTTACAGGTAAGAAAACAAAGACACAGAGGTTGAGACGGCCAGTGAGGAGCAGAGAGAGCCTGGCCACAGAGCCAGGTCTTCTGGCCCCTTCCGCTCCATCCTGCCACGGTGCGGCGGGAGCTGCGGGGAGGGAGGAGATGAAGTGCAACCAATGGCCTGACTCCAGGTACTTACTCCTAACTCCGGTGCAGTCCCTCTGCTTGCAGCGTCCGCGTGAATGAAATCACAACCGAGGGGTTCCCTGGTGAGATACGGGCAATCAATAAGTGCCTGGCCCCTGGGCCCCTGGGCCTTCTGCCTCAAGTCTGCACACCCTGAGGTGGCGTGAGACCGTGAGGAATGCTCTCGCCAGCAGATCCTGCTGTGTGGAGCTAGGTGACCGCCTTCGATGGTCAGCAAGAGGCACCCGGTCACTGCTGGCTCCTCTCCAGATCACAGGCCACAGAGACAACTGGATCAACTGTCCAGCCCAGAGCGGGAAACACAAAATGCTACAAAATGCTACACAAAGCACCTCTGTCCTATACTCCTCGCAGGGTAGCCGCACAGAGCGTAACTGTTTATCTGGAATGAATGGAGAAAGAACATGGACTGTCGGCTAAGGCCTCAAGTTTTCCTGTGATGATAAACCAAGGGAGGAGCTTAGTGCATGAATGGAGAGGTGGATAATTCTAGAATACACACCCAGGTGGCTCTGGGAAATCAGAGACCCTGTCCCCCACCAACAGGAAGGTTACTGTTCCCAGGCAGCTGTGTGCTACGGTCTGTTGAAATGTAAAATTTATGGAAAGCCAGGGCCACAGCTCACACCCGACATCCTAGCAAATTCTGGGGATAACACTGAGGATTGTGGTTCAAAGCCAGCCGGGGTGGGAAAGTCTATGAGATTCTTAATCTCCAATGAACCAGCAAAAAGTCAGAAGTGGAGCGATGGCTCAAGTGGAGAGCATCAGTATCAGCCAAAAAAAAAAAACTAAGCAAGAGCGCAAGGTCCTGAGGCCAAGCCGCAGCCATGACCCACACAGAAATCTACAGCAGGCGATCTGAACGTGGCCCCTGGCAATAAAGCTGGAGAGGAGCCCAGCCACCCGGCTCTGCGTGTGGAAACATGGATGATGGCCGCACCTCGCCAAGGAGGAACGTAGGAAGAAATGGGCTGGTACGTAGCTGGGCAGGTGCTGGATCTGGCTTAATGCATTTTTATTCACAGGAGATCCCAGCAGGGGAAAATACTTTCTCAATGAATTTGTTTCCCTCAACCTTATTTTAAACCCCTAACAGGCAAGCCAGTTTGATGCCCTCTATTCTTATTAATAAAAAGAGAAATGATCACAGCACTTGAAACTCAGCTAGGAAAGGTACAAGATACACACGGAGTGCTTTACAGATATGAGGTCATTTATCTTCTTGGCACTGGAGGAGATTTCTTTTTTCTTTTTTTTTTTTTTTTTTGTCGGTCGTGGGGCTTGAACTCTGAGCCTGGGTGCTGTCCCTCAGCTCTTCAGCTCAAGGTGAGCGCTCTACCACTTGAGCCACAGCGCCACTTCCGGTTTTCTGGTGGTTTATTGGAGATAGGAGTCTCACGGTCTCTCCTGCCCGGGCTGGCTTTGAACCGCGATCCTCAGATCTCAGCCTCCTGAGTAGCTAGGATTACAGGCGTGAGCCACCAGTGCCTGGCTGGAGGAGATTTCTTTATGGATGGTGCGGCTGGGAGGGAGATCCAACCTCCAGGAGCAAGGCTCTTAGTGTCAGGACTGAGCAAAGAGGAGGCAGGTGAGCAGTGAGGACAGTTGAGGACACAGAGTGCTATGTGAACACACAGGAGTGTTAGTTCATGTTAGCCGGCTGAGGTGTGTGTGTGTGTGTGTGTGTGTGTGTGTGTGTGTGTGTGTGTGTGTGTGTGTGTGTGTGTGTGTTAGTGTACTGGGGCTTGAACCCAGGGCCTTGCGCTATCCTTACCTGGCTTTTCTGCCCCTGGCTAGCACTCTGCCACTTAAGCCACAACTGCACTTCCAGTTATTTACTGGTTAATGGGAGATAAGAGTCTCACAGACTTCCTACCCAGGCTGGCTGCAAATCGTAGTCCTCACAGCTCAGCCTCCTGAGCAGTTAGGGCTACAGGTGTGAACCGCAAGCCCTCACCTAGATGTATAGATGCATTTTAATAAAAGTGTCCATGAAGACTGCATACCAGTCCCTACTGCTGAAATCCTCCATCGCCAAGACGGATGTCATTTTCAGCTTCTTTGTGCAGAGAAATGATCATAGGAGGAGGAAATGTGTGTGTGAAGGGGGGGCAGTCCTGTGCACACTCAATCGCTCACTCCAGGGCCAGGTGATGAAAAAAAGTAAAGCCGAGGGATATGAATCAATTTAATCTTTTTGTTTTCTGCGGACCGTTAACTCGACTGCCTCACCAAATATTCATTTTCAAGGGCTCTATTCTACTTTATCTTTCTCTTTTGTCAAGAAGAGTGAGTCAGAGTTCTCAAAGACACAGACTTGGAATCAATTATGTGGACTAATTAGATTGCACTTATCAGGATCCTGGGGGCCCAGGCCTGGCACCAGAGCGTGCCGCGCTCCATTTCTCCTGCTACACGCTTCCTTTGCTGAGGCTAGCCAGACATCAGGGGTGCAGGGTCTGCCCCGTGTGTCAAGGAAGGCAGCCAGCCCCTTGCAGCTCTGGGCCTGGGAAAGGTGAGGGGACGGGCCTACCCCTCACCAACCCAAAGTCAAAGCCTGGGGTGGGCAGCGGCCGCCTGGACTCTCACAGTCCCATGCCCACCCTCAAAGCCCCCTCAACAGATGCTGAGGACTGAAGGCTGGCTGCAGCCTGCCCAGGGCTGCTAGCTGGGCTCATGACACACAGGGCTGTGCAGCAGCCTCATCCAGGGCTGGAGTCGGGGTGGGGGGGCTGAGAATGGCCCTGGGGTCCTTGGCTGGGTGGACATTTTCTGCTGCACTTTTTAAAGGCACCTCTGCTTTAAGCTTTGGTGGAAGGGCCCCATGCCCACCAAACACTTTTTTGCCAGGTGCAGGTGGCTCACGCCTATCATCCCAGCTACTCAGGAGGCTGAGGTCTGAGGATCGTAGTTCCAAGCCAGCCTGGGTAGGAAAGTCCGTGAGACTCTTATCTGCACTAAAACTACCAAAAAAAGAGTCAGAAGTGGCGCAGTGGCTCAAGTGGTACAGCACCAGGTTTGAGCTCAAGGACAGCACCCAGACCCTGAGTTCAAGCCCAAGCACCAGCACCTAAACAAAAAAGGCCTTTGTTTTGGTATTCGATTCTCTATGGGGTTCTGTACAGCACCTAGCTTTTTATGTAGACAGGGCTGTGATTCGAAGCAGAGGCTCAGCCTGGTCTGACTACCTGGACCCAATCTACCCGAGAAATGCAGGCTAAGAGCTCACCAAGGCCATGACCACAGGATCTAAATTGGTCAGGTGGCAAGTGGGACAAGCATTGATGTCACTCAAAGAGACATTTTCCTTCCTTCCTTCCTTCCTTCCTTCCTTCCTTCCTTCCTTCCTTCCTTCCTTCTTCCCTCCCTCCCTCTCTCCCTCCCCCTCCCTCCCTCTCTCCCTCCTTCCTTCCTCCTCCTCTATCTTCTTTGTGGTGCGTGCGTGTGTGCATGCCAGTACTAAGGCTTGAATTCAGGATCTGAGTGCTGTCCTTTAGCTTTTTCACTGCAGGTTGGTGTTCTACCACTTGAACCACAGCTTCATTTCTGGCTTTTTGCTGGTTAATTGAAGATGAGCATCTCACAAACTTTCCTGCTCAAGCTCTGAACTGCAATCCTTGGATCTCAGTCTCCTGAGTAGTTGAGATTATAGGCAGGAGCCACTGGTGCCCAGCTAAAGGGATGTTTTCCTGACAGTGGAGGAGAAGCCCTGGGCTCCAGCGTACATAGCAAGCCAGGAGCATGCATAGCAAGCCAGGAGAGGGCAAAAATGGAGCCACAGCCTCTGCCAGCCTGGCTGGGGACTCCACTAGACAGCAGTGCCTCTCCGGAGAGATTGTGAAGCCTTTCTTGCAAGGAGAGAGCTGCTCTCTGGCAGTTGTCGACCTGCCATCTATCCACAAAGGAAATGCCAAACTCAGCCTGGCTCGGGCCTGGGGAGCTGGGTGTTCTGATGGCAGGAGTTCCTGCCCAGGTTCTGATCTCACTCCCCTCTGGGGTGCATCCTAAAGGACTAACTCAGGGGCTCTGAGGAGACTTTCAGGCCCGGCAGTGGCTTGCTGGGAAGGCTTTTTCAAGGTTTAAATTTTCCCATTAAGAACTCAGCATTGGCCGGGTGCCGGTGGCTCACACCCATGATCCTAGCTACTCAGGAGGCTGAGATCTGAGGATCAGGCAGGAAAGTCCACGAGACTCTTCACTTAATTAGCAAAAAGCTGTTAGTGGTGCCGTGGTAGAGCACTAGCAATAAGTGAAAAAGTTCAGGGGCAGTGCCCAGGCCCTGAGTTCCAACAGGCCCCAGTACCAACACGGAACAACAGAAAACAAGACAACCTCCAGGATTGCTTGTGAAACATCCCATGTCAGGGGCCCCATCAGGCAGCCTCCGTCTCCCCAGTGCCCGTTATGTGGAGGAGCACGGGACCCTGTGCCCCGCCCGCTGATGCCCCGGATGCCCCACAGCTGCCATTCTCAGCCCACAATGCCAAGCGGCCAACGCGCCGGGCAGGCAGCCTCACCCACCTCTTTGAAGGATTTCTTTACCTCCACCAGGGAGTGCCAGTGGGCGATGGGCTTCCGGGGATAGGCCAGCATCTCGTTCCAGTGGTCCCTGCCCAAGCCTTCGGCACTGGTCCCCACGCCACACACCCCGATGATCTCGTTGTGGCCCACTCTGCGGAAGACAGACCCCGCCATTGGCCACCAGGCAGCTCTTGGGCAGAAGGGTGAGCGCTACAGGCCAACACTGGGCTGGCCTGGGAGGTCAGAGCCTGTGAGGCTGCTCGACCTCCATCAGACACAGGGAGATAAGCAAGGGCCAGGGGCTTGCCTGGAACCCCAGGGACCAATGGCCTCTCACCTTGTGACCTGACCAGCCCTTCATAGCCAGAGACAGCAGCACTGGAAGAGAATCCATTAACGAGAGATAATGCTGAGAGCCATTTCTCCTCCCCCAGCCGTGATTTATTCACTCAGCAAGAGCATCCATTACCACTCAAGTAACATTAGTCAAGGAGCCTGAGAACTTGTGTTCGAAATCCAGGACTGTAGCTGGGCACCAGTGGCACACCTGTAATCCTAGCTAGCTGGGAGGCTGAGATCTGAGGATACAGGTGCGAAAGCAGCCCACACGGATGAATTGAGAAACTGTTGTGTCCAATTAACCAGTGAAACTCCAGAAGTGGCCAGGTGCTGGTGGCTCACGCCTGTAATCCTACCTCCATTGTGGTTCGAAGTCAGCCCGGATAGGAAAGTCCAAAAGGCTCCAATAAACGACTTTCAAAGGCTGGACATGGCGCTGTGGCTCAAGTGCATTAGCCTTGAGCAAAAGAAGCTCAGGGTCAGCGCCCAGGCCCAGAGTTCAAGCTCCAGGACTGGCAAAAAAAAAAAAAAAAAAAAGCCAGAAGTGGAGCTGTAGCTCAAGTGGTAGAGTGGCAGCAGTGTGGAGCAGAAAAAGCCAGGCAAGAGAGCAAGACCTAGAGTTCAAATCCTAGAACTGTCCCCGCAGTAAAGAAAAAAAAAATCCAGGACGAGGCATTAGCGCAGATCTCAGTCTCCTTCTGTTAAGGGACAGCTGGAGAGAGGGAATCGTGAGGGGCAGTGGCTGGGCAGTGTTTTTGAGGCAGCCTTGATGGGGAGCAGAATCAAAAAATGAGAAAAAACACCCTCAAAGAGGACCGGGGCTGGGAGGCGTGGTGGGCCTGGTGGCGGAAAGTCGTGGGAGCCCAGGGGAAGGACACAGCCATGACCCATCTTCAGAGGAGTAGAGCTGAGGAATGTGTTCAGGAAGATGTGTTTTTAGTCAACTGGCAGAGTTGGGGCAGAATTCGCCTAAGGCTATGCGGGGCCGAGGTGGTAGGGACTGATCCTGTCGGTGGTGGTGTTCTAAGTCCTTGCTTGGCTTCTACATTCCCTTGCTTGGCTTCTATGCTCCGGGCTAAACCCAAACTACTTGAACTCCAGCCATGCCCAGCTTTTTGTTGGTTAATTAGATAAGCATCTCACAGACTTTCCTGTCCAGGCCAGCTCTGAATGGTCCTCCTCAGATCTCAGCCTCCTGAGTAGCTGGAATGACAGGCGTGAGCCACAGGTGTGGGGCTTGCCAGAGAGGCATGTTAAAGGACGGCCAGTGGTCATGGCGCCACCTGGGACAACGGGAAGCGATGGGTGGAAACAGGCCACTGGGAGGGAAGCCGAGGCCCGCGTGGTTCCCTCAAGTCCCTTCGGGTGGCAGAGCCCGCACCCCAAACTCCGGGTCCTAGGCCAAGAAGCCCCAGGGTGGAGGCAGGAGCCGTGTCCCTGGGGCTGGGCTGCACGTACCTGTCGTAGTCCATGACCGAGATGAGCAGGCTCACTTGATCCATGTTCTCCGGAGGAATGTCAAAGATGACTGCCTCGTTGTAGACGGGGTTGAGCGTGTTCTTCTTTATGGTGGTTTTCTTCTTCTTCAACCTCCGACCGTCACACAGCAGGGACACCTTGACATAGGGGTCTGTGCAGACGGGAACAGAGTGAAGGAGAGAGGGTATGTCCTGAGCATTGTTTGCCACAGAGGGCTGACTGTGTGTGTGTGTGTGTGTGTGTGAGAGAGAGAGAGAGAGAGAGAGAGGGGGAGAGAGAGAGAGAGAGAGAGAGAGAGAGAGAGAGAGAGAGAGAGAGAGAGAGAGAGAGAGAGAGAAACAAAGCCACCTGAAGTTACCTGTGTGCACACCTGTCTCTGAGGAGGCACTGGCATCTTTACTCTTATGAGGTACTAATAGAGATGCAGCCTGACCAGACACACACTGCCCATGCCCCAGACCTGCACCTCTGTCCCACAGTGCTTGGCTTGCTTTTTCTCTTTTTTTTATCTTCCCTCCCTCCTTCCCTTCCTTTTTTCCTTTATTCCTTCCTTCATTCCTTCCCTTCTTCCTCTTCCTCTCCTCCTTTTCTTCTTGCCTGTCCCTTGCACTGTCCCTCAACTCAAGGTGGGTGCTCTACCACTTGAGCCACACCTCTACTTCTGGCTTTTTGCTGATAAACTGAAGAATTTCATGTATTTTACTCTGTGGGCTTGGATTCAGGCTGTGAGCCTCAGCTCTTAGCCTCCCAGATAGCCAGGGTGACAGGTGACCCCATATTTCTCTCATGTGTTTGGAGACAGTTTTCCCCGGAGGTTTTCACCAGCATTACTGAGCAAAGGATCAAGGGGGTAACAAAAAGGCCTCCATGATGCTGAAGGAACACCCTGGAGTCAGAGAGACATGAACAGCTGCTGCCGCACGCTGTTTACGCTGGGTCCCCATATCTCAATACTCTCATTTGCATTTGTCAGCAGGAAGGGGATGCAGCCTGCTTTCTGCTCCCCTGGAAGTCATGTCCTGGCCACTTCTGAGCTGTGGAGTGGAAGGAGCTATGGCCGGGAGGGTGAGGGAGTCCGCCCTGGGAGAGGGCCAGGCTGGTAGGCTTTCTCCATGGTGTCTTGGACTGTCTCCACGCTGCCAGCAACTGTCTTGTTACTGAAATGTTTGTGTGCCTCCCAAGCGTGGCTCTCCATTCTGTTTTTCTGAATAGGGATTTCATGCCCTCTTCCTACCCTGAAATTTTCTACTCATCCAGATGAAGGGACACCTAGTGTATCGCATGGCACAGGTGTTTTGGTCACCATCATAATTAGTATTTAGGCTTCCAGCTCAAGAAGGGTGAAGATGACCCACAGGTAATAACAGCTTTCAGACACAGAGGGGCTGGCGCCTTGTCCAGGCTGTGTGCATGGGCAGGTGTGGGCTAAGTCCAATGCCCTCCCACCCTGCAATCCCGAGGGTGCAGCCCTGCCTCCTGTGCAAAAGCCTCCCGGACTCATGGCCCCTGACATGCAGTTCAGTGTGAAGGAGAGAAACCTCAGCCCTGCCCAGAAGGCCAAGCGTTGAAGGCTTTCCTACAGGCAACCAGATGAGGGTTGGGGTTGGGGTTGGGGTTAGGGTAAGAATTAGGGGTTAGAGTTAGGGTTAGGGATTAGGGTTAACGGTTAGGCAACTAGATGAAGGCATGTCCACAGCTCAGCCGTGGAGAGCTTAGGTTTTCTTTCTTTCTTTCTTTCTTTCTTTCTTTCTTTCTTTCTTTCTTTCTTTCTTTCTTTCTTTCTTTCTTTCTTTCTTTCTTTCTTTCTTTCTTTCTTTGTCGGTTGTAGGCCTGAACTCTGGGCCTGGGCACTGTCCCTCAGCTCTTCAGCTCAAGGTTAGCCCTCTACCACTTGAGCCACAGTGCCACTTCTGTCTTTTTCTGCTTATGTGGTGCTGAAGAATTGAACCCAGGGCCTCATGCATGTAAGGCAAGCGCTCTACCACTGAGCCACCTTCCCAGCCCATGAGAGAGCTTAGGTTTTCAAAGAAACTGGGGGAGGCAGCAGGGAATTTTAACCAGCCTGCTCTTGCACTCTACGGCTTTGTGAGACACCCTTCGGGATTTTCGGAGGATTTTGTCTGTGTGTGTGTGTGTGTGTGTGTGTGTGTGTGTGTGTGTGTGTGTGTGTGTGTGTGTGTGTGTGCCTGCCAGTACTAGGGCTTGAACTTAGGGCCTGGTTACCTGTCTTTGAGCTTTACTGCTGAATCCCGGGGCTCTATCACTTTAGCCACAGATCCACTTTTGGCTTTTTGGTGGTTAACTAGAGTCTCACAGAATTCCCTTCTCAGCTGGCTTCAAACCCTGATCCTCAGATTTCAGCCTCCTGAAGCTAGGATGACAGGCATAGCCCCAGAGCCTGGCCCACCATGACTGCTTTGTGGCATCTGTGCTCATATTTAAGAGCTTTCCAGGAAACACACAGTAAATGCCGGGGGTGTGGGGCAGATTCCATAGGAGCTGAGGGGCGCCTCCGGGGTGGTGTGACCCAGGACACAGACATCAGAGGAGGGCTTCCTGGAGGAGACAAATGGGGCCTTTCCCAGGCTGCGCATCCTCACAGGCAGTCCACCTGCAGCCTCCGCCCTCCCCAGCGAGCTTTCAGCTCACAAGCTTCAAGCTCCTGCTCTGTCACCCACCAGCTCCCAGAGGGCCCTCCTTACCATAAGGAAAGCATGTGCACACACCTGTGTCTATGTATGCATGTGTGTATATGTGTACATGTGCACACATGCACGTATGCAGGTACGCCCTGCCACCATGCCCAGCACACAGGCTTCTGCAGCTGCTCTCCATTCCTGCCTCCTTTTTAGCGTGTTTGCAGCCCAAGCCTGGGCGGAGGGCAGACATTTATTGGAACCACTCCATGCAACCCTTTTGGAAGTCTGGGCCAGTGCAGAAATGGAGAAGACTGTCCTGAGTGTGTCTCCTGCTCCTTTCCCTCCTCTGCATGAAAACTGTGAGCTGAGCCTCCTCCCCTCTGCCCCTCTATCACCCTCTTCCCTCCCTCCTCTCCCCTCTACCAGTGATCCACCCAGTGCTTATGATGTCCTGGGACACTGCTTAGCATCTCCCTGGATTTGCTCACTTATTCTGAGTACAATCAATGCAGGTGGTAGCGTTCCCATCTCCCAGACCAAGAAACACCTGTGGCCTGGATGGCGGATGTTGCAAAGGCCACGCCTAAAGGTCTGAGCCTAGCCTTGGTGCTACTGGCCCGGTGGTAGAACCTTCTGGACGTGTGGACTAAAGGAAGGAAGTGAGGCCATGGGCGGGGTCTCGTTGCTACGGGACCTCAGTCCCACCCCCCTCCTCTTGGCTTCCTGCTCTGAGGTCGGGTCTCCTCTGCCATGTGCCCGTGGCCCAGGCTGAGCACACTGGCGCAGTGGGCTGAAATCAGCCTTCCCTGCGTGCCAGTCACCGCGGGTCCACTACCGTGGCTGCGGAGACCCAGCCCGGGGAGCTGGGACTGTGCTCTGCTTCAAAACACTGGCGTTTACCACCCTTCATCCTGCACACTCCCACAGCCTGCTGTCTGGACTCCAGGAGGCAGCACAATGGCCACAGGGGAGGGGAGAGGCTGGTGGGGGCCACAAGGGGAGGGGGAGAGGCTGGTGGGGGCACGGGGAGGGAAGAGGATGGTGGGGCACGGGGGAGGGGAGAGTCTGGGGGGCATGGAGGAGGGGAGAGGCTGTTGGGGGGTAACGGGAGGGGGAAAGGCTGGTGAGGGCCATAGGGGGAGGGGAAGTCTGGGGGCACGGGGGAGGGGAGTACCTGAGTAGCCTGTGATGTCCATGGCCTTGAGGTTGCGGCATTTGATCACGGTGAGGGTGAGCCTGCCGGCCGTGGGCAGGTAGCAGAGGGAGAACATGATCTCTCCCAAGTCCACGCTTTCCTGCAGGGAAGCAGACAGGAGGGCAGTGAGGGCCGCGGGCCTTGGGGAAGCCTCTCGGAGCCACGCCACCACTTTAAGGACATGGGCCCTGGGATCCATGAGGAATCCCACGTCTCGGCAGTAGAAGGTTCCCTTGCAACATCCCTTCTCATGTTTCCATCAGGCCTGGGTCGCCTGCCGTCTGCTCTGGTCTGACTGGCCCCATCTGGGCTCTCCCCGCCCCCCTCCCCCTCCAGGTGTGTGGTCAGCTTGTCCTGGGCAGCACAAGTGCTCAGCCCACAGGCTGCGGCTCCCCTCCGCTCTGCCCCTCCACTCAGCTGGCGCCCAGGCCTCCACTGTGGCAGCCTCCTGGCCTCTCTGGGCTCCACCATCTCTGGGTGGGGAGAAGCACAGAATCCACATTTTTTCAGGACAGGGTGCCAACCAATGAGCCGTCCCCACCCAGTGCCTGAGCCCCGCCTTGGATCGGTTTTGTCCTTTTCCCCTAATTCGATCAACCTTCAAAAACAAACAGCGAGGGGCAGAGTCAGCTCGGCCAGGCCACGAGGTCGTCTTTTCCTACAAAATTCTACCACCTTCTTTGGAAGATGGCAAACGTGTCCATCTGTTGTACCAGAGAGCATCCTGCTAGGCTGCTCTTCCTCTCGCGCCTACGACTTGAGGCGGGGGGCAGGTGTCTCGGGACTCCACCATACAGAGGTGCTTCCTGCCTTAAGGTTCCCAGAGCTAGGCTGGATGAGGGGGTCAGGGTTGGGGAAGACTCTGATTTCAGATGTCATGTACAACTCCACTCCTCAGAAGTCCCTGGTTCAAAATAACAAGTTTTAATCTTCTATGTGTGCCCTGTATTAATTCACTGACTCAGTCGTACTGTTATGTACTAAGTACACAATCTAGATACGGGGGCATAGAGGAGAGAAATCCCTTCCTCTAGGCAACTTACATTGTATGGGGTCCAGGACAGTATTAAAAAGAGAAATGAATATTAAAAAGGAAAAGGAAATGAAGTTGGTCAAAAACATCAAGCAGACAAATTTCCATCAGAGAAGGGAGATATGAAATGACCTTGGAGAAAGTCGCAGCTGTTGGGTTTTTCCTGACTTCTGAGAAAGAGGAATTGAGGAAGACACCAAGGCTTCTCCCCCGGCAGCCCACCTCCAACTGGAAACTTCTGGAATATTGGCCCACCGGAGAATTAGCCTGAGCATATTCTCCTCTAGGAGGCGTCAGCTCCCTCCCTTTCCTGCCCCCATGCTTCTGGTCTACCTACCACCCCTGGCCTCCAATCAAAGCCCAGAACTAGTGCCAGAAGGCCCCCAGCCAAGGGCTGGGAAGGTGGCTCAGTGGCAGAAGGCCCCCAGCCGTGGAACTTCCACCAGGGCGGTGGAACTTTCCACAACCAGCCCCTCTTCCAATACCCAGGACCCCGGCCCCTGCAGAGCCAGCAATCCACATCATGTGGGGCTTTGTCCGTGCAGAGTCTCCGGGCAGGAGCCCCTGCCAACTCTGGGGGCGAGAATCAAGAATCAGGGCTTTGTCCCCTACGTTTACTCAGCTCCTGGTGGTGCTGAGTGCTCCTTCAGGACCTGTGGAAACATCCACCGAGCCACACTTGTTTTGCATCGTTTCACACTTCCTGCCCAGGTGCACACCTGGCCCCGAGTCGTCCTACTTTTGCTTCTCATCATTGCAAAACACACATCATTAGGCCCGGTTTCCTCCACTGAAATGGGGTCTCATGGATCTTCCTGATAAGGCTGGTCTGGAAATGACATCCTCCCGGGTTGCTAGTATGACAGCCACCAAACCAGCAATCAGCTAAGATCTCATAAGCTTTGCTGCCCATACTGGACACAAACCACCATTTCCCGCCCCCCCCCCCCCCGCCAGCCTTCCAGCTAGCCAGGATTGCACATGTGAGCCCCAGACCAGACCTCTCTTTATTTACTTTAGTAACTCTCAGGGATCCTTCAATAGCAGCCTGCTTTCCTCTGCCGAGGTCTTTGCTGATGTTTTTTTCTCAGGGATCCTTAGCAGAAACCTCTGAAGTAAGCGCCCCAAGCCCCACCAAACCCCGGAAGAAGCGATGCCTTGAGAAGTTTAGCAGCATCAAGTGCTTAGCAGTTTGCTTTCTGAACAAGGACAACAGCTCAGCTTGCACGGGGCTGGTACAGGCTGAGCCTGCTTTCCTCCCCTCTGCCTGCCCTGCTCTGCATGGCTGATGTGCATTTGGTGACTTTTGCCTCTCCAGGCCCAGATGATTCTGCACCTGACTGTACCCCAGGGTCTGTCTGCCGGCCTGCCCCCCCCTGCCAAGCACCCATCCCCCGCCTGCCCCTGACTCAGTGTCCCCCCCCCCTTGCCCAGCACCCGTCCTCTGCCTGCAGCGCCTCAGGCTGAACAGCTCACAAAAGTCACTGGAGTCTTTCCTCACCCGCATCTTGCACTTCGCACAGCTTAGTGGTGAGAGTGCGCATTGCTCTAGCATGTACAAGATGGACGGGGAGGACTGGGTTTTCCTTTTGGGCCAGTATTGGAGCTGGAAATCCAGGGCCCTGCTTTTTACTTGCTTTTATTTGTTTCTGTTTCACTCAAGGTTGACCCTCTACCGCTCAAGCCACACCTTTACTTGTGGCTTCTTGCCAGGAGTCTTCTCGAGCCACCATCTGCACAACAGCAGTGTCCGTCCGCCCAGGCTGAGCCACAGAGAGCCCACTGCTGCTCTCTTTGAAAACGCTAGCATCTCAGTCACAAAGCGCCTGGTGGCTTTTCTCCTCTTTAGCAAAGGCGTCGCCGGAGACCTAGAAGGATCCAGAAGCACTGGCAGGAAGTGCTGCTGAGTCACTCTGGGCTGAGGAGCCTGGAGGAGAGGCCGCGCGGCCAGCTTGGCCCCAGGGGCGAGGCAGCATCCTGAGAGCTGTGCGAGTAGCCGATGCAGCCTCCGTTCACGGTTATGGGAGGCAGTTTGTGCCGGGAGCAAGGCTGGTGTGCCCAGAAGTGCTCTGTACATAACTGTGGGTGCTAACAGGTAGGGGCAGGGCAGAGCCAGAGGGCAGGGCAGGCCGGGAGGCCGGGCAAGGATGGCGTGCTTTACTGTGTGGCACGTGGCAAGTCCTGGAGAGTTTAACAGGAAGGTCCACGAGACTCCATCTCCCATGAGCCAGCAAAAAACTGGAAGTGGTGCTGTGGCTCAAGTGGTAGAGTACCAGTCTTGAGCAGAAAAGCTCAGGGTCAGCACCCAGGCCCTGAGTTCAAGCCCCAGGACTGGAGCCCGAGCGAGCGCGCGCACACGCGCGTGTGCTCACACACACACACACACACACACACACTCATCTACCGGGTGTTAGCACCACAGGGTGCTGTTGCTCAGAGGACAGCACCATAAGGGCATACCCACTGTCCCCGGAGAGTGCCATGGCCCCCCTCCGAGCCGGCGCCTGCCTTCCCGCCAGCCTCACTCCCAGGGCCCTGCGCCAGGTGCTTGCATGTTATTAAAAGCCTGTGTGCTCACCTGTATCCCACCTGGGGTGGCTGGGGACACATGGCGCCCAACAGCTTTGGGGATGGACCTGAGGTAGGAGCCCCCGTTCTATCCCTGTGACCCCATCGGCGGGCTCCCCCAGAGCAGCCACACCTCCCCCCCAGCGCCTCCCCCACGCAGCGCCTCCCCCTGCTTCCCCTCCATCGGGTGGGCACCGCCGTCTGTCCCTGCTTGCGTCCCTCAGGCCTGCTTGATGTGTTTCCCCCCCTCCTGCCCCTACCTTGGCCTCGTGTCTCGCTTTGGGGTGGGCGCCCAGCAGCCCCCGTGGCAAAGTGAACTGTGGGGCACGCTGAGTGGAGGCAGCTGGACCGGTGACTGTCGGATGAGGGGCTGGCAGAGAGGGCGGGAGACAGACACCACCCACCTCCCCAGCACCTGCTGTGCACACAGGCAGGGCTGAGTGTGAGTCCCTGGTGGGTGGTGGTGATGGTGTGAGTCCCTGGTGGGCAGGGGGGTGAGTCCGTGGTGGGCGGGAGGGGGGTGAGTGTGAGTCCCTGGTGGGCGGGGCTGAGTGTGAGTCCCTGGTGGGCGGGACGGCACTGCCAGACCCAGTGGGAGTGCAGGGTGGCCGGGTGTGACTGGGCCATGGCTGGGCGTGGCCAGGCTGGGCCATAGCCAGGCCTTTGGGTGCTCTGGCCGCTTGGGCCCACTGTGAAAGGAGCGGCCTCACCCCTCGACCTCCCTGTCCAGTGTGCTCTTGGCCTGAGTCTTGCAGCAGGTGATGATGGCCAGCTGGAAGCGGGTAGAGGAAGGGACAGGTGGGGGGGGAAGGGGAGGGGAGGAAGGGACAGGTGGGAGCAGGGGGGGGCGGGGAGGGGAGGAAGGGACAAGGTGGGAAGTAGAGGGGGGAAGGAAAGGACATGGTGGGAAGGGGGGGAGGAAGGGACAAGGTGGGAAGGGAGGGAGGAGAGGAAGGGACAAGGTGGGAAGGGGGAGGGGGAGGAAGGGACAAGGTGGGAAGTGGGGGAGGGACAAGGTGGTCATGGAGGTGTCCTCGTCCTCAGCTCCCCTCTGAACTTGCCTTGCGTGCAGCTGCTCCCACCTCCTGGCAGGGGCGGTGAGTCACTGCTCCTGGGAGAAGGTGGGTGGAGAGGGAGCAGGAGGGAAGCTTGGGGGGGAGGCCTGCGGAGGGGGGGGAGGAGGGCCTGTGGGGAGGGGGAGGCCTGTGGGAGGGAGGAAGGCCTGCCAGGGAGGGGGCGAGGTGGGAGCTGAGCAGAGCAGTCTGGGGGATTCTGGTCCCTTAGAGATCAGCGTCCAGGTCCAGCATCTTCATGGACAGGGGGCGGGGGGAGCGAAAACCCATGGTGAGAGTGTGCGGTCCCTCCTGGCTGCACGTGGTTCCCGGGGAGGGGAGGGGCAGTGCCCCCACAGGGGCACCTGGCCCTGCAGGACGGCTCCAACCCTGCCCAGTGGCTCAGGAGCTCAAAAGCAACCGTTTTATTTTATGGGTTTGCTCTGGGGCTTGAACCCAGGACCTCAAGCTCCCCCTTGGCTTTTTTGCCCAAGGTGGAGCTCTACTACTTGAGCCACATCTCCCTTCTAGCCTCTTGCTGGTTAGCTGGCAGTAAGAGTCTCGTGGACTATTCCGCACAGCTGGCTTTGAACTGTGGTCCTCAGATCTCAGCCTCTCGAGTGGATGGATTTCAGGCTGAGCCACTGGTGCTGGCTTGGACTTCGACTTGTTTCCTTGGGTCCTGCACGGGTAAGGGCCTGGCCTGAGGCCCTCGGGGTGTCGGAGGTGCCTCCCACTGTGGACCCCAGCCCAAGGTCAGCTCCTGTCCCAGCTCCCATGCAGGACCTCACTGAAAAACCTACTCCACACTCCTAGTGTTTGGCACCTTAGAACAGCACAGGACGTGTGGCCTTGGGCAGGGCCGCCAACACCCTGTCCCCTCCTGCTACACCCCAGCCGGAGCACTCTGCCTCAAAGCCTGTCCCTGCCTCACCCCACCCCTCCTCCTCCCGGTCCCATCTCCTCCACCCTGCAAGCTTGGCTGGCACTCTGGCTTCATGGAGACAGACTCACGGCCGGCAGGAGCTGTGGGAAGCTGGGCTCCAGTCCTCAGCACGTCTGCACGTCTGGCACGGGAGTCTGCACATGCCTTCACAGGGCTTGGGGTTCGAATCCCTGCCTGCTGTTTGGGGTGCAGGCTGCCCCTCTCTCCCTCCCAGAAGGACGGGCTCCGCGCTCCACCCGGCCGCCCTTCAGCAGGCGCGGGGCTTGGCTTTCGGGGTCTCAGCGGCCCCCCGCAGGGTTCAGGCCTCCCTGCCGGCGCTCGGGCCGCTAGCCTGAGCCTCGGGCTAGGGTGAACTCAGCTGTGAGCTCTGCCACGGTACCAGATGCTTCCATAAAATCAGGGGGCCGTACGGATGGAGGGAGCTCCCTGCTGGGTAGCATGTGGCGCTGTGTCTGATGGCTGACTGGGGCTGGCATCACCGGGAGGGAGAAGATGCCAGAGGTGGGGGTGGGAGGGTGGAGGAGGGGGACAGGACCCGAGGCTGACGGGGGTGGGGGGCACGGAGGCAGGCCCCAGCCCCTACCCTCTGCACGTTGGGAACGAGGCTGAGATGCCAAATTGCCTTAATACTGTAACTCCTCCCGAAATTACAGGCTGCGTGTTCTGCCAGCGGCGGCTAATGGTGCCTGCCGGTGAGCAGATGACATGAATGGTTATTTCCAGACACCAGGAGCAGAAAGGCTGAGCGATGAGGGGGGGACCAGGCCGGGAGGCCCGGGGGGGGGGGCGGTGGAGAACAGGGACCAGGAGTTTGGGAGGTGCCACAGCTGCTGGGCACCACCACCACAGAACTTTCCAGATCCCTCCTTCTCCTAAAGGACCCTGAGGAGCCTGGGAAAGCTACTGGCTGGGACCGGGCCTGCCTGGAACCCAGCTCCTGCTGTGGAGAGGAGGCCAGAGATCTGGTCACAGAGGCTCCTCATCCCAGGGAGGCCGGTGTGTCCTGGCCTCCTTGTGGACACCTCTGCTTCCCCCGCTTCCTCAGCCTCCCCCCTACCCCAGGCTTCTCCCACCACAGTAGCCACAGACAGCGTGGGACCACGGGGAAGCAGCCCCAACCGGGAATAAGACCTCGCCTTTTCCCTAAAGATCCTGGCTTTCTTCCCAAGCCTTGGAATGAGGGGGTCCCAGGTTTCCCGGGCCAGGCTGGCTCCTCTGAGCCTGCGATCAGATCGCCTACAGCAGGAGCCGAGCATCAACGGCTCACCTCACTCAAGCTCCTAAAGCACTCCTGGCCAGCCGGGGCGCACTGCAGAGCCCAGACGGCAGTGCACGCTAGAGCCCCAGCTCCCCCTCTCAGTTCCAGATCAGGAAGCCAAGGCTTTGCTGAGGGTGGTAGTACACACCTGTAATCACAGCCGCTCTGGGGAGGCTGGAGGATTGCGGTTCAAGGCCAGCCCAGACAAAAGTCCAGCAAGAACTCACAGTGCCATTGCCTGGTGTCTTGCTTTCCCCAATGCTTCAAACGCTGACTCGAGAGTGTGTGACACAGTTACTCGTTGTGTGTGTGTATGTGTGTGTGTGTGGGGGGGGTCCTGGTACTGGGGCTTGAACTCAGGGCCTGGGTGCTCTCCTTCAGCTTTTATGCTCAGTGCTGGCCTTGCACCATTTGAGCCACGCCTCCCTGTCCGGCTTTGTGCTGGTTGGGAATCTCACTGCCTTTCTGCCTGGCCTCCCTCTCTCCATGGCGAGTAGCTGGTGTCACAGGTCGCGGCTACCACCAGGACCCAGTTTTCACATTTTATAGATCAGGAAGGCTGAGGACATTCCAAACTGAGGTCAGTTTCTCTAAACACTGTATCACTCGAATTTATTTTACCCTTCCTCAGTTCAAGGCCAGCGACTACAGTGGTACATCATTTAGATATTTTAGAATATAAAAGAAATACAGCACGCCACAGAAAGAAAGCTGAGGTCAAACACAGTACTGCCAAAAACAGAACAAAGAAACCCAGTGCAAACGTGGATTCTTACAGAATCGAGAAGGGTTAGTGTTACAGCAAACTTGAAGAGCTCTTAATGAACATGCAGCTCTTGGAGAGCCTGGTGTCGCTCAGGCTTCCCTTCATCCTAACTCCAGCCCCAGGGCAGAGGTTGTTCTGAGGCCTGGCTCTGACCCCAGGCCTGCTCAGCTCCCCGTGTCTGGAGGGCTGGGTCACGTCTGCCCTGGGACCCTAAGGCCTGTGGGCCTTGTGGACCGCGGCTGCCTCCTGCCGGCCCATGAACAGCTCTCACTGGCGCCCCCACTTCATGGGAGCGAAGTAGGGGTGATCTCTCCAGAGACAGCCTCAGGGGCCGGAGGACTGGGCTTGTTCCAAAGGCCCTTGTAGTGAACTCTGCAGGGGGCTGTCAGATCAGAAAAGGATTGGAAGATAGCCCCACCAGGCCTCAGAGGGCTGAGCAGCGGCTCCCCTGAGGCCGAAACAAAGGGAGTAAGATCAATGCGTGGTCAGGCTGCAGAGCTTGGCAGTAATTACTGCTTCCCGCTGCCATGTGAGTGGACTCCGTCATAAGCTGAGGACTGTGACAACACAACGTGTTACAACCTTGTTTTCTATAGAACGGCCTGCTCGGAGCTACAGTAACCTTCCCTGTGCTAAACCTAATAAGTAAACTTGCTTATGGGAACTTGGGTTTCAGGAGCCTGGCCCCAGCCTTCCTGACTCTCTTTCTGTCTTTTCTCATTTCTTCTGCTCCAGGAGCCCATGGTACTGCCCCCTTCCCCCCCACCCACCCCTTGCATTGAGGAGCAACACAGCCGTTTGGGTATTAACAAGCCATGGCCATCTTAGGGCACAGCGTCCCCAGGAAATCCTTCTCTTGGAGAAGCTCCCTCTTCTGACGGGTGCAGTCTGCTGGGGCAGAGAGGGGCCAGCAGAAGAGTGTGGGAAGGCAAGTGGCTCACACCCGCCCATAATCCTAGCTACTCAGGAATCTGAGATCTGAGGATCCCAGTTCAAAGCCATCCTGGGCAAGAAAGTCCACGAGACTCTTGTCTGCAATTAACCAGCAGAAAGCCTAAAATGGAGGTGTTACTCAAGTGGTAGAGTACCCGTCTTGAGCTAAAAAGCTGAGGAACAGGGCCCAGGCTCTGAGTTTAAGTCCCAGGACTGGCACAACCCTGCCCTTCAAAAAAATCATGATAACTGTTCCCAAATGTGTCTCTGGTCCAGTGTGCGTGTGTGTGTGTGTGTGTGTGTGTGTGTGTGTGTGTGTGTGTGTGTATGTGTGTGCATGCATGTGCATGTGCACAAAAAGAGAGTTCAGCCAGTTTCTCTGGTTAAAAATTTCCCCATCAGGAGGCTGGGAAATATTCTTCCTTAGGGAACACTTCTCCCTGAAAGATCTGGGTGTCTTCCCAGCCTGGATGGAATTTTCTTAAAAAAAATAAAACAGAAAAAGTCTTGTCAGCAGGATTTAGAATTATAGAGGTATTTGCAGCCAGATTTTCCCAGCTGCTTTTTCTCCAAAAACCTACTCTACAGACCCAGAAACAACAAGAGTTTGCTTTGCATGCTTTCCCTTCAAGAGCCACCTCAAATCCAGACACCGGTGGCTCACACCTGTCATCCTAGCTACTCAGGAGACTGAGAGCTGAGAGCTGAGGATCTCCAATGAACCACCAAAAGGCAGAAGTGGGGCTGTGGCTCAGCTCTAGAGCATTGGCCTTGAGTGAAAAAGCCAAGCAAGAGTGCAAGGCCCTGAGTTCAAATCCAGTACCAACACACACACACACACACACACACACACACACACACACACACACACACAGAAGATACTGACATTTCAGAAAGGCTTGGAAATGGGAACCAGCAGAGGCTGAGCATGTACACCAGTGCAGAACTCTTGGGAAAGGCACTCATAGTCAGCTTAAGGGGAAGAAGAAGAAGATTCAGGGTATATCTTAAGGGGTAGAAGAAGAAGATTTGGGGCTCATCTTGAGGGTAGAAAAGGAAGATTTGGGCTCATGGTGCAGGGCTTGGCACTTTCTAGTTATGGGCCTGTGGCTCTGAGTGGGTGTGTGGGTCACCTCACCTGGGCGCTAAGGGTAACACAGGAGCACTTGGGCATCAGCTGTGACACCAGAGTCTGGCACAGGACACAGGGGAGCAGGGAGGACCGGCGTGGGCAGCAGCGTGGTTTGCCATAGTGGTCACCATGAGAGCTCTTCCCCATTCAGCTCCAAGAGTTCCAAGGTCAAGGAGATGTTTGTAAGCAACTTTGGACATGACCTACAGAGCCAGAAATGATGGGTGGTTGGCGGGACTGAGGAAGTCCAGGCGGTGTGGCCACGGGCCCTCCCCTGGGCTTCCTCTGCCACAGGCGCCATGGTCTGGAGGTCCTGTCGGAGGAGCTGGTGCTCAGGAGTGTGATGGTGTCGGTTCAACCACAAGAGCTTAGTGCGGCTGTGAGTCAGCTGACGGGGATGAAGGACCAGATGTGCATGTGAATCACTGACTGTACACATGCCAACAACTGGAGAGGGCTGGCCTAGGTACTGCAGCCCCAACGCATACGTATTTATGGACAATGGAGACATTTTGGTCTAAGCTCAGCGCCAAGGCACTGAGAAATGGGCTCAGTCTTTCCTACAGACATTGCTTGTTCTATGTGTGTGTGTGTGTGTGTGTGTGTGTGTGTGTGTGTGTGTGTGTTTGTGCATGTGTGTGTGGGGGGGTACTGGGGCTTGAACTCAGGGCTGGGCATTCTCCTTTAGCTTTTTCACCCAAGGCTGATGTTCTACCACTTCCAGCTTTTTGGTGGTTAATCCGAGTCTCGTGGACTTTCCCACCTGGTAGAATGGCTTCAAGCAGGGATCCTCAGATCTCAGCCTCCTGGTAGTTAGGATTACAGGTGTGAGCCCCAGTGCCTAGCTTGACAGTTTATTCTTTGTTGTTTGCAGTCATATTGGCCTGGGGTTTGGGGGTGGTGGCAAAGAATGGGTCTGTGCTCCATGCCCTTTGACCCTCCTTCCAGATTCTTTTCTTCCCTCCTCCCTACAGGACAGAATGAAGGCAATTAGTGGACAGGCTCTTTGGGACATAAAGGTGGGTGAGGAGTGAGGAAAAAGCCAGGGCAAGAGGATTCCCTGGGGAAGCACCCTAGGTTTCTAGGATGGTTGGAAGGGCACATACTGTGGCACATGAGTCCCCACAGCCCAGACTGGCTGAGTCACCAGGGCAAGCTGTGGGACTTCTATCATCTTAGCTCAGTCAGGTGAAAGTTGAACCAAATCGCCTTTGAGGCCTGGTCAGGCCTTGACCTCCCCAAAGTTCCAAAGAACATGGGGCCAGATCCCTGCACAAAAGCAGAGAACCTGGAGCCAGATCCCTGTACAGGAGCAGAGAACATAGAGCCAGATCCCTGCAGAGAACACGGAGCCAGATCCCTGCAGAGAACATGGAGCCAGATCCCTGCACAAGAGCAAAGAACACAGAGCCAGATCCCTGGCAGCAGAGAACATGGAGCCAGATCCCTGTACAGGAGCAGAGAACACAGAGCCAGATCCTTGTACAAGGGCAGAGAACACGGAGCCAGATCCCTGCAGAGAACATGGAGCCAGATCCCTGAACAAGAACATGAGAGCCCCACCACACCCTAGGAATGACCCCAACATTTCCAAGTTGGTGGCTATTTCTGGCCATGCCCACTCATGATGCTTCTCTCTGCTCTAAGAAGCTCAGCGCAGTCCCCTCCCTTGAGTGATGCCCAGGACAGTGAGGGAGAAGGGGGGGGAAGGGCACTGTCACCAGAGTTAGCAGGTGATGGGTGTGGAGGGAGGGGGCGGGGCACAGGTGTCCTGGCTGAGGAAGGAAGAGGTCTCCATTGATGTCCAGCTTGCTGTCTAGTGATTTTCCATTCATGCTCAGGAAGGGGAGGATTGGGTATCTGTTGTACCAAGAGGCAGAGAATTCCCACAGGGAGTGCAGAGCACCAGGCTAGGCACGCGGGCTTGCCCAGACTGCTTTGTGCAGTCACCGGCCACCCGCTGGGGCTGAGGTGTCTAGGGGGCATCGGATGCTGAGGGCCTCCCCAGAGAGAACATCCTATGCCCCGAGAGTTCCGCAGCCTGGGCGGGGGTGGGGGGGTGGGGGCAGGCAAGGGAGGCCCCCCGCTGCGAAAGGCCAGGATTGGGAAGGCCTCCAGGGGTGCCCCGGCCAAGACAGCATCCTCCCTCCGCATAAGGCCAGGTCGGGCCCTGTCTGCACCAATTAGCTCTGTTTCTGTTCCTCTGACCTGCAAGGCGGTGTGTGTGTGGGGTGTGTGTGTGTGTGTGTGTGTGTGTGTGTGTGTGTGTGTGTGTGTGTGTGTGTGTGCAGTAAGTCACCTGAGCAGGGGGGATGAGCGGAAAAGGGGGGGCACATGGAGTCTCAGCTCCCCCCGCCCCTGGCCTTTCAGGGCAAAGGTGAAGGCCTCACTCCTCTCCTTTTTTTCTGGGTCCTGGGTGGATTTGAATCCCAGAAAATCCAGGGCTCTACTGGCATTGGACTGGAGGCTGGACACACAGTGAGCCTCATTTCTGGGACCTGGTTCTGCGTTGGGGTGGGGGTGGGAGGAGAGGGGAGGCGGGGAGGAGGGGGCGGGGAGAACAGCCTGGAGAATGATGATGATAATGAGGCCAGCCCCTCGGGAGTGGGGGATAAACGAGCAGCCCAGGTGGTAATCAGGCAGCCGCACCCAGACACAGGGGCACAAGGGACCCCTGCCGCCCCTTGGGGACCCGTGACTCCTGCCTTGTGTCCTCTCCTCTCCAGACTCACTGGCTTTTCATGGGGCCCCCATGGGCCCGCCCCCGTCCCCATCCCCATGGAAACCGACTTCCCTAGGGAGTTCAAGTGGACAGCTCGCCCTCCGCCCTCCGACAGTCACCACGACCTTTCAAAACCAGCCTGTCCTCCGTGTGCCGCCATCTTGTTGAAACTCTGTTCCTCTTTCAGGATCACTGTGCATGGCGGATCTCCCCTCCTGTTTGGACTGCAGGAGCCCAGCCTGCCTGCTCCCTTCCTCTCTCACTGCTTTTTCTCTCCTTTCCCGTTCACACGATTGTGTTCCTCAGGTTCCATTTTCACTTGCTCGAAACCTCCAGTCAATGCCCATCCACGGAGCGCCTGTCTCTTCCACACCTGGTGTTCTGTCTGAGGGCTCGTGGGAGACACAAACACAGGCTCCTGATGGATGGCCCCCTGCCCCTCTGGGTGAGAGCTGAGGCCCAAGCCCCAAGCGACCCCTTTGGGGATATCCGCTAGGGGCTGGGGCCTCTGGGAGCTGTGCATGGTGACCCAAAGACTCACAGCTGACCATGGGCACTGGTAGTGGGGGGGAGGGAGGGAGAGGGGGGAGGGGACGCCATGGCCCAGCTCAAGGCTCTGCACTCCATCAACATTAAATGAGAATAATGAGCGTGAAAGCCCGGGAAGATGCTGGGGCATTGACAGTCGTCCAAGGGCCAGCCCCAAAGCTGCCCGCAGCCCCCTCCAAAAATAAAAAGGAGAAACCGATTTTGAGCCAAACGAGAGAAGCTAAGCAGACTGCCAAGGAGAGCACAGCCCTAGGACTCTGGCCACTGGAGCAGCATCGGGGTCAAGTTCCCGGCCTGAGGAGCGGCCTGGCCGGGCCGCCCTCTGGTGTACAAGGGTCCCGGCCAGGGCTCCACTGAAGGCTTGGTTTCAAACCCAAACACCCCAGTTTCTCTGTGGACCATCCTGCTAAGTCATCTAATGCTGAGCTGTTATTTCCATGCTTGCTTGAGGACAATCATAAAAGGCCAGGGCTCCTTTCTTCTTTCCTTCCTCCCTCCCTCTCTCCTTCCCTCCTTCCTAACATCCTTCTTTCCTTCCTTCCCTCCTTCCTTTCTTCCTTCTTTCCTCTCTCCTTTCCTTCCTTCCCTCCTTCCTTTCTTCCTTCTTTCCTCTCTCCTTTCCTTCCCTCCCTTCTTCATTTCTTCCTGCTCCCTCCCACCCCCCTCCCTCCCTTTTTTTTCTTTTTCTTTCTACTGGGCTGAAACTCAGGGCCCTGCACTCTGACACAGCACTTTTGCTCAAGGCAAGTGCTCTACTACTTGAGCCAGAAGCTTTTTACTGGTTCACTTGGAGATCAGAATCTCATGGACTTTCCTGCCTGGGCTGGATTCAAACCCCATTCCTCAGATCTCAGCCTCCCGAGCAGTTAGGGTTCCAGGCGTGGCCAGTACCTGGCTCACACATGCACCCTTGATGGCCTTCGTTCCAGCCTCCATCTCTTGCCACGGCAGAGACACTCTGTGAGCAGAGCTGAGCTCCAGAGAGCGCAGGATGTCTGCGCGCTGGCCCAAGGCCTCTGCGGCAACCACCACCAGATCACGGATGTCAGCACAGTGCTGGCGGCGGCTCCATTATAATCATGTATCCACAGCTTTAGATAGAAATAGTGATGCTTCCGGGGGGAGAGAAGGGCAGGGAGGCTTTGTCACCCGGAGATGGTGGCACCTCTGGGAAGGGCCCAGGACCAGCGGAGGCTCAGACATGCCCAACAGGGAGGCCTGGCCCAGGGCTGGAATGGATGCTATGAACTCCCTCCTTTCTCTCCTGGAGGCAGGTTTCTGGACTCAGCGGGAGGCCGGAGCCTGTGCCTGACAGACCCTCAGTGGTGCTGGGTATTCACTGGAGACTGGGAGCCTGAGTCCCTGTGGCTCAGATTTGCAATTAAAGAAGAGCTGGGCTCCCAATGCTTCCCAGGCCCTGGCATCAGGCTCGGTACTCAGGGGCTGGGAGACAGCCAGATAGATGCACTCAGCCTTCGCTTCCTCACACCGGCTTAGGCCCTGGGTGTGGACCTGCCAGGCTGCACTGGCCAGGCCCGAGTCCAAACTATCACGCTCAAGAAGCCAACAGGCTGGGTGCAGGGGGCCCACGCCTGTCCTCCCAGCTGCTCAGGAGGCTGAGCTCTGAGGATCGCAGCTCAAAGTCAGCCCAGGTGTAGAAGTCCATGAGACTCTGACCTCCACTGAACCAGCAAAACCTAGGAGTGGAGCTGTGGCTCAAGTGGTAGAGTCAGCCTTGAGCAAAAAAGCTCAGTAAGACTGCAACATCCTGAGTTCAAGCCCCAGTACCAGCACAAAAATAAGTAAGTCAAAGAAGCCACTGGGGCATGGTGCCTGAACTTTGGCTCAGCTGGAGTTCCTTGGCCTCCACTCTGGTCCAGGCGTCTGAAGCATTCAGTCTGGCTGGCCAGCTTCTGCCACCCCAAAGGAAGCCAAGTGTTTGAGCCGTGCCAAACACACAGGCTGGGCCTCTGCCCCCCCAAGCCAACAGACTTCTTGGAGCTTCTCCTCCAGGAAGCCCTCCCAGGTTACCCCCACCCGACTCCGGCTGCCTGAAGATCTTTCCTTGCACAGTGGTACGGATCTAAAATGGCATTAAATTAGCTGCCTCCAGGCTCTTTGGCTCTGTGGGAAGGGGACCCAGGAGAATGGGCGTGGGACACAGCTGTGCCCGCTCCTTCCCTAGGGAGATGCTGGAGGCTGGGGGGCTGGGAGGCCTCATGGAAGAGGCCTTCAGGAGGCCCCAAGAGGAGGCTTTCAGGAGGACAGGTTGGGCCCGGCACAGGAGTCAGGACAAGCAAGCCCAGGCCCTGCCGGGGTGTGCTTCTCCCTCCCTCCCCCCCCCCAGCTCCCATGGGAACCAGGGTCTCCCCGCCCATCTTCCTTGCGTGGCATGGCCTGCTGGGCCCACAGCTGCGCACACTGCGGCCGCCTCTGTGAGGGCCGGGGCAGGGCCCCGAGGGCCAGCGGCCCATGTCCATGCATGCTGAGGAGATGGAACAGGACTCTGAGGCCAGGCTGGGGACGGCCACTGGGGTCACAGCTCGGGGGGGGGGGCTCGGGCACAGACGGCCTGCCCAGGGGCAAGGCTGTGCTCCTGCACAGGGTGAAGGGCACTGGGCAGGGTGCGGGGCCGGAGGGCATGAGGCTACTGAGCAGCGCAGACTCCGCACGCACAGCCCCGTTGCCCAGGCTGTGGCTTCACCCAGAGCCAAGCAGCTCCCTTCCCCACGACTGTACAGACATGAACTTCAGGTGATCTGCAGCACAGGACTCCCGTGCCGCGGCTGGCACACACAGGCTCAACCTTGTCTGCTCGCCCCATCTGCTGGCAGGCCAGGCCGCCAGCCGCTCCGGCTGCTGTTCTAGGTCATGTCATTTCAAGAAAACAAAGATAAGGACATGGGGCATGGCCATAACAAGATCCTCCCACTCCCTGCCCCCAGCCCACCATGCCCCCCCGGAGCCCACCATGCTCCCCCTGCCCACCATGCCCCCGGCGCTCACTGAACTTTCTCTTGCTGAACAAATCAAGTTCTCTATCTTTGCCCGTCAGAGCAGATTCCCCAGCCTCTTCCCTTACAAATGCAACACAGAAAACACTGAGCATGGACGGCCCTGAGGCCAGGGCCACAGCCAGAATGGACCACCCCCAGCATCAGCAACTGACTTGGGAGACACTCTACCACATGGCATGAAGACCCCTGAAAACCACAGAAGCTCGGGTAGGACGCCGGGTGCTCAGCCAGCCTGAGCCCGGGGGCCGGAGGGCGCTGTGCACACACACCAGGGCCCTGGGCCCAGCCTTGCTAGGTCTCTGCCAAACCTGCCCTCCCTTCTCTAAAAAGCCAACTTGAAATGGGCACTGGCAGCTCACACCTGTAATCCCAGCTACTCAGGAGGCTGTGATCTGAGGGTCCCAGCCCTCAGCCAGCCTTGGCAGAGTAATCTGTGAGCAAGAAAGCTAAGCAAGAGCACAAGGCCCCGACTGAGTTCAAAGCTCAGCACTGGCACACGTACTCAGGCACGCACATGCACACACACAAACAGGCTCATACACAAAGCCAACATGAACTTCAGGGGCATCCCTGGTTAATTCTGTCCATGAACAGCCCAGACCCACACCCCCTCCGCTCTCCTTCGAGTCAGCCTCCCCCATCTCCCAGAATGCAATGGACGGACAGCACCCAGGACAAGAGTGAGTCTGTGTAGTCACTAGTGCTGAGTGCTAAGTAGCTGGCAGTGAGTGTGGCACAGCTTCCTCCTGGCTCCTCCACATTAAGGGCTGGCCGAGTGTGAGGGGAGTGAGTGTGTCACTTCTCTGTGGGACTTCCATTCCCTGCTCCTGATGTTTAGCCGGGAGCACCCTTGTGCTGAGGACCCTCTGTGGACCCATCTGGGACTCCAGCCGAGCTGTAAAGCACATGCCGACGTGAACGAGAAATGAGCCTCAGCCGTCCGCAGCTCAGGATCCCAGGCCCGTGCTGCTGGTGCACACTGACCCATCTCACCTGCTCTCGCTGAGTAATGCCGCCGCACACGCGGCCCCCACCGGGCCCTGGCTGGGTCTAGGAGTCTGGCCTCATCCTTACCCTGATGCAAAGGTCATGTCCACAACTCCACCGGGGGCAAACCCGAGGCCCAGCAGCATCTGCGATTCTAGCCATGATAAAACCTCCCTCACCACCTGCTCCGCTGCTCGCCAGAGCGGGAAGCAGGTTCCCATAGTGAACTGGACTGGGCTGCGCGAGTCCCCGGAGTAAACAGGGCTGCGGGGCAGCTCCCGGGGGCTCAGGAGGCCCTCACATCTCCAGGGGAACAGGGTGCCGGGGGCCATCACCCCGACCCAGGTGCACACGCAGCCGGCCGGGGGGCGCACCATACTCACACTGGTGGCGTACTGGATGTCCTTCCAGATGGAGGTCTCGCGGGCCAGGTCCGAGGCCTCGAAGAGGTTGTCCAGAATGACCTCCCCGATCATGTCGTGGCGGGAGAAGCGGTCGAAGTCGAAGACGCTGAGGTGCAGCTTGCGGTCGGCCAGCGCCTCGTAGGGCACGGGGAAGTGGAAGCTCTCATCGAAGGTGGGGTTCAGGGTCTTGCGGTGCACCCGCGTCTGCAGCTTGCACTTGCGGTCGGGCAGGAGGTAGATCTTTACGTAGGGGTCGGAGCTCCCGCAGAAGTCCTTGGCGGGGAGGTCGAGGGCCTCCAGGATGCGCACGACCAGGGCCTCGCCCTCGTAGTCATAACGGAGGCTGAAGTGGATCTTCCCGCAGCTCTTGGTAGCCCCGGGCTTGGTGTCCTCCCCATCCACCGACTTCTGCTTGTAGAGCTCAGGCTTGATGCGGCCTATGCTGGTGGCCTGCTCAGCTGCGGGCGGCAGCTCGTTGCCGTAGTCCACGCTGGAGACGTGCATCTGCCTGGGCAGGTGGCGCTTGAAGGAGGTGTGCCTGCGGGGGGGGGGGGGGGAGGAGGGGGGAGGGAGGCAGTCAGGGAGGCAGTCAGGGAGGGAGGGGCCAGCCTGGGCTGGGGTCCAGGGGTGGGGCCTAGGGCCCCTCCCACCCTTCCCTTCCCTGCACTGTGGACACAAGGCCACCATGAGTGTCACACGCTGCGCGTGTCCTGATGGTGTGGAGTCGCTGGGCAGGCCATAGTACACAGGCTCAGCCCAGGCCAGCTGTCATCTGCTCTCTACGTTCTTTCCTGATGGGTGTGGCTCCACTTCCACCAGTGAAGCAGGCATCCCCGGGCAGAAACACCATTCTGTGTTCCCCTCTGTGTGGTCCTCCACCACCACCAACACTACCATCACCACCACCGTCTACCATCACCATCTCTATCACCACCATCACCACCATCTCTACCATCACTGTCACCACCATCACCACCATCATCAATCACCATC
Source organism: Dipodomys merriami (assembly GCF_024711535.1). Lineage (NCBI taxonomy): Eukaryota > Metazoa > Chordata > Mammalia > Rodentia > Heteromyidae > Dipodomys > Dipodomys merriami. The sequence goes on from NW_027206290.1 coordinate 38,612,879, forward strand.
ACCACCATCACCACCACTACCATCACCACCACCATCTCTACCATCACCGCCATCACCATCTCTACCATTACCACCACCATCTCTACCACTACCACCACCATCACCACCACCACCACCACCACCACCACCATCACCACCACTATCATCAATCACCACCACCATCTCTACCATCACCACCACCACCATCTCTACCATCACTGTCACCACCATCACCACCATCATCAATCACCATCACTACCATCACCATCTCTACCATAACCACCACCATCTCTACCACCACCACCACCATCACCACCACCATCACCACCACTATCATCAATCACCATCACCATCTCTACCATCACCACCACCACCATCTCTATCATCACCATCACTACATCACCACCACCATCTCCATCATCGCCATCACCATCTCTACCATCACCACCACCATCTCTACCATCACCACAGGCACCACCATTATCATCAATCACCATCACCACCACTGTCATCACCATCACCCTTCATAGAATATCTGTCATACAGCAGGCAGTGGAGTGAGTAGTCAAAAGCCAAGGCTGAGGCCAAGTACAGTAGCTCACACTTGTAATCCCAGCTATTCAGGAGATTGACTATAGAGGTTAATTTTGGCCCTGCCAAAATTTGGGCAATAAAAAATACAGATAAAGTCATAATTGCATAGAATTGTAAGGGTAAAATAGATTCCCTCATAGAAATGCTTAGAGCCCGGTGCCGGTGGCTCATGCCTGTAATCCTAGCTACTCAGAAGGCTGAGATCTGAGGATCGAGGTTCAAAGCCAGCCCAGGCAGGAATGTCCATGAAACTCTGATCTCCGATAAACCACTAGAAAACTGGAAGTGGCGCTGTAGCTCAAGTAGTAGAGTGCTCGCCTTGAGCTGAAGAGCTGAGGGACAGCGCCCAGCCCCAGAATTCAAGCCCCACAACCGACAAAATAAATAAATAAATAAAAATTTTAAAAAATGCTTTGGACAGGGCTGGGAAGGTGGCTCAGCGGTAGAGTGCTTGCCTAGCGTGCATGAGGCCCTGGATTCAATTCCTCAGTACCACATACACAGAAAAAGCCAGAAGTGGTGCTGTAGCTCAAGGTAAAGTGCTAGTCTTGAGCAAAAGCAGCTCAGGGACAGTACCCAGGCCCTGAGTTCAAGCCCCAGGACTGGCAAAAAAACAAAAGCATAGGACAGAGGCAGGTGTGTGATAAGCAATGTACTATATGCGTTAGTTCTCTTGTTCCTATGATTCTTTCATGGTTCCCTGCTATGAGCAAACAGGAACCATTCTCCCCAGCCCACAGCTGGGAAAAGTGAGGCGCAGGCAGGGAGCAAGCAGCCTGTGGCCACATGGTGAGTTCTGTAGGTGTACCCATCATTTTCTGTGATCTTTGGATGATGATGTAAAACCCTCGTGGCCCCTGGCAGAATGCAGGCCCGGCCTGGAAAAGGCCCTATGGGCGCCACATGGGGCTCTCTGAGGTGGCACCCTGTATTCCCACCCCTGGTCCCGCGGCGGAGGCCGGGAGTAGGGAGGCGGTGGGAGGCCATGAGGGCTGGGGTGGGGTCACCTCACCTGATGGAGGAGGCGGGCTCTGTGGTCTGGCGCTGCAGCCTTGCTTGCCGGGCAACAGTGCTGCGCTCCCTGACGGACATCTGCACCTCGGCCGGGATGTCGGGGGATGTGTGACTGATCTTCACGGCCGACTCCAGGAAGCCCAGGGTGCTGGGCTCCTTCAGCTTGTCCGCCATGCTGCCTCTGGGGTGGGGGCTTGTGGGCCTGAGGGGCGAGCAGGGGGCCGGGCTGGAGGCCTCTTCTGTCCTCCAGGGCGCTGGGCGTGGCTCCCACAAGAGCAAGGAAAACCACCACCGGGGCCACGCCACGCACAATCACCACCACGGCGACGAGGCTGACAGAGGTGCCTGCCCAGGAACTTAGGGAGGACGGGACACAGAGGAGGGAGGGCTGGAAGGGGGCGTAGAGGGACAGAGACAGAAGAAGAGAAGAGAATGGTCAGGAGCCAGGGGCCAGTGGGGGAGAGGGGCCCAGGTGGCACTGTCCACGTGTGCTCTTCCAGTTCCCCACCCCTGCACCCCCTGCCTCCTGCCCCTCCTGCTGGAAGAGCACCAGGACAGCCTCCACATCCCTAGCTTGGGGCAGGCGATGCAGGGGCAGTTGGGGCAGGTGCAGACTGGGGACGCTGATCACATCCTAGTAGACCTGCTGCTCTAGCAGGACAACCATGCTTCTGCATAGCACAGCGACCGCCCTGCCACCGGCCGAGCCTCCCTTCCTCCCTTCCTCCTTCCCTCCTCTCCCCCTCTCTTTCCTTTCTTTCTTTCCCTTTCTCTCTTTCTCTCTTCCTGTGGGCTGGTACTAGAGCTGGATTCAGGACCAGGGCCACTGTGTCTTAGCTTTTTTGCTCAGGGCTGGTGCTCTACCGCTTGAGCCACAGCTCCACTTCCAGGTTTTGGTGGTTCATTGGCCATAAGAGTCTTACAGACGTTCAGGCCCTGCCGGCTTTGCGCTGTGATTGTCAGACCTCAGTCTCCTGAGCAGCCAGGATGAGGCGTGAGGCGCCGGCTGAGGGCAGGCAGGGGCTCCTTGGTGCTGTCAGTGTTCCTTCCACGTGGGACTGCACAAATGCATGTGTTCAGTTGAACCTGGCCCTGCTATGTGGAGTAGGCCCCAGCTAAACAGCTGCTCCTGGCTGTTCTGTGTCTGGAGGTCAGCTCTACAGAAGGAAGGCTGCTATGGGGAGCGCTATGATGTGCTGCCCGGTGCTCAGCCCTGCCGACCGGGGGAGCGAGCCCCCCAGAGGACGGTGAGGGACACCTCCCCTTTGAGAGAGAGCAGAGCCTGGGGTGAACCTCAGGCTGTGGACCAACAGGGTTGCAGCAGAGGAACTGGTTAGTGTCTGAGAAACTGTAAAGGTCTTCCATTAAGTCTTGCACAGGAGGCTCACCCCTGTAACCTTAACTATGCAGGAGGCTGAGATCTGAGGATCATGGTTCAAAGCCAGACTGAGCAAGGAAGCCTATGAGATTCTTATCTCCAATGAACCACCAAAAGGCCAGAAGTGGAGCTGTGGCTCAAGTGGCAGAGCACCAGCCTTGGGTGAAAAAGCTAAGGGACAGTGCCCAGGTGCTGAGTTCAAGCCTCGGGACTGGCACGTGCACACACCGAGTTCACAAACATCACCACCCCCAGCTTCCAGTTCCTCTGAAGGAGGCCACTGGCACTCCTAGACCCAGGCCCTGCCTGGTGGGCAAGGGTGCATCCACACCAGCCCTGTGTGCCCAGCCCGGCCCGTGTGCCAGGCCCGGCCTGTAGACCTGCGAACTTGCTGCTTGGATTAGCTACTGGTGCCTTGCAAATCCTGGGATGTAAGTGGGGAGGGAAGTGCCCGCACAATCAAGTCTCAGAGGAGGGTGTGCAGGGGTCACAGCCACCCACCCTTGCCCATCCTGCACACACAGCAACATTCCCAGAGCAGAGCGGGGTTAGACCTTCAGGGCTCAGACTCAGGGACCTGGGACCCCGAGTCTAAGCTCACATCTAAGCTGAAGTCTCCAGTGTGGCACACATGTCCTCAAGGGCTCAAGAGAAAAACCAAATTACTTTCAGATTGATCAAAATTGTAAAGCTGGGCACCAGAGGCTCACGCCTGTCATCCCAGCTACTCAGGAGGCTGAGATCTGAGGAGCAAGGTTCAAAGCCAGCCCGGGCAGGAAAGTCCATGAGACTCTTATCTCCAATAAACCACCAGAAAACTGGAAGTGGCTCTGTGGCTCAAGTGGTAGAGCCTTGAGCTGAAAAGCGCATGACAGCACCCCGGCCTAGAGTTCAGGCCTCATGACCAACCAAAAAAAAAAAAAAACCCCTTAGTAAGTAGATATTGTTTGGGTTTAGTCAATTTTTGCAGCATTAATGTGGCCAGGATTTAGGGTTTTTGTGCGGGACTGGTGCTTGAAGCTAGGGCCTTCCAATCTCAGTTTTTTTCACTCAAGACTGGTGCTCTACTATTTGAGCCACAGTCCCATTTCTGGCTGTTTGCTGGTTCATTGGAGAGAAAAGTTTCTCAGGTTTGTCTGCCCAGGCTGAATTCAAACTGTGATCCTCAGATCTCAGCCTCCTGAGTAGCCAGGATTACAGGTGTGAGCCACCAGCACCTTAGCTTCAAAAGTGCTTGTGATACAATCATACCCATCATTTCTCCCACAAATACGCAGGACTGGGGGCACAACACACACAGGGGTTAAATAGACTGCCCAGGTCACACAGAGTTGGGGTCAGAACCAGACTGCAGCCTGGCCACGATTCTGCCTCTGTCATCACCCTGGGGGAGCCCTGGGGTCCCATAAGCAGGGATTAGAGACAGCAACTCTGTTGTTTTTGTGTCATGCACTAGGCTCTGCAGCTCTGGCCCTGTCTCCTTGGGTGCCCAGGGTGGTGTCTTTGTCTGAGGCCCTCCCAATCCGCCCCTGGCCACAGCTGTGTGGGATGCATTCCCAGTCACCTTAAACAAAAGGTATTCCTACTTGCTTTCCTTTGATCAGACATCTTACTTGCTCTGGTAATAATTAGAATTTTAATGAGGGGGGACGAGGAGGCATCCAGAGAGCATAGAGTGCATTTAAATGTGCAGCCTGAACAAAAACCCTGAATGCATAAATGAAAAGAGGGGTGGGGGGCGGGGTGGCCCAGATGGAGTCTTTCTTGGTGGCCGCTTCTCCCGGTGCAGGGCTGTGCTCCGTGGAGCTGAGCCTGGAGGGTGGAGGGCAGGGGTGGGGATTATTAGGAACCAGTCCCCAGCACAAATGCTGGTTACATAAGGCCAGGAGGCCCAGGCAGAAGGATCTTCCTCACCGGCCTTTGGCAGTTGGCAGGCAGGGAGATGGGGAAGTCAGTCCTGGCACTAAGAGGGAAGGCCAGTGCGGATCAGTGCAGATCAGGATGGAGCAGATCAGACCTGGGGAGGAGGCCATTGTGGAGGCCATTATAGAGGACCTGGCCTCTCTAAACTCACTTGTGTGTGGCCTTGAACTCAGCCAGCCTTCATCCTCTGTGTGTGTGTCAGCCTTCTACCACTAGAAGACACTCCTGGACAAGTCAACATACCAAGAGAAAAGGGTTGAGAGGCTGCAGCTTCAGTGGCTTCCCTTCACAAAGTGACAGGCATTGCTGGCATTATCAGAGCCCGGTGGACATGGGCTGGGGGGGGGGGGGGGGAGAGAAACAGTAGCAGCAGCTCCATACTCAATACTGGTCATGAGACACTAGACACCGGCAGGCAGCAGAGGTGCGGGAGACCTATGGGACTCGAGTGGGAAGCAGCAGGCACCACCCCTGGCTGAGAACGGGGCTGCAGACTGTGCACTGGCACTGCCCAGGGCCGGGTGGCTTTTGGGGGTCAGGGGAATCTGGAGGTCACCAGATGTGGAGAAACACAAAGGGCAGGGCTGCCCAATCATGTCGTGGGGCCTGCAGTGAGCCATGAACCTCGCCCCCTCTTCCTCCCCCTCCTCCTTGGCTCAGCTGGGGTTCTAATCACCCCGATCTCTGGCTTATTGGAAGTAGCTCATAAGCTAAGGCTGAGCACAGCACGCTGAATGCTCCCACGATGGAATCTGCTAGATGCTTTGTTTTTCCTTTCTGGTAGAGGATGATCATTTACTGTGAGCAAAACGGACCCCAAACTAGGTCTCTGTGACAGAACCAGACCAGAGAGCAGGGCATGTGGCCGCCCGGGCCGCTCTTCACCCCAGACAACACCTGGTTACCACCTGCTAATCACCGTGAAGAGACTGCCCAGCCCAGTGGGGCCCAGGACCCCTTCCTCTTCTGGAAAATACTAGGGCATTCACCAACCACCCAGGTCCCAGCTCCCTGCAGATGCTTTCTCCAGCCTGAGAGGCCCACCCCTCCAGCTGTGGTTTCAGGGTACACCAGTGATTGCTGTGCCCCCACTTTTCTAATGGGTTCAAGCTCACGAACATCCATTTGTAACCATAACAGGTATTCTCAGGAACAGACTGTAACTGAAGAGAGAAGCCAGTCTGGCCCTGGCAGCTCACACCTGTCAAGAAGCTGAGGTCTGAGGATCAAGGTTCAAATCCAGCCCAGAAGGGAAATTAACCATCAAAAAGCTGGAAGTGGAGCTGTGGCTGAAGTGGCAGAGTACCAGCCATGAACCATAAAGCAAAGGGAGAATGTGAGGCCTTGAGTTCAAGCTCTGGGACCAACACACACACACACACACACACACACACACACACACACACACACACACACACACACACACACACACACACAATGCACTGGGAAGTGGAATAAAATAAAACAGGAAGGAACGTTTTCCTCGACTATCCCAACACGGAGAAGCTGGTTGCTGGGTCTGGGGCCGCTGACGGACTCTCAGAGATTCAAGTGCTCACTCCAGGAGAGCAGGGACTGCCTGAACTGAGGTCTTATTCAGACCCAGACAGAGACCTGGACAAAGCTCAGCCAAGGACCCAGGAGCAGATGACAAGAGATCCCACAGCCAGGAAGGAGCGGCATTTGGTACAAGGAGTAGAGAGCCACCCTTGCGAATTCCAATGATAGAATTTGCTGCCTTCTTTCTATGCAGTAAGCACAGTGCTCTTTGTATTAGCTCATTGAATCCTTACCGCCTCTGGAAAAAATTGGTATTCACTCCTCAAAGGATCAACTAAGCCACTTGCTCAAGGGGGCTATGTGTAATACAGAAGAGCTAGGTCTGGAATCCAGACCCCTGGACTGACCTGGATCAAGACACGCTGTACTCAAAAGTTGATGTGTTGAAATTGAAACCCTTTATACAACTTGTAAAGATGATTTTTTAAAACAAATAAAGAATCAGGGACTTCCTGAGGCCAAATTCCAGAGTCTAGAATCCGGTATCTCAAGGAACTGAGGGTAGACAGGAGTTGTAGTGAAAGGCTGGGTGGAGAATGTGGGGGAGGGTTCTTGGCTGTAGAGACAAAAAGGTGCAGGCTTCCTGTTCTTCTGCGGATATGCTAACCCTGGGCAGAACCCTGTCTCGAGCTTGACTAGCTTCCCAGCCATCCTCCTTCTTCCTAGAAAGTACACACCCTCTGCCGGTCACCGGACAGCCCCCAGGCCAATGACCAGACCCCTGACAGCCCACCAGAGCTCCTCCCGAGGGAGGCTTGGGGAGAGCAGGCCTATTCTGTCCTCTTCTAGGGCCCATGGATGCAGTCCATTAATAACAGGCTCTATCGTGGCTTGTAGATTATTAGGAGAATGGGGTGTCATTAAAATTCAGGGTTGGGGCAGTGGAGCAGAGGCTGTTGGAGAGATGCGGGCCGAGCTGCTGATGGAGATAATTAGCAGAGTCCAAATGGAGCAGGAATTAATGCTCCTGAAAGCCATGGTGGGGAGAGACAATGACAAGCTCATTACGGCCGCACTTCTACCACCACGAGGGATTCAGGGGTAAGTCGGAGACAAACGTGGGGTATTATAACTAACAGAACACTGGTGCTGTTGGCCATTACTACTATCATGAATTTGGCAGACGGTACCTGTACCTTTCTGCTGGCCAGCCAGGGAGCATGGTCCTAGGGCCTACAGCTGAAGGGGGATGGGGGACTGACAGATGCTATGTTCCTCTATGGTTTCTATCTGCAGCAGTGAGAGCCCCTGGGCAGGAAGAAAAGCGTTCAGTAGCCGGACATTGGTCATCGCCTGTCATCCTAGCTACTCAGGAGGCTGAGATCTGAGGATCACGGTTCAAAGCCAGCCCAGGCAGGAATGTCCATGAAACTCTGATCTCCAATAAACCACCAGAAAACTGGAAGTGGTGCTGTGGCTCAAGCGGTAAACAATAGTCTTGAGCTGAAGAGCTGAGGGACAGCACCCAGACCCAGAGTTCAAGCCCTACAACCACCACGACCAACAACAACAACAAAGAGGGTTTTTTTTTGTGTGTGTGTTCCAAGAGGCTGATGCTGCCCCACAGCCTGGTGTCTACCTCTGGCTACTTGTGCTTGTAAAAGACTCCTCCCACCGAGCTTCCCCTGATCTCCAGACAGCCCTACCTACCCAGAGAGACCACTGGGAAAGCTGGCCCGATCCAAAGCCGGCCGGCCATAAGTTTTTAAGCCCAACTCCATGGCCCGGAAAGGCAGAGTAGAGCTAGAACAGCTGGAAGAGAACTTGGAGCTGTACAGAGCCCAAAGAGACAAAGCATGCTTGGAACTGAAAGTGATGACAATCAGAGGGAGATGAGAATTTCTGGAAACATCTACAATCTAGAGCCCTAGACTGGAGAATTAGATTCTTAGATTGAAGAATCACACACACACACACACACCCTAACTCACACCTGTGATGCTAGCTACTTGGGAGTCTGAAGCCAGCCTGGGCAGGGAAGTCTGTAAGACTTGCATCTCCCATTCATAACAAAAAGCCAGAAGAGGAGGAGTGGGCCAAGGGGTAGAGTGCCATCCTTGAGTGAAGATGCTGAAGGACAGCTCCCAGGCCCCAGTCTAAAGAAACAGTGAAACACAGGTATGGCTGGAGCCCCTTCCTCCCTGGCTCCTCTCCTTCCAGCAAAGGAAAATGTGTGTTGGATTTGCTGTCACATGCAGTGTGTGTGTGTGTGTGTGTGTGTGTGTGTGTGTGTCTGTGTGTGTGAGATGCTTTGTGTCACAAAAGGCCAACTTCAAAGGCAAGCAGCGGTCCCAGGTCCCAGATCATCTGGAGTCATTAGCTGAGCTGACACACCCCATGGACCCCAGGCAAGGTGGGGACAGGCAGGGATGGAGCAGGTGGCAGGTGGCAGCCGGGCAGTTGGGGCTGCCAGCTGACCATGCCCTGCCCCTACCCCCTCCTCCTCCCTACCCCCTCCACCTCCCACAGCTCCCTCTCTCCCTCTCCCTCTCCCCCTCCTCCTCCTTCCCACCTCCTTCCCCAACTCCCTTCCTCCCTCCTCCCCCTCCTCCCTCCCTCCCACGTCCCCCTGCCCCTCTTCCCTCCCTCCCACCTCTACCTCCCCCACCTCCCTCCCTCCCACCTCTACTTCCTCCATCGCCTTCTTAAGTTCAGTCCCTGCACCAGGCGAGGCCGCAGGGAGGAGGGCTGCAGAGAAGAGGATGATCTCCTACCAGCCCCCCAGGCCCCCCATCACCAGGCTCCATCCTCAGGTCCCCCCCCCCGCCCCCCGCGTCCCCAGGGCCCGGGCCCCGGCGTCGCGGGCTGTGACTCCTCCGCTGAGGTTCCCGGGGCAGACGACTGGCGGAGCCTGTGAGCCAGCCCAGGGGCCAGCCTGGTCCTCCGGGTCGTCCCGGATCGTCCCGCCCGGTCCGCCAGGCCGAAGGGCGGCTCTCTGGGTCCGCTCCCGCCCGTCGGTGGGGCCGCCCCGCCCCCGCCCCCTCCGCCCCCGCCCCCGCCCCGCCCCGCAGGCCCGGCCTCTCCGTGGGGGGGGGCGGCCGGAAGAGCAGCGCCCCCACCCCTGAAAGTCCCCGACTGACCCCTGACCTCGGCGGCCCCTTCCGGAACCTCCGACCCCGGCCCCCAGAGGCGTCCCCGAGACCCCCGGCGTCCGGACCCCCGCGGCCGCGAGGCCGGGAGGACAAGGACCCCCAAACCCTCGGAGCCCCCGAAACCCCCGTAGCCCCCAAACCCTCAAACCCCGGATACCCCGAAACGCCCGGAGCCCCCAAAGCCCCGGAGCCCCCCGAACCCCCTAAAGTCCCTGGAGCCCCCAAATCCCAGAGACCCTCGAACCCCAGAAACCGCCAATCCCCCGGAGACCCCCGAACCCCCCAACCCCCCGGAGACCCCCCGAAACCCCCAACCCCCGAAGACCCCCGAAATCTCGAAACCCCCAGCCTCCCGGAGACCCCCAAACCCCCGAAACCCCCAACCCCCTGGAGACTCCCGAATCCCCCAACCCCCCGGAGATCCCCGAACCCCCGAAACCCCCAACCCCCCGGAGGCTCCCGAACCCCCCAACCTCCCAGAGACCCTCGAACCCCCAACCCCTCGGAGACTCCCGAACCCCCCAACCTCCCAGAGACCCTCGAACCCCCAACCCCCGGAGACTCCCGAACCCCCCAACCTCTCGGAGACCCCGGAACCCCCCAACCTCCCAGAGACCCCCGAACCCCTGAAACCCCAACCCCCTGGATACTCCCGGACCCCCAAACCCTCGGAGCCTCCGAACCCCCGGAGACCCCAAAACCCCCGGAGACCCCCAAAACCCTGGAGACCCCGAAACCCCTGAGACCCTCGAAGTCTTCGGAGCCCCTAAAGCCCCAGGATCCCCCAAACCTCCCGGATCACCCGATATACTCGGAGCCCCCGAACTCCCCAGAGACCCCCAACCCCCCCGAGATCCCCGAACCCCCGGAGACCCCTGGAACCCCCGGAACCCCCCGAAACCCGGAAGCCCCCGACCCCCCCAGAAGCCCCTGAAAACCTGGAGGCCCCGAACCTTCGGAGCCCCCCCGAGATCCCCTAACCCCCGGGACTCCCCAAACTCCCGGATCCCTCGATATACTCGGAGCTCCCCAAACCCCCGGAGCTCCCGAAACCCTTGGAGCCCCCCGAGATCCTCCAAACCCTCGGAATGCCCCAAACCACCGGAGCCCCCCGAGATCCTCCAAACCGTCGGAGCCCACGAGATCCCGGAAGCCCCCGGAGCCCCCGCGGCGGGAGACGCGCTGAACGCGCCCGGGGCTTACGGCTCTGGGCGGCGCGGCCCGCGGGGTCGGCGGGGTCGGCGGGGTCGGCGGGGTCGGCGGGGCCCGGGCAGCGCCGGACAGGACTGGGCAGCACCGGGCAGTGCCCGGCAGCACCGGCTCCGCCGCGCGCCGGGTCCGAGTGAGTCAGAGCCGCCGGGGCGGCGCGTTATAGGGGCCGGGGGGGGGGCCCGAGCGCTCCCGCCCCGCCCCCGCCCCGCCCTCCCCGTCCCCCGCCGCCCGCCCCGAGACCCCGACAGGGACCCTGCCGGGCGCAGACCGGAGTGTCGGCGCCGCCAGGCAGGGAACGGAGGACCCCGCACCGGCCCCGGCGCGCCCGCCCCTCCCGGGCGATCGCCGCGGGGAAACTGAGGTCCGGAGGGCGCAGCCCGGCCCGCTCCCGCCGCGCCCTAGCTCTGCTCGCCGCGAGGCCGCAGCCCTGGACGCTCGGCCTTTGGGGAGGGGACACCTCGCGGGACCCCGGGACACCCCGAGCCCGGCCGGTACCTGCGCCGCCCCGGGGCCCGCGGCGGCTCGAGCCTCTGAGGAGTCTCCACGTCCAGCCCGAAAGCGGCTGTCCCGCCCCGCCCCGCCGCGCCGCCTGTAATCCCTGCGCGCCCGGACCTCCGCGAACTCTGCGCCCCGGACCTCCGCGCCCCGGACCTCCGCGACCTACACGCCTCGGGCCTCTACGACACGGTCCTCCCAGCCCCGGACCTCTGCGCCCCGGCCTCCGCGAACTACGCGCCTCGGGCCTCTGCGCACTGGACTTCCACGACCCGGTCCTCTGCGCCCCGGGCCTCCGCGCCCCTGACCTCCGAGAACTACACGCCTCGGGCCTCGACAACCCGGTCCTCCGCGCCCCGGACCTCCACAACCCGGTCCTCCGCGCCCTGGACCTCCACGCCCCGGTCCGACCCTCTCCGCGGCCCGCCGGGGGCTCCGGCCTTGAGCCTGGGTCGCAGTTCGGTGTCAGGACCCCGCAGGGCGGCACGCTCGGCGCGCCACGGCCCGGGCCGAGAGGGCTTAGGACGAGGTCGAGGACAGGGCCGGGCGGGCTCGGGACGGAGCCCGGGCCCGCTCCGCCCGCTGGGCCTGGGCCCAAGCAGGGCGCTGACCCGGGAACCGCGGCGCCGCGCAAGCATCCGCGTTGCCACGGTGACGGGAGCCCGCGGTCTCCATGGCGACCAGAGGGAAGTTTGTGGAGGGCTGGGGGCGCCCCACGTCCCGGACGCCCTGGCCTGGGTCCTGGCCCGGCGGCCCAGCGCTGTCCCGGGTGCTGAAGGGTCGGTGGGTGTAAGCACTCGCCGGGCTCAGTTGTAAGCACCGATAGGCTCAGTTGATGGGCTCGGTAGATGGAAGCACCGACGGGCTCGGTTGGTGTTCGTACAAGCCGAGCTAGGTTGATGGAAGCACCGACGGGCTCGGTTGGTGTAAGTACCCTCCGGGCTCTGTGGGAGGCCACTAGGGGAGGCCCTGCAGCGGCTCCAGCCTCTCCCTACGCTGTCCTCCGTCCTTGTAGGAGTCCACAGGTGAGGAGGATGGGGACACCGTGCAGCTGCCCCTCCGCAGGAGATGCTGGGTTGCTGGGTTGTGTTTCTGGGAACCGGTGAGGTTCTGGGGTTGCTTCCTCCTCGGTGACTCTCAAAGCCCCCCGCAGAGCCGGGGGCTGGGGCTGAGGACCTCCGGGCAGAGGCCGGAGCTGAACCCTGGCCTGAGGAGGCTGTTTATGGGACGGAGGCTGTGTTTATGGGACGCGCTGTGTTTGCTGTGTTTACGCAGAGCTGCCACCTCCCGCCTGCCCGCTGCAGGCTCCAGCGCTGGGGACAGTCGCAGAACAAAGCGCCTGGTTCGCCTTTGCAGAGAACTAACAAAACAAACCCCACAGGACGCAGGCTGGGCTGCGGAATCAGTGTTCCGCTTCCAGTGAGTGGATCTGCGGGCCGCCAGAGGTGGGGGTCTGCTTGGCGCAGAGCAGGTGGCAGAAGATAGAGGGAACCATTACGGTCACGTCTTGTGGTTGGGGACTGCTGGCCTCTGCAGGCGGCTGGCGGTAGGGGTCCAGCGGCAGCAGCAGGCTGGGCAGCAGCAGGCTGGACAGCAGAGGCAGGGCAGCAGGCCGGGCAGCAGCAGCAGGCAGGGCAGCAGACTGGGCGGCAGCAGGCTGGGTGGCAGCAGGCTGGGCAGCAGCAGCAGGCTGTGCAGCAGCAGCAGAGGCAGGGCAGCAGCAGGCTGGGCAGCAGCAGCAGGCCAGGCAGCAGGCCAGGCAGCAGAGTCTGGGCAGCAGAGGCTGGGCAGCAGAGTCAGGGCAGCAGGCCGGGCAGCAGCAGCAGGCTGGGCAGCAGGCCGCGGGCAGGCAGCAGCTCTGCAGCATTTCCTGTGCTCAGGTTTCTCAGGAGAGCAAGTAATGCAGAGGAGGCTGTGGGGACTGAAGAGCCACAAGGGCCAAGCTGCCCAGTGCCCGTGGTCAGGCAGGTGGGAGTCAGAGACAGACAGAGACAGAGACATGGGCCACGGAGAGAGAGAGGGAAGAGAGACAGAGACACAGGTGCTCTCTCTCTGTCTCTCTCTGTCTCTGTCTCTGACTCTCTGTCTCTGTCTCTCTCTGTCTCTCTCTGTCTCTCTCTGTCTCTCTCTGTCTCTGTCTCTCTCTCTCTCTTTCTCTCTCTCTCTCTCTCTCTCTCTCTCACACACACACACACACACTCCTGAAGCATCCTGCCTTACATAGGGTTTGGCTTGGTCCAGGTCGGTGGCTGGCACCGTGGTGGACACGTGACCAGCAGCAACAGGGAGATAAATCCTCCTGGAGAGCAGGAAGTCCTCTCCAAACCTTGTCCGCGCGGGCCCACCCCAGCACGTGGAAGCCTTCCCTTGGGAAAAGACCAGACCAGGACCCAGACCTGGAGAAGGAGGAGGACGGAAAGAAGCAGCACTGAGTCTGGGTTTGGGGTGAGGGAGAGGCAGGTGGAGGGGTGCGTGTACTGAGGCCTGGACCAGGCTCCAACTGTGCCCCCCCGCCCCCCCCGCCCCGGTCTGGGCAGAGAGCTCTGCAGACACCTGGCACCCACCATATTCTAGAAGAGGCGGGCAATGGCTTTTCAGATGTCTGACCCACCTCAGCGGTGCCCACCCCATGGCTCTTCTGCTCCTGCAGTCAGGAGTACCCAGTCGGGAGTACCCAGCCTACTCAGGAGGGGGAGGGGAGGCTGGGAGCCTCCCCTTCTTCATGTCCCCCTCTCCTCAGAGCGGACCCTTACCCCATCCCCACTCTCCTCTCTACCCGTGGGCCGGAACACACCCTCCACACAGCCGCAGCCACGTCTGGTTGAGTTAGGCTGCAAGTAAATGAAGACCAAAACCTAATTGACAACGTTTTTTAACCTTGCGAGGAGATTGCTAATGCTGTAGGCAGGGAGAGCTCTGCTCTGACACAAGCTGACTGTCTTCCCTCTCAGTGCACTTTCCAAATCGGGAGCTCCCTCCCTCCCCTCCTTCCCCTCCCCCTCTTACCCCTCCTACCCCTCCACCCTCCCTTCTCTCCTTCCTTCCCTTCCCTTCCTTCCCTCCCCAGGTCCTTCCTTCCCTTCTTTCCTTTCCTCCTCACTCCCTCCCCCTCCTACCACTCCTCCCTCCCTACCCCCTTTCCCCTCCCTGCCTCTCCTTTCTCCCTCCCCTTCCTCCCTTTCCATCCTTCCCTGACCCCCCCCCCCAGTTTTCTAACCAGGGACCCCACTATGCTTTGATGGGAGCTGGGGATCTGACCCGCCCTGGAGACCAGATCCCTTTCTGAGCTCAGGGCTGACCCGCCCTGGAGGCCCGGTTTGGTTCCTCTCTGAGTGGGTGGGGTACAGGGCTGACTCACACGTGTGTCAGGCCTCAAGGAAGGGGTTACCTACATTGAGGCTGCGTGCAGAACTGGCAGACACTAATAATCCACCAGAAAGTTGAGGAAATGAGGAAATGAAGCCAGGATGTGGCAGAGAATAGGAGCCAGGTCTCGGACCATTGCCCAGGCCTCTCACCATCACTCAGTACCTCTGACCATCACTCAGTACCTCTGACCATCACTCAGTACCTCTGATCATGGCTCAGTACCTCTGATCATCTCTTGGTGCCCTTCTTTCTCCATATTGGAGGAGGGCAGTAGGAATGCAAAAATAAATAATCTTTTCTTTAAAATGTTTATAATAATATTAACGTGGCTTTGTAGGAAATAAATATTTGGAAGCAAATTATGGGGCAGTGAAGGATTCTGTCCGTGTCTCTTTCGTTTTTTGTTTTTTTTTTGGTCGGTCGTGGGGCTTGAACTCTGGGCTTGGGCGCTGTCCCTGCACTCTTCAGCACTCTTCAGCTCTCTTCAGCTCAAGGCAAGTGCTTTATCCCTTGAGCCACAGCACCACTTCCGGTTTTCTAGTGGTTTATTGGAGATAAGAGTCTCATGGACTTTCCTGCCTGGACTGGCTTTGAACTGCAATCCTCAGATCTCAGCCTCCTGAGTAGTTAGGATTATAGGCTTGAGCCACTGGCGCCTGGCTCGTGTCTCTTTCAAAAGCTCTAACTCTCTGAACTTGCCTGCTGGTCCCGAGTGCCAGCCTAGAGAGGGAAGAAATGCAAAGGTGAGCTGCACAGCTTCCCTGCTGAGCGCCTGCTGGGCACTCACAGCTGGCGCTCTCCCACTTGAGCCACAGCGCCACTTCCAGTTTTCTGGTGGTTGATTGGAGATAAGAGTCTCACAGATGTTCCTGGCTGGGCTGGCTTTGAACCTCAATCCTCAGATGTCAGCCTCTGAGCAGCTAGGATGACAGGCTTGAGCCACCAGCACAGGCGTCTGGCTCTCACGAGGCCGGGCCTGCTGTGAGGGCAGCATGGGTTTCTCTGCCCAGCCTGCGCTGTTTCCCAGGGTTGGATCCTCACTTCCAGGAAAGGCCAAGCCCCTCCCCTGTGACAGATTCTCCCACAGAGCCATGGAGAGTTCGCAGTCTCAGGACTCCGGCTGCTCTACTAATGAAAGGAAACCAGACAAACTGCCAAAGCTAATTAACGTGACAGATCTGGAAAAGGCTCTGCGGACTCGGGGAGGTCTTCATTCTTGATTTCAACAGACTGTGAGGATCGGCAGAGCATGCTGGGGGTCAGAGCGCTGCAGCCCCTGGAGGGAACAGATGTCCACCGGCTTCTAGCTCCACTGGGCAGAGCTGAAGTCTCCTTCCTGCCCTGGCCAGCCCTGCCCACATCTCTGTTGTGTGTGGGCTCCGTGCTGGTCTGCCGTCTGCCCGGCCTCCACCAGCACTGCCAGTCTGCCTGGCCTACACCAACACCGCCATTCGTACATCTGGGAAGGGTGGTAGACTTTCCACATTCACTCTATTCATGCAGCCACACAGAGGCTGAAGAGAGGGGGCCAGGCCCCTCAGCTGACAAGCAGTAGGACCAGAACCCAGCTCTTTCTCATCACATCTTTCTTTCCCTTGTTCACCCATTCAGTAGTTTGGGTGTTTACTTACTATTTGGTATTTTTTTTTTGGGGTCCAGTCGTGGGCCTTGAACTCTGGGCCTGGGCGCTGTCCCTGAGCTCTTCAGCTCAAGGCTAGCACTCTTACCACTTGAGCCACAGCGCCACTTCCGGTTTTTTCCTTTTTGCATATGTGGTGCTGAGGAATCGAACCCAGGGCCTTAGGCATGCAAGGCAAGCACTCTACCACTGAGCCACCTTCCCAGCCCACTCTTTGGTATTTTTGTGCTCCCCTTGAGGCTTGAATTCGGGACCTTGCACTCTGCCTTGGCTTTTTCTGCTCGGGGCTGGTCCTCTGCCACCCCTCTGCTGCTCGCTTGTCCCTGGTGAGCTGGTATTGGGCATCTCTGGGGATCATCACAGCGTGAGCTAGTGGAGCCCGGCTCACCTGGCCTTTATCGGAGTGCCGTGAAGATCCCACCCGTGCCAATCAGCCCCCAGGGGCAGCCGTGCTGGTCACATCCACGCTTACCTCAGGGCACCACACCCCACAGAGGAAGCCTCGTTGGGGAGAGGCCGCCGGGGAGACCATTTCAAATGAGCTCCTCCATCTCTGGCTGCATCCCCACCATGTCCTCAGCGGGAAACGCGTGTCCAGGACAGAATTCTCTCTGGGTTTTTCTCTCCTGTCCCGGCCCCTTCCCTGCCCTCTTCCCTCCTCCTCCCCACTTCTCCTCTGCTCCTCTGTAGTCCTGGCTCTCCCGGAATTCCCCCCCATCCCCGTCTCCCCACTCTGGGTGACGGAGGCCTCAAATGCTGAACAATACTAATATTAATAGTTAAGAGTTCTAAATATATTCAAGGTATTTATTCGGTGCTTGCTCTGTGCCCTCTGTTGCTTGCTTAATATGGATTATGGCCTGAAAAAATTAAACTTGTCTCTAAGTAGATGAACACAGAGGAATTTGCAATTCAACATGACAGTGTATGAGTACAATGCATCTTGACTAAAGTCCTAATCAAGAGCCTAAAGTACTGAGTTAAAGTCCAGTACCAGCATAAAAAAAGGGGGGGCTGGGAAGGTGGCTCAGTGGTAGAGCGCTTGCCTTGCATGCATGAGGCCCTGGGTTCGATTCCTTAGCACCACATAAGCAGGAAAAAAAAGCCGGAAGTGGTGCTGTGGCTCAAGTGGTAGAGCGCTAGCCTTGAGCTGAAGAGCTGAGGGACCGCGCCCAGGCCCAGAGTTCAGGCCCCACGACCGGACCCAAGAAGAAGAAGAAGAGGAGGAGGAGAACGAAAAGGAAAAGGAGAGAAGAAAGAAAGAAAGAAAACAAAACAACAACAACAAAAAAGAATAGAGGATATGGCTACTAAAAAGGCTGAGATCTGAGGATCTCAGAAAGATGGACCTCATGCTATTGATTGGAATTGCATAGACTTTCCCATCCAGCCTGGCTTCAACCTCATCCTCAGACCTCAGCCTTGTGCATGGCTGGGCTTGCAGGGGTGAGCATGACCCTGGGCTGTCAGGTAGAGACTTGAACAGGAAGGACTGGAGGGGTGGGCGCAGCTATACCATGCTGCGGGGGCTGCCGGGCCAGTAGCAACAGCAGCAGCATGTGTGTGTGTGTGTGTGTGTGTGTGTGTGTGTGTGTGTGTGTGTGTGTGTGTGTGTGTGTATGTATGTAAGTGTGAGTGTGTATGTGTGTGTGAGAGAGAGAGAGAGGAGGAAGAGGAGGAGAAGGAAGCCAATTTATTTCCTTGCTGAGAGCAAAGATAAAGGACAAGGTAAAGGATGGGGTTCGGGCCCCAGCTCCTTAATTAAGCTGGGAAGTAAGAGGCAAGGGGAGCCCCAAACCTGCCCTCAGAACTCCTAGAATCTGCGACGCACAGGCTGCAGCTCTGTGAAAAGTTTCTTTCTAAAAATCAACTGCTAGGGGCTGGGAAGGTGACTCAGTGGTAGAGCACTTGCCTTGCATGCCTGAGGCTCTGGGTTCGATTCCTCAGCACCACATAAGCAAAAAGAAAAAAGCCGGAAGTGGCACTGTGGTTCAAGTGGTAGAGCGCTAGCCTTGAGCTGAAGAGCTGAGGGACAGCGCCCAGGCCCAGAGTTCAGGCCCCACGACCGGACCCCCCCCCCCCAAAAAAAGAATCAACTGCTAATTCCCCCGTGCAGGCATGATGGTGATGTGGGTGTGGTGATGTGGGTGTGGTGATGGTGTGGTGATGTGGGTGTGGTGATGCAGGTGTAGTGATGTGGGTGTGGTGATGTGGGTATGGTAGTGATGTGGGTGTGGGGATGTGGGTGTAGTGATGTGGGTGTGGTAGTGATGTGGGTGTGGTGATGGTGATGTGGGTGTGGGGATGTGGGTGTGGTGATGAAGGTGTGGGGATGTGTGGTGATGTGGGTGTGTGATGGAGTGGGGATGTGGGTGTGGTAGTGATCTGGGTGTGGTGATGTGTGGTGATCTGGGTGTGGTGATGTGGGTGTGGGGATGTGGGAGTGGTAGTGATGTGGGTGTGGTGATGGTGTGGTGATGTGGGTGTGGTGATGCAGGTGTGGGGATGTGGGTGTGGGGATGTGGGTGTGGGAATGATGTGGGTGTGGTAGTGATGTGGGTGTGGGGATGTGGGTGTGGTGATGTCAATGTGGTGGTGATGCAGGTGTGGTGGTGATGTGAGTGTGGTGGCACTGGCATGGTGGTGAATCCTGTAAGTTTGTGACAGTAACTGAGTCCTGATAATAACTGAGTCCTTACTGCAAGATCACACAGCTCACGACAGTAACTGAGTCCTTACTGAGATCACAGAGCTCACGACAGTAACTGAGTCCTTACTGAGATCACACAGCTCATTATAGTAATGGAGTCCTTACTATGAGATCATATGGCTCACAAAAGTAACCAAGTCCTTACTCTGATCACATAACCGATGATAGTAATGGAGTCCTTACTGTGAGATCACACAGCTGATGACAGTAACCGAGTCCTTACTGTGAGATCACATAGCTCATGAGAGTAACTGAGTCCTAGCTGGGTGCCAGTGGCTCACACCTGTAATCCTAGCTACTCAGGAGGCTGAGATCTGAGGATCACGGTTCAAAGCCAGCCCAGGCAGGAAAGTCCGTGAGACTCTTATCTCCAATAAAACCACAAGAAAACTGGAAGTGGCACTGTGGTTCAAGCAGTAGAGCACTCGCCTTGAGCTGAAGAGCATAGGGACAGCACCCAAGATCAGAGTTCAAGCCCCATGACTGACCAAAAAAAAAAAAAAAGAGTAACTGAGTCCTTGCTGCGAGATCACACAGCTCATGAGGAAGGCAGGGTTGTCCCACTCCTCCCTCCCTTTCTACTCTCTGTTCTTTTCTCTGTCCTCATGGTCTTCCCCTCGGTGCCCAGTGCTGGCCCACTGGGAGGGACTGCTCAGGGTGGGACCAGCACGGCCTTGATTTGGCTTGGGGCTCCCCCAAATTAACCAGGTGCCCACAGAGCACGGGGTGGGAGCCTTGGTGGTGAACACCAGGAATGGCTGAAAAGGGTTGGTGACCTCCAGAGGTCCTGCCCAGGCCTGGCTGGTCAGCAGAGCTACCTTGCACTACTGCTGAGGGCCTGGGCGGGGTGGGGAGGGAGAGAGCCTTGGGAGGAGGGGGGGCTGGGGAGGAGGAGGCCTGGGGAGGAGAGGGATGGGGAGGAGGGGGGCCTGGGGAGGAGAGGGATTGGGAAGAGGGGGGTGGGGAGGAAGAGGCCTGGGAGGAGGAGGGTGGGGAGGAGGGGACCTGGGAAAGAGGGGGGTGGGGAGGAGGAGGGTAGGGAGGCAAGGGCCTGGGAGGAGGAAGGTGGGGAGGTGGGAGCTGGGGAGGAGGGGGCTGGGCAGGAAGGTTGCCTCAGTTTAGCTGCCGATCTGTGGGAACATATTTCATTTCATTCTGAGTAGTTTCACACACACACACACACACACACACACACACACACACACACACGTGCGTGCACACGGAGGCAGGGATAAAGACAGACAGACATCCAGACACACTCCTGAGCGCACCTGGAGTTTTCTGTCACCTCCACCCCTTGGCCACTGAGATTTGGGGGTACGGGAGGCTTTGCCAGGGTTGGGGTGGGGTTTCAAACCAGCTGGAGCCTGCGGACTCTGCTTGAGGGGCTTCCACGGCTCCACGGCGCAGGGGACACATAGGACATATGCAGCGGGACACACCCGAGGATGGGCTTGAGGGGGGGCAGGCCCATGGTGGGGGGGCCTCTGGGGCAGGCTGCCCCGCAGGAGGGGTCGAGGGATAGGTTGGCCTGGTTTGTCTGTAGACAATTCTTTGGCTTCTTGCAGGTAAAATTTGCCAAATCGCGATTGCTTTCCTCACACTGCGTTCCTGGGGGCCAGGGCTGGCGGCTGAGGGGAGCGGGGGGTTCCAGGGCTGGTGGCTGCGGGGGGGCGAGGAGAGGGGTCTAGGGCTGGTGACCGGGCCGTCCACTATTCATCACATTCAGCAGCCGGAGCCTCACAACAACGCCAGTGGTGAGGGAGACGCCACCCTGCGCGCCCTTGCGTTGTGGGGCCTCGGGGGTTGGGAGCAGAACACCTCAGGCTCCCTGTGGCCAGGCTAGGGCATCCAGCCAAGAAAGCACTGCCCAGGCCAAGAAAGTCCCCCCATACTGACGCCCTCTGTCCCCCAACAAGGCCAGGCCTAGACGCACAAACACCCAGCCTTCCTTCCTTGGTGGCTGATTTTGTACTGGTCCTGGGGCTTGAGCCCAGGATCTGGATGATGTCCCTTAGCTTTTGTGCTCAAAGTTGGTGCTCTGCCACTTGAGCCACAGATCCACTTCTGGCTTTTTGGTTAATCGAAGATAAGAGTCTCCCAGACTTTCCTACCCAGGCTGGCTTTGAACGTCAGTCCTCAGATCTCAGCCTCCTGAGCAGCCAGGAGGACAGGGGTGGCCACGGGGGCCCTCACCAGGGGCGGTCCTCCTGGGGGAGGAGTGCAGGAACCCACTGGGTGCGAGCCTTGCCACAGCAAGGCTGGTCAAGAGGCAGCTGGAACTCAGGGAGCCCTTTGGCAATGAATTATGAATCGGTGACCTTTCCTGGGTTAATTACTCCCACTGCTGGGTGGTCTGGCTCTGGGCGAGGCCCTGCTGTCAGCCGGGGAAGCGGGCTGGGCTCTTCTGCTTTCATCCACCCTGGGCCTTGTGGGGGTTTCTTAGACAGGAAACGGCTCTCGCTGTGATGAGGGTCATACCAAGCTCAGGGGCAGAGCCCCCCATGGCCTCCCCTAATCCTTTTCACCTTGTAAATTTCCCTTAGCTCCTTATGAGCTCAGTGACCTGGCTTGCTTTCCAAAGTGGAGCCGGAGGATTGTCAACCAAGGTGTCGACAGGAACAGCTCCATAATTCCTGTGCAGGTGTAGGTATGCACAGGTGTGGTGTTCGTGCGTTGTGTGGTGTATGCGCACATGTGTGTTATATGCTGTGCACATGTGTGCTGTGTGAGGTGTGTGTAGTGTCTGTGCATGTCGTGGTGTGTGTGTTGTGTGATGTGGTGTGCAGGTGTGCATGTATGTGTGTGTATATATGCATGTGTTGTATATTTGCATACTTGTGATGTGTGTGGTATGGTGTAGTATGCGTACCTGTGCTGTATGTCTGCAGGTATGTGATGTGTTCATGTGCATGGTGTGTATTTTGGTGTGTGTACATGTGTATGTGTGCATGCATGTTTGTGTATATGTGTCTATGGTGTGTATGTGTGTGTGCATGTGTCTGTGGTGTGTGTATATGTGTGTGCATGTGTCTGTGGTATGTGTGCATGTTTGTGTGTCTATGGTATGTGCATGCATGCATGTTGTGTCTTGCTGTGTGCATGTGTGTGTGCATGCTCATGCATGTTCGTGTGGTGGGTCAGGCGGTTGAATTGCATGCAATGGCCTGCGGCTGGTGTCTGAAGCAGAGGGAGAGGAAGTGTCCCGGCAAGTTAAAATCCTGGTGTGTTTGAAGCGAGCTGGGGAGGACCCGGGTTCCTCGAGGCGCCAGAAGGAGGATTGCCAAGCTGGACCTCCCTGGACAAAGCTGAACCATGGCTGCTCATCACAGCTCAGAAGGATGCAGTCACACCGAAGACAAGCCAGATCCCTCAGTGGGAGCAGAAGGGTTTTAGCACTCAATACCTGCTTTCTATGAAGTGCTACATTGTTTTTCCTTTTGCCCTTAACAAGATCCTTCTCCCTTTGTCTAACACAGAAGAACATTTCAATGCTGTTCACATCGTCGAATATTAAAATTGCATCATTGGTTTCTCTCTGACTCATCTCCGTCTTCCATCGTCGTGCGAGTCAGCGTGTGACACACAGGTGTGGTCAGGACCTGGGAGAGCATGGAGGATGCCGAGGCGAGGAAGCTTCAGAGCGGCCCCGGCCCCGTCCCCCCCCCCCCCCGGGCCCCCTACTCAGGCCTGAGATTTCACATGCATAAAAAGGCCAGGAATCCATCACAAATGGCAGAAAATTACATTCCATTAATTTCAGAGCCTTAGACTCTGACAGCTCAATCCTTAAAAGCGGTGGCTTCTAGGATGTTCAAGAAAGAAACTAAAAGCTATTTTGCTTATCTAGCTCATATTTTAGAAGAATACATTTCACCGCATTACCCAGAGAGATTTGGCTCCAATCCTATTGGTCTGTTTAGAGTCCTCGACTTCAACTTGGAGACAGAAGCTTAGAAATTATGGGTGAGGTTGTAAAGGAAATTTTTTTTTTATATCAGAACCAAATTAAGAAAAATCAAATGCCTTTCAACATGAACTCAATTACTTGAGAAACAGAGGTTTTGAAAAGGGACTCAGACGTTTAGAACTCATCTCTTCTCCGTAGCGCTGATACTTGTTCCTTCACCTGTGGCTTGGATTTCTCTTGTGACAAGAGAAGCAATCCCCTCTAAGAAAGATCATTCCATTTTTAAGCAGGTTACCTGAAAAAAGGGGTTCTTCTACAAGAGCAGTCATGAATTCCAGTCGGGCGCCAGTAACTCACACCTGTAATCCTAGCAATCAGAAGGCTGAGACCTGAGGATCAGAGTTAGGAGTCAGCATAAGCAGAAGAGTCCAAAAAAGTTAACCAGGTAAAAGCTGTGGGGTACAAGTGGTAGAGCGCCAGTCTTGAGCGGAAAAGGCTCAGCAAGGCATACGCAAGCCCAGGACTGGCACAGAAGATGAAGGAGCGAAATCTCAGCTTTGGGATGAAGAGCCAACTGCCCACGCCCTCCACACAACACAACAGCGGGAGTCAAATCCTCACCTGGTCCTCGGCCTGGCTGCTCCCACATCTCCCAGGAATCCTCCCGGCCTTCCCCGAAGGTGGCCCTTCCGGCCCACCACGACTTCTTTCCTCCGTCATAGGCCCCAAAGCAGGAGCATCTCTGGGTGCTAGTGAGGAGATGATGTTCCTTTAATGAAAACAGAACCCGCACCGGGAGCCCACTGTGGGGAGTGAGTACAGCTAACCCAACACTGTCTTTTGTGTCTCAACTCTGTTCTGTAGAGTCACCACAAGGCTGCTTATCCTGGAGTGCTTCACAGGTCACTCCATACTGTCTCTAAAAATCAGGAGAAGACAGACAGACAGACAGACAGACAGACAGACAGACAGACAGCAGATATCCTCTGTAGGTGGTGAACACACCCTGTCACTCTGGATTGCTTCTCACAGGTGATCTACTGAGGAGTTTTAACCGACTGGCTCTGGCGCTCTTTCTCCTGGCGGGAGTCTTCTTGGAGTCTTCCAAGAAGGAAGGTGAGGCAGACTTGACTCTGCTCTTGTCTCTAGGGCTAAGAAGGGATGCTGTCGCTCCCCAGCCCAAGACAGGCCTGACTTGGGAGGTTCTGAGCCATTTTTCAAGTACTCATCAGTTACTTCTTGATAGTTTGAGTTTGTCATCCATTTTAGAACTTCTGCCATTTCTCTGAGTATTAGAAATCTTCATATTCAAACATATCTGGGGTGGGATTGGTGGCTCACGCCTGTAATCCTAGCTATTGTGGAGGCTGAGATCTGAGGATCATAGTTTAAAGCCAGCCCGGGTAGGAAAGTCCCTGAGACTCTTATCTCCCTCTCAAAAGACAGCAAAAAGCTGGACATGGAGTGCGACTCCAGTGGTAGAGTGCCAGCCTTGAGCAGAAAAGTTAAGTGAGCACAAGGTCCCGAGTGCAAGCTCAACAGACAATAAGTGTGGGTAGGGAGGGACAGGCCACTGTGTTCCTTTTTCAGATAAGAATTCAAGGCTCAGGCTAGAGAGTGTGCCCAATGTCTGCACTGACCTTGGGTTCAAAGCTGGCATGGTCTGATGTAGAAACAGTGTACAGGCAGGTGAGGCTTGTGCCACGAGGACAGGACAAACCCAGCAGCAGCATCCTGAATGGGGCCGGCTCACCAGTCCCCGGTGTCCCTCTGCCCAGGGCAAGAGGGAGGCCCCTGCAGATGGGGCATTGGGGGTGGGCAGTGGAGAGGACGGGAGGGGGGGGATACAGCTCACTGAGCTGGGTCTGACTTGGGTATTGCCCCTCCACCAATCCCTGCCTCTGTCCCCTGCACCCAGTGCCCCGCACCAGCCATTCTGATCTACAATCCAGCTTCCCCGCTTCAAGTTAACTTCATGTCCACAGCACCTGTCCACACATGAGGACACAGACTGAGAAGCTCTGGAAAACCAAGCTTTTGCTTGCCTTGCATGCATGAGGCCCTGGGTTCGATTCCTCAGCACCACATAAGCAAAAAGAAAAAAGCTGGAAGTGGCGCTGTGGCTCAAGTGGTAGAGTTCTAGCCTTGAGCTGAAGAGCTGAGGGACAGCGCCCAGGCCCAGAGTTCAGGCCCATGACCAGACCCCCCCCCCAAAAAAAAAAAAAAAAAGAAAAGAAAACCAAGCTCTTAGGAACCACCGCATGCGGATAAAAACCAGACTTGTCTGCCTCCCAGGCCGGTGTGCCCAGGACTCTCAGCCCCATATTCACTGAGCAAAACTAACCACCAAGAACTAGTCACTCACTCTCAGGACACATTGGCACGGCAGAAGAAGCTGGTGGACGGCCAGACCTGTAGACAAGCCCAGCCCTTGGGAGGCGGGTGGAGGCGGAGGATCCGGAATGTGAGGCCTCAGTGAGGCTCTGTCTCCAAAAAACAACAAAGCCAAAGCCAAAGCTCAGGCTGGGGCACAGGCGGTGGTTACCCAGGGCTTTCTGGGCTGATCCTGGAAGCTAATTATTATTCAAATAATGCACCAGGCTATTGTCTCTGATCTATTCAAAGTAAATAACTTCCAAATTGGGCTGTAAGTATTAATAGTAACAAATTATTTGCAGCTTCCACACTCTGCGGATGGTGACATAGGACCCAAAGGTCATGTGGGGCAGCAGTGGCAGCGTGGACATGCCTGTCCCTCCAGCCCCTCCCCCATTCTGACCCAGCCGGGCGGATGGAACCAGAACTCCGCTTCCAGGCCGATTGGGGGGGGGGTCCTCAAGCCCATTGTCGTTAGCCTTGCCCAATTAGTGAAACCCTGTCATCCTCACTGCTCAGGAGGCTGGGGTCTGAGGATGCTGTTGGAAGCCAGCCCGTAGAAAGGGAAGCTGGAGGGGAGAGGTAGGTGTCCATTCTGCACGACCGAAAGTCTCGGCTCCAAATTGACATGGCTCCTCTGCACACATTCGCTCGACTCACCTGCCATTACTAAACATCTGAATGCGATGTCATTATTGCTAGGCGTCTGTTTGTGTCGTCATCGCTAAATATCCGTGCGTGGCGTCATTACTAAGCATTGGTTGGTGATGTCATTGCTAAACAGCAGTGTGCATGACGTCATTACTAGGCATCTGTCTGTGATGTCATTACACAACATCTGTGTGTGACATCATTGCTAAACGTCTGTGTGTGGCATGATTGCTGAACATCTGTGTGTGATGTCAGATCCCAGCTATACCACCACAGAAGTGAGCTGCAGAGACCTGGGCAGGGGAGGGAGGGCAGGCTGGGAGCGGGAGAAGGCCCTGCCCCCCTGCTTGGGTGTGCTCACCCCTTCCCAGCTCCCAGCTGGCAGAGGAGCTGTGGAGAGGACTGCTGGCAGCCAGTAGCAGAGGCAATGCTGGGTGAAGCAGGGCTGTGCTTCCCCAAACCAGTAGGCCTATGAGGCACACACACACAGACGCGCGCGCGCGCACACACACACACACACACACACACACACACACAATGGAATTTTATTCAACCATCAGGAAGAATGAAGTCACGTCCTTTCCAGGGAGATGAGTGGGCCTGGACACAGTCACAGTGGGAAGGAAGCCGTCCCAAAGGACAGGGGTGTCTGCTTCCTCTCACGTGTGGATGTGACACGGAAAACAGAAATTCCACGCAGACACACACAGGCTCGTACGCGTATGCACGACCCAGCCCCCAAGTGTGGCTCAGGCTGTGGGGAGGTGCAGCATTGAAGGGGGAGTTAGTGGAGGGGTTGACCGGAAGGGGATGGGGACACTCAAGGAAAAGGAAGAGGGGATCATGAAGTGGAGGGCAGAGGAGTGAGGAGGAAGGAAGGGGGAGGGAGGGCGGGAGGAGGAAGGGGTGACTCTGAGCAAACCGCACTAGACACAAAAATGGACACGTGAAATTGTGCATCCATTTGTAGAGTTTGCAAATGATTTGTCTTTTCCAAAGACAGAGAGGCGGGTGTTGGCAGCTCACGCTTGTAATCCTAGCTAATCAAGGGACTGAAATCTGAGGGTCACAGCTCAAAGCCAGCCCAGGCAAAACAAAGTCAAGACTCTTACCTCCAACTAAGCAGCAAAAAGTGGGAAGGAGAGCTGTGGCTCAAATGGTAGAGTGCCAGCCTTGAGTGAAAAAGCCAAATGAGAGCTCAGAGCCCTGAGTTTAAGCCCCAGCACTGGCGATAGTAGTAGTAATAATAATAATACAGAGAAGATGTGGAGTTATCCCTGCCACAGTACTCTGTGCTTGATTTTAACCATTTTGCAAGCAAGCACAGTCTGGGTGACCCTAGGCACTGCACCTGAGATTTTCTTGCCTCTGTGCCCAACTGGAAAAGGTTGGAAATTGTTGATTTCAGGGAAGACCTCTGCCCACAGAATCCTACTCGATGCCCATTCTTTTCACCAAATGAAGACATACTGGCTCTAAAACCTCAGGCTGCTTAGAGAAAGTGTCCAGCAGTCACTCACATCATAGTATGAATCATAGGGTACACTTGCTCAGGAATAAAGCATGCTGAAGATCGCACATGAATGGAGATAATTCTGAATTTTTCTATATAAAAAACAAGGACTAAAAAAAAGTTAAACTTTAAAGTGAAGCTTTAAATAGAGCTGAGAGCTTTGAGTTAATAATTTTATGCAAAATATTGTTCACACTAGCAAGCAGCTTCCAAAATGAGTGACAAAGTAGGCAGCCGATTCTCCTTTTTTTCCCCCCTCTCTCTCTCTGCTGTTGTGGCAAACTGGGGTTTTATTTTCTCAGTTCCTTTTCTTGCTGTTAGGTATTTTTAATGTAGTATCATATAAGAAGAGACAGACAGACAGAGTGTCAGAGTTCATCCTTCACGGTAGCCAGGAGGTGGAAACAACCAAAGAGAAGAAGATGAGGCATCCGCGGTAACTGGGTGCCATGTTGCTCAGACTGCAGGAGCAGGGGAATCACATGGCAGGGAATTCCACATACCAGGCAGGAGTTTGAACCCTGTGACCCACACCGGTGTAGTTACAGCTCAGACACAAGTGGACATTTTGCCTAACCGGAATGGGACTTCTTGCCTGTTAGCCAGTCCAAAGATCACTCGGCCTCCAACATGGTTGCCAGGAGCCTCTGTCCTTGGGGGCTGGGGGCGAGCAGAAGCAGCAGGTATGGTCGTGCATCAGGTGCAGTTCTGGTCCAGGAGGTGTCCTTCCCCCCCCCAGGCCCTGTGCAGCCTGACCCCGCCTGACCCTGGGCCCCTGCTGGCAAAGGTCTACTGGCCACCCCCCTCAGAGACAGCGCCTTGTAGACTATGCATCATGAAGGTAGGACCAAAGTTAACAGAGCGGCTGAGCCATGCCGTGTGTGAGAACAATCTGAAATGTTAAAGTACAGTTAGAACTTGGCATCTGCATGTGCATGTGTGCACACCCACGTGTGTGTATGTGCTTGTGTGAGTGCATGTGCGCGTGTGCTTACATATGCCGTACTGGGGCTTGAACTCAGGGTCTTGCAGTCTCACTTGGCGTTTTCACTCAAGGCTGGCATCTTCTACTTGAGCCACGCCTCCACCTCAGGCTTCTTGATGAGTGATGGGAGATAAAGAATCTCACAAACTTGACTGGCCTGGCTTTGAACCATGATCCTCAGATCGCAGCCTCTTGAGTAGCTGGGGTTAGGAGCGTGTAGACAGCACCCAGCTGGCTGTGGTGGTCTTGTCCTTGGCAGCAGCCAGCATAGTGCATCCCATGTTCCCACACGGCCGTGGTGGCCCGAGAAGCCCACTCCCGTGGAAGCACAGCCTCACCACCGCATCGGACTAGGTGTCACTCTGAATTCCACCTTGCAGGGGAAATTCAATGGCAACGTATTTCCAGAGCAAGCAAACCATCTTCAACCAGAGCACCGTCTCCAGTGGGTCGGTTTCACAGAACAATGAACCCCGTCTTCAAACACACAAGGTTCTGTTTCTTCTGTGTGCACACAGTGGAGAGGCATGGTAACTGCGGACTGGACTCCATTCTTCGCGCTTGCTCAGCCTCCAGCTCCGCGCCTGCGCTTAGCTGGGGAGTCGGCGAGGAGAGGTCTTCACACCGGTCGGAAGCCGGGGAGCGGCCAGCAGGATGGGGGTCTGGCTGGGCAGAGCCCTGTGGTCCTCCCTTCTCCCCCCCACACACTGGGGCTGCGCAGGCCACCCCCGGGATCCCCAGGCCTGCTGAGAGGTCCCCCCTCTCCCCTGCTCTACTTCCCAGCCCTCTGCCAGACCCTGCCTACTGCAGCTGCGGCCACCAGTGCCACTCATGGCCGTTCTAAGGGTAAACTTAGGGCAATATCTACTTGGCTTTAGAAAACAGTCTAGGCTATACCAGGCACCAGGGGCTGATGCCTGTAAGCCCAGCTACTCGGGAAACTGAGATCTGGGATGGCAGTTCGAGGCCAGCCCAGGCAAGGAGGCCATGAGATTCATATCCGATTAACCACCAACAAGTCAGACGCAGAGCTGCGTCTCAAGCTCAAGTCGGGCTTCCGCCTTGGGTGGAAAAGTTAAGCAAGAGAGACTGGCCCAGAGTTCAAGCCCCAGTATCAGCTCCTCAAAAATAAAGTACGAGAAGATAAAATGCATTATCTAAGCTGTGACTGTTGCACACTCTCACACACACACACACACACACACACACACACACACACACCTTTGTGTTTGAAGTTTGTTCCTACTTCTGCTGTGGGAATCACAGAGCTGGGGTGATGCGGGGTGGTAGGGTCCCCTGACAGGGGTCTGCAGCCCAGCCTGGCTCTGCGGGCGGCTCCGTGCCTGGGAGCCGGCCATCCTGGCAGCCCGCGGGTTGTGAGAAAGTTCTTCCTGAGGCGGCGCTGGGACCGGCTTCCCGCCACTCTCTCCCATCCTGCTTGTGCCATCTGGAGTCCCTGGCACGGCCGCTCCCTCCTCACACAGCACCCCGGGGTGTATGAGGACAGCCCGCTCCTCTACACGCTCCCCAAGTTCGTGGGTGACTCGGTTTCCCAGCGCTGTCCCGGCCACCACCCTGTCCTCTCAGCAGTCTAGGCCTGGTACCCGGGTGCCCTGTGACTCCAACAGCAGAGGCAGGAACAGGCCCCACGACCAACAGACCAGACATAAAGGTCACAGAATCAGGCAAGGTGTGTGTGTGTGTGTGTGTGTGTGTGTGTGTGTGTGTGTGTGTGTGTGTGTGTGTGTGTGTGTGTGTGTGTGTGTGTGTGTCGGTGGGTGTATATATGTGAGTATGGAGGCTGGAACTCAGGGTCCTGCACTCTTTGTGTACCTTGAACTTGAGCTCAGGGCCTGGACACTGTCCCTGAGCTTAGTAAGCTGGTTCACTGGAGTTAGAGTCTCACAGGCTCTCCTGTCTGGGCTGACTTCACACAGGAATCCTCAAGTCTCTGCTCTGAGCAGCTGGGATTACGGACGTGAGCACCAGGGCCAGCCACGCCTGCTGCTCTTGTCTTGGTGGGATCTTGGCAGGTTTGTCTAGCTGACCCTCAGCACCACGCCGTTCATGTTAAAGGTGACATGCGCAGCTTTGTCTGTGTTGTAGAGTCTGCGTTGGGGATGGGCCCACGGCCCGAGGCGTGCTCACCCACTCACGGAGCAGTGCTGGCCACTACATCTGGATGTGGCTGTTGAGCCCGTGAGCTCAGGGGACCAAAGTAAGGAGGCCCCTCCGCAGCTCAGGGGAAGACACGCTTGAGTTCATGTCTCTCTGCTAGGGTTTGAACGGTCCCTCAAAACTTCCTGTGTTCATAATAGCTAGGAAAGGGAAACAGCCCAGGTGCCCTGCAGTAAATGAGTGGATCCAAGAAATGGGGTACTTGCCAGGCACCAGTGGCTCACCCTGCCATCCAAGCCACTCAGGAGGCTGAGGTCTGAGGACTGCGGTTCAAAGCCCCTGGGCAGAAAAGTCTGTGAGATTCTATCTCCAATAAAATACTCAGAAAAAGCTGGAAGTGGCACTGTGGCTCAAGTGGTAGAGTGCTAGCCTTGAGCAAAAAAGCTCAGGGACAGTGCCCAGGCCCTGAGTTCAAACCCCAGGACTGGCAAAAAAAAAAAAAAAAGTGGTACCTATGTACAGGGAACTTCACACAGACATTAGAAAGAATAATATGTCATTTGCAGGGACATGGAGGGACCTAGAACAAATCATGTGAAGTGAGGTAAGCCACGCTCAGAGAGACAGACAGCGCGTGTTTTCTCTCATATACATAAGCTAGATCTAAAATATACCAAGACATGATAACCTGCACAGTCTCTAGGCACTCACACACACTGAGAGCAAAGGAGGATGCTCTTAGAGGAGGAACACAAAGGTACAGTGCCAGTGGAGCTGTGGCTCAAAGTGATAGAGCTTTAGTTTTGATCTTAAAAGCTCAGGGACAATACCCAGGCTCTGAGTTCAAGCCCCACAACTGACCAAAAATGAATAAATTTTGCCGGGCACCGGTGGCTCAGGCCTGTAATCCTAACTACTCAGGAAGCTGAGATCTGAGGATCGCAGTTCAAAGCCAGCCTGGGCAGGAGAGCCTGTGAGACTCTTATCTCTAATAAACCACTCAGAAAACTGGAAGTGGCGCTGTGGCTGAAGTGGTAGAGTGCTGGCCTTGAGCTGAAGAGCTGAGTGACAGTGCTCAGGCCGACAGTTCAAGCCCCACAACCAACAGAAAAAAAGAAAAAAGAGTGGGTTATGGGCCCTTTCGTCTGCTCTTGCCCACCTTCCACCATGCAACGGCGTGGCACAAATGCCACCAAATGTGGACACCAGTGGAATTCTCGGCATTGTGCTGAGCATGGAATTCCTGGTCAAATGCATTTGTGTATGTGCACGTGTGTATGCATGTGTGTGTGCATGTGTGTGCACACGTGTGCAGGTGTGTGTGGGAGTGTTAGCTGCCTGGCATCTGCTTTCTCCTCTCAGAGGCTTGGAGCCCAGCTCCAGTGGGACTGGACCTTGGGGGCCGTCGATGAGGTGCTCAGTCACCCCCTGTAGAGGAGTGAGCGCAGGATTCCTAGGGTGGAGCCAAGCCAACAAGGCTGGAAAGAAGAGTGTGGAGTTGGCTCCACCACCAACACCTCCTCAAAGCACAGGCCCCTCCCTGCACCCTCCCCCCAACCCAGGGTGAGCTCCACCCCCCCCTGCTTCCTTTCTGCTTAGGGGAGCCAGGGTTCCCTGAGGGGCCACACCCCAGGGGCTCACAGAGCCACACCCGCTCCTGGACCACATGGCTGGTCCCTGGCCAACCCCAGTGGGGCGTCTGTGATGGCTGGGCCTCTCCCGCAGGCTGGCCGCTGAGTCAGGACCTTGGACAGGTCTGCATCCGGACCAAGCGGTTCATGCTGCTTAACTGCGGGCCGTACTTCACAGCACCTGTGACTTCCATGGTGCGAACACCCCTCTATCACTGCCTAGTCAGCATCTAACGGCAATCACCTGTGACACACCTCCCCAAGACTTGGCTTTTGCCTTCGGCCCAAGCCAGCCCTGGCTCTCCACCACAGGGATCTTCTAGCACCTGTGCCTGGAAAAAAGGTCACTCTTGCTCAAACTCTGTGGCAAAGAGCTGTTAAAATGCAAATATCTGCAGACCACCATTGGGCATTCTGAATTGGCACAGGGCAGGAGATGGGTCCCAGAAACCTGCAACATTAACACACGCCCGGGAAGACCCTGACATGGAGATGTGAGAGCCATACTTGAAAAGAGGAAGAGAGGGGCTGGGAAGGTGGCTCAGTGGTAGAGTGCTTGCCTTGCATGCATGAGGCCCTGAGTTCGATTCCTCAGCACCACATAAGCAAAAAGAAAAAAGCCGGAAGTGGCGCTGTGGCTCAAGTGGTACAGCACTAGCCTTGAGCTGAAGAGGTGAGGGACAGCGCCCAGGCC
This sequence comes from Dipodomys merriami, assembly GCF_024711535.1. Lineage (NCBI taxonomy): Eukaryota > Metazoa > Chordata > Mammalia > Rodentia > Heteromyidae > Dipodomys > Dipodomys merriami. The sequence goes on from NW_027206290.1 coordinate 38,645,722, forward strand.
CAGAGTTCAGGCCCCACGACCGGACCCCCCCCAAAAAAAAAGAAAGAAAGAAAGAAAAGAAAAGAAAAGAGGAAGGGAAGCTGCACTCTGGTGCCTCACACAGGTCATCCTAGCTACTCAGGAGGCTGAGATCTGAGGATTGTGGTTCAAAGCCAGCCTGGCCAGGAAAGTCTGTGAGATTCTTATCTCCAATAAACCACCAGAAAAACTGGAAGTGGCGCTGTGGCTCAAGTGGTAGAGTGCTCACCGTGAGCTGAAGAGCTGAGGGACAGCGTCCAGGCCCAGAGTTCAAGCCCTGAAATTCACCAAAAAAAAAAAAAAAAAAAAAAAAAAAAAAAAAGAGGAAGGGAATATGAAGATAGAACAGGGTGGGGTGTGGAATGAGATAAAGGACAGAGGGCTGGAGGAGAGCACATAGGTGAGGAGGCCGCGGACAGGGCTGGTAAGCAAGAAGCAGCGATATTGTCAGCTAGACATCAGACTCAGAATGCTCTGGAATGCCATATCAGAGGACCTCATAAGATGACAGTGATTGCCGTAATGATAATGGTGGTGGTGGTGGTGATGGTAGTGATGGTGATGATGGTGATAATGATGGTGATGGTGGTGATGGTGATGGTGGTGATGATGGTGGTGGTTGGTGGTGATGGTGATGATGGTGGTGGTGATGGTGATGGTGGTGGTGGTGGTAATGGTGGTGGTAGTGATGGTTGTAATGGTGGTGGTGGTGGTAATAGTGGTGGTAATGGTGGTAGTGGTGGTGGTGGTGGTGGTGGTGATGGTGGAGGTGATGGTGGTGATGGTGGTGGTGATGGTGGTGATGGTAGTGATGGTGGTGGTGATGGTGGTGGTGGTGATGGTGGTGGTGGTGGTGATGGTGGTGTGGAGGTGGTGATGGTGATGGTGGTGATGGTGGTGGTGGTGGTGGTGATGGTGATGGTGGTGGTGATAGTGATGGTGATGGTGGTGATAGTGATGGTGATGGTGGTGGTGGTGATGATGGTGGTAGTGATGGTGATGGTGGTGGTGGTGGTAATGGTGATGGTGGTGGTGATGGTGGAGGTGGTGATGGTGGTGATGGTGGAGGTGGTGGTGGTGATGGTGGTGATGGTGGTGGTGGTGGTGGTGATGGTGGAGGTGGTGATGGTGATGGTGATGGTGGTGATGGTGGTGATGGTGGTGGTAGTGATGATGGTGGTGGCGATGATGGTGGTAGTAGTGGTGATGGAGGTGGTGGTGGCGGTGATAGTGATGGTGGTGATGGTGATGGTGATGGTAGTGATGGTGATGGTGATGGTGGTGATGGTGGTGATGGTGGTGGTGGTGGTAGTGATGATGGTGGTGGCGATGATGGTGGTAGTAGTGGTGATGGAGGTGGTAGTGGCGGTGATAGTGATGGTGGTGGTGGGCATTGGGCTGTGTTACTCAGCTGTTCAGAGCTTGCAGGAAGCAGAGACATCTGGTGCACAAGTCAGCACATTTCTGAATCTGTTTTGCTTCCTCCGGTGTTGCCAGCCAAATGTATATCTGTCTCTGGCTGCCAAACGTGCCTGGTGTTGGATCAGGCCCTGAGCCCCAGCAGGAAGTACACGAGCCAAGGACTGGGGCAGCTTCTCCCCAGCCTGGGGCAGGCTGAGCTTCAGAGCCCTCCTAGAACAAGCCCTGCTCCCTGGTGGCCGGCTGGTTGCAGACAAAGGGGACTGGAAGCCAGCTGCAGGCCAGCACTCTGCCTGCCCCTAGAGGCAGCTTTGGTCCCAAGCTTCTGCTGCTCACATCCTTGACTATGGTCTCTGCGGACAGGGCGGACAGGGCGGGTCTCCTGGGTCAGCCCGGCCTGTCCCTGGCCACTCACAAGGCTCAGTGCAGCAGCACACAGCACTGCCTGTGGTGGTATAATGGGGAAACAGGCAGGAGTGGCGGTAGGGAGCGGCTAGAGGTGAGCAGAGAGCCCACTTTCCCCTTCCTGAGGACGGGAACCAGTCTGCTCCAAGCTGCATCATGGCTTCATCATTTTTAATATTTAAAAATTAAATGCAGATCCCTCTCTCTAAGCAAAGTGGAAAAACACAGCCCTCCACAGCACTCCTATAACTCAATACAACCACAGACCTCCTACCACAGCACTCCTACAACACAACCACAGCCCTCCTACAACACAACCCCACCACAGCCCTCCTGCAACACAACCCCACCACACCACTCCTGAAACACAACCCCTCCACAGCCCTCCTACAACACAACCCCTCCACAGCACTCCTACAACACAACACAACCACAGCCCTCCTACAACACAACACAACTACAGCCCTCCTGCAACACAACCCCACCACACCACTCCTACAACACAACCCTACCACAGCGCTCCTGCAATACAACACAACCACAGCCCTCCTACAACACAACCCCACCACAGCCCTCCTGCAATACAACCCTACCACACCACTCCTGAAACACAACACAACCACAGCCCTCCTGCAACACAACCCCTCCACAGCACTCCTACAACACAACCCTACCACAGCGCTCCTACAACACAACACAACCACAGCCCTCATACAACACAATCCCACCACAGCACTCCTGAAACACAACCCCACCACAGCCCTCCTGCAACACAACCCCACCACAGCATTCCTACAACACAACCCCACCACAGCCCTCCTGCAACACAACCCCAACACACCACTCCTGAAACACAACCCCACCACAGCCCTCCTGCAACACAACCCCTCCACAGCACTCCTGAAACACAACCCCACCACAGCCCTCCTGCAACACAACCCCACCACAGCCCTCCTGCAACACAACCCCACCACACCACTCCTGAAACACAACCCCACCACAGCCCTCCTGCAACACAACCCCTCCACAGCACTCCTACAACACAACCCTACCACAGCGCTCCTACAACACAACCCCTCCACAGCACTCCTACAACACAACACAACCACAGCGCTCCTACAACACAACACAACCACAGCCCTCCTACAACACAACCCCACCACAGCCCTCCTACAACACAACCCCACCACAGCCCTCCTACAACACAACCCTACCACAGCCCTCCTACAACACAACCCCACCACAGCCCTCCTGCAACACAACCCCACCACAGCCCTCCTACAACACAACCCCTCCACAGCCCTCCTACAACACAACCCCTCCACAGCCCTCCTGCAAAACAACACAACCACAGCCCTCCTACAACACAACCCCTCCACAGCACTCCTACAACACAACCCTACCACAGCCCTCCTACAACACAACACAACCACAGCCCTCCTACAACACAACCCCTCCACAGCACTCCTGCAACACAACCCCACCACAGCCCTCCTGCAACACAACCCCACCACAGCCCTCCTGCAACACAACCCCACCACACCACTCCTGAAACACAACCCCACCACAGCCCTCCTGCAACACAACCCCTCCACAGCACTCCTACAACACAACCCTACCACAGCGCTCCTACAACACAACCCCTCCACAGCACTCCTACAACACAACACAACCACAGCCCTCCTACAACACAACCCCTCCACAGCCCTCCTACAACACAACCCCACCACAGCACTCCTACAACACAACACAACCACAGCCCTCCTACAACACAACCCCTCCACAGCACTCCTGCAACACAACCCCACCACACCACTCCTGAAACACAACCCCACCACAGCCCTCCTGCAACACAACCCCACCACAGCCCTCCTACAACACAACCCCTCCACAGCCCTCCTACAACACAACCCCTCCACAGCCCTCCTGCAAAACAACACAACCACAGCCCTCCTACAACACAACCCCTCCACAGCACTCCTACAACACAACCCTACCACAGCCCTCCTACAACACAACACAACCACAGCCCTCCTACAACACAACCCCTCCACAGCACTCCTGAAACACAACCCCACCACAGCCCTCCTGCAACACAACCCCACCACAGCCTTCCTGCAACACAACCCCACCACACCACTCCTGAAACACAACCCCACCACAGCCCTCCTGCAACACAACCCCTCCACAGCACTCCTACAACACAACCCTACCACAGCGCTCCTACAACACAACCCCTCCACAGCACTCCTACAACACAACACAACCACAGCCCTCCTACAACACAACCCCTCCACAGCCCTCCTACAACACAACCCCACCACAGCACTCCTACAACACAACACAACCACAGCCCTCCTACAACACAACCCCTCCACAGCACTCCTGCAACACAACCCCACCACACCACTCCTGAAACACAACCCCACCACAGCCCTCCTGCAACACAACCCCTCCACAGCACTCCTACAACACAACACAACCACAGCCCTCCTACAACACAACCCCACCACAGCCCTCCTACAACACAATCCCACCACAGCACTCCTACAACACAACACAACCACAGCGCTCCTACAACACAATCCCACCACAGCACTCCTACAACACAACACAACCACAGCCCTCCTACAACACAATCCCACCACAGCACTCCTACAACACAACCCCACCACAGCCCTCCTGCAACACAACACAACCACAGCCCTCCTACAACACAACCCCACCACAGTCCTCCTACAACACAACCCTACCATAGCACTCCTACAACACAACCACAGTCCTCCTACAACACAACCCTATCATAGCACTCCTACAACACAACCACAGTCCTCCTACAACACAACCCTATCATAGCACTCCTACAACACAACCACAGCCCTCCTACAACACAGTCCCACCACAGCCCTTCTACAACACAACCCCTCCACAGCATTCCTACAACACAACCCCTCCACAGCGTTCCTACAACACAATATAACCACAGCACTCCTGCAACACAACCCCACCACAGCCCTCCTGCAACACAATCGCTCCACAGCCCTCCTAAAACACAACACAACCACAGCATTCCTACAACACAACCCCTCCACAGCGTTCCTACAACACAATACAACACAACAAAACCACAGTTCTTCTGCAACACAACACAACCACAGCCCTTCTACAATACAACACAACCACAGCACTCCTACAACACAACACAACCACAGCCCTCCTACAACACAACCCCACCACAGCCCTCCTACAACACAACACAACCACAGCCCTCCTACAACACAACCCCACCACAGCCCTCCTGCAACACAACCCCTCCACAGCCCTCCTACAACACAACCCCACCACAGCCCTCCTACAACACAACCCCACCACAGCCCTCCTACAACACAACACAACCACAGCACTCCTACAACACAACACAACTACAGCCCTCCTACAACACAACACAACTACAGCCCTCCTGAAACACAACCCCTCCACAGCCCTCCCAAAACACAACCCCTCAACAGCCCTCCTACAGCACAAACCCACCACAGCGCTCCTACAACATAACACAACCACAGCCCTCCTACAACACAACCCCACCATTGCCCTCCTGCAACACAACACAACCACAGCCTTTCTGCAACACAACACAATCACAGCTCTCCTACAACACAACCCCACCACAGCCCTCCTATAACACAACCCTACCACAGCCCTCCTACAACACAACCCCACCACAGCCCTCCTACAACACAACCCCTCCACAGTGCTCGGCATCTTTGGCTTTCTCCCCTTAGCAGACCCGAGTTCTGGCAGCATGTGTGTGTGTGTGTGCGTGTGTGCGTGTGTGGGGATGCACAGTGGCCTTCTGCCCTTGGCCAGTGCTTCCTGCCACCTGGCGCCCCCTCCACTTCCCCACTGCCAATCCCCCTTGGGAGCCCTTCCTTCCTGGCCCCAGCCTCAGCCCTGTTGGCCTCAAGTCCCCACGGCCTGGCTAGACAGATGGGACGCTAGGTAAAACCACTCGGTCCCCGGGGCAGGGACCTTGTCTCTGTGTCTCAGGAAACGCCATGTCCACCTGCAGTGTTCTGTAAATAATAAACGGCCTCCGGGTCAGAGCGGCGTGTCGGCAGGCGCGCAGCCCATTCCCGGCGCATCTGGCTGGGTCACGGCTGCCGCCAGGGCCAGAGGAGGCGGCGCAGAGATTTTCAAAGGGCCAAGTGACCTGCAAGCGCAGGGTTCCAGACAGAAGGAAAGGCCAAGGCTTCATACCCAGCATATACACGGAGTTCCGAAGGTGAAGCACCAGCAGGACAAATGATCCAGTTATTCAAGGGGCGATGGCTCGAATGGACAGTTCTCAAGGGAAGAGCTACAAGTGGCAAATAAGCGCGTGGAAAGAAGTGCTCGCGCTCTCAGCATGAACTACGCTGGCCGAGGCGTGGTGGCTCACAGCTGTAATTCCAGTCGCTGGGGCATAGACAGGGGTGCTGCGTTTGAGGACAGCCTGGCAGAAAAGCCCCGGGTGCCCTCTCGGTGTCACTCCCCTCGGGAGCCGGCCTAGATCTCAAGTGTGGGAGCCAGGGCCAGGCCGGAGCCGGCACGGACGGAGGCAGGCACCCTGCCCCCCAACCCTTTTTGCCTTAGTTATTTTTTAAATAGGGTCTCCAGCCCGGACCTCGATCCTCCTGTTTACACTTCCCACAGAACCGGAGCAGTGGGTACCTGGTTGCTGGTTGAGATAGGGTCATATGGACTTTTTGCCCAGGCTGGCCTCCAACCTTGATCCTCTCAGTCTCTGCCTCTTGGGTAGCTGGAGTTACAGGAGGGAGCCACCATACCTGCAGGCCTCACAAATAACCAAAGCTGTCCATGTTCCACAGGCCCCATGGGAAGATCCTGAAGAACTGAGCCTCGTCTTGGCTCTGCTACTCACGTCACGTGCCTCCCTGACATGCGAGGCACAGCCATGATCCTCTTCCACAGTGTGGGCACGCGGACCCCTCCACAAGGCTGTGGCCGGTGGGGACCTGCTGCCCCCCGTGCCGCAGCCTGAGGTTTGGCTAGACTGCGACTCTGCAGACCCTGGTGTGTCTGGAGCCACCCCTCAGGGGGCGTCACTAACGCCCGTGTGGCCTGTCTCCACAGCAGGCAGCTGACACTGGGCTTTGGCAGCTCCTTTCTCTGCGTCCATCTGTCTTCCAGTCACTAAGTGGAGGCAGAGATGTGTCCCGAGGCACGGGTGTCCTGGCTGCATGGGGGCCAGCCCTTCCAGCTCCTCCCCCAGGCCACCTTGCTGCCCTGAAAATCACCCCCCCACACACTGCTTTCTATCCTAATATTTTGGCAGCCCAACAGCATGCTGCTCAGAAGACAGCAAGAAAGTGTGAATGACCCGCGCTCACGCACTCACCGCACAGCCCCGCAGTCCCGCAGCCCCCCCGACCGCTCCCCACATGCTGCCTTTCCTTCTGGACTAAGAGAGCCAGCGTCCTTCACAGACACGAAGGAAATGTCCACACTCATGGCCGGACATCGCCATGAACAAACGCCTCCCTGGAAGGACACAGTTCAAGTCCCATGACCGTCCTCTCCATGTCTCCTGGACCCCGGGACAATGTTCTTCACACCTTCTGCCAAAAGCAGACTGTGCACCCACCTCAGGACTCATGGGTCGCCAGGAACCTGTGCTGCATTCCCACCACTCAGATGCTGACATCTGAGGATCACAGTTCAAAGCCAGCCTGTTATCTCTAATTCACCAGCAAAAAGCTGGAAGTGGAGGTGTGGCTCAAGTGGTAGAGCTCCAGCCTTGAGCAAAAAAGTCAAGTGAGAGCGTGAGTACCTGAGGTCAAGCTCCAATGTTGGCACAAGAAAGAAAGAGAGAGGGGGGAGGGATGGAGGGAGGGAGGGAGAATCCATGAATCCCCAGGTGCGGGAATGTGTGGGGCGATGCGAGGTCGAGCCTCATCTCCTGCTCGAGGTGAGGGGTGGGGGTATCCAGCCAGGAGTAGAAACAGATCCAGGCTGCAAACATCCTTCCCCTGAAATGCCATGAGCAAAGCCCAAGGACTTCAACAGCTCAACAAGCTGGTGACTCACGCAGCAAGGCGAGTCTCCTCCTCCTGCCCACCCCCCACAGCGTGCCCACCCTCCTCCCAGGGACAGCTGGGAGGGCCGACGCCCCCGCTTCCTCCAGGACCTTGTGCTCACCCACCATCAAGGCCCTCCGAAGGATGTCCCCAGCCGACCCTAGGAGGGCCTGGCACCCTGCCAGGGCCTGTGAGCTCTTGTCCTGCCTCCTTCCCCCCGTGACTCCCATCCCCATGGCTCCTGTCCCCTGTGGGTCCCATCCCCATCCCCCATCATGGCTCCCATCCCCATCCCCCATGGCTCCCATCCCCTGTGGGTCTCATCCCCATCCCCCATCATGGCTCCCATCCCCATCCCCCATGGCTCCCGGCCCCTATGGGTCCCATCCCCATCCCCCATCATGGCTCCCATCCCCATCCCCCATGGGTCCCATCCCCCATGGGTCCCATCCCCTGTGGGTCCCATCCCCATCCCCCATCATGGCTCCCATCCCCATCCCCCATGGCTCCCATCCCCTGTGGGTCCCATCCCCATCCCCCATCATGGCTCCCATCCCATCTCACCTTTCAGACATCTTTCTAATAGCACAGCCTCACACCCAGCCAAGCCCAGGGCTCATCAACTCCTTCCAGATCAAATCCCTTCTTCCACGGGAACTGGGCCAGGACTAATTTTCCACACTCAACCCAAACCATTGCCAGTGTAATGGATTCTTGAGGCTTCTTGGAATCACCCCTCCAGTCCTCAGCTGGGATGCGCTGCGCATTAGACAGCAGGCTGCGGGCATCAAGCTGACACATGACCCTCTCCAGAAGCCCATCCCCTCACCCAAAGCCTCTCTTCACATGCCCTTCACACGTGACGCAAAACCACCAACCCCAGGAAGGTCTGCAGCAGGTGCACACTGCCAGACGTAACGGCATACACCATCTCAATGTGATCATACATAGAACTACTCAGAGACAAGTCCTCCATGGCCCTGCCTCGGCCCCGCGCTTTCTCCCCACCAAGGTAACTTCGAACACCATGGAAGTGCCTAGAGCAGAGAAGCACAAAGATTTGTTTTGTTTTTGTCCCCGTACTGGGGCTTGAATATAGGGCATTTTTCTCTCACTTGGCTTCTTCACTCAAAACTGGTACTCTGCCATTTTAGCCACAGCTCCACTTCCAGCATTTTGGTGATTCATTGGAGATCAGAGTCTCATGGACTTTGCTGCCCAGGCTGGCTTGGGACCATGATCATCAGATCTCAGCCTCCTAAGGATTACAGGCCACAAGCCACCTGCACAGACAGAAGCACAAAGGTTTTAAGCAGGGAGGACAGTTGTATTTGTCTTTTGGAAAGCTTAGAAGCTTCGCTTAGCTTAGAAGAGGACCAGCCTGGAGATTTCCCTCAAACATAGTGATGGCTGGAACAAGAGAGCAGCAAATAGGGAGGGAGAAGAGGAGGAAGCAGGGGACAGGGATGGAAACAGGCACCTCAAAGCCAACCTGTGCACTGTGTTAGTTGTACTTTTCTGTGGTCTACAGACTGATTGATTGACCTTAAAAGCCTCCTACCCCCATCGCTAAGAGTCTTTCATTCAAAGCAGTGATCCGGAAAGCAGGCCTCCCACTGGTGCCTAATTCACTCAAGGAAAGATTAGAAGAACCTGGTTACCAAGCTTTGAAAAGTTGCTCATAAAATTCAGCAGGAGCCTGCAATCCTCAGAGACTTCTATTTTTACCAAAAAACACACACAGAGAAGTGGAGAGATTTCAAATGAATTAGACATGAGATTGATCTTATAAGAAAAAAAAGGAGAGAGAAAGAAAAGAAAAGAAAAGAAAAGAAAAGAAAAGAAAAGAAAGAGATGGGAAGGAAGGAAGGAAGCAAGCAAGGAAGGAAGGAGGGAAGGAAGGAAGGAAGGAAGGAAGCAAGGAAGGAAGCAAGGAAGGAAGCAAGGAAGGAAGGAGGGAAGGAAGGAAGGAAGGAAGGAAGCAAGGAAGCAAGGAAGCAAGGAAGGAAGGAAGGAAGGAAGAGAGCTGGGAATGTGGCTCAGAGGTAGAATGTTTGCCTAGCATGCATGAAGCTCTGGGTTCAATTCCTCAGTCCCACATCAACAGAAAAAGCCAGAAGTGGTGGTGTGGCTCAAGTGGTAGAGTGCTAGCTTTGAGCAAAAGAAGCTCAGGGACAGTCACTGGCCCAGGCCCTGAGTCTAAGCCCCAGGCAAAAGAAAAGAAAAAAGACAAGGAAGAAAGGAAGAAAGAAAGAAAGGAAGGAAGGAAGGAAGGAAGGAAGGAAGGAAGGAAGGAAGGAAGGAAGGAAGGAAGGAAGGAAGGAAGGAAGAAAGGAAAGAAGGAAGGAAGATGGACCAATGGATGCTGGCTTTAGGCTCCTTGCCCTCCCCTTCCATCTCATTGGTGGCTTTGGGCTTCCTGCCCACTTCCCTTCAGTCTCATTCGTGGCTTTGGGCTCCCTGCCCACTTCTTTTCCGTCTCATTGGTGGCTTTGGGCTCCTTGCCCTCCCCTTCCATCTCATCCCCTTGGCTGCCTGGTCCAGGCACAGGCTATGGCAGAGGCCAGGGCCAGGAGATGTGTCATGGCTACTGGAGAGGAAGGACGTAGATTGCTCATGACCTCCCAGAAGGCCATGCTGGATCTGAGAGAGAATGGTTCTTCCCAGCCCAGCTGAAGGAAAACAAGAGCACTTACACCATGAGGGACAGCCAGGGACTAACTCAAGGACACTGTCACTCAGGGCTGACAGCAGGACACCTTCACTGATGACTATAGCAGGACACTGTCATAGCACTGGACACTGGTGACCAGCCTGGATTCTCATCTGGTGCCGTGGAGCTCTGAAGCCAGATGTTTCAAACACACTGGACACTCAGTGCCAGGCTGGTGTTCTACCATCTCCAATTGCGGCTTTTTGCTGCCTAATTGGAAAGAAGAGTCTCACAGATTTCCCTGTCTGGGCTGGCTTTGCACCTGTGTCCTCAGATCTCAGCCTTTTAGTAGTGGGATTACAGGCATGAGCCACCAGTGCCCAGCCTTATAGTACTTAAGAAACAAAATTGCTTGCATTTCTATCCTAAGATTGTACAGACTTATTGATACAAGGCGACCAACTCGGATCACAAAAATCAATCAGCCTGGAGAATCTCAGCAGAAGCTCAGGAAAAGCCTATCACTGGGTAGCAATCACTACAAACATGTCAGCTGCATAGCATATGGATTGAATTATCTACCTCTGCTTTACTTAGATGAAGAATGACAAGTAGCTGCGGAAATGCAAGGGCTCAGAAAGAACCCTGAGCAGAGAAAAAAAATAAGAAGAAGAAGAAAGAAAAAGAGCTCAGAAAAGGCCTGGAAAGCCAGGGGCTGGTGGCTCACACCCATGAACCTCCTCCCTACTCAGAAGGCTGAGATCTGAGATCATAGGTCACTGCCAGCTCTGGCAAAAAGTCTGTGAGACTCCTCTCTCCAGTTAACCACCAAAAAGCCAGAAGTGAAGCTGTGGCTCAACTGGTAGAGCACTAACCTTGAGCAAAAAAATCTGTGTGTGTGTGTGTGTGTGTGTGTCAGTCGTGGGGCTTGAACTCTGAGCTTGGGCGCTGTCCCTGTGCTCTTCAGCTCTACTGCTTGAGCCACAGCACCACTTCCGGTTTTCTAGTGGTTAATTGGAGATAAGAGTCTCATGGACTTTTCTGCCGGGGCTGGCTTTGAACCATGATCCTCAGATCTCAGCCTCCTCAGTAGCTAGGCTTATAGGCATGAGCCACCAGCACCTGGCTCCTGAGCAAAAAAATCTAAGGGACAGCTTTGAGTAAGCTCCAGTACCAGAAGACACACACACACACACACACACACACACACACACACACACACACACACACACACACACACACACACACACACACACACACACACACACACACACAGCCCTGAGATCCTTGCCAGTGGGCTGTTCTAACCTTTTCCTAAAGGGTCATTGGCTCAGACAGGGCAAGAAAAACACAATCTGCCAGCCCCTCCCTCAGTGAGACTCCCCCCTCTCCCTACCCAAGAGCCACAGGGTACAATCACAGGACAGAGTTTCCAGGAGACCCCATCTAGCCCTCTTCCACAAAGGTAAAGTTTTAATATTTGAGTATACTATAGAATCATTTGGCATGATATACTCTAAGATCTTTAAAAAGTCTGTGACTCAGAAATTCTACTTCTAGGAATTTATCCTTAGGAAACCATCACAAAAGTGTGAAAGGATTTATCTATCAAGACTCTCCTTCCCCATCCCCCACAGCGGGAATCTGTTCCATCCTTACCAGTCGGATGCATCCCGCACGATTTCTACCTTTGCCCCCTGCCCCAGGGCCTGGCCCACACAGGACCATTTCTGCTGGAGTGTCTCATCCATGGAGCCACAGCCTTCATGAACTTTGTGGTTTTCTAGACAGTTGGTATTTATGTCACCTGACAGCAGCAAAGTTTTGGCATAGTCCCTGCCCCTCGATAGCAACCTCAGGCCTTGTGCACTGAAGGCTTTCAGAAATCAAGAAATTTCCCTTCCTGTCTCCTCAGGCTCTCAGATGGACCCATCTTATTTTCCAGCAATTTCCAGGAAAGAGTGAATACTGATCAGACTCCTCAAATGAAGCAGTTACTGCAAATAGTGCATCATATCTAACTCTTCCTTTCCAGTTAACAAAAAGAATGTGCGTGCGTGTGCACATGCATGCACACACACACACACACACACACACACACACATTAACACTCCACTCCCCATCCCAGGAAAAGTTTCCAAGTTCCACAGAACTGGTTCAAATATTTGGTCTTATTAAATAGAAAATCTTCCCTTGTATCAGGACTGTGACCAGCTAGTTTCACGGATTAAATTTTTCTCTGCAGAAGAATTTTTTTTTCCCTGGGAGAATGAAGAAACTCAATTGGATGCTGGATTTTTTTAAGCTCTGCTTGAAATTTTAAGGAAAGTCATTTTTACTACAGATAATACAATTTTAATTCCCTAATAGGAAACTTATAGATTCTGCAAATTCAAGCTTTAAAACCATGTCCTGTTTCTTGGCAGAACTACTTTCAAAGTGCCTGGTGAGTTGAAGGGTTTTTCTGGCAGAGATTTTTGAATAATTCTGTCAAAGGTCTACTCTTGATTTATTAAATGGATTAACTAAATTTAGCATTTATTTACTCTTTTGATTATTGAAGCTCAACTTCTCTGGATTCTTTTTTTTTTTTTCCATCATGATGTCATTTTCTGGTAGATGTTTTCCTCACATCCTCAAAGTAAGGAAATGGAAAATATTTATTAAATAAACATAAGTGGGCAGCCGGGCACCAGTGGCTCAAGCCTATCATCCTAATTACTCAGGGGGCTGAGATCTGAGGATCATGGTTCAAAGCCAGTCCAGGCAGGAAAGTCTATGAGACTCTTATCTCCAATAAACCACCAGAAAACTGGAAGTGGCGCTGTGGGTCAAAGTGGTACAGTGCTTGCCTTGAGCAAAAAAGCTCAGAAACAGTGCCAGGGCTCTGAGATCATGCCCTGAAGTCAAGCCCCATGACTGACAACAACAACAACAAAAAGTAAGTGAAAAGCCAGGCACTGGTGGTTTACACCTGTCATCCTAGCTCCTCAAGAAGCTGAGATCCGAGGATTGTGGTTCAAAGCCAGCCCAGAGCCAGGTGCTGGTGGCTCACACCTGTAATTCTAGCTACACAGGAGGCTGAGATCTGAGGATTGAGGTTCAAAGCCAGCCTGGGCAGGAAAGTCCGTGAGACTCTCAACTCCAATAAACCACTAGTAAACCAGAAGTGGCGCTGTGGCTCAAGCAGTAGAGTGCTCACCTTAGGCTGAAGAGCACAGGGACAGCGCTCAAGCCCAGAGTTCAAGCCCCATGACTGACCAAAAAAACCCCCAAAACAAAAACAAAAACAAAAAACAATGCCAGCCCAGGCAGCAAAGTCCATGAGATTCTGTTTTTGTTGTTTTTGGGTCCGGTTGTGGGGCCTGAACTCTGGGCCTGGGTGCTGTCCCTCAGCTCTTCAGTTCAAAGCTAGTGCTCTACCACTTGAGCCACAGTGCCACTTCTGGCTTTTTTTCTTTTTTTTGCTTATATGGTGCTGGGGAATCGAACCCAGGGCCTCATGCATGCAAGGCAAGCGCTCTACCACTGAGCCACCTTTCCAGCCTCAAGTCCATGAGATTCTTACCTCCAGTTAACCACTAAAAAGTAGATGGAGTTGTGGCTGGGACAGCAACAGCCTTGAGTAAAGAAGCAAAGGATAGTTCCTAGGCCTCGAGTTCAAGTCTCAATACAAACACAAAAAATAGTGGCAGTGAAATAATCTTGCTTCTGGGCCTCTCCCACCAAATCCCGGGAGCATTCCCCGTGTCACCCCCTCCGCACCCCCGCCCCGGGCCCCTTTTTCTCTGCAAGGGCATGCTTGGGGAGGCTTTCCCTTTAACCAGGGGCTGTTCCCAGCGTCCTCCAGCCCTGATGGACACTGAAAGGCCTCTACCTTGAAGTGCTGTTGTGAGGATCAGGACACGGGGTGTCTAGGAAGGATCCAGCAGCACCCCACACAGTAGGTGCTCCATACTTGCACGCTCACTGAGTGTGTACACCCTGTGAACAGCGGCCTTCCCAGGCCCCAGGCTGCCTCAGCCCCCTGGGGCCCTTCCTCCCAGCGTATCCTGTCTCTGAGCTGGGACACGTCCCCTATGCCAGAACAAGAAGAGAGAAAGACCACACTGACTCTTCCTTGCTGCAGAACTCAAGGTCCACTGAGGGCTGCAGACCCTGGAGATAATCCTGACAAGACGGAAGCCCTGGGCAGTGGGACCTCTCCTGCTGTGATCTGTGGAAACCCTGCCCAGCTGTAGCCCTTACTCCACGCATTCCTTGTTCTTACAAGAATGAAGCTGTTTTCAATCTTGGGTTGAAAAGAGCCGATTCTTCCTGGCAGCGTGCCCTGTTCCCAGCCTGGCAGTTTAGCATTACTGAATGTCTTTATTTTTTGGTGGGATATGGAGCTTGAACTCTGGGCCCAGGCTGGCTTTGAACAGTGATCCTTAGATCTCAGCCTCCTGGGTAGCTAGGATTATAGGTGTGAGCACCTGGCACCCAGCTTCCCAGGAAAGTTAAGGTACTCTGGGTCTTAAGACCCTTCTGAAGACAGAATGTGTCAGCATGGTTTATGCTGATGTGATTAAACATTCATTTTATGTCCTCTGCAAGTCCCAGAATGAGAATAAAATGGAACAACACAAGGCCAGAGTGGCCACCTATGAGGCTGAGACTATTTCAACAAAATCATAGGGAGGGGCTAGGAAGGTGGCTCAGTAGTAGAGTGCTTGCCTTGCATGCATGAGGCCCTGGGTTCGATTCCTCAGCACCACATAAGCAGGGGGGAAAAAGCCAGATGTGGTGCTGTGGCTCAAGTGGTAGAGCACTAGCCTTGAGCTGAAGAGCTGAGGGACAGCGTCCAGGCCCAGAGTTCAGGCCCGTGACTGACAAAAGAAAAGAAAAGAAAAAGAAATCAACATAGGGAAACATGTTTGCTATGGCTTCGCACGAATAAAACCAATGATTCTGACTTCCGACATTTTTGTGATCCAGTATGTTTCTAGACTCCTTTTCTGATCATTTTATCTGACCAGACACATTTTAGGTTAGACTCCACGCTTTGTACTCTCCAGGCCTTTGCAAGTGAGATAAGACTGTGTGTAACTCACGTGGAATCTGCACTGACCCTCCCAGGCTACTGACTCTCAGGTGAATTTCCATACATCAGATTTATAAGTAGTCATATAATTGAGATTACATTTAGAATTCTATTGTAAGTGAATTGATTAATATCAAGCAGAGCTTTCTGTTTTTGAAGTGCTGTCTGGGCAGCTGACTGAGGAAAAACGCCCTCTCACCCCAACTCGCTTTCCTTTGCACGTCTGTGAGTAATCAGAATGCTAAAAGTGAATTTATGGGTCTAGACTTGAGACTTTGCTCCTTTTAAAAATTAGGTATATAAATTCCTCTACTTCATTTCCACTGAAGCCCTGGACCATCCAACATGACTCTGTTGATGTGCAAAACACCTCACGTAGGCGGTTGCTTGGTGATTAGCAGTAAATCCGTTCCTGGAGTGCTGGCTGGTGAGCGTGGCCTTTGGTGGTCAGAGACGAAGGCTTCCAGCATGCAGCATGGGGGAGAAGCACAGCTGATTGCTGTTTCTGTATTGAGTTAGGAGTAACAGGAGCTCGAAGGACTTGCAGAAAGTAACATCCGAGAGAGAGAGAGAGAGAAAGACAGAAGAGAGGGAGAGGGGGAGAGAGAGAGAGAGAGAGACAGAGCGTGTGCACCGGGCACCGGTGGCTATACCTGTCGTCCAGGCTACTCAGGAGGCTGAGATCAGAGGATAGAAGTTTGAAGCCAGCCTGGGCGGAAAAGTCCGTGAGACCCTGATCTCCAGTTAAGTAGCAAAAAAGCTGACAGTGGGGGTAGAAGAAAGCCAGCCTTGAGAGAAAAAGCCAAGCAAGATCCCAAGGCCCTGAGTTCAAGCCCTAGTACTGACACAAAAGAAATTCACTGAGAAGAGAAACTAAGGATGGTGTCAAAGTAAGAAGAGCTGCTATGATCTTATTCTTTACCTACCACCCACTCAGAGTTACATCTGTTTTGCCTTGTGCCAGTGCCCAGTCTTGAACTCACAGCCTCACATTCTCAGCTTTCTTGCTCAAGGCTGGTGCTCTACCACTTGAGCCACACTTGCACTTCTGGCTTTTTGCAGTTCAACTGGAGTTAAGGGTCTCAGACTTTTCTGCCCAGGCTTGTTTAAACTTTGGTTATCTGGGTCTCAGCCTTCTTGGCGGCTGGGATTATAGGCATGAGCACCGGTGACTGGCTCAGTTTTGCTTCACTGAGGTGAATTTCCACTGCAATTTCAGAGAACATTCCCCACCAAGTGGCCATGGAGGCTCGCAGCACAGCATGGAGGCTGAGGTCTCTCTGATTCTTCAAGTCAAGTCGTATTGGTTTTCACTTCAAGTCTGATAGAAAAGCCAAGACTTGCAGATTACATTTAGAATTCTATTGTAAGTGAACTGATTAATATCAAGCAGAGCTGCCCAGCAGCTACTCACAGGCTGGACCGCACAGGGGTTGTGTGGCTCAGCAAAAAAAAAGGAAGTGGAGCTGTGTCTCATGTGGTAGAGCACCAGCCTGGAGTGGAAAATGCTAAAGGATTATCACACAGGCCCCGAGTTCAAGCCCCGGGACCAGTACATACACACAAAAGGTATGTAGCTCAAGTGTTCAAGTTTGAGGCCCTGGGTTCCACCCCAACACTTCAAAAATAAATAAAGATAATAAGAGCATCCGAGTAGCGGAATGAAGGGGATACATAAGATGTGGAGTTGACTTCTCTAGGGACGCGTCTTTCCTAGGAAGAGGCAGGGGCTTTATTCTCTTTTTTTGGTAAATAGCTTTCTAGCAGGTCTCCGTCCGGTGGCGACCCTGCCCCTTGCTGATCCTGGTCAGGAATTCTGCCTCCACGGCCCGGGCACAATTGAAGACCTCTGTGGAAATGTCATGTATCTTCTCATCCATCACCCAACTGTGGCGGCCCCCGCCCCGCCCCCCCACCCGCCCCTGCCAGGCTGGGCGGGGCACATGGGAGAGGGTGCGGACACCAGGGAGGGCAGAAGGGACTGGGCAAGCTGGCCACTGACCTCACATGGCCGGAGGGCAGGCAGGAGAACTCCAAAAGGGAGCCCAGGTTTTATGGCGGCCTGGGGAGAGCTGCTCTGACCAAGAGGTCCAAGCCAGAAGTTTCTAGAAACCCCTATGATCTTTACTTGCCGGCTGCATGGACAGATCCTTTGTTGGAAGGAGGAGGGGTGTCGTGGAGCAGGGAGGGTGGAGAGTATAAGGATTACAGAGGTGAGCCACTGAGGCCTGGCCCAGGCTTTCTTTGAAGACACTCTGCAGGGAGTGTGGCTCAGTGGTAGGGTGCTTGCCTTGCATGCATGAAGCTCTGGGTTCCATTCCTCAGTACCACATACACAGAAAAAGCCAGAAGTGGTGCTGTGGTTCAAGTGGTAGAGTGCTAGACTTGAGCAAAAGAAGCTCAGGGACAGTGCCCAGGCCCTGAGTTCAAGCCCCAGGACTGACATAAAAACAAAAACAAAAACTCTGCAAGGCAACGCAGAGCCCAAGAAACCCCTACACCTCTCTGGAGGGCTTCTACCCAGCCTTTGGTTACTGAAAAGTAAAAAAAAAAGTCTGTTGACAAAATGACTTCCCTGGGGGAAAGTAGCCAAGAGCTTTACAGATTTTAGGAACAGAGAAATTGGGTCTTTGGAGTTTTAAAGGCTGTGAGTTCAGTGTCCCCACCGCCCTGTGTGTCTCCCTGTTTCCACCCCCCGCCCACCACAGTGGCTTGCTCTGAGTTGCCGTCCCCTGGGCGGGGCTGTCGGTGCGGCCCTCCCCGCAGGACAGTCAAGGAGTACCTGTGCAGACCATGGGGTACTGTAAGCAGAGCACCTCCCACCGGGTAATACTCAAGAAATCCCATTATTATCACATAGGATCATATCATTTGCTCAGTGAGCACTTTTCTATGTTACTGTGCAGGAGTCCTTTGTGAACTGCAAGGCAGCACAGGGGTTGGTCTATGTGCAGACTAATGGAGAGAGAGGTGAGCCTGCGCCGGGCACACCCTGCAGCCTGGGCAGCCCCTGATGCAGGAAGTCACCTTCCCCAGAGCACGAGGCCCACGTAGGCGCCCCCCCACCCCTCCCACCGAGGCTTCCAAGGCCCCACTGGGTCCTTGGCCTAGTGGTGGGAGTACTTTCTGCCCATCCAACTACCTATCCTCCATCCACCATCTCCCCCTTCTGTCCCCACCTCCATCCACCACCCACACCAAAGCCTCAGCTAGCCATTCACCTGCTCACCCCTGCATTCACCACTCCCGCCCCCTTCCCACCCATCTTTTTCTACCAGCCACCATCCTTCCTTCCCTCCATTCACACAACGAATGCGCGCGTTCTCTCACACCTACTATTGACTTGATGTTATTCCAGGTACTATGGATGGAGTAGTAAACAAAGCAGGCATTCAAATGAAATAAGCAAGTTGGAGGGCGACTAGTGCTCAAGAAACAAGTAAGTAGACAAAGGGGACAGGAATTTGGGGGTGGGGACAGCTGACGCGTGAAGACAGGGTCAGCTGGGTTTCCTGAGAAGATTGGAGGTACAGACACAAGGAGAAGCTCAGGCATGGGGGGAGAAGCTGGGGCCTGTGGGGAGAAGCTGGGGCCCATGGGGAGAAGCTGGGACCTGTGGGGCTGTGGCTGTGTCCACAGAAGGTACGTGGAATGGTGGGAAGGAGGCGGTGGGGATGGGAGATCCGGGAGGCCTGGTGCAGGCAAGGCGGATGCAAAGCTGGGCACTGTGGGCCCTGGTCGCCATGCATGCAGGGAAGGCCTGGAGAAGCCAGATTCTGGCTGTGCTTTTAAGGTAGGAAATTCAGGATTTGCCAACCAAACTGGGGACCCCAGAAATGGAGGACTTGGTAGACAGCCCCCCAGTATCCCCTTGCAGCAGTATGAAATACTCAATTTCTCTTTAGCTCTTGCCCTGAGCCAGTTTTCTTTACATTGCTCAAAGCGTGCATTTCTTAAAAGTGTATTTGAGGTCTGAATAGTTGAGCAGAAATCCAACACGCGCTAGATGCGGATTCTCCACAATAAAAGGCAATGGCTGAGATTTCTGGCTCCTGCAGAAATCCCATCAACACAATTAGAACTGCAACCTTTCCTCCCCTCAGCTCGTGTGATTACGGTTTCTGATGCTTCTGCTTCTTTTTGTTGTTGTTGTTGAAAAGCTTTCTAAACATTTTACATACCTACTCATCTATTCCCAGAGCCATTTCAAAGTCGCCGGCCTAAAATTAATTACTGTGCCATGAACCTGTCACATTTCCAGAGAAATCATAATATTTATTCGGAGTTGACTCCATGTCAAATTGCACGGAAGTAGAACTGCAGCCCGTGCCATGTCTGACAGTGGCGGGAAGATTCTATAGAAAGAAATCTCAGGGTTTCATGGGCTGTTACCCACATAAAGAGGAAATAACAAACCAACACTCATCACAAAACTCTGCAGGCCTGAGATGCAGAGGGGGTGGCGGGGACAGAAGGAGAGGCGGGAGGGATTGGCAGAGACAGCAGGCAGTGTCACCAGGACAGCAGGACAGCAGTGCAGTGCCCCCAGCGCCGAGGCTGGAGGCTGGTGTGGAGATCCAGAGACGGGCGGCACACGCAGCAGGCACTGTTCTCCGTGTTTTCCTGCGGGGTGATCTGTGAGACAAATGCACCTCAGTGCTAGAATTTAAACTCCACTCACCAGGCGGCCACAGGGCCCCACCTCAGAGCCCCAAACCTGGATCCTCAAATCTTAGCCTCCTGAGTAGTCACTAGGATGGTGGGTGTGAGCCTCCAGCATCAGTTGGGATGGGACTCAAGGGGCCGCCTGTCAACTAGGCCACGGCCACCATGCTCAGCTGAGGAGCATAGTTCACTGATTTTTTTTTTTTTTTTTGGCCAGGCCTGGGGCCTGGGACTTGAACTCAGGGCCTGGGCACTGTCCCTGAGCTTCTTTTGCTCAAGGCTAGCACTCTACCACTTGAGCCACAGCACCACTTCTGGCTTTTTCTGTGTATGTGGTACTGAGGAATCAAACCCAGGGTTTCATGGGTGCTAGGCGAGCACTCCACCACTGAGCCACCTTCCCAGCTTCACTGATGTTTAGCCATAGTCTTCCTGTTTTCCTCTGTCAGATCCTCCATCATCTATACATTTTGTGGATTATGGAGTCATTAGGCTTCTGGTGAGAGGCAGAAGGCTGGACCTAGATTTGTAAGCAGAAACAGTGAGCCCATCACCCTAACGTCCGCAGAAATGTGGTGTACTTAAGAAAAGCTTTCCGCAGGATGTGATCCTCAAACAGGAAACATGAAAAACGAGCGAAATGTCCCAAACTGGGCGCATTACAACAAATCTTCCTTATGAAATGCATTCGGGGCGCTGCCTAGAAAGCAAGAACCGCGGTGCAGCACTGCGCCTCCCCTGTGCCGCCCCCCCCCGCTCCCCCCTGACCCCCTCCACCCCAGGGGTCACCAGCCCCAGCTCTGCTCCTCTGCCTCTGAGGGTTTCTGAGTTCTCTGGACTCCCTAATTTAATTTATTCTCTCTGAAATATGTTCCCTCTGGCACATCAGCTTTTTTTTTTTCTCTCACAGAAAGCACTGGCGGTTTAAAAATACCTTTTTTGGGTACAGCATGACAAATTCATCAAACTCTGCCTTCGACCCCCAACACGCACTCCGAACAGTTGTCTGGGAGAGTCCTTTAATTTCCATGCCAGCACCGGGGCTTGAACTCAAGGCCTCACGTCCTTGCTTGGTTTTTTGGCAAGGTGGGTGCTCTACCACTTGAGCCACACCTCCATGTACGCCACAAATAGTATTCAAGCATGGATGGAGAGGCTGGCCGACATGTCATTTACAGGCTGTGGCAGAGTACATTCCAGAAGCTTCGCACCCAGTGCCTCATCTGATCCACAAACATAAAGTCCCTTTGGAGAAGGTAGGCTTTGTGCGGCTGACTGAGCCCTCGTGGTGATCTGGGCTTGCGTCCCCGGCCTTCCGCTGGGGGCTTCTCTCTGGTGAGAGCTCGTCTCATTCAAGGTCACCAGTGAGAAGGCGGCGTGTTCAAGGTCACCAGCTTTATCTGAAACTGTGGCATGCGCTCAGCACTGAAGGATTCACTTTCTCTTCACTACCAGAGGCCATGGTTCCTTCTCCCTAGTCGTCTGTGGAACCTGAAGATTTCCGCACACCATGCCACAGCCCTCAGTCTGTCCGCACACTGTGCCGCCATTGGCCTGGGCCTGGGGTGGGTTTGTCTGCTAGGGTTTGGGAAGCACGCACCAGGCTTTGAACTCAGGGACTTTTGCCCCTGTCGGGGCTGGCTTTGAACTGTGATCCTCAGCTCCGTCCTGTGAGGAGTCTGGATGACTGGCATGAACCTGGGCCCGGCCGGGGTGATGCTTCAGTGCTCTTTTCTGGGGGACCTCCCTGGACAGGGGCTCCTGCAGCCCCGAGGGGCCTACCCGGCTGGGTCCATGTTGCAATGGGACATCGCGTGGCCCCCGTTTTAGATCACTGCATCACACGGGCGCGGTCCATGGGCGGCTTCACCGTTGAGGGCGTCTGTCACCTCCACTCACAGTGCCTGCACACACCAACGCCACAGCCCGGCCCTGACGCAGTGCATGGCTTCTTCCTCTGGGCAGAGGGTGGGGACCAGGCCCAGGCCGGAGATCCTCCAGCCTTGGCCTCCGAGTGCTGAGCTTGCAGGTGCACGCCTGTAGACCCGATCGGCTGATTCTCTGATTCTATAAACCCCATCTGTGGCTTGGGACTTCAAAGAAACAAACTATGGGCTCGGCCTGTCGGTGGGTCATAGAGTGTGTGGAGAAGCCCGACTGCCTGGCCCTGAACATTGCCTGCTCCCTCCTCCCCTGCAGCTGCAGTTCCTCGGCGGAGCACCTGCCAGCCACTCGTGTGTGCAAGGCCCGGATGGAGCCCAGAATCGTTGTGTGTTTTCATTTCCATGCCTTTTATTGGTTGCTTGATCTGGGCAGGGCTGGAGTCTGACCTCAGGGCCCCAGGCTCGCTAGGCAGGTGCTCTACCATGGGAGCCATGCCCTCAAGCCATGTTTTGCTTTAGTCAGTTTTTCAGATAGAGTGAAGAGGTTTTGCCTAGAACTAGCCTCAGACTTCAGTCTCCATACCTTTCCTTCTGAGTAGCTGGGATTACAGGAGTGAACCACCAGGCTGGGCCCCTAGACTTTCCTTTTAAGATAAGTAAAACAGTGAAGTAAACAACTTCTCACCCTTGTGGCTGCCGAAGTCACACTCAAGGTCACCTGGAGAAGCAGGTGTGGTGGCTGAGCCTCCCAGGTGATCTGGGATAGATCTGGAGCTTGGGACATGGCCAGCAGTTGTCCCACATCACTTACATTACACATCTATAAACTTGTCTTTCCAATGAGTAGCTTTTGCTGGGGAACAGCACGCGGGCCTCCTTCTGCAGGACTGAGGACGCTCAACAGCCATGCTACGGAAACCAGCAAGGGCTGTTTGGAGTGTAGCTGCAGAGCCTCTGGCCTCTGCTTTCAAAGTGGGGTTAGTGTGCTGGTGACAGGGTCCCCGCCAGTGAGCCTCCCTCTCTCCCCCCCCACCATGCCACGGGGGATCACAGGCCACGGGGCGTTCACAAGGGGTGCGCGAGACAGGCAGGCTTGTCAGGGGAAACCTGAAATAACATTAAAGGCTGCACTGGGTCAGAACACCCCATGCATCCCGAAACGATGCTCCCTTACCCCACGCACAACACAGAGGGGCAGACCTGGCGGGACACAGGTTTGGGTTTGGGTTTTGGTGCCCGTTCTGGGGCTTGAACGCTGGGCCTTCTGCTCTTCCTTGGCTTTTTCCTGCAAGGCTGGTACTCTACCACTTGATCCACAGCTTCACTTCTGGCTTTTTTTGGTGGCTCTTTGTAGATAAGAGCCTCATAGACGTTCCTGCCCAGGCTGGCTTTGAACCTGCTTCTCAGATCTTGGCCTCCAGAGTAGCTGGGTGGTTCTGCAGCCACCCTCCTCCCAGCCTTTGCTCTGGAAGTTTCCCTCTGGGTCAAGGAAGGCAGCCACCCTCATCTGGAACTGTTCACGCTCTTGATGTCATTAAACTTGGGACTTTGAATTACGCACAGAAAAAACCCCCATCTCACAGCTAGTAAAGCAGAACTGAAGGCAAACTTGGATGAGAGTCTCCAGCTGGAACATGGTGGGCAGCACCGTGGGCTGGCAGCCCGGGGCAGGCTCCAAGCTCCTGGCTCTGAGGAATCCAGGCACAAGGTGGCCATGCTGTTTCTTCCCTCTGAATTTTCAGGACTCCTCCACTCCCGTAGATTTCTACAACACTGGAGAGGGACAGGGGTTTCCCTAAGTATTCCTGTTCATCAAAAGCCTTGGAGATAGCCTGATTGTTTTTCTCTCTGTTGCTGCGGTTTGATTGCTGGAGGAGCTGCAGTTTCTTTTACAATGTTTCCCGTCTCCTTGAAAATCTCTAATAAGATCCAGACAGATATCTAAGGTCATTAAAAACAAACCCAGTGCCCACACAGCACTGATTTCCTGTGGGAAATCCCAGCACTACACCTCCATGGTGGCTGGCAGGCAGCTAGCAACATTTTTTTCATGAAATGTTTTCTTCAAAAGCTGGTGAGTCCAGCCAATGGCTCAGGCCTAATGCTTGCTACTCAGGAGGCTGAGATCTTGAGGACAGGACTTTGAAGCCAGACCAAGCAGACGCTATCTTCTATTAACCAGTCAAAAGCTGGGCTGGAGACCTGGCTCAAGTGGTAGGATACCAGCCCAGAAAGCAAGCTGATCAAGTAAGTGCACAGCCCTAAGCTCCAGCAAAGCACTGGCACAAAAGTAAAAAAAATAGACATTGCAAGGCTCACGTGCATGCGTTGAAATATCACACTGAAATCCCCTCATGAAAGCAGCCCTGTCCCAAACGGGCAGCTCAGGCCTGTTATCCCAGAGGAGATGGACTCTGCCTTATTCCCCAGGCCAAGCCAGCACCAGGTGCATGTTCACCAGGTGCGTCCGCAGGAAGGTTGTTACAACGTTGGCCCCCAGGAGCCCACAGCCCCTCCCTGCAGGGGGGCATTGCAATCTGCCTGGCCTCCAAGAGATCATAGCCCATTTTTTATTTTCTGCTTCCTTGTTAAGACCTAGATAAGCCCACCCCAAACTCCAGTTCTTTGCTCAACCCCCAAAGAAGGCCCAAGCCCCTCACTGGCAACAAACAGTCCTCACTTGTCCACAGCCTATTCCTTTTCCATTCTTCATTTTCCTAACATGAGCTACTAAGAGGCTGAGACCTGAGGATTGTGATTCAAAGCCAGCCAGGGCAGGAGCATCTGTGGGAATTGTATCTCCAGTGAACCAACAAAACACTGAAAGTGGAGCTATAGATCCAGTGGTAGAGTGCTGACCTTGGGCAAAAAGGATATCCTTGAACTCAAGGATAGCACCCAGGCCCTGAGTTCAAATCTTATTACCAGCACATAGGAGCAAAGTGGATTTTCCTTCTGTCCTCCCCCTTCTCCTCCCTCCCTCCCTCGTCTTCTTGAGAGCTTCTGGTGCTGACACCCACACTGGTGAACATCTGGGGTCAGAGGGTGTGGACCCTGTGGGTGGCCCAAGTGTGGGCCACTAAGTCCACTCCACCCTTTTTGCATGAATGGAATAAAATGGCAGAAGACAGACAGCTCCGGGTCACATCCAGGCTTCCATTGACCTAGCAGAGTGGGGTACCCTCCGCCCTTTCTGCCTAGTTCAGGGTTCTCCAGGCCCTGGTAGACTCAGGGCCACAAGGAACCTTCCCTATTGGGAAGATGGAGAAAGGAGAGGAATGGACTGGCTCGACGGTTCATTGTCTGTGGGTTTGGGGGTTGTGCAAGGGTCTGGATTTTGGGGTGGGCTTTAACAAGGAAGCAGAGGATAAAAATGGAGGCCCAGGGAGGTAGGATACACTGCCTGGGTGAGGGCTTCCGGCTGGGCCAAGGCCCCCATGGCAGCCTGTGCACCAATGCAGGGTGCCCTGGCCTTGTGCTGGACCCAGGTTAGGAGGCAGGAATCGATCCTTACTACTCCATCTTTAGATACATGAGAAGACGCCAAGGGCCAGGAGGCAAGGCCTTCATACAGGGTTTCTTCATGCATAAGAAAGATTGGGAGCCACAGGGAGCCATGGGAACGAAGCAGATTCCCATCCTTCCCAGAGTCAATTCTTCCGGCACCTGCAGCCCCGCAGCTCCGCAGTGCCCCTGGCGGCCCCCTGGGCATGTGAAGCCCTCCAGCTCCCAGCGCCCCTAGCGGCCCCATGGGCACCTACAGACCTCCAGCTCCACAGCGCCCCTAGCGGCCTGTGTGTAACGAGATTGAGATTGCAGCCTGTTGGGGTAGAAAAGCCTGCGGGAGACTCCTGTCCTGTTGTTCAGCAAAAAAGCCAAAGTGGTAGAGCACCAGTCCTGAGTGCAAAAGCTAAGGGCCGGTGCCCAGGCCCCAGGTTCCAGCCCACACGTGCACATACATGTACTTGTGTGCACATGCACAGCACACCCGCACATGCACACACACCATGCGTGCACAGGCACACACGAACATAAACACGTGTTCCTGGAAGCCTTCTGAGGACTGAAGGCCCTGGCTGCAAAGAAAGCTCCACCTGAGAGGAAGAGGGGAGAAGCAGCTAAGGGGAGAGGAGGGAGGGTCTGCCTCCCCCTCCCCATGATGATTAGGTGATCCCTTCCCATAGCCCACGCATTGCCCAGGGTACTGATTTCCAGATCTTTCCCCCTGCCCCAGGTCAGGTCTGTGCTCTCCTCTGCCCTCCTCTCAGGTTCACGCAGGTGGACTGTGGCACCACAGGCATATGGCTGCTTTCCCAGCTCCAAGGCCTAGTTGGGTGTTTGTGCCAACCGGCCAGTAGCTAAGAGGCTTTCCTTAGTTTCCTGGTGCCTTACTCTCACTTTCAAATAAACTACCTGTGCCCCGCCTTCTCCCCCCTGAAAATTCTTTAGTTGGTGGAGAAAAGGACCAAGGTTACTAGAAGACATCAGGTAGTAGGGTACTGATGTCTTTAGTGTGGAGTTGCCTGTTTCCCCTTTTTTTCCTGGTGCCAATAGTAGGGCGCAAACTCAAGGGCCTCACACTTGTGGCCAGCTCTTTTGCTCAAGGCTAGCACACATCCACTTGAGCCACAGACTCATTTCCAGCTTTACTGGTCATTTGAAGGTGTACCATGGGCTTTTTTGCAGTCACTGGCCTTGAACTGCTATCCTCAGACCCAGCCTCCCGAGTATATGGATGAGCCACTGGCACCTGGCTGTCACAGCAGATTCCTAAAGCTGAAAAGATGTTTCCCAAAGGCGAATCTGTTGAATGATCCTTCACTTTGCACCCCACTTAAAATTCTTCAGTGATTTCTTGCTACCTTGACCCTGGCTCAGCTCTTCAGTTTACTTCTACACTTTAGCTCCAACCACACCGCTGTGGTGTGGCTGAAACTTTTACAGGCTTCTGTGTGCGGCCTCCCCTCCGGGCTCCTGAGAGCAAAGGGGATCACCTCTGACACAGGTCTGAGCTGGATCCTTTCTGTGTTCCAACTGCACCTCTGTGAGTCTCCATCACAAAACTGGTAATCCTAAGTACTCTAAAGCAGAGGCGTAATTCTGTCTGATCTCAGGTACCTACCACTCAGTAGCTGAGCGCTGGTGGCTCACACCTGTAATCATAGCTTCTCGGGAGGCTGAGATCTGAGGATCGCAGTCCATGAGACCCACATCTTCAATAAGCTACTCACAAAAAGCCGGAAGTAGAACTGTGGCTCAAGCAGTAGAGTGCTATCCTTGAGGGGCTCAGGGACAGCACCCAGACCCTGAGCTCAAGCCCCAGGACTGGCAAAAAATAAAAAAATAATAAATTAGTTACTAAGACTCATAGAAGAACAAAAAGGAAATTCATTTGAAAACTTTTTCAATTTTCTAATTTAATAGAAATAACCAAAACAATGTGGTTCTCAAACAAGGCTTCAAACTAATCTAATACAACTTCTACAACACATTCCAGAGCATTGTAACGAGAATTATTTACAGGCAGCTAATGTATTAAATAACCATGAAAAAGGAAAAAACTTGGTTTTATTACACACCAGCAAAAAACACAGGAATGGAACAATTAGAAACTGCAACCTTGTTTAAAAAATTAAATATGATCATTTAGAGAATACAATACCACAGAAACAGCACTTGTTCTTCCATAATCATATTGGAGGGCCATTAACCATGTGCAAAAAACAGTAGCAGGAGCAGTGATGGTGGTGAGGAGGAAGGCAGGAGTCACTGGAACAGAGGTACTGGTAAGGATGCTGAACTTAACCCTTTGTATGCAGTGCTTCTATATAGAAAGATGAACAGGCTTTCCAACTGCACAAATCCTTTCTAGAGGAGTATGCACCTTTCCCTGCATTAAAAGCTAATAAAATGTCAACATTTTTCAGACCAGGAGCAGACATTCATTTCATTTGGAAGAATGAAATTTAGGCCACAATTGAATGGGAATACTGCAGTACACTTACAAAGTCATTTTGGTGTCTTCTTACATAGAAATTAGGTAAATTTAAAATACTTTCCATTTTTAAGTACCACTTGCTAGAAAAAGGGTTAACCTTAACTTGATATGTCTGTAGTTTGATAGGACAAATACTCCCACTTAAGTTATTTTTTAAGGTAATTTTGTTTCTAAAATGCAATCAAACTATATAAAGGACCACGTTATTAAGAAGCTAGGACAGCAGGAATGCACCTGACCAAGAGGAGCTAAAACCAGAAATGTCCGTGTAAACTGTGGCATATAAATTTTTTCCCTAAAAAAGTACCTTCAAATTTTATTTTACTCACACAGCTACTTTAAAAAAATATGCAATTTTCCCCAATGTTTAAAATAAAATGCCACAATATATTGTCATTACCTCCAACATACATTTAAATTTCTTTATTTTTAAAAAGACTGGTGATACTGCATACAAACTTTCCTACAAAACCACCATCTGGGAGAAGATTTCTGACATGCTGTTAGGTGACAGACATAAGCAGTGCTATTGCTTCATCGAGGAGGAACCGACTGGAGAAAGTGTGCCCAATCCAACTGCAACACCCTCAAAACCTCCATCACCTTCAGCAGTAATTCATACAGAGGTGGACATTCAGAACTCATGATAGAACTACTTTAGTTAAGGGAGTTGGGGTGGGATTTTCATAAAGCTACTCACTGATCCAGTGCTGAATATGCAAATAGGAGTAGGCATGGCTGGCTTTGCCAGGAAGAACTAGCTGTCCTCAGGCTGCTGAGTGTGAGCAGGGGTGGGTTCTGGGAACAGGTATGAAAAGGGGTGCTGGGTAGGGGGAAGACACCTTAGCATCAACTCCCATTCTGGACAAACCAAGGGCAGACTTGGAAGACTAATAACACTAATCACTAATAACTGCATGTCAGGAGACCAGCTGAGGTAAACCTACAATATGCACACTTTAAAGCATTTCTTTGGATTAACTATAAATCTCAAAACCGCTTATGAAGAAAAAGTCAAAGTTAACTTTTAAAATGTCCTTATGTAAGAAACACTATTCATTAAGAACCAACTTACTGGTTCCACAAAGAACAGTGACTCTCGCTAGCCTGAAGCTTACCCTTCTTCTGGTCTCCAAGTGATACACAGTACAGACCCCCAGCTACCCTCACGTTTGCAGCTCTCACTTCCAGGAAGTAGTGCCTCACTACTAAAGCACTAAAAATCCCATCTCTTAGGTCCACAGAACAGCCTGAGGAACAGTTAAGTCTAGTTTTCTGATAGGAAAAGTACATCAAAAACTCTGAAAGGCTTGAAGGAAACGTTTTGTAGCCTTTTCTCCAAATTTAAAATAATGGTTCTTAACAAAGACTACACATGTCAGAGTATCAAAAGAACTGACTTCAGGAACTGATACTCAAATGTCTGTCTTGTAAAACATAAATTAATAGGAAACACATTATAATTGAATATCAATTAATGTTTATACTTTTAAATAGTTATGTCAAAGCTGAACAAACCAGCTTAAAAACACAAGGATCAGTATACAAGGAGGTTCAAGAAAATTTAAAGCAAACATCATTTATGTTGGCTTGTTGGCATTATTAATTTAATAGTAAGTCCTCAGCAGCAAGATTTATCTTTTGTCAATAGAAATAACACCTACTGGACCCTGAAAAGAGCATAGTTTTGAACTGACTGGTTTAACAGATCTTCAAGGAAACAAAACTCTCATCCAACACAAAAATATCTTTAAAGGAACACATTATCTTTTTAGAGCTCTAAATATTGAGATATCTGCTTAAGTTTTGTTTCTCCCCAACTTGGGTGAACCTACTTATGACCTGAGAATTTTAGAGAGAATTCATATAAGGAGCTAAATACTAAATAGTAGAGGTCAAAGGCTTAACAGAATGAAGCTATACTGCAACTGCTCACTTTCTAAACCTGCCCCCTAGATCTATGTCTATTTATAAACTAGAATCATGAATATCACCAGAGAAACAGATGTAAGAGAGATGCAGGGTTATATAGTTTTAAGCATTTTTAAATGATCTTTTTTCTCTCACAGAAAACTCTATTAGGAATTTGAAAGTGTAGTAAAATAATAAAACAGCTTGCACACAGCTTGCTTTGTTTTTGGTAAGTCTTAATTTATAACAAAGAAGAAAGAAAAGCTAAAAGGAAGCCAGGGAACAAAAGTAAACAGGCAGTAATAAAATCAATTTTGTTTAAATACACCATCAGAAGGCCTGAATCACATTCCTATTTACCCTATTCCTTGTTAAGAAAAGAAAAACCACCCAAACAATCTGTATGATAATTTCTTTAGAATACTTTATTTGATCCAATGTGAACTAAAAAAATTTACTTCTTAGACAATCAGGTCAATTTCTGAGTGGTCTGTGGTCTGAACTGCTTCAGTGGAGTTACTAAAAAGGCAAATGATTTGCCACAAATCTGCTGACATCTGAAAAACATCTAATGGGAAATTCTTCTATTTTGGTCACTTTTCATTCTAATGTATCCACATAAAAGCAGGACTAAAAAATTTTAATCCAACAAAAGAGAAGCCTGCACAAAGTCTAGAATACACGTTTTGAGTCTGAGCAACACGAGTGAAGAGAAATGAACCAAAGCCAAGCTGGTTGTCTGCTTCCATTGCCAGGCAGGCTGGGTGCACTGTGGACGCCAGTCCGGGGGAGAGTGGCTTATTTCCTGCACTTACAAACAGGATTCTTCTAGGTCTTTTCAAGCCCCAAGTCCAGGCAAATGTCCCACTTGGTGGACAGATGAGGGATCTAAACCCCACCGGGTTTTATTTCAATATTGTGGTATTTCAGTAATAAGCTGCTTCTGAAGATTTTCTGAGAAGTCTGTTCTCTATTAAAATAAGATAGAACTTCAAAATATGAATGTGAACATTAGAAATAGACAGCATATATTACAAACCCATTTTTGATAGGGACATTAGTAAGAATACACATTAGCTTAAAAAAACAGGCTCAGCAAATGTTGCTGATCTGCCAGTTTTAGTTCACTATTTACAAATAAGACAAAGTGAATTACAGAAAATTTTACACATTTGGTAGTTGACAGATTACTGTTTACCAATAATGCTCTATTGGAAAACTGATATATGAAGGAAGACTGGATAAGAGCCAGTTGTTACCTTCTCAATCAAATTTAAATGTACAGAAAACTAGTTAACTTTGAACAAACATTCTGCCTTGTGTGGGAATCGCTGCGGCCGGCTGATCTGAGTGGGAGGTGCCGTGTGTGGAACGGTTCTCTGGGAAGTCATCACATTATTTCCACAGACGATGGAGGTGATGGTGCCATCAGTGGTCATGGGTGAGGACAACACAAAACTATTGTTGAGTTCATGCCAATTTAAAAACTAAGACAATGGGGTAGGAAGGATATACTTTCATGATTCAATGCACATCTGCATGGACATTAAAGTGGAATCTGAGCCTCTTTTTTTTTTTAGGAGAAAAATAATAAAAACCAAGGGGAAAAGCTTAGAAGTTGTTTTAATAACTGCGTACTCCAGTCCAAAGACAAGGTATTGAGCAACATGAGCTTTGTGTACTTATGTATACACACCCAGTGTCCTACACTGTTAATACTATGTGAACAACACTCAGAGAACATCCTCAAATCATTTCACTTTTGCTCTTTCACTCACAAGTCGCAAAGTGTTTCCCCCACCCCTTGCTGACAAGCACGTCTCTGTCCATCAGTTCATTCTAATACTGGTAGACGCTGTCGGCTTCCTCTAGGAGGTGCCCACCGTAGGCAGGATATACCACAGCAACACTTAAATAAAAGCATTTTTTCTTTTCTTTCTTTTAAAAACAACTGATATAAGTCCATGTCACTTTACTTTATGTGCACTGGCCTCTCATCTGACTTCAGGCGTTTTCTGCGAGGCTGAATAAAGTCTTCGTCAGAGTCCTCAGTCACCTCACCGTCATCCTCCTCCTGCTCAAACTCTGGCAAAGGCGCGAAGGTCCTGTCTGAGTAGATCTCTGTGAGTTTATCTTCAAAGTACAATGCCACTGCCTTCCCTGCCTGTGCTACTTCTGAGTCAGCCTGCAAGCAAAAGAGAGGAGCCGTCACCCGTGGGCAGTGCACACGCCTTCACCAAGCTTGCATGGTCTGAAAAGCTTACCTTCAAATTAATCTCTTGTGTGTCTGCATAAACTTGAACAACTTTCATCATCTAAAAAGGACACCAGAGTCAAAAAAAAAGGGAAATTATAATCCTTTCTAAGTTAAGAAACGGCATAGGATTGGCGACGAGTCAGCCATACGAGGGAACAGACTGCTATATAAATGCTTGCTCAACTTCATACAACATGACCAACTTTGTGTACAACACCCTGTTGCTAATGCTGCTGTGAAGCTTCCAGAAATCTCATTCCAAATCATCAAGGTCAAGTTTAGCAAGAATAATCTACCCAAGAAGAAAATATTTGTGAAACAAGTGAAAAGAAATACTGCTTCTAAAAACTGTAGAGCTTTCGACAAAACAACCAGAGTTTATCTTTATACAGATGGCAATACAGTAACCACAAATTAATTTCTCATAAATGTCATATGCACATTCTTGTCAACTTGAGTTCATGAAGGACTTGGGATTATTATTTTGTAAATGGAAATCAGTAAGATTTTACTAATTTACTCCTGTGGCATATTTTCACCTTATAAGGATTTTTCTTTTTTTGGGGAGGAGGGGGTAATTCAAGTCCTGGGACTTGAATTCAGGGCCTGGGCGCTGTCCCAGAGCCTCTTTGTGCTCAAGGCTAACGCTCTACCATTTGAGCCACAGCCCCACTTCCAGCTTCTTTTGAGTAGTAACGGAGGATAGGAATCTCATAGACTTTCCTGCTCAGGCTGGCTTTGAACTGCAATCCTCAGATCTCAGCCTACTGAACAGTTAGGATTATAGGCGTAAGCCGCTGGTACCCAGCAGGATTTTTTAAAATAATAAAATGTCACCTAAAGAGCTAGATAGCTACTGGTAGACTTTACATATTCAATGTGATTTAACTAAAACAGCAATATAAAAAGTTTTAATATTCATCTTTATGAAGACTTGATTAGATTCTCATCTAATTCCATTTTTCTCTCCTACAATGACAACTGTCCCTAATAGTAACAGACTTTATTACAAAAGTAACAAAAGTAAATTTCTTGACAGAGGCACAAATCATGTTTCTTCTTAAAGTATGTATATCATCACATTTTTATCCTCAAAAAATAAACAACTAAAATGAATGAAAGTCACACTGCTGAAACCATAAAACTCATCATTATATACTCTGAGTTATTTTTCAAGATGAGCCATCAGAGATACATTTATGATTTTAAGGCTCTACATATCAATAAAATGCCAAAAATATGGGTACAAATAAATTCCTCTTCAAAGTACCCAAAATATCATATCCAATCAATTTACTTAACTGCAGATTACTTTCCATAATTAACCCAACTCACAGCTCAGGAAGGGCATTCAATACATTCTCAATATATTGTATCTAGGTACATACTCCAAATTATACATTTTAAAAATCCCTTCTTTGGAGCTGCAAATAAAGTCAAATTTTGCTTTTGAAAGAAATGAAGCAAAAAAAAATTTAATCAAAGAAAATTCTTTCACTAAAAATAAAATTTAAAAAATAACCCAAAATAAAATAAAAACCCAAAATAAAAAACACATAAGCCAGTATTAGGTTGGAAGCTAACATACTTCATTAAACCTTTCACAGTTCTTGAAGATCAGACGAACATCAGCCACAAAGTCATCTGG
Organism: Dipodomys merriami; assembly: GCF_024711535.1. Lineage (NCBI taxonomy): Eukaryota > Metazoa > Chordata > Mammalia > Rodentia > Heteromyidae > Dipodomys > Dipodomys merriami. The sequence goes on from NW_027206290.1 coordinate 38,679,739, forward strand.
GATTTGGTAATGTTGGGAATGTTTTTTTTGAAGTTTCTTTTTCACGGTGGACAAATCCATTGGTTTCTTTATTATCTTGTAGTAGTTTGGTATCTAAAACAATAAAAAAAAGCAGATAAGAACTGCCCAAACATGTCTGAAAATGCATAGCATATGAATCACATGAGGTCTTTTACGCCCTCTGCTTCCGTCCTGTCCTGAGAGCCTAGGTGCCAGCCACATGTCATACACCTCTTGGACGACTCCATATTCTCAACCTTTAATAAATATATATATATATGGAAAAGCCAGGGGAGCCTGCCAAAACAGTCACATCTGGAACAGCCAAGTTTCACTTATTATTTTGTCCCTTTTTAAGAGAATATGGCCAGGCATGAGTGGCTCACACCTGTAATCCTAGCTACTCAGGAGGCCGAGATCTGAGGATCATAGTTCAAAGCCAGCCTGGACAGGAAAGTCTGTGAGACTCTTATCTCCAATAAACCACTAGAAAACCGGAAGTGGTGCTGTGGCTCAATTGGTGGAGGAGGAAGAGGAAGAGGAAGAGGATGAATTGCTGTTATGATCAGAGCATCATATCTTTTAGAAGATACCTCAGGAAAATATGATTTTATGTCAAAAAGAAGTCTCAGCTTGTAACAATGGAGGAGACAAGTTTACTATTAATCATTTACTGTTCTGACCCTATCTACTTTTGGCCAAAAAGTTTGGCCAAATATAACTGAATATGGAGAAGCTATTTAAGGCTTGTTTATTGTGGCCTATTTTGAAGTGGAGTCTGTAGCCTAGGGTAGCCTTGAACTCTGGATTTTACTATATCAGTCTTCTGAGCTTTGGGCCACTCTCTTAATCCCAGAAGAACTACCTAAATACTTCATGAAAAGAAACATAGGCTTTAAATCTGTACTTTAAATTCATTTCTCAGCTTACTCAGCAAAACGTCAACTATCATTTAATATTTTCTTGCCTGCAGCATATGCAATAATATATTATTGAATTAACAGCCAGCAAATAAGATGTATGTATCATATTCTTATGTTACTTTTTAGGCACTGAAAACTTCTGGGGTACTTTAGATCCTTGATTCTTTACAACAAGAGTCATCACAGAATAAACAAAAAGTAGTTTTTTTTTTTCCTAGTGTCTTTTCTCAATCTTGACTAAATCAGAGGGTTTTATCATAGCAGAGCTAGCAAACACATGTGTTAGTGTTTGTACAGGACACTGTTGTGATCTCACACAGTGATACACACTTGACACCCCAGCCTTTAATGGAGGAGGACTGCAGTTATACAGAAACCAACCAACCAACACTAAACAGAAAGGAAATGCAGAAGAGTATGTAATGTCTCCTGTAAGATCACAAGTTTGAGGCCAGCCAACCTAAAGTTTCAGGCCAGCCATCCTAGTCTATTCAGACCCTATCTCAAAAATGAGTGTTTGCCTAGCATGCATGAAGCCCTGGGTTCAATTCCTCAGTACCACATAAACAGAAAAAGCCGGAAGTGGCACTGTGGCTCAAGTGGTAGAGTGCTAGCCTTGAGCAGAGAGAGGCTCAAGGACAGTGCCTAGGCCCTGAGTTCAACTCTAGAACTGGCCAAAAAATAAAAGAAGAAGAAAAGAGCTGGGCAAAGTGGCTAAAGCCTGAAATCCTAAGCTAGGTGGGAAAGGTCATGGATTGAGGTAAACCCAGGCACAGACGTTCCTGAGACGCTATTACACACAGAGCTTGTGGTGTGCAGCTGTTATCCTAGAGACGGGGAGAAGCACAAGCAGGAAGACAGCCGCCCAGTCATGCCAGGCAAAAGACCCTGCAAAAAATCCAAGGAGTCGTGGTTCAAGTACTTAATTAAGTACCTGTTTTACCTGAGTTGAATCCAGCACTGACTCCCTCAAAAAAAAAAAAAAAAAAAAAAAAAAGCCAGGTGCCAATGGCTCTCGCCTGTCACATCCTGGCTCCTCAGGAGGCTGAGATCTGAGGATCATGGTTCAAAGCCAGCCCAGGCAGGAAAAATCCATTAATTATCTCTAATTAACCACCAGAAAACCCAAGTGGCACTGTAGCTCAAGTGGTAGAGAGCTAGTCTTCAGCTAAAGAGCTGAGGGACAGTGCCTAGGCCCCAGAGTTCAAGCCCTACAACTGGCAAAGAGAAAGAAAAAGAGAAAGAGACAGAGAGAGGTAAGAGAAATGGAGAAAGGAGGAAATAAAAGTTGCTTGATAGCAGGGCGCTGGTGGCTCACGCCTGTAATCTTAGCTACTCAGGAGGCTGGGATCTGAGGATCGTGGTTCAAAGCCAGCCCAGGCAGGAAAGACCGTGAGACTATCTACAATAAACCACAAGAAAACCGGAAGTGGCGCTTTGGCTCAAGTGGTAGAGCACTTGCCTTAAGCTGAAGAGCTGAGGGACAGCACCCAAGCCCAGAGTTCAAGCCCCATGACCGGCAAAAAAAAAAAAAAAAAAGTTGCTTGATGGAAGAACTAAGTTTTCTGATTCCTAGTTCAATGTTCTTTTCATTGTAATTGTTTCGCTTACATTTTAAAAGTAAAAAAGATTAATTTTAAAAGTAAAAAAAAAAATTCACTGTCTTATCAGGGCAATAAAATCTCTTAGAGCAAACTATTATTTTTTAAGATTGAGATCAGGTTTTGACAATTTCACTAATTACCTGGTACTCTACCACCTGAGCCATGCCTCCAAACCCTGTAATCTTTTTAAAAAACAGGGTATAGCTAAGTGGCCCAAGATGGCCTCAAACTCCCATTCCCCACCCCAGCGGGAGTAATAATATGACCCATCACACCCAGCCCAAGAACCTGTAATTTTAATCAAATGAATCGGTACATCTATTTAGATCTAATGAAATTCCTGATTCATTAAGTACTTACTATGTTCCAAAGTACTACACTTAACACTTTACACAGGTTGTCTTATGTACTCTTCAAAATAATAAAGTAACAAGTGTTAGAATCATTACATAATGTAGTATCAAATTGTCACCTTATGTTCCATAAATTATACAACAGAAATTTTTTTTTCTAAGATGAGATAGGGAAAGATGTTGATTAGAGGATTTAAACTGTAATTTGATTGGAAGGTTAAGTTTGAGATCTACTGACTCTTGTGGTGTCCACAGTAATAAATTACACATTTCAAAATTTTTAAACAGGTTTAATAATCTCACCACAAGTATGTTCAATTGGTGAGATGATGGGTGGATGTATGAAAATCTTTATTAAACTTGACCAAGTCTTTCTATATATACATAGATCACAACGTAAAGCCATGCCCCATTATTATTTGTCAAAATAACTTTTAAAGAACCTCAGAAAATGTTGAGTCTTGGAGGACCTTAAAAGCTTAATCAGGAAGACTGAGCTTCACTACAAGCTCAGAAGTCTGGAGCAAGGTAAAGCCCGTATTCTCAAGCATCACATGAGATGACTTTGTCACCAAGACAAGTAGATCCGGGTTTGCAACTCACCGAAACAGGAACAGGCTCCTGGAATTCAATACTTAATTCATGGCAATAGAGGTAAAGCAGAAGGCGTTCACATTTCTGGTACCACAAAGAAAAGGAAGACATATTTAGTATCACCTCATCTCTGGTAAGATATTCTTGACAATAAGATTAATTGCACTGTGAAATGTTACATATTTACATATCTACATATCAGCTATCTAAACAAACATATTCAAAAGGAAGCCCATCTGCCTCCCATATAATTTTGAAATTATGTCCTGTTCTATCTGAAATAAATGAAGTGTGCCTTTACTCTAATGTAACTAAGGTAACAAGCACTGTTTATAGAAACAAAACATAGTTATAACACCAACATATAGCACTTTGTGCAAAAATTTGTGAATTATTTGGTAAGAAGGAAATAAATTATTACTCTATGGTAATATGGAAATAAATTATTACTCTTGCAACACACAGTAATTCTCTCAAGTGAGCAAATCAAGTATTCTTACCCTTATTTCAAGTTGACTCCACTCAGGTTCAACATATATACAACCCATCTCTCCTCAATCCAATTACAAAATTTTTCTTTGCACATCTACTAAGTTTCCAGATGTATTTTGCATTTGTAGTTTTCTATCTACTTAAAATGTCTGCTAATGTAAGTTCATACACGTTCAACACACAGTGGAGAAAAGATTTTGCAAGTCTAGTGAATCACGCTTAATGGCCACAGAACTAGGTGGAAGACATTTTATTCTCAGAAATGAGCCTACAATCAAATCAGCAACAGCCAGAGTACAGTGAAGAAAGAACATTTGATTTCATTTCTAACTTATCAGAAACTTAGAAGATTTTAAGGCATATATGTGATAGGCTTCTGGAATGCTGGTACTAGGGCTTATACTTAGGATATGGTAATGACCTTTAGATGTGATAGGCTTCTTAGCTTTTTTTTTTGGGGGGGGGAATGCTGGTACTAGGGCTTATACTTAGGATATGGTAATGTCCTTTAGCTTTTTTGCTCTAGCCCTAGTACTTCCTACCACTCGAACCATAGCTCTACTCTGTCTTTTCTGGTGGGTAACTGAAGATAAGAGTCTCATGGATTTTGTTGCCTAGGTTAGCTTCAAACCATGATTTTTAGCCTCCTGGGTAGCAGCACCCAAACTTCATTTTTTTTTTTTTTTAAAAGAACACTTCAATATATAAAAATTGGATTAAAGGTGGAACAAGAATAAACAGAGAAATCAGTTACAAAATTATGGTAACAGTCTAGATAAGAAATTATGATGGGGCTGGGAAGGTGGTTCACTGGTAGAGTGCTCGCCCAGCATGCATGAAGCTCTGGGTCTATTCCTCAGTACCACATAAACAGAAGAAGCCGGAAGCAGTGCTGTGGCTCAAAGTGGTAGAGTGCTAGCCTGGAGCAAAAGAAGTTCAGGGACAGTACCCAGGCCCTGAGTTCAAACCCCAGAACTGGAGGAAAAAAAAAAAAAAAGTTATGATGGCAGTCTAGGGTTGTCATGGCTTGGATTCCTCATTTCTAATAGGCTTCTAAACTGAGCCATGGAAGTGAATAGTGATAACTATTTAGTGATAGGGAATACTGAGAAGGGAGAATAGTTCTTTTATGTTATTTGATTTCTTTTGGGGGGGGGGTAAAGATTAAAAATCAAGATTTTAAGGGCTGAAGGTATATGACTCAGTGGTAGAACTAGCCTGAGATCCTGAGTTCAAACCCTAATATGGCCCTAAAATAGAAAAAAAGATCAGGATTTTAGTTAAAATATGTTAAGTGAAGAAGCTGCATAAGCATCACAAACTGAGGAGTATTAGAAAAGATTTCAGAAATATGCCATCAGATCGTGGAACTATAAAACTCTAAAGGTCTGTGTAACACATAGACAAACAGAAGCAGCAACCCTAGGTAAATAGTTAACAAATCGGCCTATTTGACACTTACCCTTTGGTCCACAGGGCTCAATCCCTGTACGGTTTTCCCCTTCTTGCTGTGCTGCAAATTATCACAATCATATTCAACTTCTGGCTTCCCAATATCTCTGCAAAACGTGCATATCCAGTCCCCACTGTGCAAGAAGACAGGCAATTAGTTCATGTGATTGTAATGAAGTGTGCTCTAGACACAAACTCCCTGAATGCAAGTTTGTTTTCTTTAGTTTTGTATTTTGGATAAAGACTGGTTGCCACATTACATGAACCTACTTCCTGAATAAAAGATATGGAGAGCCTTGGTGTCTTATACTATGTTGTCATGTGTTATACTTGCCAATCATAAATTAAGACTTACTTCATGTCAACTCAAAAGATAGAATACAAAAACACACACCGATAAGTACCAGCACAGCACATGTACAAATAAATACCCCTCATCTTTTTAATACTCTTCTTTTTTTTTGGGGGGGGGGGGTGGGTGCATTTACTGGTGGGTTTGAATTAAGAGCCTCATGCTTGCTTGCTAGGCTAGCATTCTACAACTTTAACCATGCCTCCAGCCTAGTTGTTTGGGAGAATGAGTCTAGCAACCTTTTCTGCCTAGGCTGGCCTAAGCCACAATGCTCCAGATTTCAACCTCTCTGAGTGGCCAGGATTGTTAAGTGTGACCCACTGGCATTTGGCTCTCCTTATCGTTTCATTCTGATAAAGTCTATACTTTTTTTTTTTTTTTTTTTTTACCAAACTGTATCAAACTAGAAATTCCAGTTGGACACTGGTGGTTCACAACCATCATGTACACCAAGAAAAATACTAAGTTTTCACTCAAACAAAAATAAAAAATAAATAAATAAAAAGAAAGGGGAAAAAGAAGTGACTTAGTGGTAGAGTACTTGCCTGGCATACTGAAGGCCCCAGGTCTGATTACAAGTATAGCAAGCAAAACAAGCATATAGACAAATAAGGTAATAAATTCAGAGTTAAAAAAACACAAGTACAGCCAGGTGCTGATGGCTTACACCTATAATCCTAGCTACTCAGAGGATTGCAGTTCAAAGTCAGTCCATGCAGGAAAGACTGTGAGACTCTTATCTCCAATGAACTACCAGAAAAACTGAAGTGAAACTGTGGCTAAAAGTGGTAAAGTGCTCACCTTGAGCAAAAAAAGAGCCTAGGGACAGTGCCCAGGCCCTGAGTTCCAGCTCCAAGAAAGACAAATAAAAAAACAAAAACAGAAAAGCACCACAAGTACAACTGGGTGAAATGGCACATGCCTATAAATCCCAGATATTCAGGAGTCTGAAGTGGGAAGATCAGATGTTGGAAGCCAATTGGGGCAAGTTAGCAAATTTCTATCTCAAAGTAAAACATAAAAAGGTCTGGGAATATAATTTAGTAAAAGCCCAGAACATGTGAAGCCCTGGGCTCAAAACAAACAAACAAAAAAGGCCTAAGGATTCTACAATTTCTTTTTGTATCAGTACCGGTGCTTGAACTCAAGGGTTCTCACTCTCATCTGTGACCACTCTACAACTTGAGCTACACCTTCTACTTCTGGCTTTTGCTGGTTATTAGAGGTAAGAGTCTTAGATCTGTCTCTCTGGACTGGCTTTGAACTTCAGTCCTTGATCTCTGCCTCCTGAGTAGCCAGGATCATAAGCACCAAATCTCACTGCTTATAAATGCAAAACTGACACTTGAAAATCAGGTATCCAAAGTACCAGAAGAATTATAAGTAGACTACACACATATTCACTGTACTGAATGAACTAGGATTATAAATCTGCCTAGGATGCTCACCTATGAATATTTTTGTGTGTGGTTTGTTTAGTTTGTTTGTTTTGGCTAGTCCTGGGGCTTGAACTCAGGGCCTGGGCACTGTCCCTGAGCTTCTTTTTCTCAAGACTAGCACTCTACCACTTGAGCCACAGTGCCACTTGCAGCCTTTTCTGTGTATGTGGTATTGAAGAATTGAACCCAGGGCTTCATGCATGCTAGGCAAGCACTCAACCACTGAGCTACTTTCCCAGCCCACCTATGAATGTTTTAATGCTTCTAACTCTTATTTAGCAGACTCTTAAGGACAAACTTTACATTCTCAGTCTCTTTACCCATCTTTACTTCATCTACAGAGAATTTAGTAACTGCCCACACAAAGTCAATAAAGGAAAAACATTCTTAACTGGGAATGATGATGCAACATTTGCAATCCCTGCACGTGGGAGGCCAAGGCAGGAGGATTACAAGTTCAAGGCCAGCCTGGACTACATAGCAAGAGGGTCTCATTTAAGGTTTGAACATTTTGTCATCCTACTAATATTTTTTCTGAAAGCTAATACAAATGGAGCAAATGACTGTTTTACAGAAATACTACGCAGTGGTTAAGAAGGCTATATGACTTTTCAAGTTTTTCAGAAACAGCTTTCTGTTATATTTTTAGCTTTTGAAAATAACAGAGACAAAATGGATTGTTCCAGTGGTACCTTGGAAAGCTAAGAAGTGTTGGAACATGACAAGTTAGATGAAAGACCTTTGGACACTTTTCACAGCACAACAGATCCCCTCCATTCTGGCAGACGGCACACCAGTCCTCGTTGGGGTCCTCATCTTTGCTGCTGCCATCTCCTCCAATCCTGGCTGACCTGTGTATGAGGCTTCGCACTGGAGACTTTCCGTTTACTAGGCCACTGAGCCCAGACTGTTTGCAGCTTTCATTCACGTCAGTGGGCTCAGTCTTCACGTGGTTCTCTAGGCTGGCTAATGTGTCCAGCTCACTCTCTAGATGCAGGTTAGTTGAGAGAGGTGGTGTCAAGCTACTCTCAGGGCTGCTCAACTAAGACAAAAAAGACAAATTCTTGAAAAAATCATTTTATCCTTATGGCACACAATGTGCGTTTATTTAAAAATTATGTCAGTATCCATACTGATAAACTAATGTTAACTTAAAATCTACTTTATAAATCCTATTAGTGACAGTGAAGAATGAAAATAACCTCAAAATTATTTAGATATGCTAATGTATGATTTTAGAATGTCTATCCCTCTAGTGTGGGGGAGGAGGGTTCAACTACATAAAAGGAAATTAGTTAAAAATTAAGTACACTGTCTGAAGTTAAGCAGTTGCATTCTTTCCTACAGAGAAAGCTGCCTATGGCACATTATTTTCCCATCAAGAATCTGTTGTATAGAGTTTGAGAAACATTCTGTATTGTCCTCCACCCACCTATCTTTCTACTAATGTAGGAAGGCTATGTAAAATAAACATGGGGGGGGAGGGAGTCTGGGGGCTTGAAGGCAAGGCCTCATACTCTTGGTTTAGCATTTTTTTCCCTCAAGGCTGGAGCTCTACCACCTGAACCACACTTTTGACTTTTTGCTGATTAACTGGAGATGTCTCTTAAGATTTGTCTCCCCAGGGTGGCTTTGCACCTCAATCCTCAGATCTCAGCCTCCTGGGTAACTAGGATTATAGGCAAGAGCCACCAGTGTCCAAACTCATCATCAATTCTTATAGGGGAACTTTCCAGATTAAGTTTACTAAAGACTAAAGCTATTGTTCTCTGACATGAATTTTTATGTGTCATTGAACATACTAATGCCTTGATGTTATTTTGGGGGGGGGGGGGAGAGGTCTGGTCGTGGGGCCTGAGCTCTGGGCCTAGGCGCTGTCCCTCAGCTCTTCAGCTCAAGGATAGCGCTCTACCACTGAGCCACCATCCCAGCCCTGCCTTGATGTTCTTGCATGCCAAAAATATAGTAATACAGATGCCTAGATAGGAAGGAAAACAAAAATCAAAATTTCTAAATGAAAGGGACTTAGGCCTTCCTCCATTCTACATTATAAATTTTATAAAACATCCTATTTAAAGCAACTCGTGGATGGCTAAAAATTCATAAACCAAAAAGGCAATTTCATCACCAATCTTTAATCAATTGTTTTCTTTCATATAAATGTTTTTTTGTGTGTGGTACTGAAGTTTTCAACATGGGGCTTTGACAGACAGGCCCTATTATTCCAACCTCCATTTACTAGGGTTGAAGCCTGAGCCTCCTGGGACCTTAGCCATACAAGAAATCTAAACGTTCAAGGACTATAGCTAAGGGTCTTTTGGGGACATGAGATTCAATATGGATGAGATGACTAATAAATTTAGAATAGACAGTATCAGCTAATACAAAATGTGGGGAAAAAATCAGGTTGCGGATGTTCCTTGGTGGTGGGGGCTTGCTTAGTATACACAAGGCTCTCAGTTTGACTCCCAATACACCTTGATGTGCGCACACACACACGCACACACACGCGCGCGGGCACATACACTGACAAGATAGAGCCTTATTTAGCATTATTACAAAAATATTAACAGAATAAAATTTCAAAGGCATTTCAAATGCATACTGAATTTTTTCTGATTACAGTTGACTCAGACGATAAAAATGAATTAGAAGAAGAGATATGTGGCTTGTGTCAGACATACAAACAGAAACAGAGATCCCCAGAAGCTAGACTGAGGTGAACTTTCTACCCGTGAAGCGACGCCCACAGGCCATGTCAGACAGACCCACAGGGATTTACCATGCAGGCACTCCTCCTGCCGTCTTCGGCCTTCTCTTGCTTCACAGCCCCGGAGAAGCTGCACACTTCATCTTCCATCCCAGGTTCCTGCTTGACCTTCACTTGATCTGACTTGAAACTAAGACCTGTCTTCTCAGCAGTTCTCCCTGACGATCCACAGCTAATAAATAACACACAAAGGTCACATGTATGAACTACGATGTAAACAAAAATAATTACATGAAAAGTATTTATTAAAGTGAAGACAATAGAGAACAACCACACACAAGGTTAGGATACCTCATAATGCAGTTTAGAGGAATGTGATGGGAGCCTACCTGCAAATCTCCTTAAAAATGTAAACCCGACTTTCAGATGACCCTAAGAATACATTTCTTTTCTTTTTTTTTTGGGGGGGGGGGTCCTGTCATGGGGCCTGAACTCTGGGCCTGGGTGCTGTCCCTCAGCTCTCCAGCTCAAGGCTAGCGCTCTACCACTTGAGCCACAGCGCCACTTGCAGCTTTTTTCTTTTTGCTTATGTGGTGCTGAGGAATCGAACCCAGGGCCTCAGGCAAGGCAAGCGCTCTACCACTGAGCCACCTTCCCAGCCTAAGAATACATTTCTTAATCTGAGGCACTTTTAGTAAAAATCATTTTCTAGGGGCAGTACAGGTTGAATTTTCTGTATTTGAAATACTTGGGATTAGTTTTCTGATTAAGGAATTGTCTCAAACTTTGAAACTGTGCAAATGAAGGACAGAATGGAACCCAAGTCTGAATTCTAAATATCAAATTCACTTAATGTTGCTTACACAAACATAATCAGAAGGTAATTTTATGCAGTATTTTAAGTTAAACCTTCACTTTTTTAAAATTTTAATTAAAAAAAAATTTTTTTTGTGGGTTGTGGGGCTAGAATTCTAGGCTGGGCACTGTCCCTGAGCTCTTCAAGGCTAGTTAGTGCTCTACAACTTGAGTCACAGCACCACTTCCGGTTTTCTAGTGGTTAATTGGAGAGAAGAGTCTCACAGACTTTCCTGCCCTGGCTGGCTTTGAACTGTGATCCTGAGATCTCAGCCTCCTGAATAGCTAGGATTACAGGTGTGAGCCACCGATGCCTGGCTTTAATTTTATTTTTTATCATTACTATAAAGATGGTATACAGAGGGGTTACAGTTTATATGAGTTAGGTAATGAGTACTTACTTTTCTTTTTGGAGTTTTCCCTTCCCATTCCCACTCATAAATTAGATAAATCATTTTCAACACAGTATCTAATGAGTACCACAGCTGCATTTGTTCAACCTCTGTCCCTCCATTTCTGTGTCCCACACCCTTCATTTTTGACTGTGGCCTACCACATGAGGTCAGGTTTGGGATTTTCCCTTGAGGTATGGCATGTCAACAATTTTAGAGCACTTCAGATTAGGTATTCTCAAGAGTATAAAATGTCAGTGATTGCTTCTTTTTATGAAAATAATTACAACTCTCTCTGCCTCCCAAAATATACAGGAACAGAACATTAAAGGTAGTTCATGAAGCCTTGTCCAAGGAAAAATTACTTTGGCTATTGGAAAGCAGAGACTAATAAGCAACCAGCAACCTGATGCATCCCAATTTGACCACAGAAGGGACAGGTAAGAGGGCTGGTACAGGCTGGGAATGTGGCTTAGTAGTAGAGTGCTTGCCTAGCATGCATGAAGCCCTAGGTTTCATTCCTCAGTACCACACACACAGAAAAAACACAAAGTGGTGCTGTGGCTCAAGTGGTAGAGTGCTACCCTTGAGCTAAAGCAGCTCAGTGATAATGCCTAGGCCCTGAGTTCAAGCCCAGGACTGGCAAAAAATAAAATTAAATAAAAAGGAAGACAGGTACGTGACTGGAACCAGTTCTATGAAGCTCTGTTCAGAGAAAGGAGTAACTACTAACTAATGATTAACTACTACTATCAAGTTACCAATTATTTCAAGTAGTATTAAAAAGCCAAACAAGTATTTAATAGGATGAATATTCAGAATTCGTACACACACACACTCATACTCACACACACAAATTGTTTAGTATTAAACAATTAGCTGTTAAAAACTTTTTGGCTTGATTATGGTTCTGCACATGGTCTTTCAAAATTCTTATTAAGTGATACTGAAAGGGTTACAGGTAAAATGAAATCTTTACAAAACTTTTTAAAAAAGAGAATGGGTTGGGTGCCGGTGGCTCATGCCTGTAATCCTACCTACTCCAGAAGGCTAAGGATCGTGGTTCAAAGCCAGCCGAAGCAGGAAGGTCCGTGAGACTTTTTTTTTTGGGGGGAGGTGGGGGGTCCGGTCATGGGGCCTGAACTCTGGGCCTGGGCGCTGTCCCTCAGCTCTTCATCTCAAGGCTAGCGCTCTACCACTTGAGCCACAGTGCCACTTCTGGTGTTTTTCCTTTTGCTTATGTGGTGATGAGGAATCGAACCCAGGGCCTCATGCATGCAAGGCAAGCACTCTACCACTGAGCCACCTTCCTAGCCCCCTGTAAGACTCTTATCTCCATTAACCACTAGAAAACTGGAAGTGGCACTGTGGCTCAAGTGGTGGAGTGTTCTCCTTGAACTAAAGAGCGCAAGGACAGCGCCAGGTCCAGAGTTCAAGCCCCAGGACCAACCAAAAAAAAAAAAAGAGAATGGCTAAGAATACAAGGGAAATACTACTGAATATGGCTAAATCACTGGAAACTGAGTTGTAGCTATATAGAGGTAAGACAGCCGACTTATTAAACACACAATTTTCATTAAATATATAATCTTTTTTTAAAAAAAATACTCACCTGCCTCGACTGCCGGTACTAGAGGTACTAGGGGGCCTCACAGGTGTGTGAGAATTTGATAAACCTAAAAAGTAGAAAGTTAAATTGAAGAGCAACACGTGTAGGAACGTTTGGAATTCAAGATTATTACAGTCCTATTCAGAAACTTCTGGAAATTCAAGCCAGCTGCAAAGTCAGGGACAGCATATCTAATCATTAGCAGGTATCAACCCGTTTCTCTCATCAGGTGATGAGAGATTCTCAGGTGAGAATCATCTTCAGAACAACACTATCCAACAAACAAAAACTACCACATCAAGAGAAACTGTCGTTCTTCCCTTCAGTCACCTATTCAGAATTCCATCTGGTTTGTCGGATGGGTTTTGGTTTTATTTTAGACAGAGTCTCAACATCTCAGAATGGACTCTTCTTACCTGAGCCTTCTCTTCTGAGTGCATGTGCCATGCTAGCAGTCCTTACTCTTTTTAAAAGTCCTAGCTAGAATAACTCCTAGTAAACCTCAAAACTTATATAATTAAAAAAAAAATATGGGGCTGGGAAAGTGGCTCAGTGGTAGAGCGTTTGCCGTGCATGCCTGAGGCCCTGGGTTCAATTACTCAGCACCACATAAGCAAAAAGAAAAAAGCTGCAAGTGGTGCTGTGGCTCAAGTGGTAGAGCGCTAGCCTTGAGCTGAAGAGCTGAGGGACAGCGCCCAGGCCCAGAGTTCAGGACCCATGACCAGACCCCAAAAAACAAAAAACATTAATGATGCACCTCATGCAAAATCTACATTTACATTTTAAGAGTTCTTCCTCCAGAAATGAGTCTTTTTCATAAGAAAAAAGGCAGCCGGGTGCCAGTGGCTCATGCCTGTAATCCTAGCTACTCAGAAGGCTGAGATCTGAGGATCGTGGTTCAAAGCCAGCCTGGGCTGGAAAGTCTCTGTGAGACTCTTACCTCCAATAAAACCGGAAGTGGCGCTGTGGCTCAAGTGGTAGAGCGCTTGCCTTGAGCTAAAGAGCTCAGGGACAGCGCCTAGGCCCAGAGTTCAAGCCACATGACCAACCAAAACAAAAGGAAAAAAGAAAGAAAAAAAAGCGACACATAGGTTACAGCAGAAGAATGTATTCTATCACCATTTCTGGACAGTTAACATATTTTGCCACTGTTTCACACACAAACTCAGGAATGGGGTTCAGTGACCTGTATAGGATCAATGAACACACCTCATGAATATTTTAATACTGTCCAGTAAATTTAAGTTTTTACTTTACAACTTGAAAATTCATGCTTTCCTTCAAATTTATGAAACAGATTTCTATGACTTAAAAAGTGTTTGAGAGCTGTACTAAATACTAAATAGCAGAGACAAGTCCAATGAGATGAGGTAGTTATCAACAGCAGAGGCTACAGTCACATACTTTATATCACAGCAAGAAGCCAGACTGTCAGCATTATTTGAACAGCAGCAATAAATTAGAGAATAACCAAGAAGAAAACTGTCTATGTGAGATTCAATTTTGTGTACCAAATTAGCTAGGAAATAGGATTCAGTTGTTGAGTCAAACATGAGTCTGCATGCTGCTATGAAGGTAGTTAGATATGATTAACATTTAAGTAAGTCAACTTTGAGAAAAGCAGATTATCCTCCTCAAGGTAGGTTGATTAAAGGCTCTAGACGCTAGACTCCAGACTATAATGTACCTTTCCCTGGATCTGCAGCCCTGCATATTTTAGACTTGCCAGTACTTAGAATCACAAAATCATGGGAGTCAATACCTGAAGATCAATCTCCCTGTTACACTCCCATTCCCCACTTGTGTTTTGTGTGTGTGTGTGTTGTGCCTGTAAGATATACATCTCCATACACACTTGCCTCCTGTTTGTTTCTCTAGAAAAGCCTAACATAAACACTAACTTTCTTGGAATAGATGGTGTTAAGGAAACGAGGCAAGTTCCCCACGTGCTTTACCTGATGATCCTGGAGATAAGGCAGAGGGTCCAGGGGAAGGGTTCATGGTGCTTGTAGGCTGTGGGGGTAGGTGGCTGCCTGTAATGTATCTACTTAGTAGATTATCTAAACTACTTGATCCAGCATCTTCCAACTAAAGAGAAAGAAGATAAAAATAAATCTGCTTCGATTAAAGAGGAAACATCATTAATTTCATTAGTGTCACTGCTTACACTCACAGTTTGCTAAAAGATTTTCCAATATAAAATTCAACTCAATTGTTACTTCCTTAGGTGCCTTTGAGAATCCACAGAATACAATCTTTTGTTTTTGAATCATGGACTTACCATGAAGCCCAGGGTGGCCTTAAAATTTGCAATCCTCCTGACTCAACTTCTGAGTGCTGAGATTTCATACATATATCACCTTACCCAGCTACAAGTACAAAATCTGCAAATAAAACTGTCTAGCCAGATGATACCCAGCTACAAGTACAAAATCTGTGACTATGGCTCATGCCGATACTCCTAACTACTCAGGAGACTGAGATCTGAGGATCCGTGGTTCAAAGCAAGTCTGGGCAGTCAAGTCCATGAGACTTTATATCCAATTAACCACCAAAAAGCCAGAAGTGGTACTGTGACTCAGCTGGTGGAGCTATCCTTGAGCACAAAAGCTCATGGTTAACACCAAGGCCCTGAGTTCAATCTCTAAAACCAGTGCATGCGCACGCACATGCACACATGCACACACGCACACAAAACACAAAAAACCTGTGTCTACACCTTATTCTTTAAAAATTTCAAGGAAATGTTGATGCTGAAATTAAAAGCCATTAAGGAAACCTGAAATAAATACTGTACATATCTTAATTGACATGATGGTCTAAATGACTCATTTACACGAATACAAACCTGTATAGGAGGAATATCTGGCAGGGAAGGAAGGTTCTCTGGGTTTGTAACTGAGGGGATTAGCTCTATGGCTGTAACAGATGGGCTGGTAGGACCTCGGTTTGCATTCGCCATAGTTGCTGTAGTAGGGCTCGTTGGATTAATTGTGGTGTTGTGTACTGATACAACAGGAAAGGGTCCGGCATGCCCTGGGTTTGAATGCTGATAACAAAGAGGACAGCATCATTAGAGGATCTAACAGGATATTTTAGTAACAATCTTTAGTTTAAAAAGGGTATTTAAGGAATCTCTCAAACTTTTACAAAACATTCAAAGCTTCAGTTTATTTATTTTTGTGCAGTTTGTAGGAAAAAAGACTTGCCACATGGTGATATGACCTTCCTTTAGAACAAGAACATATGAAGATGACAGGGAAGCTGTCTAGCTTACAAATAGCAGGCCAAGAAGGCCCGTGTTCTTTCTATACTCCCTGCTGACCCATTTGACTTTTTTCTAACAAAAATGACTAGAAAATAGAGCTTGAAAGCCATCTTCAGGTCAAAAGGAGGTGATGTACAGGTATGATGGCCCTGCCCAGACAACACCACATGTTGCTGGGAGTTTTATTTTAGAAAACAAAAGGATGGTAAAGAAAGGCAGAGAGAGAGGAGGGAAGGAAAGGAGGGAGGAAGGGAGGGCAGGCACACAGGAAGGGCAGGTTTATTCAAATGAACTCCAAAAAATGGGAAAAGGGAGGGAGGGAGGGAGGGAGGGAAGGTGCAGCTTAGCCAGGCACCCTTGGCTCAGGAGGCTGAGATCTGAGGATAGTGGTTCAAAGCCAGACCAGGCAGGAAAGTCTGTGAGACTTATCTCCAATAAACCACCAGAAAACTGGAAACTGGTGCTGTGACTCAAAGTAGTTGAGTGTTAAGCCTTGAATTAAAGGAGCCCAAGGACAGCATCCAGGCCCACAGTTCAAGCTGCCCCAGGACTGGCCAAAAAAAAAAAAAAAAAAAAAAGAAAGACAAAGTACAACTTGATATAGTAAAGAAAGGAAAAATTTACAAAGTAAACATGACTTTGATTCCAGATTTTAATATTATGTGACCTTAAAAAAGTCACATAATCTCAGTAAATTTAGAAATGAGGGTGACATCTTACCTATTTTATTGGGAGAACTGTTACAAATATCATTTAAGGAGATATATGACAGTTGTTGAGAATTTCTACCCGTAGATAAATAAATTATTTAAAAACTAAAAAAGCTTATTCAGTGATTAGTCAGGGCAGCTCACCAGAAAATGTTGAGAATACAGTGTCTGCACTCTCAAAAGCATATATAGTCCTTCATAGTATCCACAAGTTTCCCAAGAAATAAGGGTTCCATCAGCACCAAATTAAATTAGTATCTAAAAAGTGGGCATGCCTAAGAATGTCCAGCCCTGCAAGGGCCATCTCCAACATGCCTCTGCCAACTGCTTTCCTCTCACTTGACTAAGAACAGCACATCACTGGCCCACTCCTAACTGGATTCTCAGCACAACTTCCATTAAAAGAGGGAGGGACCTATACAGTTAACCAAAGGTACAATTGGAAATAATACCGTTGGGTACCAAAATTATATAACTGGTTATGAAACATAAATTAAAAATTTTCAAATGGGTTCAATTAACCAGCAAAAAAGATGGAAGTAGAACTGTGACTCAAGTGGTAGAACGCACGCCAGCCTCGAACAAAAAAAAATCTTTGGTGGGGCTGGGAAGGTGGCTCAGTGGTAGAGTGCTTGCCTTGCATGCATGAGGCCCTGGGTTTGATTCATCAGCACCACATAAGCAGAAAAAAAAGCTGGAAGTGGCGCTGTGGCTCAAGTGGTAGAGCTCTAGCCTTGAGCTGAAGAGCTGAGTTTCAGTGCCCAGGCCCAGAGTTCAGGCCCACGACTGGACCCCCCCCCCCCAAAAAAAATCTTTGGGACGCTGAGGCCCTAAATTTAAGCCCTAGTACCAGCACGCTCCCCCTTCCCCCCACAAAAAAGCTAAGGTCTGGAGGTGCAGCTAAAGAGATGAAGTGTGAGGCTCTGAGTTTAAACGCTCATACTGTCCAAAAAATTTCTATTTTATAAATAGAAGTGTTATAAAAGTGATATTTTAAAATCTTATGTTCAACACAAATAAAGTCTAAAACTTACAGAGTATAAATCTGTCTATAAATACATTTGGTTTTTGGTGGTGTTAGGGATTGAACCTAGGTAGTACCAAGAATGCAAGGCAAGCAAGTGACTATACTTCCAACCTACATTCATTTTTGAACGATTCTATCATTATCTTTTTTAACACAGGTAAATCAAAATTTCCTTAGATTTGCCAGCCACAATAGGAAAATCCAGGAGACACTAATCTCCAATTAACCACTAAAAAGCTAGAAGTGGTTCAAGTAGTTGAGTACTAGCCCTGAGCAAAAAATGCTCAAGGACAACACCCCCAGTACCTGAGTTCCTGAATCACAGTACCAACATAAACACAACACAACAAAACTCCACAAATATGTTCTTTGTCAGTTGTGGTACCTGGGCACTGTCTCTCAGCTCTTCAGCTCAAGGCTGGTGCTCTACCACTTGAGCCACATGCCACTTCCAGCTTTTTTTTCTATTATGTAGTGCTAAGGAATCGAACCCAGGGCCTCATGCATGCAAGGCAAACACTTTACCACTGAGCCACCTTCCCAGCCCACAAACATGTTCTTAAAGTTGAATATAAAAATTTATGTGTGCCAGGTGCTGGTGGCTCACTTCAATAATTCTAAACTACTCAGGAGGCTGAGAGTTGAGGATCACAGTTCGGAGCCAGCCCAAGTAGAAAAGTCTATGAGCCAGTTTCCTCCAATGAACTACTCAGAAAAAGCTGGAAGTGGCACTGTGGCTCAAGTATAGAGTGCTATATATAGCCTTGAGCACAAAGAAGGTCAGGAACAGAGCCCAGGCCCTGAGAGTTCAAGCCCCCAAACCAGCAATTAATAAATGAGTAAATAAAATCAAATTCTTAAATATACCAATGACATATCCTCAACAAGTGATTGTGTAAAACAAGGTTTTTAGTTTAAAATTGTATGATTCTTACAAATGTAACTCTAGGCATACTTGTCTTTGGAGGTGTGGCTGCATCATGGAATACTGAGGGCCGCTGTGTCGGGGGATGCCTGGAATCCTGGCGGCGTTCTGTGCCAGCCTCATCTGATGGGCCTGGAAAGCCCCACAACTCATGTTGCCTCGCTGCATTGTCTGGACACTGATCAGTCTTGGAGGCTGTGAGGAGTAGCAATTGCAGTATGTATAACTATTTTTAGAAATACATCTTTCTATTATAAAATGTTATGGCAAAATTCAACTCAAGACACAAGGATGCAATGCCATTATTCTCTTTTCTAGCCCTAATCCTCATCACTTCAAATTTTCACGAGAGGGAGAGAGAGAGAGAGAGAGAGAGAGAGAGAGAGAGAGAGAGAGAGAGAGAGAGAGAGAGAGAGAGAGAGAGAGAGAGAGAGAGAGAGAGAGAGAGAGAGGGAGAGGGAGAGGGAGAGATAGAGAAAGAGGGAGAGGGAGAGAGAGGGAGAGGGAGAGATAGAGAAAGAGAGAGAGAGGGAAAGAGAGGGGAGAGAGAGAGAGAGAGAGAGAGAGAGAGAGAGAGAGAGAGAGAGAGAGAGAGAGAGAGAGAGAGAGAGAGAGAGAGAGAGAGCGTGAGCCCAATATTAGTTTGGACTATGAAGGACAGGGAGTATAAGAGAGACACAGGCATGCAAATGATCTGACAAATGCCTAAACAACAGAAGAACCGTGACAGTTCTCGGGAAGACACAGTCTTGGTTCTTTGGCCCATGACCTTGTATCTATCAGGGAGAGATGAAAACTCCAGTACTTCCTAGTATGAGTGAGTGAGTTTGGTTTTTATTATTTACTCACTACCGTTTGTCTTGTCTCCTCACATCCCTACTGCAGCCTTTTCACTTACTTGCAGGATTCCCACTTCACAACCAGGGTGGCGGTGGCTTGATGCTCACCTGCTGCTGTAACATTTGTGGGGACGCCTGTCTGGCGTGCTGCTGTGCAGTGGCTGTTGTGGTGGGTACAGGGGCTGGTGGTTGCTGCATCCTCATCTGCTGCAACTGCTGCTGTTTCTGTGCATACACTTGCTGTTGCATGTGCTGGAGTCGAAGCTGTGCTAGGTTAATCTGTCCAGGAGTTTTACTGATGTGGTTTGTCCCTGGAGGAACTTGCCCAACCACCACATTAGGAGTGTAACCAGGAGCCGGTTTGCTCTCTATTACTAGATTACCTGAGGAATTGAAAAATGAGAAGAATTTGCATACAATCAACTGAACTAGCTGGCTACTCTGAGGATAAGCTCTTCTTCCTCTGATAAGTACCTCAAAGCATCCAAAAATACAGCAAGGATAGGAGCAAGGTTTGGACATACTGATGATCAGAAACCAAGTATACTCCAAAGTCTTACTCCCAAAAGACTTATGACTGGCCATAATATGCTATTTTCCCTTTATACAAATGCCCAGAAAATTGAAGAGTAAGTATTACTAGAGAAGGTCCATCTAATCAGTGTAAAGCAGTTCTCCCTGACAAGACTAGAGGATACTCATGATTGCTGATACTGATTCAAGCTGCTTTTGCACTGCCAAGTATTAACAGGTAGACTTTATATTGCTACAAAATTGTCTTTTATGGAAACACTGAACTGTTTAAACCATTCATGTCTTACAAAGTGACCATGTTCCCCCCCTTTTTTTCTTTTGCCAGTCCTGGGGCCTGGACTCAGGGCCTGGACATTGTCCCTGAGCTTCTTTTGCTCAAGGATAGCACTCTACCACTGGAGCCACATCCCCACTTGTGGCTTTTTCTGTGTATGTGGTACTGAGGAATCGAACCCAGGGCTTCATGTGTGCTAGGCAAGCACTCTACCACTGAGCCACCTTCCCAGCCTTTCCCTCACTTCCAACAGAGCCATTACTTTGTATGAACAGAGGATCAATTTTAGGAAGGTAGAGGCTGGCAGACCACATATGATCTGTCACACCATGTTAAGTTTTACAACCTTTTTAAAATGAAGGGAAAAAAAATTCTTAGTTACTCTACCACACAGAAATTATTTATAATGCTAAAATTCCAAAATGACCTAGTAGACACAGATTATATTTTAGCAGGACACAGGATTCTTCTATAATTCAAATGCTAAGGACCTGGCTATTTAGAAAACAAAACTACTGGGGCTGGGAAGGTGGTTCAGTGGTAGAGCGCTTGCCTTGCATGCCTGAGGCCCTGGGTTTGATTCCTCAGCACCACATAAGCAAAAAGAAAAAAGCCCCAAGTGGCGCTGTGGCTCAAGTGGTAGAGCGCTAGCCTTGAGCTGAAGGACAGCACCCAGGCCCACAGTTCAGGCTCCACGACCAGACCCCCCCCCCCCCAAAGCAAAACTACTCAAGGTTCAGGCAACTCTAATTTTGACCAGGTTTTTTTCTGATGCCATTTCAAGAGACAGAGTCTCATTATGTTGCCCAGGCTGCCCTCAGATTCTTGGACTCACACGATCCTGTTATCTCAGCTTCCTGAGTAGATCCAAATATAGACAACATGCCATTGGTACCTGATATTTTTGTGCCAGTCCTGGGGCCTGAACTCAGGACCTAGCAACTATCTCTGCCAAGGCTAGCACACACTTGAGCCACAGCTGCCACTTCTGGCTTTTTGCTGATTAATTGGCGGTGAGTCTTATAAACTTTCCTGCCTGGCCTAGCCTGCAATCTACAATGTCCAGATCTCAATCTCTTGAGTAGCTAGGATTATAAGGCATGAGCCATTAGTACCCAACTGTTTTTGTTTTTAATTGAACTATTTTTCTCTATCTCTGTAACTTTCTTCAATGGTCTTTATGTCAACAACATGAAATAACAAAAGCAAAGCTCATTGTTCTACCTAGTGAAAAGAGCACTTTGTCTTTCTAATATTCTTCAGGGTATGACCACTGGACACTTCAGCTTCCTGAAGGTCCTCCTCTATGTACCACTGGCATAATTAAACTATAGAATCAAAGTATTTTACTAGGGAATAAAGAATCATTTATATTGAACGCTAAGCTTTCAAAAAGTTGCAAGAGGGAGCTAGGGGCTGGTGGCTCATGCCTGTAATCCTAGCTACTCAGGAGGCTGAGAACTGAGGATAGCAGTTCAAAGCCAGCCCAGGCAGGAAAGTCTGTGAAACTCCTATTTCCAATAAACCACCAAAAATCCAGAAGTGGTGCTACGGCTCAACTGGTAGAGCACTAGCTTTGAGCTGAAGAGCTCAGGGACAGCGCCCAGGCCCAGAATTCAAGCCCCCATGTCCAATCAAGAAAAAAAAAAAAGTTGCAAGAGGGAAAAGCTAGAAAATGGCATACCTTAGCTGGGTACTGGTGGCTCATGCCTATAATCCTAGTTACTCAGGAGGCTGAGATCTGAGGATTGTGGTTCAAAGCCAGCCCAGGCAAGAGTTAAACTCAGTGGGACTCTTTATCTCCAATGAACCACCAGAAAATGGGAAGTAGCACTGTGACTCAAAGTGGTAGAGCACTAGTCTTGAGCTGAAGAGCTCCGGGACAGCACTCAGGCCCAGAGTTCAAGCCCCATGACTGACAGAAAGAAAGGGGGGGGGGGCCGCGAGGGAGGGAGGGAGAGAAGAAAGGAAGGAAGGAAGGAAGGAAGGAAGGAAGGAAGGAAGGAAGGAAGGAAGGAAGGAAGGAAGGAAAGAAGGAAGGAAGGAAGAAAGGAAGGAAGGAAGGAAGAAAAATATTATTGGCACACCTTAAAAAATATTATAAGGACTGGGAATGTGGCTTAGTGGGTAGGATGCTTGCCTCGCATGCATGAAGCTCTGGGCTTGACTCCTCAGTACCACATAAACTGAAAAGGCTGGAAGTGGCACTGTGGCTTAAGTGGCAGAGAGCTATACCTGAGCAAAAGCAGCTCAGGGACAGTGTCCAGGTCCTGTATTAAAAAAAAAAAAAAAGAGATGGGCATTGGTGGCTCATTCCTATAATCCTAGTTACTCAGGAGGCTGAGATCTGAGGATCATAGCTTGAAGCCAGCCTGGGCAGGAAAGTCCAGAAGACTCTTATCTCCAGTTAATCATCAAAACCCCAAAGGTCGAGCTATAAATCAGGTGTAGAGTGCTAGCCTTGAGCAGGGGCAATGCCTAGGTCCTGAGTTCAAGCCACAGGACTGGTACCAAAAAAAAAAGTCCCCACTATACAGGGCTGGAGTGTGGCTCAGTGGTAGAGAGCAACCTCAGTGATTGAGGCTGTGGGTTCAATTCCTACCAATAAAAACAAAGTACCACTACACTGAGTAAATTCTATGTATCATTAAGATATAAGGACATGACACTATAAAACCACTAGAATGAGTTTCCAACAAATAGGGTTATTTTCCAAATCATTCATATTCTAAAGTTTAAAACTATCTAAAATTTCTTTACGTTTTCTCCTTTCA
This sequence comes from Dipodomys merriami, assembly GCF_024711535.1. NCBI lineage: Eukaryota > Metazoa > Chordata > Mammalia > Rodentia > Heteromyidae > Dipodomys > Dipodomys merriami. The sequence continues at coordinate 38,702,865 of NW_027206290.1, forward strand.
ATTTATTGCTTCAAGTTATATCCATGTGACAATTTCTCACCTAAATTGACTACATTCTTTGCCCAGAAGGTGGGATCACAATGGAAACGTATGGCTCCATTAGCAGCAGGGACAGGATCACACCGCGCTTTCAAAATATGACGCAACTGAAAAGTAATCTTTAAGGGTAAAAATTCACATTAGTCTTAAGATTAAATGCCAATTGAGAAAGCATATGAGACAGAGACTTAACAAAAGCCATACAAGCCCATGTGAAGTCTCTTACCTGAGACTCCATGCTTAAATTAGCAATCAAATATAATATACATACTTGAATTTCTGCTGGTTCTGATAAGAAATTAAATTAAGATTCTAGGTACCTTTAAAAGAATACATACAATGTGGTTCCACTTAAATAAATTCTCAAAAATGACACATCAGATTTGTGTTGCCTAAGATCATGGAAAAAGGGAACAAGGCAAGTTTTAAGGATAGAAATTTTCTGTACCTTGATGTAAGAGTGGCTGCATTTGCTGAAATTCACATTTACCCTTTAAAACGATAGTTATGCTTTCACCACCAACAGTGAGTGAAGGAGTAAAGGTAAACAGAATTGTACTAGGGCCAGTCACAGAAAACTGAAGACAGTGCGCGCCTCACCAGCCGCTTGCTGTACAGCAGAGCAGTGCTGCTGCCACTCGCAATCGCCCAGTTTGTGAAGTTCATGACATGCTTCACCTGCCGGGAGAGGCCCGTGATGTCACTCTGCTGCTGCAGGAGCTTCATCTGTCTTTCTTTCGTAACATTCTGAAACGGAAGAAGAACTTCACTAAAGAACATGCCACAGGAAGAAGACACATAGATACAATACTGACATTTCCCTTTAAAAGGGGGAGAAGAGCAGCTTGTGATTGTCTACTAAGGCTATAGTAAGAGGAGAAGTAACTAACAAAAGTGGAACTAAAACTCAGCTCTCTACGCTAAGATATTCCACATGTGAAATTCATGTTAGTCAATCTCTTATTCTTTAGGCATATAAAATGTTTAAAATAAGGTCTTCCTGTTAAAATATTAAACATGTATTATAGCATTATGAACTGAATTTTAGAAATAATTTTACATAATCAACTAAATTTCCTAGACCAATAAAAATGTGTCATCTGAGTGCCATCTAGTGGCATTACTTGAGATTAAAGTTAAAGACTGTCACAACTCAAAACAAAATGAAGATCAACTCCAGAATTCTAAGAATTAGGGGCATTTGTGATATGACAAAGTTCACAAATACGAAGGAGTTGACCAACCTATCCAATTTCAGAAAAAGGCTGCCAAGGAAACAAAAGTGCTCAAGGGAACTAGACCCCAAGGTTCAAATGACACAGCAACAACCTTACAATGACTTGGCTCTCCCCAAATTATTCAACTTGGTTGACTGCATAACACTTTTCCTAAGAAAGTAAGTTTCATTTTATATTGTAAATCAATGAATAAAAGTACTCATCTGGAAGAATTTTCATTTACAACTTCATCAAAAAAAAATCAATCCTTTAACAAAACCCAGGAAAACCTCTCTTTTTCTAAGTTTAGGAACATATCACATTAGAAAACATCTATTTTAAAATCACTATTAAAGTATATGGGACACTTGTCAGAAAGTACTGACATTCACTTCAATCTTAAAAGGTTTCTTTTAATTCTGAAGCTCTTAAACCCATACTACGAATATTAGCTATACAGTTGAAATGTACTTACAACTTAAAATGTATCAAAAAATAGCTACTGCTAAGTGCTCTCCATTCCCCTGGTGCTTTTGAGGTATAGAGCAATGAACAAGATACCCAAGAGGAAAGAGACACCAACTTTAGTGATGTGAGAGTTCTTTTCATCTCACCACTGTTTTCAGTGGAGAGATAGATTTAAAATTCAGAAATAATACACAGTTCATATAACTTATTTGTAATTATATGCCTAATATTTTTAAAGGGTTCTACAAAAAAACAAAATAGAAAAGGATCTAAGGACAATGAGAAGTTAATGGAATTTAAAATAGTTTAAATTATTATTCACCGATACAGAAAACATAGTCCCAAATCATGAGTCTATTAAAGGCAGAGAGTTTTCAAAAGAGAAACTTTTCCCCCCAAAAAAAACCACATTGGGAATTTGCTGAGAATATATCAGTTGTGGACACTAAAATTAACTTGGATTTCACAAACTAGATTCTCATCCACACAAATCTCAAAATATGCAACGTGATGTCCTAATTATCAACTAAGGTTTATAAATTTCAAAATGGGCATTTTTGGCAAAACACTGTAAAAATTTTTTTTAATAAATAAAGTGAAATACATACATGACTCAAGCACAAGCCCAATGTACATCTCAAAGAGTAAAATGGAGTCCCCTTGTTAGGGGTAAGAAAATAAATGGGCCAGCTTTGTCCATTTTTAGCACACTTTAGTCAAAATTCTTGCATTCCTAAGAGGACACAACACTCTAGTATACATAGCTAAAACCAGTGCTATTAACTTGGGCTGCAAAGTAACTAGAAAAAAAAAAAGGGAAGAAATCTTTCTCAACAGAAAATGTGAAAGAAAAACTTTAAAATTTCATTTCCATCTTCCAACCCAATTAAAAGGTTATCAATTACATTCAAAACAGCTGAAGAGCAAAAGAAGCAGTTTTTATTTATTTTGTCTCGGAACCATACCTCTAGCTGCTGTAAGAGGGATTTTCCTTTCTTATTAATCTCATTGATAAGGGTGAAAATGGCCACTTTAATTTCCTGTTCTACACGTTTGTTAGTCTCATTTACTTCTTTTATCCTGAATGAGAGAAATGCAGCATTAGGTCATCAACTTATGCTAGGTGCTGAGTCATCAACCTTTACAGAAACTCATTCAATGGGTCACTTAACAAGTAATTCAAGTTAACACTTCCTCAAAGTCTAAGACTTCCATTTCAGCAGACCATACCACTTAATTTGGTCCAAACAAGTTAGTATAGATATACAGAAAGAATTTTGTAATTAGCCATTTTAAACTCAGCTCATGAAGGCCAGTTTATCAAGCTGGAGACAGTCCCCTTAAGCTACTATTAACATGAAAGTGATATACAAACATCTAACACCAATGATAGCTGGTGTCGAATGCAACACACTGGTTCTATCTTATCTTAATGCTTTTGACAAACTGAGCAAAAGTACCATGCCATGGTCAGTACTTGCCACCTTTTTGAAGAGGCAAGAATTAAACTTGGTAAACTTTTTTGCCACTTCAGATGTGGGTTTTGACACACTTGCTCCACACACTCAGACGGCTCTCTACTGTAACATACAAACGAACATAAAGCATTTTCAGTGTGCCACCACTCCCTCGGGGCCTTCCCTTTACCATATTTAAGGCACCACATGGGTGTAACACAGCTTTCCCTCCTTTGTGTATCACTGCTTGTTTAGGCATGTACTGGAAAATTATATTGACTTATAGCCTTATCTTAGTAAAGCCAGTGGAGGACCCTGAAACAAGGCCATTACTAATTGCTGTGACAAAACAAATGGGTCCCCCAATGTCAAAGGAGCCCACAACCAGAATCATGGAGTATCAGTAAGATCTACTGTGTGGGTCAACTAAGAAGGAAGAAAAAAAAGCAAGGCACAGCGACATAGGTTTGCAATCAGCAGACATTTCCCAGCACTTGAGAAATGGAGACAAGAGAATCGAAAGTTCAAGGCCAGCCTACACTTCACAATGAAACTACAAAACAAAAATTCCTAGAGATGAAATCACTAATATTCCCCAAAGCTTTAAAAGCAGTGAGCCTTTAGTTCTATTTCCTTATACAGATCCAGAAACATGTGTACAAAGTTTAAAATGAAAAATTACAATATGCAGAGTTGGGTGTTGGTGGGGAGATCTTAGAATCATAGTTCAAAGACTGCCCGGGCAGGAAAGTTCATGAGTTAATCAATTAATCATCAAAAAGCCAGAAAAGGAGCTGTGGCACAAGTGGTAGTATGCTAATCTTGAAAAGGTATAGTTTAGAAACAGCACCCAGGCCCTGAGTTCAAGCCAAAGGACTAGCACACACTCATTATTTTAAAAACTACTAATAACAATATACATGTAAAATACACATTTAAAAACATGAAAATGCCACATAAGTCAACTAATTTCCTTTAAAGGGGACCTCTATAAACTTGTCTATCTTTATTAATCTCTGCAGTACTTGGGTTTGAACTCAGAACCTTTCTTGAGCCATACTTCCAACTGAAAAAGACATCTACCTATAACTTGTGAAAAAACAAGTTATCTTCTCCAATACCAACCACAACATATCAATAGTTTAATCTAAAACATCCCAACCTGCCTTGCATAAACAACTATCAACAAATGTGTATATCAATACTTATTTTACAGGAAACTTTTCTTTTCTTTTGAAATCATTTAAGATGAAAAGCTCTACAACAGTTAAAGCACTCTCTAATACTCCAGTATCTATTATAGTCTTTTTAATCATCACAAACTCATTTTAAAAAGCAAAGCAGGGCTTGGAAAGTAGCTCAGTGGTAGAGCGCTTGCCTTGCATGCATGAGGCCCTGGGTTCGATTCCTCAGCACCACATAAGAAAAAAGAAAAAAGCTGGAAGTGGTGCTGTGGCTCAAGTGGTAGAGCACTAGCCTTGAGCTGAAGAGTTGAGGGACAACGCCCAGGCCCAGAGTTCAGGCCCACGACTGGACCCAAAAAATAAATAAATAAATAAAAATAAATAAAAAGCAAAGTAAAGTTCCACTGAGCACTAGTGGCTCACACCTATAATCCTAGCTACTCAGGAAGCTAAGGATCTGAGGACTGGGGTTCAAAGCCAGTCTAGGAAGAAAAGTCTATGAGACACTCATCTTCAATTAATCATCAGAAAACTAGAAATGGCACTATGGCTCAAAGTGGTAGCCTTGAGCATAAATAAAAGCTCAGGATCCAGGCCCTGAGTTCAAGCTGACATACATAAATACATACATACAATTCCAATATTTGTGAGTCTACATAATAACCATAGTAACCCTGATTCACAGCTTCAGAAATTTCCAGGTTTTAATTATGCTAGCTCCAAGAGTTTGTCTTTCTAGTCTGAGTCCTAACCTTGTGAATCTACATTTTCATAGTACTTATTACCACTTTCCTTATAAATTCCGATTCTTTACAAATAAATGTGTTCAAGTAAAATGCTTCTTAAGTAACAATGATGACAGCAGGTGAGTTGAGTCTGCACACATTCTTGTTATCACACTACTATAGGAAGTCTTTAATTTTGGTTCTGTAGGTTAAGCTGCTCTCAATACTCTACCTTCCACATACAGTCTCTTAAGTAATTCAACTTGCCTTTCTATTACTGCTTTTTCCAAGTTTACAGTTTATACAAAATGGAATCACATTATTTTAAAACAAAAATGCATTGTAGATTATATAAATTTTTCAGTTAACAATTATAATCAAACTCAAATTTTATTATTTATTAAAAACTGTTTTCTATATGTGCTTAATAGAGTAGAAAAACATTTAAATTGGACCCTCTCTTCTTCGATAGTACAAAATGTAAAATTATAGCTTTAAGGCAAACTTACCTATTCTGTACCTGGGTAGCTGCAAAATGAACGTAATTCTTCTTCTCAAGAAGCTTAGCCAATAAATTCTCAATTGCACCTTTCTGATTTTGAAATGCTTCTTCCAAAAACTGATACCTAAAATCCAACACAGAAACAATATTTAAAACAAAACATACAACGAAGATTTAGTAAAGAAGGAAGATATGTGAGTCAACTGTGAAACTTCACTCTGATCATCCTGCTTATCTGGTTAAAAGTGATGTGGTACAAATCAGGGATAGGAATGACCAAGCTTTCCCATGACATGACATGCTGGAGGCAAGGTAGAATTTACTTACGTGAGAGACATTCCTGTTCCATATCAAGCCAAGTGGAAAGAAAAAGCACAAATCTGTTCTGGGAATCAGTTCTGGGATGTAGTGTGTGGATCTCAATCTGAGTATATTTTCAACTTGGTTACTTTTTAAACAAACAGTAATTTAAAAAAGGAGAAAAAGATATTCCTAGACAGACACTACTGTGCCTTTTGGTTTGGGGTCCCCCAAAAGGCTACACAGAATCTCTAAACTTTTCAAACTCTCAAAAGGTGATATCTATCCAAATGTTGTCAGAAAACGTTTGATCAAAGAAGGTAAGAAATCCAGGCTGAAAACACCCAAGATCCTGCATCATGTTACTCCACAGATTGTAAACACAAGTGCAGCAGCAGTGCTCTGAATAAACATACAAAGAAAAATGAGTAGGTTGCAGAATATGCTAACCTCTGGCCAAGAGGAAGAAAGCCAAAGAAAAATGTCAAGAAGAGTGCTGAGAGATGAAAGCTGTCCTTTCTGAGAGCTTCTACTTCTGAGTCTAGTCAAAAGTAAGAATCTTTAATAATAAATAAATAAATAAATAAATAAATAAATGACTACATCAACAAATTATTTTTCATTTCTTCTATATGCTTTCTACATGAGTAAGGGAGACCCATGTGGCATAAAGACTAATAATGTAATAGGAACAAATATGCATTGATGCCACAATGTGATGAGTGGTGACAGTAGACTATTAAATAATGTGTAACATTAATTTAGTGCTTAAATTGGACTCCATATCAAAAAAAGCTCACAAAGGAACCCCAACAGTATCCTCAGCTAAGAATGGAGTCACAGTTCTGTACTCTGACTTCAATATGGCCTAAGAAAAATATACAAAGGCCAGGATATGAGAAAACTAATGTATAAACCCAGATGGCCTAGCTACTCAGGAGGCTGAGACCTGAGGATTGCGACCCAAAGGTAGCCCAGGCAGGAAAATCCATGAGATTCTTATCTCCAATAAACCACTGAGAAAACCAGAAGTGGTGCTGTGGCTCAAGTGGTAGAGCACTAGCCTTGAGCTGAAGAGCTGAGGGACAGAGCCCAGGCCCAGAGTTCAAGACCCATAACTGACCAAAAAACAAAAAACAAAAACCACAGGAGACAACTGCATTTCTTTCTATCCTCTTAATAGGAAGTTCCTGAAGAATCCTGAGGCAAATATTAAAATCAGATTTGCATCTTAGGAAAATATTAAAAATATAAAAGACCTAGCCAGTGAAAAGGGAGACTAGATAGAACTTTGCAACAGATGCTTCTGGGGTACAACTAAAGAAACAAGCTCTGGTGATCTGTGAGGTCATATCAGTTATGGCAAGGTTCATAGCAGAAGTTGAAAACTGAATGCCAAGCTAAAGTAGTCAAGAAGAAGGTCACTGGGGATGAGAAGTTTAAGATACTGACCCAATTATAATTGCCTTGGGACACTGAAATGACAAAAGGCAAGAACTGAGATGAGGAGAAAGTTTATGACCATCTAGATGTCTGTCTCAGTTAAGAGGCCTTCCTGTAAAAAGAGGAAATGCTATGGAGTTTACACAGGAAAAGTGTGCTTGGTGGTAGATTCAAGGGGAAAGGGAAAATGAAAGGCAGACAGAGGGAAAGGGTAGAATTGTATGGGGTTTTGAATTAGAAAACAGCTGGTGAGTAAGGTTTTTATTCTGCTTAGAGACTTTTTTTCTTCTTCTCTCGGTTGTGGGCCTTGAACTCTGGGCCTGGGTGCTGTCTCTCAACTCTTCAGTTCAAGGCTAGTGAAGGTGAGAGCTCTACCACTTGAGCCACAGCACTACTTCCGGTTTTCTGGTGGCTGGCTAACGGGAGAGGAGTCTCACAGACTTTCCCTGCCTGTGCTGGCTTTAAACCACAGTCCTCAGATCTCAGCCTCCTGAGTAGCTAGGATTACAAGTGTGAGCCACCGGTGCTGGCTAGAAAAATTTTTATTGTGGTAATAAAACTTACATGTTTAACCATCTTTAAAAAAATATTTTAACAGAAAACTGTCAATGAAGTCAAACACATTAAAACTTGTATAAATATTAACAGTACCAATATCATGTGAGCATATTAATTTATGCAGGATGCATGCACCATGTGTGTCTGTAAAACTCCCAATGCAGGGGTTAGGTCAGGAGCATCAGTCAAGCCCAAAGGTTTGGAAACAGCCTGGGAAACCACCTACTATCTCTTTAAAAAAAAAAAAAAAAGGTAAAAGGCTGATGAAGTGGCTCAAATAGCAGAGTGATTGCTAGGTGGGCCCTGAATTCACCACTACCATTAAAAAACAAAACAAAACAAAACAAAACACAGTGCGATCTTGGCACTTGGGAAGTGAAGGCACAATAGAGTTGAAGAACAAACTAATATACTGTCATAAAGCAATAAGCAAAAACAGTAACAACAAACCAGTCATTGCTGGATAGTGGACACAGAAACTGCCTTCACTAAAGACACCTTTGATTTATTCCATATGCTCAGATTCATGTCCAAAAATTTTTTCTATATTAAATATGTACAAAGTATTAAATATGAGAAATCTATACCAACACTTAATGAGCTTTATTTAGCTTATAATGAAAAGATCTTTTTGAAATTAGGTTTAATTATATAAGCACAAAAGAAAGCATCAATTAGTATTCAAAATTCACAAAACCTATTTCCTAGGTTTGTCTTTATCCAGTATGTTCCAGAATTCGATTTCTTGTAATATCTCATTGTATTCAGATGAACGAAAGCCAAAGTGACATTCTGTTTTCCTAAATTGTGAAGGTAAAAATGTTTAGCTTTTGCTGTCTTAATACAGGGATTGGCATTTGAGCTGAATGTTAAAGAATGAGTAAGACTGGGCAAGGAAGGTGGCTCAGTAGTAGAGTGCTTACCTAGCACACATGAAGTCCTGGATTCAATTCCTCAGTACCACATACACAGAAAAGGCTAGAAGTGGTGCTGTGGCTCAAGTGGTAGAGTACTATCCTTGAGCAAAGAAGCTCAGGTACAATCCTAAGTTCAAGCCCCAGGACTGGCCAAAAATAAATAAATGAATGAATGAAAATGAATGAGTAAGACAGTGTTTGAAACTATCTCTTATCCTCAGCATGAAGCAGAAGATAAAGCTAATGTAATGAGTAGGGAAACACCAGAATGAAGAGCTCTGTAGTGAAGCTGGATTTGGGTAAGAGGTAACAGGAAACCTTCAAGGGACAGACTGAAAACTGAGAATCAGATCTAGCTCTGCTGACTTGCTTAAACAGATACCAATGTGTGACTGCAACAGAATAGCTACTAGGAGCTTGCAAAGTCAAAGGGCACTGCTGACTATCAACTAACTCCACTAGCTTACAGAACAAAACCCAAAAAATAATGGGGGCAAGAATGCAAAGTAGTACTCATTTTATAAATGTTGAAAGAAACAGTCCTGTCAGAACCATAACTAGGCTACTAATGTGAGGGTTTACGTGTAATGCAAGATGACATGACATATAGAACAGATACATTGAGAGGAATGTTTGGCAAAAGAAATGGTGATATATGAGTAAATATAAAACTCTATGCTGTTGTTTTTCTTCCCATAATTTTCTTAAATGACAGCTACTGTATTGTTTTAAAAAAAAAGCAATGTAAAAAAACTAGGCATGTGGCTGACAGCTGTAATCCTACTCTGAAAAACAAAGTAAAAGCAAAAGGAGGGCTGGGCTGTAGCTCCAGTGGTAAACTGCTTGCCTAATGAAGAGCAAGGGCCAGAGTTCAATCCCCAGTACTGCCTCCCCCCAAAAAAGATACCCATAGGATTTTAAATCTTGAGGACCTGACACACCAGACACATAAGAAATGCATCTGGGCATTGGTGGCTCAAGCTTGTAATCCTAGCTACTGAGGAGATCTCTACTAAGATCTGAGGATCACGGTTCAAAGCCAGCCTGGGCAGGAAAGTCCGTGAAACTCTTATCTCCACAATAAAACACCAGAAAACCAGAAATGGTGCTGTGGCTCAAGTGGTAGAGCGCTCGCCTTGAGCTAAAGAGTGCAGAGACAGCGCCCAAACCCAGAGTTCAAGCCCCACAACCGACAAAAAAAAAAAAAAAAAAAAAAAGAAATGCAACATAATCAGGAAAACACTAATTATGGAATTACTTTTATTGTTACTTGAAAAAGCAAAATGTAAGTAAGAGTATTGGGGCAGATCCTGACAGTAAGCCTAGTTCGAATTTCGATTGGCCTGCTAGCCTCAGGGTATCCCCCCCAAAAAAATTATGCTGGAACATAGTTATTCCAGAAGAGAAAAAGTCATAACCAGAAAATTCTTTTTTTTTTTTTGGGTCCGGTCGTGGGGCCTGAACTCTGGGCCTGGGCGCTGTCCCTCAGCTCTTCAGCTCAAGGCTAGAGCTCTACCATTTGAGCCACAGCACCACTTCGGGCTTTTTTCTTTTTGCTTATGATGCTGAGGAATCGAACCCAGGGCCTCATGCATGCAAGGCAAGTGCTCTACCACTGAGCCACCTTCCCAGCCCCTGGAAAATTCTTAAAACCAAGGAGTACAGTAAGGAAAAATTAGCTTGTCTGGGGGATCAAAATCACTACCAGCTTCTTAAAGAAAAAAATATTTACTAGGGGCTGGGAAGGTGGCTTAGTGGTAGTGTGTTTGCCTACCTTGCATGAAGCCCTGGGTTCAATTCCTCAGTACCACATACACAGAAAAGGCCAGAGTTGTGCTGTGGCTCATGTGGCAGAGCGCTAGCCTTGAGCAAAAAGAAGTATTAGGGACAGTGCCCAGGCCCTGAGTTCAAGCTCCAGGACTGGAAAAAAAAAAATTTACTAAGGCAGATTATATAAGCGATTAGCCCAGAGACAAGTATTTTTGGTATATGGGTTGGTACAGAACCCATGGCTCACAATGTAACAACTGATGATCATGTACATTTGTAGTGCACGTAATTTTTTCTTAAAATTTTTCTGTATTTCTCTGCTATATAGATCACCTGAAGGTTTCCTCAGATTTCAAGAAACCCATGTATAAGATAGATTCATGCAGTCCAAACCCTTGTTTGTTCAAGGGTTAGCTATATATACAAGTGGATTAAAAATTGAACAAAATAAGAAGTAGAGGAGACAGTTACCTCCTTGACAAGAAAGGCCAAGGTTCTAGGATTCTAAAATCTACTATCCAGACAGTGGTTAGGTACTAACAGAGGTTAAGATTAGACTGGGAGGTGGCAAGGGTTGATGGGATTACGGACAATGTTTACATTAAAATTAGAAGTTTTTTTTTAACAGGCCTTGTTATAAAGCATTTCCATCTCCTTTATCAGCTGCTATTCACGTGTAAGTACTGTACTGAAAAACAGAAAGCAAGGAAGTTTACCTCAAGTTTACTCTTAAGATTAAGCATGCTAAATGAGAACTACTGCAACTGTCAATTTTTTCTGTTTTTGTTGGTGCTGGTCTTGGGGCTTGAAGGCAGCTCCTGGACACTGTCCCTGAGCTTTTTTTTTTTTGCTCTACCACTTGTGCCACACTGCTCCACTTCTGGCTTTTTGGGGTAGCTTACTGGAGCTCAAGTCTCACAAACTTTCCTACCTGGGCTGACTTTGAACCACGATCCTCAAATCTCAGCCTCCGAGGTAGCTAGGATTACAAGGTGTGAACCACCAGTGCCCAGCATGCTCAATGTTAATTTGGGATACTACAGTATACCTGGTAGACAAAAAGAAATGGCCATTTTAATTTAAAAATATTTACTAGGGGCTGGGAAAGTGGCTTAGTAGTAGAGTGCTTGCCTTGCATGCATTAAACCCTGGGTTTCACATACACAGAAAAAGCTGGAAGTGGTGCTGTGGCTCAAGTAGTACAGTGCTAGCCTTAAGCAAAAGCAGCTCAGAACAGTGCCCAGGCCCTGAGTTCAAGCCCCACGACTGACAAAGAAAAAATAAAAAAAGTTAAAGGCTAATGACAATGAATTGTTTGTATGATAACCTTGTATGGTCTGGGGATCAACTCCTAAGCACTGTTTAACATGTGCACAAATGGTCCCATTGCATAAACAGACCCTGTCACAGTCTCAGCACATAGACGCATGACGCAGGCCAAGGAAAGTGGCACTCCGGATCATCTTGCTCATGTTTTGTTCTGTTTCCATTTGTAAAGAGAGTTAACCACAATCTGCCTTTATATAGGAGGAATCTGATTTATATTTACTACATCAATTCACCAGCTCACTGTCATAATTTGGTTAGAAGAGAGATTTGGTGTAGCTCTCAAGTGTGTATAACACAACACTGTTTGATGACATCTGTCTGATGTCATGGTCATATCAGAAATGGAGCACACATAACCAATACAAGCTCACTGATTCATTTGATTCATCAAATATGCAAAAGCCAGCCCAAATTTTCAAATGTTTTCCTTTTCCTTTGGATAGTTTTAGAAATTGAACTCAGGACTTTGAGCCATGCCCCCACTCCTAAATGGCTAAAACTCTTAGAAATACCTTGGACATTTTACAAAGAAAAGACGCTGCCACCACCTACTCAAAGAACTAAAAAGAGCTAGACAGGAAGGAGGCTGAGATCTGAGGATCAACATGTGAAGTAAGCCAGAACAAGAAAGACGGCGAGACTTATCTTCAGTTAAGAATCAAAAAGCTCAGAAGTGGTAGAAAGTAAGCCTTGATTAAAGAAAGCTCAGGGACACAGCACCTAGGCCCTAAGTCAAGCCCCAGGACCAGTTTAAAAACAAAAAAACAGCTGGGAAGGTGGTAGAGCGCTTGCCTTGCATGCATGAGGCCCTCGGTTCGATTCCTCAGCATCACACAAGCAAAAAGAAAAAAAAAAGCTGGAAGTGGCACTGTGGCTCAAGTGGTAGAGCACTAGCCTTGAGCTAAAGAGCTGAGCGACAGCACCCAGGCCCAGAGTTCAGGCCCCACGACCAGACCCCCCCCCCAAAAAAAAAAACTAACAAAAAAAATCCTACCAGAAAATGTGGCCCCTGAAAACCAAGAAGAATGATTTTTTTTTTTGGGGGGGGGGTTGGTCATGGGGCCTGAACTCTGGGACTGGGCGCTGTCCCTCAGCTCTTCAGCTCAAGGCTAGCACTCTACCACTTGAGCCACTGCACCACTTCTGACTTTTTCTGCTTCTGTGGTGCTGAAGAATCAAACCCAGGGCCTTGTGCATGTAAGACAAGCACTCTACCACTGAGCCACCTTCCCAGACCTGAGAATGATTATTATACTATAAACTGCTAGCCTGAGAAAAGAACAAACTTCAAAGAAAGCAGGGGTTGTTTTTCTCTTTTTTGGCAGCACTCGAGGTCTCCTATTTGATAAACAGGCATTCTACCACTTGGTATAGCCATTCCACCAGGCCCTTTCTGCATCAGTTATTTTCAAGATAGGGTCTCAGGGCACCCCTCAGCCAGGCTGGACTGTAATCTTACTATGTGTAAATCACTGCACTGCTGGGATGTCAGGCATGGTGCCACTGTGCCAGACCACCAGTTGAGAGGTACTCTCTCAAACTTTGTTTTGGTCTGGGCTGACCTAAACTTTGATCGCCTGATGAGTTCTGCCTCACAATTAGCTAGGGCTACAGGCCTGAGCTATTGAGCCAGATCAGGTACTGTTTCTATTGAACGTGTATCATTCTTACAACAATCTTAAGTCAAACTAGACTGTGTATTTACTGGGTTACTTAGAAAAGAACTGACAAAACAGTCTCTAACACATATGCAGTATGATATACAGCTTAAGGATGACATTCCTGATGTCTGAGATATTTCTTATAATAATTGGGTTGGAGAGGAAGAATCTCTAGAGGAGGCACTATAGGTAGGCACACATATCTATATGAATTTCTGTACTACAATACACACCATTTGAGGAAAAATAGCTGTTGCGCATAACGAAAACAGATTATTAAGATTAGCATAAAATAATCTGAAAACTAAGAAAAGAAAGTCTAGAGAGTGCTCTGTTAAGATGGAAATGGTTTATGCAGACCAGAGAACGCAGAGAAACACTCATACTTACAAGCCTCTTCCCCACCCCACCCCCTTTCCCCAAAACCACTTGAGAAGATGCTGGATCCTATGATTATTTGGGTATTACCCTATAAGCATCTCTCAGTCAACAGAAAGTTGCATAGTTTATACACTGTAATTCCAAAGTGAATGGATAGCATCCTCTTCGAGAGGCATCCACTCAACTTAAAGAAAGTAAAAGCTCATCAGCTCAGAAGGCCTGTCATTGCCCCATACGAACTCTCCAGGTGGTGTGAGAGATGAAAGTCATCTGTAAGCAAAGAGAAAGACAGGTGCAGGTCAAGTCTGATGTGTGCCACACTCAACACCTGAAATAAGAGTGTATCATTCTTGTGAATGTGAACGCTGTTTTATGAGTCAACTATACTTCATCAAAATTATCCTCCTAGCAGTGTGTACAGGGTGGCTTGAAATAGTAAGCCTCAAAGCAGAGAGAACAGTAGCAAATATGTTACTGTGAAGGGGACTTGAAAGGTTTTATTGTTTTGTTTTTGTGTCAGTCCTGGGGCTTAAACTCAGGGCCTGGCCACTGTCTCTGAGCTTTTTTGTGCTCAAGGCTAGCACTCTACCACTTGAGCCACAGCGCCACTTCTGGCTTTTTGGTGGTTAATTGAATATAAGAGTCTCAAGGACTTTCCTACGTAGACTGGCTTCAAACTGCGAACCTCAAGAGCTCAGCCTCCTGAGCAGCTGGGATTACAGACGTGAGTCACTGGTACCCAGCTGAGACTTGGGTTTTTTTAAGTCCAATGAGGTTGAGTTATACAACTGTAATATCCAGGTGAAATACCAAGGGGAGACATGATCTTGAATACAGAACACTGTCACTTCATGATAGGACACATTCTGAAAGCTGTGTCATTTACAATCTCATCACAGTACAAATGCACAGTACAAATGCAGTGTACTGCACTATAAGGGAAAATGAGCATATAGGCTAAAAAGAGATCTGGAACCTAAATGTCAGTACTCTAATCCTGGCTCTGCCACTTAGTGGGAATGCTTGTACAGATCACAAAATCTGTGAACCGATTTCCTAACCTTTAGAACAGTCATAATATCATTACCTAACCTCAGGAATAGTTGGTATACATTAAATGTGCATTCAAAATGTGTCTGGCACAAAGTAAGGATGCAGTAATCGCTAATCATGATTATAGTATCCAACCTGCTTCAATAAATTCATTGAATAAATTACAAGGTTAATAAACACATTTATTAAAGCATCTGTAGCCTAGCTACTCAGCTCAGGAGAGTAAGATCTAAGAATTGCAGTTCGAAGCCAGCACATGCAGAAAAGTCTTGTGTGAATCTTATCTTCAATTTACCACCAAAACAAAAAATAAAAAAAACAAATGGAGATGTGACTCATCAGAGTAGCCTTGAACAAAGAGCTCAAAGACAGCACCCGGACCCTGAATTCAAGCCTCTTGGACTAGGGGGTAAAAAAAAATTTGAAGGCTAGGAGTATGACTACCTAGCAAGTGTGAGGCACAAAGTTCACTCCAGTACTGCCAAGGAAAGGGAGAGAGGACGAATGGGAGAGAAGAGGGGGCAGAAAAGCTACTTAAGCCAAGCGCAGTAGAAGTGTCTATAATCTCAGTAACTTAGGAGGTTAAGTGAAGTAGAAAGATTACAAGTTGGGCCGGGCGCTGGTGGCTCACGCCTGTAATCCTAGCTACTCAGGAGGCTGAGATCTGAGGATCGCGGTTCAAAGCCAGCCCGGGCAGGAGAGACCGTGAGACTCCTATCTCCAATAAACCACCAGAAAACCGGAAGTGGCGCTGTAGCTCAAGTGGTAGAGCGCTCGCCTTGAGCTGAAGAGCTGAGGGACAGCGCCCAGGCCCAGAGTTCAAGCCCCACGACCGACAAAAAAAAAAAAAAAAAAAGAAAGATTACAAGTTGGAAATCAATCTGGGCAACACAGTAATACTCCACCTCAAAACAGTAACAATAACAAACATTTAAACTTTCCTGTCTTGGAAACAAAATTCTATAAAACTTACTTAGTCTTAGGAAAGACTTCAGAAAATTCTACACTTTGAATAAGCCAGACCATCTTTTTTGTTTGTAATACAAAGGTACCATGGTATCACTTCCAGAATTTTGAAATACATATACTATATATATATAGACACTATATTTATATATAGACACATACACTCACATGTATGTGTCTATATGTGTATATATACGTGTATACATTTTGTTAAATGTGACAAAAGATTTCAGTACAGTGATCCAGTCAAAATATGGTTAATACAAGTTACATATTAAGGAATACCTAACATGTAGAAATTATGTTTACTGATCGTTCATACATCCCTATCTTTCCTGCAAACTACACATCTACCATGAAGTCAGTGTTCAGGCTCTGATGTTAAAATGGACATCAGCTGGCTACTGTGAGAATATTGTTTTTTCAGATTAGAGCCTATGGCCTGAATACATTACAGGTGGACAGTGCTTATCTGAACAATAGAAACAGCAAGCAGAGAAATAACACAGCTCCATTCTGCAAACCCAAATCCACATAATGATATACTTTGACGAATATTCTTAAATTAATTAAATGTGAACATGAGAAGTATTAATTTATCAAAGCACATTACTTCAAGAAACAAGATACCTAGAAATAATCATAATGAAATCCCTTACAATATATAATTAATATATATCAATAAAAAACAATGAAGGTAAAACCTGGATTTTAAATGCCAAGAGATTTAAGACTGGTTTTACAAACTTTCTGTGGTATTTCTCTGTAAGCAACCATGGCCTCTGTACCTATGTTCTTTGTGCTCCAATAGCTGGCAGTCTCTACAGGTCAGTCTATCACATGTTTCACAAAAAAGTTTCAGCTGCTCTTGTTTGTGTACAGGGCAGAAAACCGGACGCTGACCAGATGTTCCAACAGACTCTGTAGCAAAATAAAACAAATACTTTTTAAACAAAATAAAAGTTTTGGCTAATGTTAATTTTTTTTAAAATGTAATCCAGGCTAGCCTTGGCCTTCTACCTCAGCCTCCCAAGTGATGACTATAAGCATGTGCCACCATGCCCAGAAAACATTGTAAATTCTTAACTGAGGCTAGTATTCAAAATGCATAAATGAGTAGACCATGCTACAGTATCCGAAGAGTAAGGCTGGTGAGGATCACTGGGATTCTTACCTGAGACATCTTCCTTCTTCCTGATCAGGTGATCTTTAGTGAACTTGACTCTCTGATGTGCTTCAATACAGGTCTTACACAGCCACTCTCCACATTCTACACAAAAGCCAACGGCATTCGCATTGTCTTCACAACTAGTACATACCTATAAGAGACAAATACTAACCCATATTAAATTTACCAAACACAGACTCATAAAATAAAGCAATTAAAAAAAACTTCTCAAACTTTTTCTCAAATATATTGGCTACACCGATGTATAAAGAATAAAATTAGCCGGGTGCTGGTGGCTCATGACTGTAATCCTACTCAGAAGGCTGAAATTTAAGGATCCCAGTTTGAAGCCAGGCCAGGCAGGAAAGGACTTGAGACACTTATCTCCAATAAAGGTACCAAAAAGCCAGATGTGGAGCTATTGTTCTAGTGGTAGAGTGCAAACCTTGAGCCCTTAGTTCAAAAGTCCAAAGACCAACACAAAAATAAAAAATACACACCTGTAATCCTAGCTACTCAGGAGGCTGAGATCTGAGGATCACAGTTCAAAGTCAGACTGGGCAGGAAAGTCCATGAAACTCTTTTTCTCCAATAAAACCACTCAGAAAACTGGAAGTGGCACTGTGGCTCAGGTGGTAGAGTGCTAGCCTTGAGCTGAAGAGCTGAGGGACAGTGCCGAGGCCCAGAGTTCAAGCCTTACAACCGACCAAAAATAAATAAATAAACTAAAATAAAAAATAAAATCATTTTGTTTATCCCCAAGAAAATCCTCTTCAGAGATCAAACATTGAGGCAGATAAAATTCCAAAGCTCAGAACAGAGCATCTAAATCAGATTTGACTTTTCTTTGCTGTTGTTTTTTGAAGTCACTAGAGCTTGAACTCAAGGGTCTTAAACATATGCAATCCTACTTGAGCTACACCTCCAGCTCTCTTTGATTTTAGGTTATTTCAGATAGTCTCATGTTTTCTTGTAGGCTGGCTTCAGACTATGACCCTCTGACTTATACCTTCCTAATAACTCAGGCTATAGGCATGCAATACCACACTCAGCCTGTTTTGCTAAGATGAGATCTTGCTAATTTTCTTCCCCAAGTTGGCCTCAACCTGAGATCCTCCTCAATTTCATCTACCTAGTAGGTAGAGATTCCAGGTGTGAGCCACCAGCTACTGATTATTTAAGTAATAATTGTTTCAATTAACCAAGTTTGAGGATAAAGAAAAAGCTATCCTTTGTTTTCAATTTGAATGACTTAAATTATCCAACCATGCTTTTCTTAATTTACATACTGATTTCAAGACAAGAATATAAAGAAAAATTAAGGTGCATACCTGTTCTGATTTCTCATCAGAACTGCTAGGGGCTTCAGATGTGTCTTTCACAAAATAATTATCCACAAGGTCTATCTGTCTGCATTCCTGGCGGCACACTGGACACCGTATCACACCAACTACAATACAAAATGCAAAATTAAATCTTATTATTCATGTAGGGGGGACAGAAACTGTTCATTTTGACACTATGGTAAGCACTCATATGACACAAAGAAAAAAGAAATACAAATTAAGAACTGAGTACTGAGTACAAGCCTGGTGCCGGTGGCTCACATCACATCTGTCATCCTAGCTACTCAGAAGGCTGAGATATGAGGATCACAGTTCGAAGCCACCCCAGGCAGGAAAAGCCATGACTCTTTTTTTTTTTTTTTTTTTGTCGGTTGTGGGGCTTGAACTCTGGGCCAGGGCGCTGTCCCTCAGCTCTTCAGCTCAAGGCGAGCGCTCTACCACTTGAGCTACAGCGCCACTTCCGGTTTTCTGGTGGTTTATTGGAGATCTGAGTCTCACGGTCTCTCCTGCCCGGGCTGGCTTTGAACCTTGATCCTCAGATCTCAGCCTCCTGAGTAGCTAGGATTACAGGCGTGAGCCACCAGCGCCCGGCAGCCATGACTCCAATTAACCACCACAAAACCATAAGCCAGCATTGTGGCTCAAAGTGATAAGAGTGCTAGCCTGAGCACTTAGGCCCTGAGTTCAAGCCCCATTACCAACAAAAGAACTGAGTACAAAAAGCAGCTCAGTTATTCCACTAGGAAAAAAAAAAATGATACTGTGTATTTAGGAAGAGAAAACGTCAACTAAAATTCCCATCCAAAATAGTGCTGAGATATGCAGTTGGCTGGATAACGGCTCTACAAAAATCTCACCAAAACCTATCAGCAGCATGCAAAAGGGACGTGATTAAACGAAGTCTCTTGAGAATTGGAATATTTCTGGATTATCCAGAAAGGGACTAAATGTAATCAAGTGATCCTATAAATGAGAAGTAAAAGCAGATCAGATAAGCAAAGAGACACCTAAGGTAAAGCAGATAATGGAGTGGCATGCTTTGAGGATGAAGGAAGGGACCAGAGCCAAGAAAAAATAGCCACCAGATGCTAAGAGGGACAGGAAATGGATTGTTCTTATAGGCCTGAGGAAGCAAGTCAGTCCTGTCAAAACTTGACCTTAGCCACATGGAACAGACCTCACAATTCTCGACTCCAGAACTCTAAGAGAAATTAAGATCTGTATTTTTCTAAGACACCAAATTCAGAGTGATTTTGTTGCAGCAGCAATAGAAAACAAGCCATCACTTTTTCAAACTTTGACTTGTTCCAGATTTAACATTAAAGTTTACGTTAAGAATGAAAACTCAGCCCCAAACTCAAACTACTTCTGTATCAAGAATGAAACTGAACTTTCAGATCAACTTAAGAAAATGTGGTGTATATACACAATGGAATTTTATGCTTCCATCAGAAAGAATGATATTGTATCATTCGTAAGGAAATAAAAAGACTTGGAAAAATATATTAGGCGAAATAAAAGAAACATAGGTTACATGATTTCCCTCATTTATTTTAACTAGAATGTGCCTATAAATTTATTAGACACTGGATGCTGAAAGACAAAAAAAACCACTTGGACATGATAAATTATCTAGAACTCTAGACGTTCACACAATGAAATCAAAGGAGGATATTCTTAGGAGAGGATCACAAAGGCTCAATAGCTATATTCACCTAAGATGATGCTTATTGAAATGAACTCCAAGAAATGGAAACGAGAAGAGTTTGGGTTTTTTGTTTTGTTTTATTTTGCTTTTGGTTCATATTTTTTGGGTTATTTTTTCCCCCTTTATTTCTGTTTTTGTATCTTTTGTCTCCTATGTAGGTTTATCAGTCTTGGGAAGGGAAGGGGGAGCACAGAAAGGGTGGGACAAATGGTGAACAAATGTAGCAGTGATACTCACTAGACACTATGTTGAAAATGTATTATACAACTTGTCAGGAAGGAGGGTCAGGAGGGAAAAACTGGAAAAAAAAACAGGAAAGAGGTAACTCTGTTCAAAAAGAAAGTGTACATTACCTGAGTTATATAACTACGACCCCTTCGTAAATCACCTTTTTTTTTTCCCCCCAGTTGTGGGGCTTGAACTCTGGGCCTGGGTGCTGTCTCTCAGCTCTTTAGCTCAAGGCTAGTGCTCTATCACTTGTGCCACAGTGCCACTTCCGGCTTTTTTTCTGCTTATGTGGTGCTGAGGAATTGAACCCAGCGCCTCACGCATGCGAGGTAAGCACTCTACCACTGAGCCAACTTCCTGGCCCTGTAAACCACCTTTACCATAACAATTAAAAAAAAAAAAAACCATCCAGGCGCTAGTGGCTTACACCTGTAATTCTAGCTACTCAGGGGGTTGAGATCTCAGGATCACAGTTCAAAGCCAGCCCGGGCAGGAAAGTCCATGAAACTCGTATCTCCAATTAACCACCAGAAAACCGTAAGTGGTGCTGGGGCTCAAGTAGAGCACTTGTATTGAGCTGAAGAGCTGAGGGACAGCGCCCAGGCCTAGTTCAAGCCCCACACCGAACCCCGCCCCCCAAAGGAAAAAAAAAAAAAAAAAAAACACCTGAAGATACAAATACAACATAGATAACATAATCCAGGCTAATCATGAGAGCATAAGCGGTGATCCCAGCACTCAAGAGGCTGAGGCAGAACAAATGAAAAGGCCACCTGCTAGACTAGAGAAACCTCTCTCTAGTAATAATAATAATGATAATAATAATTCTGGCTTTCATAAAAGAGCTGAAGACAAAAACTTTACACAAATTATAATACCATATACAATCATTCTAGTGGAAAATAAAAGTGTAAATATCTTAATTTTAGCCAGGCATGAATCATATGCCTCAAAATAGACACACACACACACACACACACACACACACACACACACACACACACACACACACACACACACACACACACACACACACACACACACACACACACACACACACACACACGTGTGCCATTCTAAAAATTGGGATATCATTCAGTCTCACAATGTTAAGACAAACTCAAATGTGATTATATGTTAGAAAACAAAATGCTGTTCTACATAGCAGAACCTATAAGAATATTCTGTCTCTTAAAAGTGTTTTAGGCCAGGCACTGGTGGCTCACACCTGTAATCCTAGCCTGTAATCTCAGGAGGCTGAGATCTGAGGATCAAAGCCAGCTGGGGCAGGAAAGTCCATGAGACTCTTAGCTCCAATAAACCACTAGAAAACTGGAAGTGGCGCAGTGGCTCAAGTGGTAGAGTGCTCACCTTGAGCTGAAAAGTGCAGGGACAGTGCCCAGGCCCAGAGTTCAAGCCCCACAACTGACCAAAAAAAAAAAAAGAAAGAAAGAAAAAAGAAAAAAAGTGTTTTAGTGTGTCTGAGCCCTTTCAGTGACAGTATATGAGTTTAGCCAGAGTGCTAACTCCACAGTATGCCTTCTGGGGAAAAAAATGCCTGTTTCAGAATACCTAGTGCTTGCTGTATTCAGGATGACCGCTGTGTGGACCCAGAGTCCAAGCAATTGAGGCACCAAGAGTCCAAGTTTCAGATGAGAATGCCTGCCTAACAATATTACCATGTATTCTCCCATGCTGGCACAGGCATAATTAGCTAACTGTCTAACTGCTGGAAAAGAATGCTTACAAGAAGCTTACATCGACTTTCTCTTGAACTTCTCACCAAGCACCTTTTCTCTGCTGATTTTAACCTGTATGTTCACTGTAATAAGGCATAACTGTAAGTTTCTCTGAGTCCTTGAATCATCTAAAAGATCATCGTGTGTCTAGTGGCTCATGACTGTAATCCTAGCTACTCAGGAGGAAGTTGAGTTCTGAGGATTGCCTTCTGAGGCCAGCGCAAGCAAGAAAGGCTCTTATCTCTAATTAATTACAGAAAAAGCCAGAAGTGGCACTGAGGTTCAAGTGGTAAAGTTAGTTACTAGCCTTGAGCAAAAAGGAGCTCAAGGATAGTGCCTAGGCTGAGTTCAAGCCCAAGGACCAAATCAACACACAGACACAGACACAAGCATTGGTGGCTCACATCTGTAATCCTAGCTACTCAGAAGGCTGAGATCTGAGGATTGCAGTTCAAAGCAAGCCCAGGCAGGAAAGTCTGTGACTCTTATACCCAGTAAACAACTAGAAAACCAGAAGTGGCACTGAGCTCAAGTGGTAGAGCATTAGCCTTGAGCTGAAGGAGAGTGCCCAGGCCCAGAGTTCAAGCTCCATGACAAAAAAAAAAAAAAAAAAGGTAAGTTAATGTGAAAGGGTATTTTTGTTGAAGGGGAAGTATTTCATGCTTTAAGGAAAAAAAAGTCAATATTGGGGACTATGTATGTGTGAATTCATGTGTATGTGTGTGGGGGGGAGGTGTACAGTAGCTGCTTAGAATATGAGAACTTGATTCAATTCCTGGCAGAAAGAAAATAAAAAGATGGGAAAGGTTAAGGGGGAAGGGAGGAAAAGGAGGATTTAGAGAGTGAAAGGGAGGAAAAGAAATGAAGTAAAGAAGACTCCAATATCACTAAAGTATTCATTATGACTGTGTTAGCAGACCCCTTGACACCATCCCCACGGGTCCTTCTATTTCTTTTGAAAATCAGTAAGTTGATTCTCAGATTCTTATGAATTTCCAATTCAATCTAGAAGGCTGACAACAAAATTCATCTTTTTGATGATTGAGAAGCTAATTTTAAAAAATGGTGCCAGGCATCACAACAGTAACAGAACACTTCGCATTTTCTGGGGTTCTGTTTTTTTTTTTTCCTTTTTTTTCATTAAGGAATGTGCCGGATGTCTAATTTTATTCACATCACTACAGAACCTGGAAAGCTGTTGCTGCTACTGATGCAGAACATGCTGCTATTATTGGTCTTTTTATATAAATATAAATGAGTATACATACAAATATATAATTTGAAATTTTGCAAACTTTGTGTTGTCAACTTTGGAAAAAGTATCCCAGTTTACCATGTTAAATACATTGTATAAACATTAATAGCTATATTGGCCTAGAAACGCTAAGCTTAATTTTTTCCATTTGTACAGGTATAAACACATTGACAACGCCCAGGCCCAGAGTTCAAGCCCCACGACCGACACAAAAAAAAAAAGAAAAAAAAAAAAACACATTGAATTAAATATGTAAGGTCTTATCTATGTGAGTTTGATTACAGAAATTAACAAAGTATACTCTAAATAATGAAAAAAATTCATCTTTTTGTAACTCTAAATCCCCACTAAAATACTACTAAATCAAACAACCTAAATTGCAAGGCAAACTACCAAATAAGCAGTTTTAAAATATATCTGAGATGGGGATTCATCTGAGAGTCTTATATGCTAAAAAGATTTTCAGGAGGGCTAGGGATGTGGCTTAGTGGTGGAGTGCTCGCCTAGAATGCATGAAGCCCTGGGTTCAATTCCTCAGTACCACATACACAGAAAAAGCCAGAATTAGCACTGTGGCTCAAGTGGTAGAGTGCTAGCCTTGAGGAAAAGAAGCTCAGGAACAGTGCCCAGGCCTTGAGGTTCAAGCCGCAGGATTGGCAAAAAAAAAAAATTTAGAAAAGCCCAAAATTAAGAAATTGAGTCATGAACACTTCTCACTGGCACATGAGTAATAGAAGTCTACAGGTGTCAGCAAACCCTGCCCCGTGTGCTTAACTTTTGACTGATTACCCAGAAGCTAGATTCATCTGATCCCAAACAGCTGGCAGTCACTCAAGATCCTTTTGCTCACCCCTATCAACAAAACTTAAAATTAGATAATGTTTGAATTGCAAATGAGAGCTATTTCACACTTTCAAATCCTCTTCATAATTAGTATATGGCAGATGAGTATGCTCCCAGTTCAATTACTCAGTGACACTCAAGCCTCAAACTCAAACCTACTGACCCATTTTATGCATAATGTTCCCACACTGATTTCATCATCACCTCAAAGCTCAAGTTCTAAGAGACCCATCTGTGTCTATTAAATGTTTCTTCTAAACACCAGTTTACTAAAAAAAAAAAAAATTATTTATGTAGTGTGTGTATACACTTGAATCAGTACTGGGGCTTTAACTTAGAGCGAGGAGCAATCTTTCTGCTTTCTTGATCACAAGCTGAAAATTTACTACTTATGCCTCACCTCCAGTCTCAAATTTTTATTACGTAATTAAGAGATGGAGTCTCATGGACTTTTCTGCAGTCCTCCAAGTCTCAGCCACCAGAGTAGCTAGGATTAGAAGTATGAGCCACTGGTACCCAACTCAGAATTGGAACGTTTTAGAAGGCCAAAACAGAAGTATTGATGAAATTTAATAGTAGCATGTTTGCCTACTATGCCCAAAGCTCTGGGTTCAATCTCCAGCACCAACTGTTTAAAACAAAAAAAAAAGAAAAGAAAAGAAAGAAAAAACTGAGGACCCAAATAGAAGCTGAATCACATACAATCGTTGAGTTACTGGGAAATAAACTATCTGTACATACCAACTTATCCAGCCAATAACTTTGGCAGGTTAAAAAAAAAAAAATTTAGCCTCCAACTTCTCCTCTGCCATCTTCCCAGATAAGAAATGTACTCATTATCTTGCCCATGTAATTGTGACTCCTCTGTACAGTTTTTTCACAATAAAAAAAAAAAAATTGGACTTCACACTTTGTTTTGCCAGTCCTGGTAAACTCTGGGCCTGAGCGCTGTCCCAGAGCTTCTGTGTTCAAGGCTAGCACTCTGCCTCTTGAACCACAGTTTCACTTGTTTTTTTTTTTTCTTTTGTAGTTACTTGGCTGACCAGGCTGTCTTCAAATCATGATCCTCAGATCCCAGCCTTCTGAGTAGCTAGGATTATAGGTGTGAGCCACTGACGCTGGGCAAATCTCCCACTTATAACCCTAGCTACTGCTGAGTTCTGAGAACTGTGGTTCAAAGCCAGCCTAAGCAGACAAAAAATACATAAGACTTAACTGCTAGCAAGCAAAAAACTAAGGCGGGGGGATTAGCCAGGCACCAGTGGCTCACACCTGTAATCCTAGCTACTCAGGAGGCTGAGATCTGACGATCATGGTTCAAAGTCAGCCCAGACAATAAGTCCAATAAACTACTCAGAAAAGGCCAAAAGTGGTGCTGTGGCTCAAGTGATAGTGCACTAGCCTTGAACACAAAGAGAAGCTCACAGATAGCCCAGGTCCAGAATTCAAGCCCCAGGGTCTGAAAAAAAAAGGGGGGGGGGCTGGAGCTGGTGGTGTGTGTGACTCACATGGTAGAATTGTCAAGAATATGAGTTCAAGCTTCAGTACCAGCAGAAAAACAAAAAATCAAACAGCCAGGCCCTGGTGGCTCACACCTGTAACCATAGCTATTGAGGAGACAGATTCCAGAATCACCAAAAATCTACATTCAATGCCAGACAAGATGGGAAAATCATGAGATTCTTATCTCCAATTAACTACCAGATAACCAGATGTGGAGCTGTGGCTCAAAATGGTAGGACACTAACCCTGAGCAAAAGGGTTCAGGGACAGCACCCCATCCCTGAGTTCAAACCCCACAACAGGGGAAATAAAAAAGACAGCTGGGTGTCTCACTGAAGATGAGCTCTGAGAACTGTTAGAGATAGCTAGGGATGTCAGGATGTCACATAGGAATAAGAAACTTAACAAAGTTTACTTCTCAGAAGATGCGCCATCAGCCAATGCTGGCAAGTAAGCAGCACATGCTTCCTTTTCATCCTGAACCCAGCAGGCCCCGCCCCTCTGCTCCCACTGGCTAAGCTCAGTTCACCATCTGCAAAAGGATGTGGGTAAATTAACCCTATGTAATTAAAGTTCCAGGAGCAGAGTTCTAGCAGGATGTCTTATAAAGTGCTCAGGAAAAGGATGTATATAACTAAAATGTAACTAACAAGGGCTAAGCACCTGGCCAGAGCAGGACCCCTTCAGATAAACAATTCTCTCAGGATCAACACAAATGAAGCAAACTATTTTGATGGAAGACTTTTCTGACAAAAACCATACCAATATATAGGCAAGAATCTGTTCGTTGGTGCCATTTTTTTTTCAGCTGGATTCACAAATATTGTCTTATGATACTAATGGGGACATGGAAACTCAGATGTTTCACTGTCCGGCCTTGCTATAAATGCACTTCTGCCAGCACTAAGAATTTAACCTGCTCCTTTGAGAATTAGGGTCATGATAGGAGCCAATCATGATCAAATAACATTTAAATTTCTATTAATATAAAGTTTCAGTATAAAGTGTTCAGGATTAGTTAAATTCACTTAGTCCTCCTAATAGCTAACAGCCATGTTGGGATAAACACAATTACTATTCCCACTTGACAGGTGAGGAGGTTGACATTCAGAAACCAGGACACTTTCAAAGTCAGATGGTGCTATGAACAGGGTGAGAGTGCCAGAACTGGAAACCACATGCTTCTAAACACTACACTAGCTGGGCACTGGTGGCTCACGCCTGTAATCCTAGCTACTCAGGAGGCTGAGATCTGAGGATCGGGGTTCAAAGCCAGCCCGGGCAGGAGAGACCGTGAGACTCCTATCTCCAATAAACCACCAGAAAACCGGAAGTGGCGCTGTAGCTCAAGTGGTAGAGTGCTAGCCTTGAGCTGAAGAGCTGAGGGACAGCGCCCAGGCCCAGAGTTCAAGCCCCACGACCGACAAAAAAAACCAAACACTACACTATCTAATTAAAAAGCTCATCTGTTAGTAAGAAGATAAACCAAGACAGTTCCAAGAAAAATGCAGAGGACTATTAATGAGGCAGAGGTAAATGGACTTAGTAAATAACTGCAAGATTATGGAGTATGAAATACAACAATGTATTGGGAATTCTGGATGATTCTCAAGTTTCTAGTATGGGAATTTGTGAAAAACAAACATCTGCGCAAAATGAGTGAAAGGTAGTTTCAACAAAATGTAAGGAATAGGTTTTGGATAGGTCATGTTTAAGCAGAGTTCGTAACTGAAGAGTATGAAGAGAACCATTAGGATGTAAAAACTGCAGCTAATGACTGATGAGGAAGAATAGTACCAAGGACAGTACCCTTGGCCTGGTGACGTAATTCAGTGACAGCAGAGTACTTTCCTTGTGTAAAAGTCCTGGGTCCAATAATCTGACACCAAATTTTTTTAAAAAAAGGAAAACAGAACAAAACAGCTGGAGAGGATATGATTGTTAGTGGTGCAACAGCTCAAATCTTAATGGAACAACCACTTCTAAGGCTAAGGCCCTCTCCTCCACACCTGTCTCCTGTCCCCTGTTCATCTCTGCTCTCACCAATATCCACCCAGCAATAGTAAGCAGTACATATTTGCTGAGAGGAATAAAGGAAAAAAACAACTAGATTCTCAAGAATAGGTCACTGATCTTTTCTACAAAATTTCATAGCAATGAAAGTTAACAGCCGTTCTGGTTAGCAGAACTACAGGGAGTGGGAGCTGGCGATGAACTATGTGGTAGAGAAGGTCACTCCTGTGAAAAAGAAGAGGTGGGATGACCTACCAACAGGGCAGAATGAAGAGAGGAAAGCCTTACACATGAGAACACCATAGAGGTAATACAGAACACAACTAAAATAGTTCATTTATAGAGAAACTGACTGACTTAACTCCTACTAAGTAATTCCACCTTTTATCACTAAGCATGAAACCATCTGCAAATGATTGTATAAAACCTGAGACTTGCTGGGCACCAGTGGCTCATGCCTGTAATCCCAGTTACTCATGAAGTTGAGATCTGAGGATCAAGGTTCGATGCCAGCCTAGGCAAGGAAGGCCCCGAAACTCTTATCTCTAATTAACCACCAGAAAGCAGTAAATGGAGCTGGGGCTCAAAGTGATAAGTGCACTAGCCTTGAGAGAAAGAGCTCAGGGATATTACCCAGGCCCTGAGTTCAAGCCCCACTACCAACCAAAAAAACCACACACACACACACACACACACAACACACAACACACAACACACACACACACACACCCTGAGTCTCACTAAATACTACATACTTAAGTATTACATATAGATACTATAGTAAATTATTCTAGGCATTTTCCTTCCCTGGCACCAGGTTTGAACAAGGGCCTAGTGCTTGCTCAGCTTGTATTCTACCACTCAAGCTGTATCTCCTCCTGCACCTGGAGTGGTGCTCTGGCCTGTACATACATTTGTGGTTTGTGTGAGCAAATTTAAACGTACAGGTTCTCATCTCTTTCTATAGGGAAGGGGTATGACCTCTTAGGCCCAGGCAGCCTGGAACCATAGCCATGACAACCCAGAATTCCACTGCCACCCAGCCACACTGCACCTGCTTATTCACTGCCTCCTTTGGGAGGTCATCATCTGAATCCTGCGTTGACAGACTTAAGTCTTTCTTTTTGCCAGTATTGGGGCCTGAACTTTGGACCTGGACGCTATCCCTCAGCTCTGACAGACTTAGTCTTTCTTTTTGCAGGTGGTGGGGCCTGAACTCTGGGCCTGGGCACTATCCCTCAGCTCTTCAGCTCAAGGCTAGCACTCTACCACTTGAGCCACCTTCCCAGCCTCCAGACTTAGTCTTGAAAAGGAGCAAAAGAGGCCTTAGTCCTCCCAATCCCATTCGTACCAGCTGAACAAAAAACAGTGAGGTTCTGCTACTCTTACACTCTGAAATAGGCTCAGTGCTGTGCAGCACAGCGAGAATCACGCCTGCCTTGGTCGGCTAGCTTACCACTGACCAGTCACTATACAGTCACACTCACACTGGACCCTACAAAGGGAAGCATATTCACAAGCAAAGGACAAGTGCATGTCATTCAAGGAGGGATCAGCAAATTGATGGAAGCAAGCTGAACATCAGAGAACAGGCTCAAGATGCTCAACGAGGCAGAACTAATGCAAGAACCAACAGACTTGGAAGTGGCGCTGTAGCTCAAGTGGTAGAGCGCTTGCCTTGAGCTGAAGAGCTGAGGGACAGCGCCTAGGCCCAGAGTTCAAGCCCCACGACCGACAAAAAAAAAAAAAAAAGAACCAACAGACTTGAGTTTGGGGGGGAAAAAAAACCAATGTTAAGAAAAGCCAATTTAAAAAAAAGCCAATTAAAAATACCAATGGAAGAAAAATGGGCCCACTATAATTAAGTATAATTTAAAAATTGGAAGACTTAGCCAGGCGCCAGTGGCTCATTCCTGTCATCCTTGCTACTCAGGAGGCTGAGAACTGAGGATCGTGGTTCAAAGCCAGCCAGGGCAGGAAAGTCCATGAGACTCTCATCTCTAATAAACCACCAGAAAACTGGAAGTGGTGCTGTGGCTTAAGTGGAAGAGTGCTCGCCTTGAGTTGAAGAGCTGAGGGACAGTGCCCAGGCCCCAAGTTCAAGACCTATGACTAACCCCTACCCCCCCTCAAAAAAAAAAGGAAGACTTGAAAAACAGAAGTGCAACTCATAGGAAGTAAATTAGTAGCCACTATGATGAAATCTTAACTGTGAAATCTTAACTGAAGAATCCAAAAACAAAGCAACAAAAAAGAATAAATGGGATTAGAGCAAACTAAGAAGTTTCTGCACAGTGAAGGACAACAACAAAATACACACCTTCAGAATGGGAGAAAATATGTGCAAACTAACCATCTGGCAAGGAGTTAGTATTGAGAATAAAGAATCTAAACAATTCAACGGCAAATATTATCCAGTTTAAAATGGGAAAATCAGGGTTGAGGACGTAGCTCAGAAGCAGAGTGCTAGTCCAGAATATGCAAGATCCTAGATTCAATCACCAGCAAAATTAAGACATACATATCAAATATAAATGGGCCAGGCAATGGTGGCTCACACCTGTAATCCTAGTTACTCAGGAAGCTAAGATCTGAGGATCGTAGTTGGAAGCCAGACAAGGCAAGAAATTCCATGAAACTCGTATCTCAAATAAACTACTCAAAAAAGCCAAAGTGGCACGATAGCTTAATTGGTAGAACACTCGTCTTGAGCAAAATAAGTTCAGAAACAGCACCCAGGCCCAGAGTTCAAGCCCAAAGCCAGCAAAAGAAAAAAAAGGAGAAAAAGAAAAGAAAATGTTATGAGGAAAATGACTCATGATGTCCAATAGGAGGAAAAACAAGATTTAACAGCAAACATTAGAAGAAGGCAACCAGGCAGGTAAACAGGCTGGAAGACTGTTTCAAAGTGGTAAAGGAGGGCTGGGGGCTGGGAAGGTGGCTCAGTGGTAGAGCGCTTGCCTTGCATGCTCGAGGCCCTGGGTTCGATTCTGTAGAGAGCTGCGAGAGGCCGCACCTGGAAGATGGCGCCGGCTTCCGCCCTCCGCCTTCCCGATGGCGAGTGCTCTCTGTGGTAAACAACTCCTGATATGGCTAAGGCGAAGAATCTGGCTTGCTTCTGTGCACCTGAACCTATTGGCGGTTCCCACGTGGCGTATCAGGGTTGGCTACCCAGCGGGTATTTAAGGCTGTGGGGAATTCTCCCCGGGGTTGGGGTCAGAAGATTACTAAAAGGTCCTGAATAAACTGCGGAGAGAAGAGTCCGGTGTCGCGTCGTCATTACCGGCCGAGGCGGTAGCGACACGTGGTGGCCCGTACGGGGACTCAGCCACAACCCCAACGAGGACTCAGAACTCTCTGTGGTCAGGGTGGTGCACCGGTAAGTTCCCAGGTAAAAGGGGAATCCGCCACAAGAGCAGGGATATGTCCCCAGGTAAAAGGGGAATCCGCCACAAGAGCGGGGATAAGTCCCCAGGTAAAAGGGGAATCCGCCACAAGAGCGGGGAGTAAGTTCCCAAGTAAAAGGGGAATCCGCCACAAGAGCGGGGGGATTTTTGCTCTTCTCGGTAGATAAAGAGAGAGTGAGAACCCGGGGCTAGTCAGTAGAGTAGCCAAAAGTGAAAGTAAAAGCTTGTTTACCAGCTTTAAATGTTTGAAACATGGGCGCTTCTTTTTCGCACCCAATTTTTTTGGCTCTCAATGAGCTACTGCACTCAAAAAAGTTAAAAATAAAAAAGAGTACTTTAGAGAGATTTTTGAATGAATGTGACACCGTTGCCCCATGGTTCGCTGTCTCTGGAAGCCTCACGGTGGCCTCTTGGGAGAAACTAGGGAGGGACCTAGATTTTGCCTCTGAACAAGGAACGCTTAAGAGCGGAGTGAGACCAATATGGAAACTGATAAGAGGCTGTCTCGAGGACCAGCGTTGCAGTGAGGCGGTAGAGAATGGTCAGGCCGCCTTAGAAATGCTGCAGGAAGAAAGATCAGAAAGGGCAGACAGCGAAAAGGAGGAGAGCAGGGGGGGGTCATGCCCTGATTTTGCCGAACTAGAGACCTCTGAGTCTACAGACTCAGAGGAATTACAATCAATCATAGAACAAATAGAAAAAACAAAGATAAGAAAGAGGAGGAAACGGAAGGAGAGAGAGGACCCAGATAAAGACGAATGCACGCCCTCCGTGCACCGCCCCACACCTTCGGCCCCTCCGCTCTATGCGGAGGACCCTGGAAGTGGCAGCCCCGGCTGTTCTTTCAGCCCAGGAGTGTGGAAAGCGGTCAGAACCGAGTTACATCTAGCCTGTCCAATATTTCAGGATCCACAGGGACAGCGGTATCATGAACCCTTAGATTTTAAGGTGATAAAATCTTTAGCTGAGTCTGTGCGGACATAACGGAATCACGGCCTCCTTTACTGTAGCCCAGGTGGAGGCCCTAAACAGACACTGCATGACACCCGGTGATTGGAGTGGGCTCGCACGAGCTTGTTTGAGCCCAGGTCAGTATTTAGATTGGAAGGCCTTTTTGATTGAATTTGCTAGTGAAGAGGCTGCGGCCAATCAGGCTGGGGGAAACCCAGCTTGGGACAGAGATATGCTGCTTGGACAGGGGAGATTCGCCAATCAGCAGATAGGCTACCCGGTTCAAGTTTATGAACAAATCAATAAAATTGGCATAAAGGCATGGAAGGCCTTACCAAATAAAGGCGAGGTGAGTGGCAATCTCACCAAAATCCTGCAGGGCTCTATGGAGCCGTTTTCGGACTTTGTTGCTCGTATGGTCGAGGCCGCTGGCAGAATTTTTGGTGACCCAGACGCAGCCATGCCATTAATTAAACAGCTTGTTTACGAGCAGTGCACTAAGGAATGCAGAGCCGCCATAACCCCATATAAGAACAGGGGACTAGAAGCATGGATGAAAGTTTGCAGAGAGCTGGGCGGACCACTGATTAATGCTGGATTAGCTGCTGCTGTGGTGCAATTAACCCAGAAGAAAAGGGGCTGGGAAGGTGGCTCAGTGGTAGAGCGCTTGCCTTGCATGCCTGAGGCCCTGAGTTCGATTCCTCAGCACCACATAAGCAAAAAGAAATGAAAAAAGCCGGAAGTGACGCTGTGACTCAAGTGGTAGAGCGCTGGCCTTGAGCTGAAGAGCTGAGGGACAGCGCCCAGGCCCAGAGTTCAGGCCCAGGAAAAAACCTATTTAAAAAACGCTGCAAATTTGTCTAAACAGTTGTTTAGTTATCTTTTAGGTAATTGAACTGGGGAGTTTGACAGCCTGATGGAACAGCTCAGGGTTGCCATCGTCATGGTGAACTCGACCCGAGTGGATGCCGGATTGGCGGAGGGGTTATCTTCATGGATCTCCGCTGCTATGAATCATCTCAAGGAGGGGGCGGGTTTGGGAGCCCTGACAGGCCTCCTGGTGTTAGCCTCCTTGGTATGTCTGTGGTGCATTTGCCAAATTAGAGGTTCTCAGCGTCGCAGTGCAGCCATGGTTATCCAAGCCTTTACAGTCATTGGAGCAGGTCAGTCCCCCTAAGCGTGGCTTGCCACTCTAAAACAATGAGCACAGATTGCAAAGCCAAAGTACTGCAGTCGAGAGGCATGAGTTTTGCCCTCGAGGAGAGCATGTTTGATTGCACACGGGTTCGATTCGCCTTTTCCCGTCCTTGTGAAAAACGAATCAATGGACAGGCTGAGTCATCCCTAGAGAAGGTACCCTCTGGGAGAAGGCTTGTATGCAGTCCTTGCAATTGCACAACAGGGATCAGACCTCTGTTCTCATCTGTGTTCTTTAAACAAAAAAGGGGGAACTGTAGAGAGCTGCGAGAGGCCGCACCTGGAAGATGGCGCCGGCTTCCGCCCTCCGCCTTCCCGATGGCGAGTGCTCTCTGTGGTAAACAACTCCTGATATGGCTAAGGCGAAGAATCTGGCTTGCTTCTGTGCACCTGAACCTATTGGCGGTTCCCACGTGGCGTATCAGGGTTGGCTACCCAGCGGGTATTTAAGGCTGTGGGGAATTCTCCCCGGGGTTGGGGTCAGAAGATTACTAAAAGGTCCTGAATAAACTGCGGAGAGAAGAGTCCGGTGTCGCGTCGTCATTACCGGCCGAGGCGGTAGCGACACGATTCCTCAGCACCACATAAGCAAAAAGAAAAAAGCCGGAAGTGGCACTGTGGCTCATAGTGGTAGAGCGCTAGCCTTGAGCTGAAGAGCTGAGGGACAGTGCCCAGGCCCAGAGTTCAGGCCCCACGACCGGACCCAAAAAAAAAGGAGGGCTGGGAGTGTGACTGGTAGAGTGCTTGCCTAGCATGCATGAAGCCCTGGGTTCGATTCCTTAGTACCACATAAACAGAAAAAGCCAGAAGTGGAGCTGTAGCTCAAGTGGTAGAATGCTAGCCTTGAGCAAAAGAGGCTCAGGGACAGTGCCCATGCCCTGAGTTCAAACCCCAGGACTAGAAAAATTAAAAAAGGAAAAAGAAAAAGTGGTAAAGGAAGTAACTGCCAACCAAAATTTCTATAGCCATTAAAACTAAATTAGAAAACAACCCAAATCCATAATCACTTGGAAAGAAATAAAATACCTAGGAATAAACTAGGAGGTAAGATTTCTACAATTAAAACCAAAAAATGCCAGGTACTAGCAGCTTTCATCTGTAATTCTAGCTACTCAGGAGGCTGAGGATCTGAGGATCACAGTTTGAAGCCATCCAGGCATGAAAGTTAGTGAGATTCTTATCTCAAACTACTCAGGAAAAGCCAGAAGTGGCACTGTGGTTCAAGTGTGCAACAGCTAGCCTTGAGCAGAGAGAATCTCAGGGACAGTGCCCAGGCCCTGACTTCATGTCCCAGGACCAGCAAAAAAAGAAAACAAAACAACAATACATTGAAGAAAGACATTGAAAATACGTGAAGATGAAAAGTCCCTCATGTTCAAGGGTCAACAGAGTCTTGTGGAGACAGCTATAGTACTGAAAGCAATCTCAGCTTCAGCACAATCCCCACAAAAACTCCAATGTCAGCCGGGCGCAGGTGGCTTGTAATCCTTACTACTGGGAAGGCTGAGATCCGAAGATGGCAGTCTTGAAGCCAGCCCAATAAGGAAAAGCAGTGAGACTTTTTTTTTTTTTTTTTTTGGGGGGGGGGGTCCGATCATGGGACCTCAACTCTGGGCCTGGGCGCTGTCCCTCAGCTCTTCAGCTCAAGGCTAGCGCTCTAACTACCACTTGAGCCACAGCGCCACTTCCGGCTTTTTTCCTTTTGCGGTGCTGAGGAATCAAACCCAGAGCCTCAGGCATGCAAGGCAAGCGCTCTACCACTGAACCACCTTCCCAGCCCTGACAGTGAGACTCTTATCTCCAACTAACTACAGAAAACCAGAAATGGCAATGTGGCTTAAAGTTGCAGAGTGATAGTCCAGCAAAAAAAGCTCAGGGATGGTACCCAGGCCCTGAGTTCATTCCCACAACTAAAAAAAGAAAGGGGGGGGGGGCGCGGGGAAGCAACCTCAAAGTCACTAGAGGTATGGGTCAGCAGTACCCCACCAGCCTTGCAAATCCCCAGTACCACTAAAAACCAAAGGCAAAAACCAGTGTCATTCTTCACAGAAATAGGAGAAATGAATACTAAAATGCTTATGAAAGCATACAAGACTTTGAATAGCCAGAGCAATCTAGAGCAAAAAGTACAATGCTGGAAGTATAATGTCTGACTTCAAATACACTATAAAGTTATAATAAAAAAAACAATACTGGCACACACACACACAAAAAAAGACACAAAGGCCAGGCGCCAGTGGCTCACTCCTGTAATCCTAGCTACTCAGAAGGCTGAGATCTGATAATCGAGGTTCAAATCCAGCCTAGGCAGGAAAGTCCGTGAGACACTTATGTCCAATAAACCACTCAGAAAACCAGAAGTGGTGCTGTGGCTCAAGAGGTAGAGTGCTTGCCTTGATCTGAAGAACACAGAGACAGCATGCAGGTCCAGAGTTCAAGCCCCACGATCGACAAAAAAAAAAAAAGACACAAAGACCAATGGAATAAATTGGAATAAACCCACATAGTTATAGTCATCTAATTTTCAACAAAGATGCCAAAAATGTCTGAAAAAAAGACAGCCTCTTCAACAAATAGTGGTTAAGACTGAAACTACAACCCAATCTTGTACTCCTATACAAAAATTAATTCAGCACTGGGAATGTGGCTTTGTGGTAGAGTGCTTGCCTCGCATGCATGAAGGCCTGGGTTCAATTTCTCTGTACCACATATATAGAAAAGGATGGAAGTGGTGCTGTGGCTCAAGCGGTAGAGTGCTAGCCTTGAGCAAAAGAAGCAAAAGAAGCTCAAGGACAGTGCCCGTGTCCTGAGTTCAAGTCCCAGGATTGGCAATAATAATAATAACTCAAAGTAGAACAAAGACCTTAATATAAGACCGGGAACTCTGAAACTACTACAAGAAAACACTTGAAGTTATAGGCAATGTCAACAACTCTCTGAATAGGCCTCCAATTGCTCAGAAAACAGAACAGGACTGTATCAAATTAAAAAGCTTAAAAACAGCACCACATAAAAAGAAAATTCTGGAAATGGCGCTGTGGCTCAAGTAGTAGAGCACTAGCCTTGAGCTGAAGAGCTGAGGGACAGTGCCTAGGCCCAGAGTTCAAGCCCCATGACCAATAAAAAAAAAAAGTACTCATTACCTTACTCATGTAACTGTAACCCCTCTGTACATCTTTACAATAAAATAATTTTTAAAAAAAAACCTTACTCTAGGGGCTGGGAAGGTGGCTCAGTGGTAGAGCGCTTGCCTTGCATGCCTGAGGCCCTGGGTTCGATTCCTCAGCACCACATAAGCAAAAAGAAAAAAGCCGGAAGTGGCTCTGTGGTTCAAGTGGTAGAGTGCTAGCCTTGAGCTGAAGAGCTGAGGGACAGCGCCCAGGCCCAGAATTCAGGCCCCACGACCCGACCCCCCAAAAAAATAAAAAATAAAAAATAAATAAATAGTAAAAAAGCTTACTCACAAAGAAAATTATTTCTAGACGGAAAAGAGAACCTACAGGATGAAAAAAAATCTTTGCCAACTATTCACTGGCCAAAGGATTAATAACCAAGTATACAGAGCTCTAAAAATTACAATACAAAATCATGTTATTGGGCTGGGAAGGTGGCTCAGTGGTAGAGCGTTTGCCTTGCATGCCTGAGGCCCTGGGTTCGATTCCTCAGCACCACATAAGCAAAAAGAAAAAAGCTGGAAATGGCACTGTGGCTCAAGTGGTAGAGCGCTGCCCTTGAGCTGAAGAGCTGAGGGATAGTGCCCAGGCCCAGAGTTCAGGCCCCATAACCAGACCCTCCCCCCCAAAAAAAAATCATGTTATTATGAGTAAATGAACTTGACAAATTTTTAAAAGAAGTACAAATGGCAAATGAATAGATGAAATGTTCAACATCCTTAGTTATAAAGGAAATGAAAAATAACACTCAGAAAGCTGGTTACTGTGGCTCATGCCTGCAATCCTGAGATCTGAAGACTGGTTCAAAGCCAGCTTGGGCAGGAAAGTCCATGAAACTCTTATCTCCAATTAATCACCAAAAAGCCAGAAGTGGAGCCGTGGCTCAAGTGGTAGAGCAAAAAAAAAAAAAAAAAACCAGGGACAGTGCCCAGACGGAGTTTAATCCCCAGTACCAGCACCACAAAGAAAATATTAATTTTTCAAACAACTGTATGTGGTAATACACACCTGTAAACTCAGTTATGTAGGAAGCAAAGACAGAAGGTTCATTGTCAAAGCATTGGACAAAAGTACAAGAACCTACTTGAAAATAAAAATATTAGTAAAAAGGGTGGCAGATGTGTCTGGAGTGGTACAGCACTGGCTTAGTAGTTCAAATAGCAGCAGCAGCTAGGAAGTTAGATATGTGGATAAATACAGATATATATATATATATATATGTATATATATAGATAGAGAGGATAGCAACCATTTACTATTTGAAAATTGAGCCAGAGTTACAAACCAAAAAACAATTGTTCATTCAAGAAAGCAAACCAAATCTTAACACAAACAACTAGCCTATGGCACCTGAGCCAAAATCCATCCCCTCAGCTACCAAGTCAGCCTGAAGCAACACTCCAAGGGGGATAGACAAAAAGACTTTTTTTTTTTGGTCTGATCGTGGGGCTTGAACTCTGGGCCTGGGTGCTGTCCCTCAGCCCTTCAGCTCAAGGCTAGCACTCTACCACTTGAGCCATAGTGCCACTTCAGGCTTTTTTTTCCTGCTTATGTGGTGCTGAGGAATCGAACCCAAGGCCTCATGTATGCAAGGTAAGCACTCTACCACTGAGCCACCTTCCCAGCCCCCAAAAGACTTCTTCGACCAACTCCAAGTCAAGGACTTCAGTACCTCCTCCAAGATTGTCTGTCTTATCTCACACATCTTTTGACCCCAAGTGCGAAAATTCAAGGTAGTGTGGCCCAAAAATCAGAAGCTTCCTTCTTCCTCACACCCTATTCCCAGGGCAAAGACTATCCCAGGCACCTCGGCCAAAAACTCAGTTGACACAGGTTACTCAGACAGTTCGAGACCCTTACAAGGAACAGGCAGACCAATGAGACTGAGGCTGCTGCTCCAACCCAGTATCCGGTGCTCTGTCCACCCAGGAAGAAAGTAGCTGTCTCTCCATCCACCACTCAGAGCACAGGCTCAAAGAATTTGCCCAAGGGAAAAGGAAAGCTAAAAGAACAAAGAGCTTTCAAACTTTCACAAGGAGACTGACTTTATTTGGAAACAAATGTAGGAAAGTTCAAGACCAAGGGTGCTCTTAAATTAAAACAGGAAAATAAGATGAAATGGCAGATCATGAGAAATAACCACACCCTGGCCAATCCATGCCACAGAGAACCAGGGGCTAGGACTGGTGATTCATACCTGTAAACCTAAACAACTCACAAGGCTGAGAGAGCTGAAGATTACTGTTCAAAACTAACCCTTGCAATTAAGTCCTTACAATTTTTTTTTTTGGGGGGGGGGAGGGGAGAAGGCTGGTCCTGAGGACTGGGTACTGTCCCTGAGCTTCTTTTGTTCAAAGACTAGCACTCTACCATTTGAGCCACAGAGCCACTTCTGTTTTTTTTCCAAGTATTTAGTAGAGATAATAATCTATAGACTTTCCTGCCCACGCCAGCTTCAAACAGGATCCTCAGCCACTGGCACCTGACCCTTAAGATTCCTATCTCCAATAAACTGTTTTTTTAAAAAGTTGAGCTGGGCGCTAAGGGCTCACACCTGTAATCCTAGCTACTCAGGACGCTGAGATCTGAGGATCATGGTTCAAAGCAAGGCTGGGCAGGAAAGTCCATGAGAATCTTATCTCCAATAAACCACCAGAGAACTGGAAGTGATCCTGTGGCTCAAGTGGTAGAGCGCTCGCCTTGAGCTGACGAGCTCAGGGACAGCGACCAGGCCCGGAGTTCAAGCCCCATAACCACCACCACCAACAAAAAAAGCTGAAAGCAGAGCTAGAGCATGAGTTTTGAGCAAAAGGCTCGAGGACTGTGCCCAGGCCTAAATTCAAGCCCTACAACCAATCAAAATTTAAAAAAAAAAAAAAAAAAAAAAAAAAAAAAAAGAGCACTGGTCACCATGGCTCACACCTGTAATCCTAGCTACTCCAGAGACTGAGATCTGAGAACCGCAGTTCAAAGGTAAAAAAAGTCCCTTGAAGGATCCCAGCTTCCCAGAGCTGGTGGGACTTGAACCCACAATGGGCAAAAGGAGTCACCAGCACTCTGTCAATGTGGCTGGAAGCCTTTTATTAGCCATGTAGCAACTGTCTCCAGCTCTCAGAGCTTTGGAGAGAAGCCCCATTTTCATAGAAAGGGCTTACACATAGGTGATGTTTGCCAAAGCAAGCAAGCAAAACATACCCTTGAGTCGCAAAAAGCATAGGCAAAATATAATCTTGACTTTGTCAGCATGACTGATACTATCAATGATATTGATACTTGATTACAGAAAGTCAAAACATATCCTTAGATTACAAAAGTCAAAACAAAACCTTGGGTAGGGGTAGGCTAATAGACTATTATAAGCTCCTGACTAATACAACAACTCAGTACAGCTGACGATAAGCCTCAAGGTTGTCAGTGGCCTTCAGCAAAGTTTGTGGTAAACCTCAACACTGCCGGCCCGGTAAACTTGAATGAGGGAGAAATATTCTGCTTTTTAGCAAGGGTGGAAAAGGCTCAGGCTGACTGCTGGCCATCTGACCTGGAGTTTCTCTCCACACAAGGGTTTTGCCTGTAATATTTGGCCCCATTTTTAATCACCAATCATTTTGTTCTGTTTCTGATTTCACATTTTACATCCCTAAGACGCATCTCCAATTAATCACCAAAAACTGGAAATGGAGGTGTGTCTCAAGTGGTAGAGCGCTAGCCTTAAGCAAAAAGAAGCTAAGGCAGGAATTCAAGCCTCAGGACTGGCACCAAAAAAAAAAAAAAATCTTAGAACTCATCTGGGGTTCACCATGCTCATTCAGCAGGAAGCAGCTAGTATGGAACTTGATTACCCCACCCCCACCATGTCCCAACAGCAGTCAGGGAAAACTCTGAGGGGGAAATGAAGGAAAACATCAGGCCACCAGTTCAGGCCAGCTTGGTTTCCCCCAACCAGTGGCAACCACTGAGAGAGGGTCTAAGGTCCTGGCCCTAACTAAGGACAGCCAAGCCACCATCCTTGGGCCACTGCCCAGGGGGGGGCCTTGCTTCAAACCAGTCACCATCAGACAGACTGCCAAAAGGGAGGGGAATAATACAAAACAGCTGGCCAACCACAAGGTAGACAACCAATTTTCCAGTCCCGCTACTCATTCTCCAGAGTAGCCTTTACTTTTTCCGTGCTAAATAAACTCTTTACAACTGGGGGAAGGGAGGAAGCTTACAGCTCTACTTATAAGAAATGTCTAGCCAGACTGGTAGCTTGGGCCTATAATCCTATTCAGGAGACTGAGATCGGAGGATCACAATTAGAAGTCAGCCAGGTCAGTAAAGTCTGTGAGACACTTATCTCCAATTAAACACCAAGAAGCCACAAGTGGATCTGTTTAGAATGCTAGCCATAAGCAAAGAAGCTCAGGGACAGTGCCCAGGCCCTGAGTTAAAAAACCCCAGAATTGGCACACCAAAAAAATCTCAAGTAGGAAAATATATAAAGTAGACTAGTTGTTACAATCTATAAAGTGTTGGGACAAAACTGGGAATAACTACTAATTGGTACAGGTAATTCTGTAATCACTAATGAGCGGTTTCTTCCGCAAGTAATGAAAATGTTCTACAATTGATTGTGTTGATCCTTGCACACAAGTGAGCACACTAAAAACTACCAAACCATACACTTCAAATATGGTATCTATAGTGTGTAAATTATGTCCATTAGGGGGTTTAGGGTTTTTGTTTCCTTGCAATGTTAGTAATCAAACACAGGGCCTCAAGTATGCTAAATAAGCAGTACTCTACCATAGAGCCACATCCCAATCTCCCAATTAAAGCTGCTTTTCAAACCGGGTGCTGGTGGCTTACGCCTATAATCCTAGCTACTCAGGAGGCTGAGATCTGAGGATCACAGTTCAAAGCCAGTCCAGGCAGGAAAGTCCATGAGACTCATCTCCAATTAACCACCAGAAAACCGATGTGGCGCTGTAGCTAAAGTGGTAGAGCGATAGCCTTGAGCTGAAGAGCTGAAGGACAGCAGCCAGGCCCAGAGTTGAAGCGCCATGACCAACAAAAAATAAAAAATAAAGTTGCTTTTTACAGTATTGAGTTAACCCGGGGCCTTGTACCTGCTTAGACGTATACTCTATCATGAGTCTATATCCTTAGAATCAAAGGTTCTGTGGGTTTGTTTTTGGTGGCACTAGGGTTTGAACCTACTTTTGCTTGCTAAGCAGGTACTCTACCTGAGCCATACCCAGCCCATTTTTGCCTTTTCACATTGTTTTATGTGCATTTAGGTTTAAAGACATTACTTAGAAATTTTTACTATTATAAAGGTGATGTTCAAAGGTAAACATTTTAAATTGTTAGTTCATGGACACAGAATTATGTCCTGCCTGAATGAAGCTTTCTAGCACTTTTCTCTTCAAAAGGATATACTTGGTGTATTTCACATTAGAGGCACTTCAGCTTTATAGGTGGGGCCATTTTAAATACTGAAATCACCAACAAAAGATGCAAGTGAAAATGTGGCACTAACTAGACCCTAGGACATGGTTAGTGTAAGAGATGAAAGAAGAGACAAACACCAAGTGGCTCACACCTATAATCCTACTCAGAAGGCTGAGATCTGAGGATCCTAGTTCTAAGCTAGTCTCAGACAGACTCTTATCTTCAATTAACTACCAAAGACCAGAAGTGGAACTGTGGCTCTAGTAGTAGCCTGGCCTGAGTGTAAGCCCCAGAAAGAGGGGGTGGGAGAGAAGGAAAGGGAGGAGGAAAGGGAATGAGAAAAAGAGCAGGGGCTTGTTTAACCTCTGGAAATGTGTTAGGTAAAAGTATTTTGCCACTCTGCTCAAGTCCATGAAGACTGTATTAAAACAATGCAATAATACTGAGGTCACAAATCTATTTTACTAAATTCTACTGAATTCTAAAACAGAGGATCCTGGGGCTGCAGGTATAGCTCAATGGCAGAGCACTTATCTGACA
This sequence comes from Dipodomys merriami, assembly GCF_024711535.1. NCBI lineage: Eukaryota > Metazoa > Chordata > Mammalia > Rodentia > Heteromyidae > Dipodomys > Dipodomys merriami. Next base: position 38,745,339 of record NW_027206290.1, read on the forward strand.
TGTGAAAGACCTGGGTTCAACCTGAACACCATCAAAAAAGGATAAATCCATAGTGAGAACGTATTAAATATGTAATAAAATAATTTTAAGATGTTATCTAAAACTCTAGAATAGAAAACTTGTAGTAAGTTCATCATGGTGAAATTACATAATATTTGCTTTCAAACCTGAGTGCAAGTAACAGACTACAGAGGGTCTTCCACCATGCTCACCCACAATATCGCTATTTTAACTATTACTTGTACAACTGTGGTATTACTCACAATTGTGAGCAGGTATCCAACCATAACTATTATTACCAAAACTGTAGTCCTCTTTAACTCTGCAGTCACTAACCAACAACTCCCCCAGCCTAACTTAGAAAATTCCAAAATCTGTTTTGTTGGCTGTGGTAGAACACTAACCTAGTATGCTTGAGGATCGGTGTTTGATTGGGGGAGGGAGGGGACTAAATACATAAATCAACATATAAATACGCAAATCAAACCCTAAGCACTTCAAAGTAGGTAAGCAAGAGAGAGGAGTGTTGACTGAAATATGCTGTATATATTGTTGGCAATGTCGCAAAGAAACCCTTTTTTGGGGGGGTCTGGTCGTGGGGGTCTGAACTCTGGGCCTGGGTGCTATCCCTCAGCTCTTCAGTTCAAGGCTAGCGCTCTACCACTTGAGCCACAGCACCACTTCTGGCTTTTTTATTTTTGCTTATGTGGTGCTGAGGAATTAAACCCAGGCCTCAGGCATGCAAGGCAAGCGCTCTACCACTGAGCCACATTCCCAGCCCCAAGAAACCCTTCTTGTATAGATAAGGCACGCTAAATTAACATTGGGCTGGGAATATGGCTCAGTGGTAGAGTGCTTGCCTAGCATGCATGAAGCCCTGGATTCAATTCCTCAGTACCACATAAAAAGAAAAGAAAAAAACACACTGGGCACCGGTAGTGCATGCCTGTAATCCTAGCTACTCAGGAGGCTGAGATCTTAAGTTCAGGGTTCAAAGCCCAGGCAGGAAAGTCTATGAGACTCTTATCTCCAAAAAAACTACTAGCAAACCGGAAATGGTGCTATGGCTCAAGAGGTAGAGCACTCGCCTTGAGCTGAAGGGCGCAGGGACAGTTCCCAAGCCCAGAGTTCAAGCCCACAACTGACAAAAAAGAAAACAAATGGAAGTGGCACTGTGGCTCAAATGGTAGAGTTAGCCTTGAGCAAAAAGAGAGTTCAGGGACAGTGCTCAGGCCCTGAGTGCAACCCCCAGGACTGGGCAGGAGAAAAAAAAAATCTACTTACTCTCATGATTGCTCCTATTCATAATGCTTCATGTTATTTTAATCCTGTTTGTCATCTTCTGTGTGGATATTCTCAAATATTCATTCATGAAGTAGCCTATTAAGAACCTCATTTGGGGAATGGGGGGCAGTGTCTCAGTATGGCCTTCAGCTCACCATCCTGCATCAATATTCTGCGTTATTGTGATTATAGGTGTATGCTGCAGTCTCTCTTTTTTTTTTTTGGGTCCGGTCGTGGGGCCTGAACTCTGGGCCTGGGCACTGTCCCTCAGCTCTTCAGCTCAAGGCTAATGCTCTACCACTTGAGCCACAGCGCCACTTCCGGCTTTTTTTTTCTTTTTGCTTATGTGGTGCTGAGGAATCGAACCCAGGGCTTCATGCATGCTAGGCAAGCGCTCTACCACTGAGCCACCTTCCCAGTCCCTACTACAGTCTCTTCTTGAGTATCTCATTTATGTGTATATCACATGGCTATCGATGCTTCTCTTAATGGACACAAGTTTTACCTCCACCTTTCAACTATTATAGTACATTGGGTATATAGTTCAGTGGTATAATATTGGCTCAGTGCTCAAGGCCTTGAGTTCTATGTCCAGCACTAAAAAGACACTGGCAGGAGTCTGAGTTCCTGTTTTCAATCCTTTGGAGTACTAAAGAATGTAAGATTAGAACTGCTGGGGCACATATTAATTCTATGTTTAACTCTTTGAGGAACCACCAAACTATTTTCTACAATGGCAGCCCCATTTTACATTTCCACCAATAATTTACAAGGGCCCTAATTTCCCAAAAGCCTTGCCAACAATTTCCAGTTTTTGGACAAGAGACATTTCACTATGTTAAGTATCTTCCTGTGGTTTTGTTTACAACACACACACACACACACACAAAACTGGATCATTTCACTATGTTAAGTATCTTCCTGTGGTTTTGTTTACAACACACACACACACACACACACACACAAAACTGGATCAAACCCAGGTGCCAGTATGTTGGTTTGAACTCAGGGCCTCATGCTCTCCCTTGGATTGCCTGTTCCTGGCTGATTTTTTAGTACTCCTGCCAAGCCACTAGTCCAGCATTTTGCTGGTTAATTGAAGATGTTGTCTCAAGAACTTTGCTGCCTGTGTTGGCTTTGAACAGACATCTTCCAGGTCCCATCCTGAGGATCTTTTAAGTAGCTAGGTTTACCAGTATGAGACCCCAGCCCCCAGCAAGGACTACAAAGAATCTTTTCATGTGTTTATTGGCCATTTATACATCTTCTTTGGAGAAATGTTCACTCAGATGTCTGACCCATTTTTATTTTGATTTCTCTTTATTAAGTTATAAGAGTTCTTTATATATTCTAGATACTACATCCTTATCCAATATATTACTTACAATTAGTTTCTCAAATTCTACAGGTTTTCTTTTCATTGTCTTGATAATATTCCTTAATGCACAAGTTTTAATTTTGATGATGTGTTTTGCCTACTTTTTTCTTTTGTTTTGCTGATTCTTTTACTATCAAATAAGATTCCACTGCCTTAGGGTCGAGGTATGGTTGTAGTGATAAGAATATCTCCTAGCAAGTGGCCCCAGTTCAAGCCTCAGTACCATAAACAAATAAACAAACAAACAAACCACCACATTCTCTTCTAAGAGTTTTATGATCTTAGCTTTTGCACTGAGGTTGTTTGCCCACCAGCTTGAAGTTAACATATTTGGTCTGGGGCAGGATCCAACTTCATTCCAGTTGTCCAGATAGTATTTCCTTGAGAGACTGTTCTTTCCACCACTGAATAGATTTGACTCCCCTGTTGGAAATCATCTTGATAGAGTGAAGGTCAAAATAAACTCAACTCATGCTGGGTGTCAAGAGGGTAGAACTGCCTGAGGACAAGCAGAGGGAGTAAGACCTACCCCATTTAGCTTTGTATGGTTAAGATATAAAAGTAGAGCTGGAACTGGTGGCTCATGCTTATAATCCTAGCTACTCAGGAGGCTGAGATCTGAGGATCACAGTTCAAAGCCAGCCTGGGCAGGAAAGTCCATGAGATTGGTATCTCCAATGACCACCAGAAAACCGAAAGTGGCGCTGTGGCTCAAGTGTTAGAGCATTAGCCTTGAGCTGAAGAGCTGAGGGACAGCACCCCACGACTGACCAAAAAAAAAAAAAAAGGATATATAAAAGTACTATTCAGAAGTGGTGCTTTGGCTCAAATGGTAAGAGTACTAGCCCTGAGAACAGAAGCTTAGGGACAGAGCCCAGGCCCTGAATTCAAGCCCCAGGACAAGTGCTCCCCCCCCCCACAAAAAGTACCACTTACTCAAAAGCTGAAAGAGAGCTAGATATAAAAATTCAATTACTAGGCAAGCCACAAGTAAGCTGTATATCTGACAAATATACAAATTTGGGACCAGACATAGTGGCTCATGCCGGCAGAGGTAGGAAAACTGAGATCTAAAGTCAACCCCAGGCAAAAAGCAAGACCCTATCTGATAAAGAAACCAAAGCAGGAGGAGGCAGGAGGAGGCTGACTTAAGTAGTAGAGCACCTTCTAGGAAACTTTCTAGAAGCCCTGAGTCAAACCCCCAGTAGTCCATCAAATAATAAAAACAAGTTTTAAAGAGAGACTCCTACACAAGTACTACTGAGAAAAAACCTTGGGCACATAGGGCAGGGTAGTATGGCTGAGTGATACAAGAGCTTGATTGGCACACATGAAGCCCTGGGTTTGATCCCTAGTCTCACAATATAAAACATAAGCCAAGTGCTGGTGGTTCACACCTGTAATCCTAGCTACTCAGGAGGCTGAGATCTGAGGACCCCACTCAAAGCCAGCCAGGCAGAAAAGTGTATGAAACTCCTATCTCCAATTAACTACCAGAAAAGCTAGAAGTAGAAATATGACTCTAGAGGTAGAATACTAGACTTCTGCAAAAAAGCTTAAGGTCAGTGCCCAGGCCCAGAGTTCAAGCCCCAGGACCAGCACACACACATACACACAATAATATATGATATATATGCAGACACAATTATATACACACCACAGACATATTAAAGATGAATCATTCTATATTTCTTTTAATCTCTTTAACCCAGATTCTTTGTTAAGACAAGTTCTCATTATGTTGCCCAAGATGGCTTGAACTCATTCAAGTAATCCTCCTTTCTTCAGCTTCCAGAGTAGCTGGGACTAAGGCATGTACCACTACACTTGGCTTATGTAATCTGTTTTAATGCATAGTTTTCTTTGGGAAGGGGCAAGTGGCTCACCTATAATACTAGCCACTAGGAGACTAAGATCTGAGCACTGCAGTTTGAAGCCAACCTAGGTAGGAAAGTTCCTAAGACTCATCTCCAATAAACTACTTAGAAAAAGCAGAAGTGGAGCTGTGGCTCAAGTCATAGAGCGCTAGCCTTGAGCAAAAGCTGCTCAGGCTCAGTGCCCAGGCCAAATTCAAGCCCCAGGCCCAGCAAAAATAAAGCCTGGCTTTATATAATCATGAACTAAAGAAAAAGGTAAGGAGGACTGGGAAGGTGGCTTAGTGGTAGAGTGCTTGCCTAGCATGCATGAGGCCCTGGGTTCAATTCCTCAGGACCACATACACAGAAAAGGCCAGAAGTGGCGCTGTGGCTCAAGTGGTAGAACGCTAGCCTTGAGCAAAAGAAGCTCAGGGACAGTTCCCTGGCCCTGAGTTCAAGCCTCAGGACTGCTCCCCCCCCCCAAAAAAAATACCTTAGAAGGGGACACTAATCAAAATGCTCTGTACTTATTACCTAATTTAGGGAATTGTAACCTCTTGTACAACAACTAAACAATAAAAAATTTTAAAACGTTAAGTTTATAGCAACAGATCCAAGTTTTCCAAAATTCTACTTTTCACGTAAGCTCCAACATTTATCCCTGGGAATATGTAACGTCAGCCATCTTCCTGGAAGTGACAGGCTCCATTCACTCTTGATTTTTTTTTTTTTTTTTTGTCGTGGGGCTTGAACTCTGGGCTTGGGTGCTGTCCTTGTACTCTTCAGCTCAAGGCGAGCTTGTGGCTTGAACCATAGCACCACTTCCGGTTTTCTAGCAGTTTATTGGAGATAAGAGTCTCACGAACTTTCCTGCCCGGGCTGGCTTTGAACCACGATCCTCAGATCTCAGCCTCCTGAGTAGCTAGGATTACAGGTGTGAGCCACCGGCGCCCGGCTTCCATTCACTATTGAGAAAATGCCTGCCAAATACCTATGCATAAAAACATCATTCCTTCAAGTAAACATTATTTTCCTGGGGGACAGGGCAAGCTAATTCAAGACAAACGACTGTGAATATGCTTGAAGTCACTATCTTAAGTCATGTTAAGTTTGACCCATCACTGCGTTTCACCATTCCTAAGTCAGCAGAGTAAGTAGGTAAATAATGAAACAGTATGGTTAATTATGAAAACTGCTTTAACCTTGCAAACCATGAAGAGACACAACCCTACAACCAGTACATGAAACTAAGAATCACTGTTCAGCGAGGCAGGGCAGTGCCCTGGTCTATAATACCAAATACTCAGGAGCCTGAATCAGGAGGACCACTTGTTAAAACCAGGAGTCCAAGGCCAGCAGGAATTACTGCTTTGAAGTATTCTCTCTTAGGACAGATGAAGAAATAAAAGGCAGCTGGGCACTGGCAGCTAACCTCTGTAACCCTAGCTATTAAGGAGGCTGAGATCTGAGGATGGCGGTTCAAAACCAGCCTAGGCAGGAATGTACATGAGATTCTTCAATAAACCACCAGAAAAAGCTGGAAGTGGCACTGTGGCTCCAAGTGGTAAAGCACTAGCCTTGAGCTGAAGAGCTGAGGGACAGCGCCCAGGCCCAGAGTTCAAGTCCCACCACCACCAACAACAACAAAAAACCCTGAATATCCCTAACTAGAACTCTTTATGGCACCGGCACTACACATTATCAAGAGGATTAGTTTATAAACTTTTACAAGTTTTAGGTAGATTCAGAATTCAAATGACTTTTACAAAAGTAGATGTAGAAAGCCTAGGAAAATACAATTTACCATCCTGCTGCTTCTGTTAACTGTGAGATACAAGTACTCATGAGAGCAATGGGGAGCTAGAAGATGACTGAACTAGCTCAACTGATTGGGGCTTCATGCTTTGCAATGCACTGAGGCAGGTATACTAACCAAAATTTATAGATGCTGAGTATGATGCTTCAACAATAAATGGTAAAGCTCAGAAACTAATTTAGGTGACCTGATTCCTAAATTCTGTGTTTAAAGAATCCCAATGTTTAAAGTGTTTCAGCTTTTTTTGATGGCAGTGATAGGAAGTGAACCTAGGACCTCAAACATGAAGGGCAAGTTATCTACCACTAAGTTCCATACCAATCCCTTTGAAACATCTTTAGTGACTGATTGCAGCTGTGAGACTCTATTATCATTCAAAACCACAACCTTGCTTGGTGTTGATGTTTCACACCTGTAATCCTAGCTACTCAGGAGGCTGACATCTGAGGAGCACAGTCGGAAGCAGCCCAGGCAGTAAAGTCTGAAACTCTCGTTTCCACTAAAAACCCTTAAGCGGAGCTGTGGCTCAAATGGTAGAGCGCTAATCTTGGGCATAAAGCTCAGGGACAGTGCCCACCCACTCAGGACCAGTACATTCACATACACAAACAAAATTACCCTCAAGGTTAGCCAGTCTTGATGGTACACACCTATAATCACAGCACTCAGAATAATGAAGTAGGAGAATCACAAGTTCAAGCCTACTCTGGACTGGTGAGATCCTACTGGGAAGTGGAAGGGGTAGAGGGACTTCAAACTTGGAGCTGGGAATATAGCTCTGTGGTAGAGACCTTGCCTACCCTTACTTTGCACGTGAGATTAAGCACCGGGAAGGAAAAACAAAAAACAAAAACTCAAATTTATTAAGTTAAATGGAATGTTAAAGAAAGTAGAGCCTAAAAAGTACCTCACATAGATAAGCCACAAAAAAGAGGTCATAACTGCTCAACAGTGTACGTACTCCTGGGGCAAAACCTTCCCAGGCCTCTAGCCGATGTCCCAGGAGAAGCTCAGGAGATATATGAGGAAGACAAACACCAAGTACTCTTCAACTCTGCACTCTCCTCCCCCTCCCACTATTTCAGAATGTTCACATGAGATGAAGAATTCAGAAGAACCATTTTTCAGTGGTTTAGTTTTAGGTTTAAGACTGGGTCTTGCTATGTAGCCCACACTGGCCACAAACTCACAATCCTCCTGCCTCAACCTCCTGACTACAGGAATTACAGCAATAGGCCACCAAACCCTGCCTTAGAACCATTTTTACGTTAATTCTTCTATCACCCCTCAGGAACTATAAAAATATTAAACCTAGGGCTGGGAAAGTGGGCTCAGTGGTAGAGTGCTTGCCTTGCATGCATGAAGCCCTGGGTTCGATTCCTCAGTACCACACATCAGCAGAAAAAGCTGGAAGTGGTGCTATGGCTCAAGTGGTAGAGTGAACATACAATTTTACAGGAAAGAACTCAACCTCTTTATACTGCAGAGGACCTAAATAGGACATAGCTTCCTATCAGCAAGGCCCAATGCAAGCTACTCCTAATCCAGTCCCCCACCTCACTGCACAGTCTCAGATGTGCCCTACAAGTCTCATCTTCAAGAGCTCATTTGAAAGTTTGTTCAGATTAGCACCAAAATTTTGGTGTCCCTGAGCTTTTGTACTCGAGGCTAGAGCTCTATCACTTGGGCCACAAGCTCCAAATCTGGCTTTTTGGTAGTTAACTGGAGATCAGTCTCAGCCAAGCTGGACCCTTGTAAGCTCACACCTATAGACCCCAGCTACTCAGGAGGCTGAGTTCTGAGGACAGCAGATGGAAGCCAGCTTGGGTAAGAAAGTTTGTGGATGAGACTCATCTCCAATTAACCACCAAAAAACCAGAAGTGGAGCTGTAGCTCAGTCTCAGCCAGACTGCCTGGTTGAAAACCATGAACCTTGGATCTTAGCTCCTGAGTCGCCAGAATTACAGGATGAGCCATCAACACTCATCTTAAAATTTGTATTTTTATTGCTATCTGCACAACCACTATTAAAAAGCCTTTCTGACTCAACGTGAAGAGGAACAACATAAAAAGTTCTTTGAAAAGCTTACATTTGAGATTCAGCAAATAAGAGCAAGTTTATTCTGATTTTTCAAACACTCCAATAAAAAATTAGACTTATTTCTGAAAGTATGTACAAATTCCTCAAACTGTAGGGTATCACTAGCAACAGAAGCTCACATAAGGTACTCAATAAAAGGGCAAAAGGTAAGAGTTGGGGGAAGAGAGGGCCTGTGTGGTTGAGAGCCTGCCTAGCATGTGCAAGGCCCTGAGTTCAATTCCCAGCACTGGAGGGTGGAAAAAAAAAAGTATAGACAGTCAACCCCAAACAAACTGAACCAAAGTCTGAAGAAATCGCTCTATCAGCATTTTTATAAGCTCTCTAGATGATTCTTTCTCACTCAAAAGCCATTTGTTCTGCAAAATCTTAATAAAAGAGATGAGCAGGTAAACAAAAATAAGCATCTTGGATTCTAACTGTGCTAGAAGAAAAAATATGTCAGAAGGTGACCTGGAGAGCTACTTTATAGTGACTACTCAAGTCTTTCTTTGTAGACACTTGGAGCAAGGAACCCTTCATTTAAAAATAATGGTTCTCAAACTTCAGTGCACACATGAGAATCACCAGAGACCCTATAAAGGACGATGAGTGCTCAGGTCTACTGCGTGGACCAAGGCTCTGCCTTCCTAGGGACAGAGAAGAGACCGGCGACACCCGTCTAAGGTTCTGCACTCCGCATACACACAATGGAAAGAGCGGTCAAGATTGAAACGACAAGAGCCAAACAAGCTGGTTGGGAGCAGGACAGGACCTGGGGTGGCACCTGAGAGGGCGACTGCAGGCCATGCGGGAACCCCGGAACCCCAGGCTGTGCGCTAAAACCTCCACGGAAGCCAGCGGCTCTTACTTACGTGACACTGACCAGAAGACTGGGCTCCGAGCGCGGGGGGCCTTCAGGACGGGGTCCCTCCGTACCCCCCCCCCGCGGCTCCCCTTCAGGACGGGGTTCTCCCTCCCTCTCCCCCTCGGTTCCCCTTCAGGACGCGGTCCCTCCGTCCCCTCGGCTCCCGCGGCGCTGCCCTCTGCGCCCCACACGTCCCCTGCCAGGCTGGGGCGAGCGAGGTCCCCGGCCCGGCCCCGACGCCGCGGACGCGAGCCCGAGCCCCACGCTCCCGGGCCTTCCGGGCCCGGGCTCCGCAAGGATCCCTCGGCCTGCCTCCGTGTGTGCCTTCTACTGCCCGCAGCCGGCCACGGCCCCGTCCGCGCTCGCTCCCCCTCCCCCAGCCTGCCGGGGCCCCGCGGGCACACCTGGCTGGACGTCGCCGTCGCTGCCCCCGCCCCGGTCCCCCGCCCCGCCGGGCCGGCCCCGCAGACCCACCTTGCTGGACGTCGCCGTTGCTGCCCCCAGGGATGGGCACGCTGAGCTGGCGCTCGGGCTCGGGCAGGCAGCGCAGGCAGAACGAGTGCAGGCAGGGCAGCAGCTTGGGCTCCGCCTCGCGCCGGCTCTGCAGGCTCTGCTGGCACACGGCGCAGGTGTCCAAGAGCGAGGCCGGCGGCCCCGCCGCGGGGCCCGGGCCCGCCGCCGACGCGGAGGCCGCCGAGGCCGGCGCCGACGCGGAGCTCCCGGGAGCCGCGGGGCCCGAGGCCGCAGGGGCGGCGGCGGCGGCAGCGGTGGCCGGGCCTGAGGAGGCCGCGGCCCCCCCGTCCTCGTCGGGCCCCGCCGCGACGCCCTCCGCGCCGGCCCGGCCGCCTTCCTCCTCCTCCTCCTCCACCAGCACCGCGGCGAGAGGCGGCTCCGCCTCCTGCGCCGCGGGCCCCGCGGCTCCGGCGGCTCCCGGCGCGCCGCCGCCGCCCCCGCCGCCGCTCTCAGCCTCGCCGCCGCCTTTGTTTTCCGCCATGTTTTCCTCTTTGAACCCGCCGGACCGCCCCGCGCCGTCCGCCGCCCGCGCCGCCGCCGCCCGCGCCGTCGCCGCCGCCGCCGCCCCCAGCCTCAGCCTCAGCCGCAGCGAGAGCGGCCCGCCGAGAGCGAGCGAACGAGCGAGCGAGGGGCGAACGCGAGAGCGCGCGCGCACGCAGCGCCCCCGCCCTCGCGTCGCGCGGTGGGGGAAGGCGGCCGCGAGGCGCGCACGCGCGGACGCACGCACGCACGCACACGCGGACGTCACGGGGGCGGGAGCTCGGAGCCCAGGGGCTCGGCGCGCAGGCGCGGACGTGGCTCGGACACACCGTCCCGGAGGCTGGTTGCGGCGGCGCGCTCGCCGCGTCGCGTCGCGTCTGTGCGTCGCGTCGTTGCGCTCGGGGAGCCGCTTAGGCCTGAGGCCGCTGGCGCCAGGCGGTCTTTGAGCCGCGAGAAGGGTGGGAGAGTGGCGGGGTGGGGGACCCCCGGCCGGCGGGGACCCCCCCGGAGTAGCGGTCTGCCCGAGATGGGCTGGGGGAGCCCGGGAGGAAGGACCTCCCGACAGCCATCTTTAGCTTCTGAAGACGCCTCTCGCACCTGGCCACGCGCAGAACGCAGCTGCCCATGGAGCCGTGTGGGGGCGGCGAGGACGGGCGTCACCCCGACGAGGCGGGGAGGGCGTGGAGCCGCGGGGCCTCGCGCGGAGCCGGCCGGCCGGCAGCTCCCCTCAGAGAGCCCGCGCAAGACCCGCGAGGCGAGCAAGAGGAAAGCGCCTCGGCTCCGGCCTGGAGGGGCAGAGGTAAGGGCCGCGAGGCGGGCTGGGCCGGCCTAGACTTCCTTTCTAAGGTTAAAAATCCCGGGGCTGGGAAGGTGGCTCAGTGGTAGAGCGCTTGCCTTGCATGCATGAAGCCCTGGGTTTGATTCCTCAGCACCACATAAGCAAAAAGAAAAAAGCCGGAAGTGGCGCTGTGGCTCAAGTGGTAGAGCGCTAGCCTTGAGCTGAAGAGCTGAGGGACAGCGCCCAGGCCCAGAGTTCAGGCCTAGGACAATAGATAGGCAATAAATAAACACACCAGTTCTCCTGACTGAAACCCCCAGTGTTGCAGTGATGGGCCACACCACCACACTTTTTTGTTTTGTTTTCTGGCAGGTATGGAGGCCTGCACTCAGGAACGCCTGCTCTTCCCTGCCTTTTTCACTCACTGAGTGCTGTACCACTTGAGCCACGTGTTCATTTCTCAGTCTTTTAAGGACGTAGGCATATAAGAAACAAAATTTGCGCCGGGCGCTGGTGGCTCACGCCTGTAATCCTAGCTACTCAGGAGGCTGAGATCTGAGGATCGCGGTTCAAAGCCAGCCCGGGCAGGAGAGACCGTGAGACTCCTATCTCCAATAAACCACCAGAAAACCGGAAGTGGTGCTGTAGCTCAAGTGGTAGAGCGCTCGCCTTGAGCTGAAGAGCTGAGGGACAGCGCCCAGGCCCAGAGTTCAAGCCCCACGGCCGACAAAAAAAAAAAAAAAAAGAAACAAAATTTGAAAAATATGCGTATATTTCTGTGTGTGGCCTAGGCCCCTTTAAAAGTTTCTTATCTCCTATTCCCCATCGTTTGTGCCTCTCCAGCCACACTGGCTCCAGGATGGGCTTCTAACAAGCCCAGAATCCCTGCTGCCTTGGGCTTTATGCATGTGCCATTTTTTTTTCTATCTGGAGCACACAGCTTGGGAAGAGAGGCTTCTTCACCTTATAAGCAGAAGCCTTACTCAATCACTGCTAGTCCCTTTCACCCCATACTTCTCTTGGTAATTACCACTCTTCTCTGCCCTCCTCTATTACATTTCTTTTTTGGGGGGTCCGGTTGTGGGGCCTGAACTCTGGGCCTGGACGCTGTCCCTCAGCTCTTCAGCTCAAGGCTAGCGCTCTTACCATTTGAGCTACAGCGCCACTTCCGGCTTTTTTCATTTTGTTTATGTGGTGATGAGGAATTGAACCCAGGGCCTCGTGCATGCAAGGCAAGCGCTCTACCACTGAGCTACCTTCCCAGCCCCCTCTATTACATTTTAAATTGGAAGGCAGGCAGCTTTGCTCTTCTCTTACTGTAATGCTAATCTCAATCATATCTCAGTCTCTTGAGACTGGGTTCATTTATTTGATGTTTATTTGTTTATACACAAGGTATTGCTATGTAGCCCAGGGTGGCCTCACTCTTGGCTCTCCCTGCCTCAGCTTCCCAGAGCGAAGGCACTGGCAGTAGCTATTACCAAAATTCTTGAGTGCTAAAGTGCCTCAGGGCCCATTTCAGATGGAATACAGTGCCCAGTAATACCTGTCAGGTAAAATCCTCTGAGAGGACCCTTGACAAGGCTGTGGACCAGTACTAGTTCCTTGTGTGCCCATGAACCAGATCTGAAACCAATCTGCATCAAGAAGTATGTAATTGGTAAGGTAGCAGAAAACACTGGAGAAAGGACAATCAGTATCCAGACAGAACTGGGACACTAAATTTCTAAAAGGAACAGGGCAGTGGTGGCTCACACCTATAATGGTACACACTGAGGATTGACATTTGAAACCAGCCAGAGCACAAAAGGCTCTTCTCAGGAAGTGGAACTGTGGCCCAAGTGGTAGAGTGCCAGCCTTAAACTAATAAGCCAAGCAACAGTGAGAGGCCCTGAGTTCAAGCCCTAATATCAAATCATAAAATGAAACTTGCTCAAAGGAAGCTGTAAGCTTCAGGCATAGCTGCTCCATCCAAGAATCTAATTTCATTTTTATTTGAATTTGTGTATGTTATTTCTTATTCTCTTTTGTCCACCCTTCTGGACACCCTGTGAACAGACACTGTCACATGGGTAGGTACATGGCACCAACCTGGTTAGGTTACTGATTAGCTTCTGATTGGCACCTGTGCCTGGCCACCCCAGGACAAAGCACCTGCTGCGAAGCGAGCCATTGGACAAACCAGTTTTGGGGCTGAGCAGGTCCCCACATCTGGCCCCAGACCAACTACTGGGTTTAGCTGCCAAATTCCCAGGTAGCCAGTGTTACCCATTGATAACACTGCCCAGCCAAGCCCAGCATGTGCTGAAAAAGTTTGGTTCCCAAGAGAGGTTTTGGCTAAGCTGATTAAAAGCCTGCCTTCAGACCTGTGGGTGGATGAAGTCACCCCTCCCTCAGGGTATCTGAGTCCCTGTCACCAACACAAACGAAGTATGCAGGAAGCTGCTGCCTAGACCAAGCCTCTGGGGTCTGGGTCTTTACTCCAAGACTAAATCAAGATGGAGCTAGAGCACAGAATCTGGAGGCAGGAGCTGTTTGTCCTTAACATAGGAAAGGCAACATTAAACTGAAGGCCTAGGTGAGAAAGCTCACCATAGAGAAGCCAAGGCAAACACTGAATCTCCAGATGAGGGCAGAATGGAGGCTTGGAGGGTAGCAGAGTACATTCTGATACACCAACTGCCATGGGGGGGAGGGGAGTCCCCTCACCCCCCCCTCCCCCACCTAAAATCTGGCACCTCCAATGGAATCCTGGCAGAATAGACGAGCTTCAAGGAATATTCCCACTGCTGTGCAGGACCTGTCGCACTACCTACCAGCTGGCCACAACCCACAGTGCACCATGCCCAGGCTGGTCCTGCTCAATCCAGGACCTGACAGGATGCACAGATTGGAAAAGTGCATCTACTTTGCTGATAGAGCCAGCCGACATTCACTCTCCTCAACAAGGAAGAAAAATCTGTTCTACTGCTGGTTTATTCTACCTCTTTTTTATGCTTCGCCTTCAACCCTTAGCAATCCCTGATGATATCAACCTCCATTATCGCACTACATTCCCACATATGGCATTTGGTGTTCCTGCAGTCTTCACATTCCACTTCTCTCCCTAGGTTCCTTATTCCTTCACCTTCCTTATTTTTACTACTTAGTTTTTAATTCTCATACAAACAGGTTTTAGCTCGGTGCCTGCAGTATTGAGGAAGCTGAGATCTGAGGATTTTGGTTCAAAGCCAGCCCAGGTAGGAAAGTCCCTGAGACTCTTATCTCCAGTTAACCTCGACAAAACCAGAAGTGTTGCTGTGGCTTGAAGTGGTAGAGCACTATCCTTAAGATGAGGAGTTCAGGGATAGCACCCAGGCCCTAAATTCAAGCCCCATGGCCAATAAAAATAAAAAATAAGATGCTGGACACCAGTGGCACACTCTATAATCCTAGCTACTCAGGAGGCTGATATCTGAGAGGACCATCGTTCAAAGCCAGGCCTAACAAGAAGTCTGTGAGACTCATCTCCAATAAACCACCAGAAAACCAGAAATGGCACTGTGGCTCAAGTGGTAGAATGCTAGCCTTGAGCTGAACAGCTGAGGGACGCAGTGCTCAGGCCCAGAATTCAAGCCCATGACCAACAAAAAAAGTAATGTGGTTGGTTATATAGGTAATATTGTTAGTGAATTTTGCTTTATGTAAATACCTGGTTGGTTGAACAAGAATTTGTCATGTAACTCAGGAGTTACATTTCCACATCAGTGGTGAGGAATGGTACATCAACCCAGCCAGCATCCCATCCTGCCAGATCATAAAAAATAACCCAATAGAAAGACTTCAGAGGACTAAAACCCCAAACCGTAGGAGCACAAGGGATTTAAAAAAGTAATATGACAACTCTTAGCAGTCAAAATGTTAGTGAAGTGGTTAAGCTCAAAGGGTGATAAGAATCATCAGTGAGATGAAAAAGAACATGAGCAAACACCTTGATGAAATCCAAGAGAATACAGATGAAAAGCTAAATAGAAGTAAATGCAATTAGTCAAAGGATGCCAAAGAGAATACAGATAGATAACTGAAAGACCTCAAGAGATACAGAAAAATAGCTAAATGAGGGCTGGGAAAGTGGCTCAGTGGTAGAGCGCTTGCCTTGCATGCATGAGGCAGGCCCTGGGTTCGATTTCTCAGCACCACATAAGCAAAAAGAAAAAAGCCGAAGTGGCGCTGTAGCTCAAATGGTAGAGCGCTAGCCTTGAGCTGAAAAGCTGAGCGACAGTGCCCAGGTCCAGAGTTCAGGCCCCACAACCATACCCCCCCAAAAAATAGCTAAATGAAATAAAGTATATGTAAGATAGGAAAAAGGAATTCCATAAAGATGCAGAAACTAGGGCAAAAAGAGATGAAGTCTTAAGAGGTGAAAAATACAGAAGGATAAAACCAATGGAAAGTGAGAGACCAGGGCTTGAAGACAAGTAAAACAAAAATATCAGGAGAAAACAAAAAGAATGATGAAATAGAAAAGATAAGCGGGGCACTGGTGGCTCAGACCTGTAATCCTAGCTACTCGGGAGTCTGAGATCTGAGATGAGCATGGTTCAAAGTCAGCCCTAGCAGGAAAATCTGTAAGACTCTCATCTCCAGTTAACCACCAGAAAACTGGAAGTGGTGCTGTGGCTCAGAGTGGTAAAACACTAGCCTGGAGCAAAAGAGCTCAGGGACAGCACCTAGGCCCTGGGTTCAAACCAACAACTAATAGAAACAAAATACTAAAGCTACAAGGCTGGGTACCAGTGGCTCACAGCTGTAATCCCAGCTACTCAGGAAGCTGAGATCTGAGGATCATAGATCAAAGCAAGCCCAGGCAGGAAAGTTCATGAGACTCTTATCTCCAGTTAACCACCAGCAAACCAGAGCTGGCACTGTGGCTCAAGTGGTAGAGTGCTTGTCTTGAACTGAAGACCTCAGGGTCAGTGCCAAAAGCCCAGAGTAAGTCCCACAACCGACAGGGTGGGGAGGACTATAAGATTTGGTTTAAAAGACCAAACTTATGAACGATAGGCAATGCAAAAGAAATGCTAGCAAAAGACAGAAATCGTAATAACAGAGAACTTCCCAAATCGTGAAACAGAAGGCTATCCAAATACAGAGGGACTTTAGGACTCTAAACAGGAGAGATATTCAGTGCATATTATTGTTAAAGCATTAAGTGCCTTGAGAAAGGAAAGTGAATTGAAAGCTGCAAGAGAGAAATGCCAATCTACATACAAAGGCAAACCCATCAGAAAAACAGTAGCTCACAAACAGAAATCTTAGAATGAAAGAAAGCATTGTCTCTGTACTTAAACGTGCCGAAAGAAAACACCTAGGTTACTCAACCAAGCAAAGATGTTTTTCGTAACAGGAAAAATAAAATTTTCCATGAAAAACAAAAATTAAACCAGCACATCAGAAGATACTCAAAAGCCTCTTGGGCACACAGAAGATGATAAATATAACCATGAAGATGAGGGACAAGCTGGGCAACAGTGGCTCATGCCTACAATCCTAGCTACTTAAAAGGCTGAGATTTGAGGATACAGGTTTGAAGCCAGACCAGGCAGGAAATCCATAAGGCTTTTTTTTGGGGGGGGGGGTCCGGTTGTGGGGCCTGAACTCAGGGCCTGGGCGCTGTCCCTCAGCTCTTCAGCTCAAGGCTAGCGCTATACCACTTGAGTCACAGCTCCACTTCCGGCTTTTTTCATTTTGCTTATGTGGTGCTGAGGAATTGAATCCAGAGCCTCAGGCATGCAAGGCAAGCGCTCT
This sequence comes from Dipodomys merriami, assembly GCF_024711535.1. NCBI lineage: Eukaryota > Metazoa > Chordata > Mammalia > Rodentia > Heteromyidae > Dipodomys > Dipodomys merriami. Next base: position 38,762,176 of record NW_027206290.1, read on the forward strand.
ACCACTGAGCCATCTTCCCAGCCCCCATAAGGCTTTTATTGCCAGTTAAACACCCAAACTGGAAGTGGAGCTGTGGCTCAAATGATAAGAGTACCAGCATTGAGTACAAAAGCTCAGGGACAGTGCCCAGGCCCTGAGTTCAAACCTGAAGACCAGCAACATTCCCCCCACAAAAGGGACAAAACAAATTGCACTCGAGTAAATCACAGAAACAGATATCACTATATACCTTTCAGTGCCACAGCACCACTTCTGGTTTTTTCTGTGTATGTGGTACTGAGGAATTGAACCCAGGGCTTCATGAATGCTAGACAAGCACTCTACCACTGAGCTACATTTCCAGCCCTTTTCTTGTGTGTGTCAGTACTGGACCTGACCTTCAAGGCCTCGAATTGTTCAAGCTTCCTTGCTCAAGGCTGGTGCTCTACAACTTGAGCCATAGCTCCAATTCTGGTGGCTTTTGCTTGTTAACTGGAGATAAGAATCTTACACACTTTACTGCTGGGTTGACTTTGAATCACAATCCTCAGATCTCAACCTCCTGAGTAGCTAGGATTACAGGCATGAGCCACTGACATCCAGAAATCACTATATATTTTTTTTTTAAGTAATCTAAAAGAACTATAATAATCATTGGTGTGCATTAATACTTTTTTTCTTTTTTGTACTGGCATGGAGGCTTGAACTTAGGACTGCAAATTCTTGCTTGGCTTTTTCTAACAAGGCTGTATCTCTACTACTTGAGCCATACCTCCACTTCTGGCTTTTTATTGTTTAATTGGAGATAGGAGTCCCCGGATGTGTCTGTAGAATCCCAATTCCTGCAAATACATCCACTGACTCAGGAAAAAAAAAAAAAGAACAGAGTCTTCACCATGCGGCAACTACACACCACTCATTGGGCAGTGAGTGGAACATAGCAGTCAGGCTCTTACCCATGACTTCTAAAAGAAAAACCACACACAGCTGACAGTGTATAGAAGCCGAACCAGCAGTCAATAATCACAAATACAATTTCCAAGAAATAAAGCAGTAAATGGGAAGTAAACACCACATTCTGGCATTTTTCCTTTGTTAGGGGGTTTAACTGATGTTTACCAAAACATGCTCCAAGCTTCCTATTTACCAAAACACATTTCACACCTCCTATTTACCAAGGCTAAGACCAAAGGAACCACCTTCTCTGGTCCCAGGCTTTTCTTGAATTCTGTTGTTTACATTTCTGTAACCTGATGTTTAACAACTTAGTTCACTCCCTAATTCACTTTGGATCTTTCCTTTGGAATTTCTCTTTAATAATTAACCTGGAGTTTCTCTCTACAAAGAGGTTCTGCCTTAAATGCTTTGCCTTATTTTGTTTATTCTTTAGTCGGTCATGGGGCTTGAACTCTGGGCCTGGATGTTGTCCCTAAGCACTTTACCACTTGAGCCACAGCGCCACTTCTGATTTTCTGGTAGCTAATTGGAGATGAGTCTCATAGACTTTCCTGCATGGGCTGGCTTTGAACCGTGATCCTCAGATCTCAGCCTCCTGAGTAGCTAGGATTGGAGGCATGAGCCGCTGGAGCCCAGCATGCTGTTTTTAAAAATAATTCCATTCTGTCTCTGATTTCACATTTTACATGTCTGCCTATATTGGCCAGGAATTAGGATAATCAGATCTCAACCTTCACAATTATGGCCTAGCTTGGGCTTCATTAATATTTTTGTCAGAAAGTGAAATTCAATCTGGGCACTGGTGGCTCACGCCTTATCCTAGCTTCTCAGAGGCTGGGTGCTAAGGATTATAGTTTGAAACCAGCTGAGCAGGAACATCATGAGACTTTTTTGTTTGTTTTTGTCAGTCATGGGGCCTGAACTCAGCCTGGGCACTGTCACTCAGCTCTTCAGGTCAAGGCTAACACTCTACGACTTGAGCCATAACTCCACTTCCAGTCTTTTTCTGCTTATGTGGTGCTGAGAAATCAGGCCTCATGCATGCAAGGTAAGCACTCTACCGCCACCTTCCTAGCCCATCAAGATGCTCTTATCTCCAGTTAATCACTAAAATTTGGAAGTGGAATGGTGTCTCAAGTGGTAGTGTTCCAACCTTGAGCACAAAAGATCAAGACAGTGCCCAGGCCCTGAGTTCAAGCCTATAAGGACTAGCACCAAAATAAAATAATAAACGGAAGTCCAATGGGAAGGGCAAACAAAGGAGAATGCAACAATGCTTGATAAGAAATGTACTCTGGGAAGGTGGCTCAGTAGTAGAGTGCTTGCTTTGCATGCATAAGGCCCTGGGTTCAATTCCTCAGCACCACATAAGCAGAAAAAGCTGGAAGTGGTGCTGTGGCTCAAGTGATAGAGTGCTAGCCTTGAGCTGAAGAGCTGAGGGACAGCGCCCAGGCCTAGAGGTCATGCCCCATGACTGGCAAAAAAAAAAAAGAAAAAGAAATGTACTCATAACCCTTGCCCATGTAACTGTAAACCCTCTGTACAGTATTTTCATAATAAAAATAAATAAAAATAAATGGAAGTCCATATGGGATTATGTCTAAGTCTTAACTCTGAAAAGAACTTAAATAGTTCTAATAAATAAAACACATAAGTACACTTAATTGTCTTCGTTTCCTTAGGCAATGGGATGGAACTGTTAGGAGGTGCTACCTGGGTCATTTGTCTGAGTTCTCTCTTTGGTGCTAGGGTGCAAAGTACTGTACAATAGCACTTGGTGCTCTCATTTCTGACAGTTTTTCTTGTTTTAAGAAAGACTCTTTTCAAGCCCCACAACTGACCAAAACCAAACAACTAGTTACTGCATTTTCCAGGCTTTCCCCAAGCTACCCCACATAGCTGGGGTTAAAAGCATATGTAACCATTCTGCCTATTTAGCTTTTTCATGGTCTTGTGCCCTCTATGGTCAAAGAAGAACACTGCAAGAAATAAGAAATACCTTATTTTTTTGTTGGTTTTGTTTCGTTTAGTTTTTTTGCCAGTCACAGGGCTTGCACTCTGGACCTGGGCACTGTCCCTCAGCTCTTCAGCTCACGGCAAGTGTTCTACCACTTGAGCCTCTTCTGTTTTCTAGTGGCTAATTGGAGATAAGCGTCTCACAGACTTTCTGCCCAGGCTGGCTTTGAACCGAGATCCTCAGATCTCAGCCTCCTGAGCAACTAGGATTATAGGCATCAGCCACCAGTGGCACTCAGCTTGTTTTTGTTTTCAGTAGGAGGGTTTACCAGTGTAGATTGAAAGGAATCTTCAAACTTGTTCAAGAGTACAGTCACAGGACATGGACATGTATCCAAGAGGCTGTTCCCCTTTCCTGCTCTATATTACCTCATCTAATGCTGACTTTGCTTTAAATGAGCACATTTGTCTCTATTCATGATGTTAGAATCTACTAACAATCACTTTGAGGTGGGATAAATTGAGGAAGAGGCCTGGCTAAGGCAACTCAGAAGCATGGTAATTAGAAACACAGAAGAACCATCTTTGCTTCAAAGAGAGACAACGGGATGCATTCCTTCCTGAGAGATGCATTCCTCATCCCAACAATTAACATTTGTGTACCTTCACGAGAGAACTGCTTCCCCAAAACTTAAGCAGTCTCCCACCCAAAATGGAGACAACAAGGCACCTTCCTTATTTCAAGGATAAGGATCTGTTTTATGGTAGGATGCATTCTTACCTGGAAAGAGCGCCTAAAACATCCAAAAACTCAGAAAGTGTAACACCAGGAGTGATTAGAGCAGAGGTGAAACACCTGGCTTTCCATCACTGTAAAGCCAGCCTCCCCTGCCTTTACTCTGAACACCCTGACAGCAAAGAACCACGGGTCTTCCATCTCTCCCTGAGAGCGCCCACACTTGGTTAGAGTGTGCCTCTTCTTCCTGCTCATCTGTCTGCTTTTTTACTACTTGCCTGCTTGCCTACTGACTCAGTGAGGCTCCAAGTTTCCTTACCATCGTGACTTGTCCAGAAATTCTTATTCTGTGATCAAAGTCAAGGATCCTAAGTGAAGAATCCCTACTTGTTTATTTTTGTCAGTTGTGGGGCCTGAACTCTGGGTTGGGCACTGTCCCTCAGCTCTTTAGCTCAAGGCAGGCACTCTACCACTTGAGCCACAGCGCCACATGCGGCACGGAGGAATCAAACCCAGGACCTCATGCATACAAGGCAAGCACTCTACCACTGAGCCACCTTCCCAGCCCTACACTTCAGGGTTGTTGTTTTTTTGGTTTTTTTTGTTTTTTTGCTGGTTGATTGAAAACAATCTCATGGACATTGCAGCCCAGGCTGGCTTCATACCTCAGTCCTCAGATCTTAGCTTCCTGAGTGGCTAGGCTCACAGGTGTGAGTCACTGACACCCAGCACAAGTGGCAGAGTGGGCACAGCTGGACCTCCGTGGCATGGTGGGGGGCCTGTGGCACAGCGCTGTCCGGGGACAACATTCTCACAGGGTCAAGGTGGAAGGGGTGGCAATCCTACCAGCACATTCTTCATGCCTCGGGACACACCTGGCCCTGCCTCAGGTGAGTGCACTCTCTGGGGAGAACCAGACATAGAACAGTCAGCCACTGAGCCAGTAAGCTTGGGCTCACCAAAGACAGGGAGGAACCCGCCACACAAGGAGGACTGTGGGACAATCTCGCACCGAGTGATAGATCTAGAGGCTGTGGCAAAGACCGAGAACCTTGCCTCTGACGAGGCCTCCATGGGAGAAGAGCAAAGAGTGGAAGAGAAAGAGCCAGAAAGTTAACTAAAACACATCCTGGGTGAGGGGTGTACCTCAGTGTAGCTATGTGTCACAGTGTATGTGTGCAGTCCCAACACTACAACCAAAACAAACAGAAATGTCCATAAGGCCCTGAGTTAATCTTAGCACCATCCCCAGCTGCCAAAAATTCCCCTTCTCGAACTTGGGGGTTTTAGACTATCTATGAATTACTTGACACCTATCTCAAGAAAAAACAAGCTGGGCACTGGTGGCCCACACCTGTCATCCTAGCTACTCAGGAAGCTGAGATCTGAGGATCACAGTTCAAAGCCAGCCTGGGCAGGAAAGTCGTGAGACTCTTTTATCTCCAATAAATCACCAGAAAACCAGAAGTGATGCTGTAGCTCAAGCAGTAGAGTGCTCACCTTGAGCTGAGGAGCTGAGGGACAGTGCTCAGGCCCAGAGTTCAAGCCCTACAACTGACCAAAAGAAAAAATTGTAACAGTTACTGATTTTTTTTTTTTTTTTTTTTTTTGTCACTTGTGGGACTTAACTCTGGGCTTGGGCGCTGTCCCTGCACTCTTCAGCTCAAGGCGAGCCCTCTACCACTTGAGCCACAGGCCACTTCCAGTTTTCTGGTGGTTTATTGGAGATAAGAGTCAGACTTTCCTGCCTGGGCTGGCTTTGAACCATGAGCTTCAGATCTCAGCCTCCTGAGCTGCTAGGATTACAGGTGTGAGCCACTGATGACTGGCAGTTACTTTTATGGCTATTTTCTAGACCAAATCATGTCTTCTATCAGGAAAAATATCCCTACTCTCCACTACAGAAATTTTATCATCATAACAAGTCTGTTACATTTTTCTTCTAACAACAAAAAAAAATTCAGCCAGGTGCCTGTGGCTCACACCTCTAATCCTAACTGCTCAGGTGGCTGAAATCTGAGGCCTCCTGAGTATTAAAGATTACAGGTATGAGCCGCTGTACATCCTTTTTGATTTCTCTAGTTTTGTATGTCAGAACTCTGTTCACAGTGGCACCTAAGTAAAACTGGTGTGATCAAAGAATTACTGGGGATTTACGGATCAGGAGTGTGTGAAGACAGGGGCAGCACTGGCCGCAGAGACTTTCAGATGTTTTCCTTTCCCCTTTTTTGTTTTTGCCTGTCTCCTCACACCTACACAAGCTTTCTCTGCACACAGCCAGAGGCAATTCCAGAAATACATGGCCACAGGCTAACAATCTGTGAGGAAGGCAAACACACCCATTTAGAATACTAGGGAACATCTCTCACTGGCCTGGTCTGGAGTCAGGTCGAGTTCTCTTACTCAGAAATGTGGCCAGGGCCTGGGGTACAGGGATTGGCCAGGCCTGCATCCAGTATCTCACCTGTGCTCTTGGGGTCAGAGTCCTGCAGGGGTTCTTGAGTAGACCGGAGGGAAGAGAGCTGGGCAGATGACAGTGTGTCTGTTCTAACCTGAGTTGAGAGAGGGCCTCTTTCCTGAGTAGGGCCAAGAGGAGAAGCAGCCCATATCTTTCTGCATTTTTTTGGGGGTGGGGGGGTCAGTCATGGGGCTTGAACTCTGGTCCCTGAGCTCTTTGGCTCAGAGTGAGCACTCTACCACTTAAGCCACACTGCCACTTCCGGTTTTCTGGTGGTTTATTGGAAATAAGAGTATCACGGACTTTACTGCCCTGGCTGACTTTGAACCGTGATCCTCAGATTTCAGCCACCTGAGCAGTTAGGATTAGAGGTGTGAACCACAGGCACCTGGCTGAATTTGGTTTTTGTTAGAAGAAAAATGTAACAGACTTATTATAATGATAATATTTCTGTAGTGGAGAGTAGGGATATTTTTCCTGATCGAAGACATGATTTGGTCTAGGAAATAGCCATAAAAGTAACTGCCAGGCAGAAGTGGGGCTTGCCAGGCAGAAGTGGGGCTGTGGCTCAAAGCGGTAGAATGCTAGCCAAGAGAGAACAAAAACAAAAAACCCTCAGGGACTGCTTCCACGCCCTGAGTTAAAGCCCCACAACAGACAAAACAAAATGGGCTGCCTCCTGCAAGTTCCTGTACAATCCCAATATGGCAGCCCTTCACCCATCTCCTTGGAAGATTCCTTTGTGCCTTTGCTTTTTCCCTGAGAACACATCTTGCAGTGTGGTTCTGGAGCAAAATCCTCAGAAAAAGGAATGTGAGCCCTCATTAGGTGTTGTGGCGCATACCTCGGGAGGCTGAAATATGAGGATGGTGGTTTGAAGTCAGTTGGGGCAGGAAAGTCCACAGGACTCTTGTCTCTAATCAGCCACCAGAAAACTGGAAGTGGTGCTGTGGCTTAAAGTGGTACAGTGCTAGCCTCCAGCAATAAAACTCAGGGACAGTGTCCAGTTCAAGGGCAAGCCCCACAGTTGCCAGAAAGGAAAACAAAAAACTCTCATGTGACCAAAATACCTTTATCCTTGCAAATCTGGCATTGTACAGTCTGAGGTCCGAAATGTGCTTATGAACTCTGAAAACTCGTCTCCTTCTAGAGTCCAGAGTTGATACTGAGAAGCCTTGAGGATGTGAATCTTAAAAACTATTAAGATTTCTTCTCCCCTTCCCTTATACCCCCCCCCTCCTTCCTTGTTGTCTGTTGAAATAAAACACTTACTGGGCTGTCCAGGACTCCTCTTCTGTGTGGTTACTACTTATGTGGAGGTGAATCTGTTGGAAGCTCTCTGTGTGCGCAGGTGGGGTTGGCTGTGTTGCACTGCCCTGTGGACCATGCACAGTCACTTGCTAGGATAAAGCCCCAATTCCAACAACTTGATTTCTCTTCTCCTGGGCTGGTCATATTTTCCACAAGTCAGAATTTCTGACTTGGGTCCCAGCACTCCCTGCCCATGCATTCAGAATCCATCCTAAAGGCAGACCTGTGACTCTCCAATGGCCCTGCATCAAGCCTCAAGGGCAGCCAGAGCAGAACGCCCAACGCCCTGAGCTTTGGTGGTAAACTGTCAGTTATGGAGTCAGTCCAAGCAAGGCCGTGCTCTCCCTACCCTGGTTGGCTGCCTTAAGCCCCTGGTGTGTCTGCTTGCCTCTTGCCACGTGGAGCTCTGCAGTAGCCCTAACATGCTCTGTGACCCACTCTAAAGGGTTCTAAAAAGACATTGGATTTAGGGCCCACTGGATATGCGTGTATGTCTACTTTGCTGTCCATGGAGCAACTTTAGTACTCAGTCACTGGAAATAGAGGAAGGAATATTAAAACATCTAATTTTATTTTTTGGGTCGGTTGTGGGGCTTGAACTCTGGGCCTGGGCGCTGTCCTTGAGCTCTTCAGCTCAAGGAAAGTGCTCTACACCACTTGAGCCACAGTACCACTTCCAGTTTCCTGGTGGTTTACTGGAGATAAGAGTTTTATGGACTATCTAGCCTGGGCTGGCTTTGAACCACGATCCTCAGATTTCATCCTCCTGAGTAGCCTTAGCCACTGGCGCCCAGCCCACTTTAGGCTTTTTTAGTGGATAGTTAATTGGAGGTAAGTATCACGATCTTTTCTAACCAGTCTGGCTTTGAACTGTGATCCTCAGATCATAGAAGGCTGAGGCCTTCTGAGTAGCTAGATTGACATGTGTGAGCCACGGACACCTGGTCATTTATACTTTAAATTCCTTCAAGTGGAGGAATAAGCACCCACTGGACAGCTGCTGCTTTTGTGGTCCTACAGATGGTACCCAAGCAAGCGCTGGCATGCTGAGCCAAAACCCCAGCCCCAGGCCGACACTTGCTAGCTATGAAATGCTGCCCAACTCCCTACAACTTCTGGAGAGGTGCTGTGAGGATCATCTTCCTCCGGTGCTCACCTGGTTCAGCTTGTTTCCAGCCTGTGGATCCCTAGTGTTCAAGTCTCAGAACCTGACAGTCCGGAACAGTTTATTTTGGCTGCATTGCCTAGGTTTGGTGCTTGGTGCCCAGTAGCTTTGGGCCCAGGGCTGAGGCAGGCAGGGTGGTGGGAATATGGCAGAGGCCTGACAGGAAGGTTCCACATGTCCCTCAAGGACACCCCTTACACCAGGCCCACCTCCTATGGGGATGGGGCACTCAGTAACACCATACACACACTGCTGGGCCTTTGGGGTACTGAAGATTGAGGCTACAGCCAAAAGAAAAAAAAAAGATTAATCTGATGGATTACAGATGGACAATTTGGAAGGAAAAGTGAGACTTCATCTTCAAGATATTCAGCAAAAAGCCTGGCTGCAATCATGGTTCAAGTAGCAAAGCACCAAGCAAGCCTGAAACTGAATTCAAAAGCTGGTACTAACCACTCCCCCCCCCCCAAAAAAAAATAAATAAAAGATTTTGCTGGGGTGGAGATCTGAGGATTGTGGTTCAAAGCCAGCCTGGGCAGGAAAGTCTGAGAGACTCTTACCACCAATAAACTTAGAAAAACCCAAAGTGATGTTATGGTTCAAGTGGTAGAGCACTCACTAGTCATGAGCACAGAGACTCGGACAGCACCCAGTCCCTAAGTTCAAGCCCCAGGACCAGCAAAAGAGAAAAGATTTTAACTGTAGCATCTGCTCCTGGCTGGAGGGCTTATGTTTTATCTTGAAATGCAGACACTATCATTTGCATTCAGAATGAGTCCCAATGCAAACCCAGTGTGAACCCCACCAAAATGGCACATTCCAGTGCCAGAGCCAATCCTACAGCTCAATCATGCAGCATCTGGGCAAGTAGATGAGAGCCAGGCTGGGGTGCCCCCATGGCTGTGCTGGAGGCAGCTCTCAAAGCCACCGGCATCTGGCTGTGGCCTTCAGCTTTGTTCAGACCCATTCCCAGGCCCAAATTCTGGTCACCAGGTAGCATAGGTTTCACTCAGCATGGTGCTTTCCATCAGGCTCTCCTGTGAAATTTCAGGTGAGTACCCATGACCCCTAAGCTGGCACCCAACCACACACGATGCCACAAGCAGAGGAATGGAATTCCAGGGAGCTCATTTCCTGGTGCAGGGCAAGCTGCATGCATCAAGATTCTCTTCCTAAAGGAAAGTAGGATTCTCAAGGTAAACCTGGCTAAAGGCAGTCAGTAATATTCAGGTCACAGCTTGAGTGATCTACTGCCTTGACATTTCTTCCATCAGATTAACCTGTTACCTTTAGATTTAGCCACCAAAAAGTCTCAGGGCGTGGACAAAACGAGTGCAAGCTGGGTACTACTGGCTCACACCTGTAATCCTAGGAGACTGAGATCTGAGGTTCCGTTCAAAGCCAGCCCAAGCAGGAAAATCTCTAAGACTCCTATCTCCAATTGACCACTAGAAAGCCAAAAGTGCAGTTGTGGCACAAAGTGGTAGAGTTCTAGCCTTGAGCACAAAAGCGCTGGGATGGTACCCAGACCCTGAGTTCAAGCCCATGACAGACCCTTACCCCCCCACCCAAAGGCAAACTCCTTGCCACAGTGAAGAGGAGTTCCAGTAGTCCTTATTTCCATCTAAAACCCTGTGAGCAAGAGCTTTACTGTTGGCAGGACAGTCATGCCCTAGCCAGAAGTGTCCATAAAGCTCCTCCTCTAGCCTTTTCTACAAACCTGGATTGGCAGTATGGACACAGCAAAGTCCCACTTCTCAGTACCAGTTTTGTAGTTGTCTCAACAGTCATGGAGATAATCAAAATCAACCATTATACTTGGTGATGAATAATGTTCAGAATTACTTCTTTATTAGAATCATAAATCAAAAGTTGCCAGCTTCTTGTATATTCTGGAAGCCATAAATTAAGGACCCTGACTACAACACAGTCCAAGTCATTAAAAGTTAATTCTATGACAGAATTATTCTAGTCCCTTATTTTGAAAGCCTACATTTTTATAACTATAAAAATGCTACCAGGTTGAAAATTTTTATTTCACTAAGAAATACAATCACTGCAGGGGCACAAACATTTGTGGTCTGTGAACAGTCTGATCCAGTGCCCCAAGAGCCGCAGCCCTCCATTTCTATAGGTCAGAAAAAGAGCAGGGCCTGACAACATGTGAAAGCCCAACTGCTTTTCCTTTCTACCCACCAAATCAGCCTTTTCACAAGTGTGTGTGTGTGATAGTGCTGGGGTTTGAACTCAGGGCCTTACACTTGCTAAGCAGATACTCTACCACCTGGACCACACCCCAGCCCTTTTCAGAAGTCTTGCCGGATGTTTTCTTTGTTTGCCTCTCCATGCTGCTGCTTAATTTGATAGATTTCATTTTCCAGTTGCACAATAGTCCGTTCAATCTCATAATTCTTACTGACCAGAGATACCCAACTAGAAAAGGAAAAACATTGTAAAAAGGAAAAATTACTCCAAGTAAAATTTCTCCTAGAGTTTAAATGCATATGCAGTTTTACTGAAGAGCCACAGCACTGTTACCTTTCCCCTTAAAAAGCAAGATGCATAGTGGAGGAGATGGGTGAAGGGCACACACACACACACAAGGCACAGTGGAGGAGATGAAGGGCACACAGGTTATTACTTCTTACATGCGCATGTAAGTCTACAATTGCCTCGAAGTTAACTAAAAGTAGTGGCAGCAGCAGTAAGACAGAAGTGACAGGGAAGTAATGGAAGGTGAATCAGGAGTAACAGAAAACTGGGCAGATGTAATCTACTAAAAATGATGGACACTTCCCTTCTCCTTGGTTCCTGACGTGACAGGCAGGCTCACAACATGGAGATAAGGAAATGAAGATGGGGAGACAGGAAAGAGGAATGACACCAGAATTCATGACTATATTTACAGATGTGTTTATCTTGTTTGAAGACAATGTGTCACTAAGGAGCCCAGACTGTCCTAGAATTTGTGATTCTCCTGCTTTAGCCTCGCACATGCTGGGATTATGTACCCCACACACAGATTTTATGAATTTGCATAAATTCTATCCGCAGAAGAACATCTCAAAAACAAAACATAGAAAGGGAAAAAGTGAAGCAAAAAAGTTTCAAGTTATGGAATTTCCTGTTACAAGACTGAAAAAAAAAAAATTTTAAACAAAGGGTGACCAAATTCAGCAATGGAACTCGCTAGACACTGTTGAAAATGAACAACTAGTGGATGGGGATGGGAGGGAAAAACTGGGAAAGATCATGGGAAGGGATGATACTGTCCAAAAAGAAATGTACTCTTCACTTATATAACTGTAACCCCTCTGTACATCACCTTTGTAAGACCAATTTTTTTTAATTTTAAAAAAAGGTTCTGAAATTAGCAGTGATAGCTGTACAATATTGTTAATATATATAAAAAAAACAAACACCACAGGTTTATATCCTTTTAATTTAGGTCTTATGGTAAAATTATATCTCAATGAAACAAATTGCCAAAAAAATTTCTTAAATAGGACAGGATATAGTTTAGTATGGTGCCTGCTGAGCATATTCAAGGCCCAGGGTTCAATTCCAAGAACTGACCAAAACAAAAAGATCAGAATATAGGAAGGTTCTACTAAAAGCCAAAAACACTGGTCTAAAACAGTGCTCCTCTTAGCAATGGTTTCATTCTTAGAACTTCTGGCTGGTTTCTACACCCACACTTCAGAAAAGGACAGATGAAAAACAGTGAAGGGCAGAAAATGGCAGCATTCCATTGGAATTCTGCTTGAACCTTACTGAACCACATCTTGGCATGTGCTGAGAAACAGTGCAGTGCAGTTAGACACTCACTTGGACTCCATCTCTCTCAGCTTAGATCCAGCTGTGAGCTGCATGTTCTTTCGCTGCCAGTTTAAATCTTGGATATGTTTCCTGTAAAGAGTTATTTACACAACCCTACTGCACTTTAACAAGACCAAAATCAATGGAAAAAGTAATAACCAAAAAAAGACAGTCTCTTTAGAAAAACATATATACACAGTAATAGACTAATTCAGGAATTTATTTCTCAATTACAAATTTCATAAAACATGCTCAGTGTGACAAGTAAAACCACCCCAGATGTGCAGACTGTGAGTCAACACTCCCACCTCCCACCCCTCTTCACCCGTTCCTGAACTGCTGTTGGATTTTGTGGACACAGTAATCATGTTCAAGTCTAACTGCCTTTGAGAGGTGTTCCAAGGATGAAGAGTTCCAAGTGCAGTGGGTAGAGGTGGCCCTCAGAATGGTTACCTAAGGTCATCTTGTGCAGCCCAGACCTGATTTCTGGTCTTTATAGTGAGAGAAGGGGGCACAAGGCCTCTGGCCACGGGACCCCTGGCACTGCTAAGGGACCATCCAATCAAGGTCATCAACCGATGTGGTCTCCGACCTTGGGACTCCAGAACTAAGTCAAAATAGGCCTTTTCTTTGAAACTCATCAGTGTATGGTATGTTATTAGCAAAAGAAAATTGGTTAAAGTCAGTCCTTCCAGATTTCCTTCCTATCCATGCACATATACAGAGATCTTACAGAAGCAGATTATGAGTTACCCTGCACCCTACCCCCCGTCAGGGTGTCTTTTCAGTTTGCAGACTTGTAAGTGGAGATGTTTCAGACTTCCAGCCTATTTCTCCTCCACTCAGCTGGAGCAAATCCAAGGCTGGACAAAGAGTGGATCAAAGATACCACAGTAAGTCCCATGCATCTGGACAATTGCTAGGTGCTAATAACTTTTTTTAAAAGGCCAATTAATCTAGGCTGGGAATGTGGCTTAATGGTGAGAGTGCTTGCCTACCATACATGAAGTACCACATTAAAAAAAAAAAGAAAGATAAAGTGCCAATCTACTACTAAAATGAAGGAAATTTCTTGCATTCCAACTGGATACACTTGAAGTACATCAGAGGATGGTTGGCCTGGCTACCTAATCCTGCCAGCAAGTGACTCCAGGCCTCACATACCCAAAAGGATGTCAAAGAAAGAGTTCTGTCTGCTTTGAGCAGAATCCTGGCTGTGAAGGTTCAGCATCTCTGGTTAGGGCTAGGCGTAGTTAACCACATGATGATTCAATTCTGTCTGAGGAACACTCCACATGACGCCCTGCCAACTGCACTGTTTTTATGTGTGCACCCATACTGGGGTGTGGACTCAGGCCTGCTGCTCTCTTAGCTCAACACAGTGCTTTACCACTAAGCCACAGCTCCACTGCCAGCTTTCTGGAGGTAAGAGTATCACAGACTTCCTGTGTGGGCTAGTTTTGAATCATGATCCTCAGACCTCAGCCTCTCGAGTAGCTAGGATTACATGAGCCACTAGCATCTGGCTCTGACTAGATTTTGTTGGAAGTACAAATCCCTTCATATTGCAGAAACGTGGTTTCACTTATTGTTTGTTGTTGCTGTCTGGGTTCTTTATAAAACAGTCTCACTACTATAATCAAGCCTGGCCTCAATCTCTGCCCCACCTTCTAGCATACTGGCATTACCGGCGTGTACCACACTGCCCATAGTCTGCTCCTTTTTGTAGTCAAAAACATTATTTGGAGCTTCCCCAGCTCACTTCTCACAGAGCAGTAACTATTGAGGTTCTTTTCCCCCACTCTAAATTTATTAAAAACAACAGAAAAATAATTTACCTTAACTTCTGAAGCTCTTTCTGTGCATGCTCAATCATATGAACCAAATTTCTAAGGAGGAAGAAGAGCAAAGTCAGACAAGGATAAACAGAAATTTAAAAGCAACATTACTGAGCGCCTGTGGTTCATGCCTGGGATCCTAGCTACTCAGGAGGCTGAGATCTGAGGCTCTTGGCTCAAAAGCCAGCCTGGGCAGTGAAGCCCGTGAGACTTTGATCTCCCAACTAATAATCCAAAACAGCTGAAAGTAAAGGTGTGGTTCAAGTGGTAGAAAAAGCTCAAGGACAGTGCCCAGGCCAAGCAAAAGTCCTAAGACTAGTGTGTGTGCGCGCGCGCACACACACACACACACACACACTTCCTACCTAGGATGGCTTTGAACCACGATCCACGATCCTCAGATCTCAGCCTTCTGGTAGCTAGTAGGACATGTGAGCCACCGGCTCAGGGCATGTCTGAATTGCTGTCGTTTATAAACATCAGCCAACAAAGCAAAATTGTACTCATACTGCCAGAAACTGGTTCCTGCATAGTTGTCTCCACAACTAGCTAATGGTTCTAGAAGACAAGAATCATCTTTTTTCGCGTTTGAAACAGATTTCTCAGCTCCTCTGTTAAGATTTCCTAATCACTCAGATCCCATTTATTCTTTTTTTCTGCATCATGAGTTGTTTGTACATGTCATAAAAATTTAAAACAAAATTCTGATGATCTGAGAATGATACCCATTGTGTTATTTTATAGTCATGTTTAAGAATAGTTTAACAAAAAGCTTTTACAATCACGAGGTTCAATGGTCTTTTCCTCTATATGATTAACATATTCAGCATATTGTAAGGATCAAAGGAGCCCCAGAGCTAATAAAACCACTGAATTTCACAAACTAGCAAAATCCATTAAAAAAAAAAATTTAAAATGTGTGCCAGTCACTGGGCTTGAACTCAGGGCCTGTGTACTGTCCTTGGAGCTTCTTTTCTGCTCAAGGCTGGCATTTTACCACTTGACCCAAAAGTCTACTTCTGGCTTTTTTGATAGTTTTGTTGGAGCTAAGAGTCTCATAAGTCTTTCCTGCCTGCCTGGCTTCAGACTGTGATCCTCATATCTCACTCTCCGAGTAGCTAGGATTACAGGTGTGAGCCATCCATACCTAGCTGGACGTAACTTAACTGTTATGTCAACTTTCTGAGTGCTGGGATTACAAGTTGTGAGCCACCATGCTCAGCTCAGCAAAATCCCTTCGGGTGTTATTTCGCTGCTATTCCTTGATCCTCAGACCTATGAGTCAGCTGTAACCCCATTCCTACTTGTAGTTGTTCATGAACCTGTGAGTTCCCACTTCCAGCTGAGGCCGAGCAAGGAGGGGCTCTGCAGTTTTTCCTTCTGAGCTTTGTTTAGTACACACTAATTAGGAGCTACGTTAGGCCCCTAGGCACTCTTGAACTGTAAGTGGGGTTCAAAGCAGTAGCCTATCAGGGTACAGTTCCAGGAACCTGAGTCAAACCCCTCACCTTACTTTTCTGTTCTAATTGTTATCTTTCTCCCACATTTGTTAAACACACAAGTATCAATGTCTGAAGTTCCACTGACTAAAAGAGCAGCATGACTGATAACAAAAGCTGAGCCGGGCACTGGTGGCTCATGCCTATAATCCTAGCCACTCAGGAGACTAAGACCTTGAGGATTACAGTTCAAAGCCAGACCAGGCAGGGAAGTCCATGAGACTCCCATCTCCAATTAACTACCAGAAAACCAGTAGTGGTGCTATGGCTCAAGTGGTAGAGCAATAGCCTTGAGCTAAAGAACTGAGAGACAGGGCTCAGGCCCAGAGTTCAAGCCCCACAACCAAAAAACAAAAGCTGGATGCATAAGGTGGAACAGATGCAAATGGAGCCAAAACAGGCTTCTTACTCATTGTATACTTTCCAGGCATTACAGCCATGCTGCGACATGAGCTCCAGATTCTCAATGCGGACGGCCTGGTGTTCTAACTGGGCCATGGAATTGCTGACACACTCCTGCCATGCGGTGACATCATTCTTCTGACCCGAGGAAGGGGCTGGAAGCTCATATCTGCCATCAGATAACAAAACACACTAAGAATACATATCCTCCTCTCAGCAGAGGAGATGTAGACCTTTCAATAAAAAGAAATCTCTTGGGCTGGGAAGGTGGCTCAGTGGTAGAGCTCTTGACTTGCATGCATGAGGCCCTGGGTTCGATTCCTCAGCACCACATAAGCAAAAAGAAAAAAGCCGGAAGCGGCGCTGTGGCTCAAGTGGTAGAGCGCTAGCCTTGAGCTGAAGAGCTGAGGGACAGTGCCCAGGCCCAGAGTTCAGGCTCCATGACCAGACCCCCCCCCCAAAAAAAAGAAACCACTTTTTCCTAAAAATCTATTTACAAGTAAGGCTTAACTTCACTGCATACGGTAACACAGTGAAGTAAGGCGCCTGATATCTACAAAAGGACTTTCTTACTAGCTATTCAATAATGTTCCAGGAAGTGGATTCAAATATCGTCCCCAGTGCCACAGCCTGTTGCAGTGTTCCCCTCTGCAACTGTCACCCGATCCATCCTGAATCATCTTAAGAAAAAGCTGGGGGCTGGGAAGGTGCATGAGGCCCTGGGTTCGATTCCTCAGCACCACATAAGCAAAAAGAAAAAAAAAGCCGGAAGTGGCGCTATGGCTCAAGTGGTAGAGCGCTAGCCTTGAGCTGAAGAGCTGAGGGACAGCACCCAGGCCCAGAGTTCAGACCCAAGACTGGACCCAAAAAAAAAAAAAAGAAAAGAAAAGAAAAGAAAAATTTGGGAGGCTGGGAATGTGTCAGCAGTAGAGTCCTTACCTAGCATAAATGAGGCCCTGGGTTCCATCCCTCAGTACCACATAAACTGAAAGTGACACTGTGGCTCAAGTGGCAGAGTGCTATTTGGCAAGCAGGCCCATCAAGTGCTAGGCCCCAAGTTCAAGACTTGGCAGGTGTGTGCGTGTGCGTGTTAAGAAGTTATAGAAATCCAGTGTGTGTGTGTGTGTGTGTGTGTGTGTGTGTGTGTGTGTGTGTGTGTGTGTGTGTGTGTGTGTGTGTGTGTGTGTGTGTGTGTGTGTGTGTGTGTGTGTGTGTGTGTGTGTGTGTGTGTGTGTAAGAAGTTATAGAAATCCAGTGTGTGTGTGTGTGTGTGTGTGTGTGTGTGTGTGTGTGTGTGTGTGTGTGTGTGTAAGAAGTTATAGAAATCCAAGCCGGGCGCTGGTGGCTCACGCCTGTAATCCTAGCTACTCAGGAGGCTGAGATCTGAGGATCGCGGTTCAAAGCCAGCCCGGGCAGGAGAGACCGTGAGACTCCTATCTCCAATAAACCACCAGAAAACCGGAAGTGGCGCTGTAGCTCAAGTGGTAGAGCGCTCGCCTTGAGCTGAAGAGCTGAGGGACAGCGCCCAGGCCCAGAGTTCAAGCCCCACGACCAACCAAAAAAAAAAAGAAGTTATAGAAAACCAGTGCCAGAGGTCAGGCCTGTAATTCTTTCTTCTAAGGGGATTGAGATCATGATGATCAAAAGTCCAGGTTGTCCTAGGCAAAAAGTTTGAGAGAGAGCAGGGCACAGTGGTGTACTTATTGTCACTATATGGAAGGCTGAGATTGGGGAACTTTTGTTCCCGGCTGGCCTTGCAGAAAAGGGAAGTCTGTTCAGCTCCATCTCAATGGAAGAGCATGGCGATGCACACCTGTCACCCCAGCTACTGCAGGAGAGAAAGAAGAGGACTGTGGTCCAGGTGCGGGCCTAGTACAGAGACATCATCTCAAGACAACCAGTGCAGAATGAGCTGGAAGTATGACTCAAGACAGCGCCCACCTAACAAGTGCAGCAACTTGAGTTCAAATCCCAATACTTCAAATCCCAATACTGCCTGCCCCACAAAAAAGTTACTGATTAAAGTAAAAAGCACTATACAGGGGGCTGGGAAGGTGGTTCAGTGGTAGAGCCTTGCATGCATGAGTCCCTGGGTTCGATTCCTCAGCACCATATAAGCAAAAAGAAAAAAGCCAGAAGTGGCACTGTGGCTTAAGTGGTAGATAGAGGGCTAGCCTTGAGCTGAAGAGCTGAGGGACAGCGCCCAGGCCCAGAGTTCAGGCCCCACGACCGGACCCCCCCCCAAAAAAAGTGGGAGGGAACAAAATAGCCACTTGCACTCAGACCCCACTCTGCTGTCTCCACACAGCCACATAACCAGCAAGTAGAACCTTCACCAATCTCAGCTCACCGAGTTAGAAATGTGATAACTTAGATTTTAGTTCTCTTACCGTTTCATACTGAGCAATTCAATCGGTTGCCGTGCGGACAGTCTTTCAAATTCATTTCTCATTATGTCAGTCTGATAACAGAGAAAATTATTGCCAAGATGATATTGACAAACTAAAAGTAGTAATTACCAAACAAGTCAATTTACTTATGTATTCTTTAAAATACACACTATAATGGATCATTTCCTTCCCCCAGTGCCTTCCTTCCTTTATATTTTAGAATGGTAGGACTTGAATGTAGGGCCTTGTACATGCCTAAGAACATGCTCTACTACTAAGCTACATCCCTAATCCATGTGTGTGTGTATATATAAATATATATGTATATATGCACACACATGTGCAATTTCATTCAGAAAAACTTTTGTTATACAGGGAGTTTCAGTTAACCCCCAACCCACAAATCAAGCTGGTCCAAACAATCTCACTCCTCCTATCATACTCCCTGATATATCTTGATACATGCATGCAAGTCCCAAAAATTTGAGTTATGAGCTATTTCTCCTCAAATGTGTGGGTCTTTGGCCAGATCAACTCTGATGAAATCCAAAACCACTGAGGAAAGAGCATCTACCCTCCTCCTGCCATCCACAAACAGTCTGTCTGTCTTCTTCAACAATTGGGACACTTTCTTCATTAAACTTCATCTCAACAGAAAAAAAGATGGGCATGGGGGTACATGTGTGTCATTTTAGCTATAGAATTCCTCCATATCCAGGTCTGGGCGCTGTCCCTCAGCTCTTCAGCTCAAGACAAACGCTCTACCACTTGAACTACAGCGCCACTTTCGGTTTTCTGGTGGTTTATTGGAGGTAAGAGTCTCCTGGACTTTGCTGCCTGGGCTGGCTTTGAACCGTGATCCTCAGATCTTAGCCTTGTGAGTAGCTAGGATGACAGGCGTGTGCCATCAGTACTCGGCTTAGGTTATATATTTAAAATGGCCTGTCCTTAGAGAATTTACAAGATTCTGATACCACCCCAACCCACCCCCCATGTATAATACAACACGTCTAGGTGTTTGGAATCCCTAGAGTTCCTCCGGGTCTCAGACACCAAGCGCCGGGAGAGGGCTGTGGTCCTCCAGCTGATTCTTGACCATCAGGGATACGGGGGTTTCGGACTCCCGTCCCCAGTCTCCACTAGACCGCAGCCACTTCCCCATCTGAGTCAGACTCCGGCAGTCCCTCACCTCAAAGGCGGAGTAGTCTGGGGCAGCGAGGTAGCTCAGGTAGTTCTTGGTGGGCCGGTACCTGCGCGTCTCCTCCTCCACCAGTGCCGCGGCCTACGGACGAAAACAGGCGCACGTGAGCGGCGGGGCGGGCCGGAGAGGTCGCGCGCGTGAGCTACGGGACGGGACCGGGGAGGCCGCGCGCGAGGGCCGAGACCGGAGCCGGGCTGGGCCGGGGAGACGGCGCGCGAAGCCCCTGCGGCACGTGAGCGCCGCCGGCCGCCCGCACTCACCGCTTCCCGCACGCCGGGCGCTTCGTAGCCTTGGTCGAAGTACGGCAGCGCATCCACCACCACCTCCCCGGCCACCAGCCCCGTGCCCGCCATCACCGAGCGGTGGGAGCGCGGTCTTCCCAGAGCCACGCCCCGCTATTCCGGCGCCGAGCACTGACACGCCGCCCACGTGACCGCCAGGCACAGGCGCACTCGCTAGTTCCGCGGGCTCGCCGGCCCAGCGGCTCAGGAATGTCGGGCACGTTTGTTTGGGGCGGATGTGAGGTCACACCCAGGGGCACGCCCGGCCTCGCCACTTCCGGCCCCAGGCCTCGCAGGGCGGCGCAGCGGATAGGTTCGTCCTTTCTTTCTCCCAGTGGGCTCCGGGAGGAAAGCCGGCTACGGGCGTGGCCGGAAGATGGAGTGGCTCCCGCTCCCGCCACGCGGCTGCGCCTGGGATTCCCGGCTGCACACGCGCTTGAAGCCGTCGGTGTGTCGGGGCGCCCCGCCGCCCACCGAGGTTGCCTCACTTACCTTCTGGGAGCCGAGGGTCGTTCCGGGGCGTCCCACGCGTGCGCACCACCGGCGACCCCTCGGCTCCTCCCTGCGGCCCGCACGGGCCCCAGGTGCCGCCGCGTGTCCTTCAGCGTGGGCAGCTCAGGGTGTTGGGTTTTCCCGCGGCTGAAGGCCGCCCGGTGGCCTTGTGGGAACGTGTGGGCCAGCTTCTCCCGTGTCCGTGTCCACGGCCTCCGCGCATGCGGCCGCGTGGCGTCCGTAACGAGAAGTCAGCGCAGACGGGAGTACGCGACCGCCGGGGAGCCTACAGCGGTCCCGGCCGGAACAGGTCCTCATCACCGGGAGCACGTGGCGTCGGGAGATGTAACTAGGTAGAAGACTTGCATGCCCGGAAGCACCGAGCCCCACGCTCCCGGACGTGGCTAGCACTTCCGGTTTCATTCACTAGGAGGTCCATAAGCAAACAACCGGAACTCACAAGGCCTTACCAAAGCCGAGGAGAGCGGGCCTGAGGAGAGGCCTAGCTCGGCCCGGCCCACAGCACCGAAGTAGTCCCTGCGCAAAGGGAGCCGAGCCCCATTGTTCCCCAGGGGAATTAAACTGCTTAACATTTTTAAACACACAGGCTCAGTTCAATTCCCTAGGAACTAGGCTAGACAGCACCAGTCTTGAATGGTTTCTGCTTCAGATTCCATACCACCTGTCAATTTGTTGTATTATAGTACAGTTTACAAGGTTTTGTACGTTTGAACATTTTTTTGTGAGTTGAAGCCAAAGCTGAAGATCACAACTGACATTTGCTACGTTTATTGAAGGAAACTACACTGTCTATGATCAATTTCTCTTACCAATCAGTACTATCACTTTAGGTATTAGAGAGCTGGGAGAGGAAGTGGCATATGTTTAGCACACATATTCAGAGTCAAATGTACAGCACAAGTTCCAACAATTTTCACTAGATGGAGATGTGTAAGAGGCCCAGCACAGAAAGAAAAAAAGGCCTCAGGTAGGCACCACACCGTTTATCCTCACAGCCTCAAGGTGGTTGCATTATACTTAATGGAAAACTTTTAATTAGCTGTAATCCAACAGAGCTCAAATTCCCATCCATAAGACTAAACAGCTTGATGTTCATAAGCCAAGAGTCCTGGCTTCAGTTCTATATGAACTGTATATAACTGGCCAAATTAGCCTCTAAATTCCAGTTCCTTCTGTTGGTAAAGTGGAGGCACAAGTTGATGTAAGGCTTGAAATATAACATAGACACAAATACTGGATGGTAGCAACACACACACACACAAATATACATGTCTCCAAAAGGACATTTTCATGCTAACTGTAATTCTGTCAAGAACAGTTTAATGACCTATGAAGGACCAATTACTCAAGTACCATACACATTGTGGAGGAAGAGTCACAAGATGTCTACGTTTGTGTTGAGTGTATGCCAGTACTGGGACTTGAAATCATGGCCTTGCACTCTTACTTAGCTTTTTCACTCAAGACTGGTGCTCGATCACGTGAGCCACATACCACTTCCAAGATGTCTACTTTTATAAAGCATTGGCTAACAGTGCCAAGAAGTAAGGCTCCACTTAAGTAAGAGCCCCCTAGACAGGACATCAAACAAAACAAGGACTTATATCAGAGTCTGTGAGTTCCAATGGCCCATGAGTTTATAGCTGCCATGATTCAGTGATGAGGGCTATGTGTGTAAGGCCGACATCCTCCCAGTTCTAGTACCTAAAATGCATCCATTCTCTCATCAGTCATCTTTGAATGGTTTTGTAAATGCAGCACCAAGTCTTTCCTTCCTAGAAGACAACTGTCCTCATAGACATAAGCATAAAATACACAGATGAGCCCAAGAATCAAAGAGAAAAGGCCATTGTGAAGGGAAATTGGAGGCAGAGGAAGGAAGCATCGGTTCCACACTACTTCCAACAAGTCTCCGGCAGCAACAGGGGAGTCACGGAGCCTGACCTGCTTCTTGGCTTCTTAACATTGCAGGATTTTGTAGCAAACTCCAAAACATCCTGACTCTAGGAAAAATATTATCCTTGGGACTTTCAGCTCTATTTAGGATAGAGGCAAAAACTTCATTTCTTCTGCAGAAATTTCATTTTACTACCTGAAAGAAAAGAATAAACATTTTTTTTTCATTTCTTGTAATGATTTAAGGCACAATATCAACAATCTAGTCAGAACAGCCTAAGAGTAAGGCACCATTTCAAGTGAGAGCGGCCATCTAAACCAAAGATCCTGGTGGTAATGCCTTGGTCTGTGTCTGGGGGCACTGTTGGGAAATGGGACTTCAGGAGATGCGGTCTGGGGGACAAACAAGGGTAATAGGGCGCACACAATCAAACTACATTATATATCCATGAGAATATAATACCAGTGCTTTGTCCAAGTGATATATTCTAATTTAAAAAAAGACTGGGCTTACTCCCCAGAGGTTTCCTGGAGTTCAGGGGAAACTTTTTTAAGCTCCCCAGACATTAGTTTCTGCAGTCAGAGCTGAAAACCAAAAATTTAACCTAATCCCATGATATGAAGATGAAATAATAACCCAAGCTATAATTTCCCCATGGTCTCAGCTAATTAAGGAGAGGACCCAATTAGAGACATGTTAAAGACCAGCATGCGCATGCAGAGTAGAAGCCCATAACTGTGGTATGGAAGCCATACTCTGCTTTTCAGAATCATACTGGACAATTAACTACAAATGAAAAAATCATTTAAAAAAAACTGTTTCTCTATGAAGTATAAAATTAAAAGAGTCTTCCAAGAATATCTTCTTTGTCTTCAGTCTCTCTAATCCACTTGGTGTTTTTTTTTTTGTTTTTCTCCCCATCCTGGGGCTTGAACTCAGGGTCTGGGCACTATCTCTGAGTTTTTTGCTCAAGGCTAGCATTCTCCCACTTGAGCCACACCTCCTCTTCCAGCTTTTTGGTAGTTAGAGATAAAAGTTTCATAGAATCTTCTGCCTGGACTGGCTTTGAACCATGATCCTCAGATCTCAGCTTTCTGAGTAGCTAGGATCACAGATGTGAGCGAGCCACCAGTGCCCAGTGAACCCATATATTTTAAGTTTGGGTCCACAGATAGGATTCCAGGGATGGGGGTTCCATAAAACCCTGAAATTGTATGCAAAGTTTATTTGTATGGAAAAAGAATCACAGTTTTGATAAGGGTTTCATCATGATATGAGAAGATATACTATGAAGGGATAAAGGGAGCTCCTGATGGAAACAGTTCACAGGCCATTCTGATGGGGAACCTGACCTCAGAAAAGAGATTTTCTCCAAACCACTTGGGATCTTGGGTTGCAGTTCTGGTCATTGTGGTTACACGGTCCACCCACCATTATACTGCTGAGCTGGCTGGAAAGCCCTGCAAGCTTGTTTTCAGCCTTTTTTTTTTTTTTTTTTTTTGGTCCGTCATAGGGCTTGAACTCTGGGCCTGGGCACTGTCTCTCAGCTCTTAAGCTCAAGGCAAGCACTCTCCCACTTAAACCACAGTGCACTTCCGGTTTTCTGGTGGTTAATTGGAGACAAGCATCCCATGGACTTTCCTGTCAGGGCTGGCTTTGAACCACAATCCTCAGATCTCAAGCCACCTGAGTAGCTAGGACTACAGGTGTGAGCCACCTGCACCTGGCTATTTTATTTTTTTGCTGGTCCTGGGGCTTGGACTTAGAACCTGGGCACTATCCCTGAGCCTCTTTGTTCTCAAGGCTAGCACTCTACTACTTGAGCCACAGCATTGTTTCTGGCTTTTTCTGAGTAGTTTATTGGAGATAAGAGTCTCATGAACTTTCCTGCCTGAGCTGGCTTCAAACCATGATCCTCAGATCTGAGTAGCTAGGATATAGCCATGAGCCACTGGCACTTTATATAACAGGAAAACAACAACTTACCAAGACTCCGCAAAATTCTGTTCACTCCACTGGGTTCAGACTCAGGGATTGTTTGTAAATACTGCAGAGCCCGGACCTCAAATAAGCCTGCGAAGAAAACTTACATTGGTTAAACTGTCCAACATTCAACCATGTGACTGGAAATTAATTAAATAAAATCTAGGTGTTATTTTCTTCTTTTTCCGTGAATCTAGAGCCTTGAACATATTAGGCAAGTACTCCACCACTGAGCTACATGTTTTTTCTTTTGGGTGCTGATCCTAGGGTTTGAACACTCAAGGACTGGACATTGTCCTTTAACTTTTTGGCTCAAGGCTAGAGCTCTACAACTTGAGCCACAGTGCCACTTCTGGCTTTCTACTGGTTAACTGGAGATAAGAATCTCACACCTAGCTACTCAGGAGGCTGAGATCTGAGGATCGCGGTTCAAAGCCAGCCCGGGCAGGAGAGACTGTGAGACTCCTATCTCCAATAAACCACCAGAAAACCGGAAGTGGCGCTGTAGCTCAAGTGGTAGAGCACTTGCCTTGAGCTGAAGAGCTGAGGGACAGTGCCCAGGCCCAGAGTTCAAGCCCCACGACCGACAAAAAAAAAAAGAATCTCACAGATTTTTTTTCCTGCCTGGGCTGGCTTTGAACTTAGACCTTCAGATCTCTTGAGCAAGATTATAGGCATGAGCCACTGACACCCAGCCAAGTGTATTATTTCATTCTCCCCCCACACCCCCCACCTTTTTTTTTTTTTTTTGGTTAGTTGTGGGGCCTGAACTCTGGGCCTGGGCACTGTCCCTCAGCTCTTCAGCTCAAGGCTGGCACTCTCTTGAGCCACAGCACCACTTCTAGCTTTTTCTGTGTATGTGATGCTGAGGAACTGAACGAGGACCTCATGCATGCAAGGCAAACACTCTATCACTGAGCCACCTTCCCAGCTACCCGCCCCCTTTTTTTTTTTTGCCAGTCCTGGGGTTTGAACTCTGGGCCTCCGCACTGTCCCTGAGCTTTTTTTCTCAAGGCTAACGCTCTACCACTTGAGCCACAGCACCACTTCCAGGTTTTTCTGTTTATGTGGTGCTGAGGAATTGAACCCAAGGTTTCATGCATGCAAGGCAAGCACTCTACCACTGAGTCAACTTCCCAGCCCTTGATATTGTTTTAGCCATAGAAATAATACACTGGGGCTGGGAAGGTGGCTCAGTGGTAGAGTGCTTGCCTTGCATGCATGAAACCTTGGGTTCAATTCCTCAGCACCACATAAACAGAAATACCTGGAAGTGGTGCTGTGGTTCAAATGGTAGAGCGCTCACCTTGAGCTAAAGAACTAAGGGACAAGAGACAGCGCCCAGTCCCAGAGTTCAGCCCCCACAACTGACAAAAAAGAACAAAAAAAAAAAACAAATTTAACTTGACATGGTAGCTTTACATGGTTTTGTTTTATTTATTTTTTGTTGGTCATAGGGCTTGAACTCTGGGCTTGGGCACTGTCCCTGCGCCCTTCAACTCAAGGCTATCACTCTACCTCTTGAACCAGCACCACTTCTGGTTTTCTGGTGGTTCATTGGAGATAAGAGTCTCACTGACTTTCCTGCCCGGGCTGGCTTTGAACCAAGATCCTCAGATCTCAGCCTCCTGAGTAGCTAAGATGACAGGCATGAGCCACTGGTGCCTGGCATGTTTTTATTTTTGTATGCTGTTTATCTTCAAACCTCCCAAGAAGGCATAAGAAAAAGAGTACTTGCTGATGGAAACTGACCTTTGACGCCACTTTTCCGCAGTTCTCGGTCCTGGATGAAACCCGCAAACATCTGAGTCTCCATGAAAAGGTCGAGGAAGTGGCGGGCACTCCGGGAGGTGTGGGACTTGCGAAAGGGCTCCCTCAGGAACACGCGCTCCCCACGCTCAGTGACTGTCATGCTCAAAGAGTAGTGTCCCACAAGCTCCACAAAAAACCTGACAAAGGCTTCCGACACCAGAGAACTGAGGGTCACATCTATTTCACAAGGAGAGGGTGACAGGAAAGGGAGGGGAGGAGGAACATTTAAGTTCTGTGTATGAAACCGTCACAGGCTAGAGGGCTAGGGCTAAGAGGAAAGGTAAGAAGCACAGCCATCACCTCTGCATGGTTTAGGGCCAGCAGAAAACAAATGGCAAACGTGCTGACCTTGTTTCCTCCTCTAGCCACCCGGCCTGCACAGCTACAATTTTACTGTAGCTGCACTTTCAAGGGCACAAGTGAGAACCAGGCTCGTACCTTGTGAAAGATGCCGCTCCTGAACCAAGATTTCATTTCGTTCTTCCAAAACCTGCAGCAAGGCAGCTTGAAGTTTAGGTGGCAGAATTTCACCCTCATCCGACACCTTGAGAGAGGAAAACTGAGGTTGAGATTCTGAATTTTTTTCCCCAGTCCTGGCGCTTGTGAACTCAGGGCCTGGGCACTGTTCCTGAGCTTCTTTTGCTCAAAGTGAGCACTTTACCACTTGAGCCACAGCACCACTTCCAGCTTTTTTGTGTATGTGGTACTGAGGAATTGAATCCAGGGCTTAATGCATGCTGGGCAAGTACTCTACCACTGAGCCACATTCCCAGCCCCACAGCAGGTTTTTAAATGGGATGCACCTAGAATGGTAGAGTTCCAATTCCTCAGTCCACATACACAGAAAAAGCCAGAAGTGGCGCTGTGGTCTAAATGGTAGAGTGCTAGCCTTAAGCAAAAGGAGCTAAAGGACAGCGCCCAGGCACTGTGGTCTGTTTCTGAGGTACTGTGGAATCAAACCCAGGGCTTGCAGTGTGCTGGGGAAGCACTCTACCACTAAGCCACATTCCCAGCCCCTGATGAGCTGTTTTTGAAAAGCCAATTTCCTGGGAAACTACGTTGTTCATTTTATGTTGTTTCATCTTGTGCTTACTAAACTATATTCAGTTTTTTAACTTTGACACAAAAAAATGGCCACTTCTGTTTTGCCTCTACTATACCTTGTTCAATTTTCTATTTCACAATTTGTAAACCTTTATGTATGTATATGGCTCCCTTCAGTAGGTAAGACCAGAGGATCAAACTGTGACTACACATGTTTACATTCTGACTGCCTAAGAGCATATCTACAAATCAGTGCTTGGTAAACACTTTTCTATTCTTTTCCTTTCCCTTTCTGTGTGTGTGTGTGTGTGTGTGTGCGCGCACGCGCGCGAATGCATGCTTGTGCACGCATGCATGCATGCCAGTACAGGGGCTTGAACTCAGGGCCTGGCTCTTTTGCCTGGCTTTTCCACTCAATACTGGAGCTCTAGCCAGGTGCCCGTGCCTCACGCCTCTAATCCTAGCTACTCAGGAGGCTGAGATATGAGGATCGAGGTTCAAAGCCACACCAGGCAGAGAAAGTCCCTGAAACTTTTATCTCCAGTAAACCACCAGAAAACCAGAAGTGGCGCAGTAGCTCAAGTGGTAGAGCGCTAGCCTTGAGCTGAAGAGCTGAGGGACAGTGCTCAGGCCCAGAGTTTAAGCCCCATGACCGACAAAACAACAAAAAAAAAGACTGGTGCTCTACCACTTGAGCCACAGCTCCACTTCCAGCTTTTTGGTGGCTTGTTGGATATAAGAGTTTCAAAGACTTTTCTGCTCGGGTTGGTTGGTTTCTAATCCTAATCTTCAGATCTCAGGATTACAGGTGTGAACTACCAACCCCTAGCTGTTTAATGTCTCTTTGAGTGGGGCTGAGATTGAGACACAGAGCGCTTGTTTATGTTACATAGTGCTCTATCACTGAACCACATTGTGGCCTAATTCTTGTTTTTGTTTTTGTTTTTTTTTTGGCAGTCCTGGGGCTTGAATTCAGGGCCTGGGCACTCTACTTGAGCATCTTTTGGCTTGAAGCTAGCAATCTACCACTTGAGCCACAACGCCACTTCTCGCTTTTTCTGTGTATGTGGTACTGTGTACGTGGAATGGAACCAGGGCTTCATGTGTGTTAGGCCAGCACTAAGCCATATTCCCAGCCCTCATGCTTTTTTTTTTTTAATCAGTGTGGGGCTTGAACTCAGGGCCTGGGCACTGTCCCTAAGTTTTTTGTTGTTGTTGTTGTTGTTTCTCAAAGCTAGTGTTCTACCACTTTGACGTACAGATGTGGGTCTGGTTTTCTGGTGGTTAATTAGAGATAAGAGTCTCATGGAGTTTCCTGATTAGGCTGGCTTTGAACCTCGATCCTCAGATCTCAGCCTCCTGAGTAGCTACGATTTACAGGCATGCGCCACAGGGTGCCCAGCCTCAATTCATGCTTTTAAAATGTTATGAGGCTAATCCGTCAGCCCATCTAGAGCTGGAGGATGGCTGGTTCTTCTGGCAGTGACATGTTCTGTTTCCTCCTTCCTCTCGTTTGGGACAGCGAGTTGTAAAACACAGCCAAATTTTCAGGTCAATGCTGGACTACGATTCATGTATGGGTAGGAACCCAAGTCTTTCTTGAGTCATAGTCTCTTAAGTACTTTCACCTATTTTCTGTTCCATTATCTACAGAGAGATCTCCATCCCCAAACATTCTATAATCACCTCTTTTGTTACTCACCTCCTGTAAGAACTTGTCTGCACAGAGATCAACTATCAGCACCTATGGAACAAAAGAAGCCAGGCTGGTTCAACCAGAGACAGTCACAGACATGGACACTGCACAGTGGCTTGGGTGTTTTCCTTCTTTCAGGCAATAGGAATGGTTTTAAACAATGTAAAGTCAACAGTATATCCCATTTAGAAGTTGACCCATCAATACAAATAAACTGAAAATATGATGTGATGTACACCTGGAGATTAAGAGACTCACAGATGAGTGCAGCAAAGCTAGAGTAGGCGGTAGAGTCTTTCCAGGAAGGTATCCATTTAAAAACTGATCCTACTTCACATTCTATAACCCCCCCATGTAAAAAGAGCTAAGTGGAGTAAGAACCAAACATTAAAGGCAAAACTAATAAAAAGATGAAATAGGAAAAATATCTTCATTAAATAATGAAAAAGATCTCAAAAAATACCATATAGAAAACTATTTTAACCATATTAAAAGTAAGAATGCCTGCACACTGAAAAGGTGAAAAGACGTCAGCATGGTGGCTCATGTCTAGAATCCCAGCTTCTCAAGCAACCCCATTTGGGAGAATCCTAGTTTGACATCAGTACAGGTAAAAAGTCAATGAGACTCCATTTCAATCAATAAGCCAGGCAATGGAGAAACACACCTGTGACCCAAGGCTAAGAGGTATAGACAGGAAGATAAAGGACCAAGACCATCTCTGGAAAAAAAATGTGAGATCCTACCTGAAAAATAACCTAAAAGCACAAAGGGCATCTATCTTAAACAATGCTTAAAGTTAACCCAGAGTGATTTCTGAGTTTGATTTAAAAAAGAAAACTTCACTGGGTGCCGGTAACCCTAGCTACCCAGGAGGCCGAGATCTGAGGACTGCAGTTTGAAGCCAGCCCAGGCAGGAAAGTTCCTGAGACTTTTATCTGCAATTACCCAGCAGAAAGCTGGAAATGGAGCTATGATTCAAGTGCTAGAATGTGCCAGCCTGAGTTCAAGCCCCAGAATTGGCATAAAAAAACGAATGAATGAAAGAAAATTTACTTTTTGGAACAACACAAGGAAGATCCCATCATTCCCAACTAAAAATAGTGCTGGGTGCCGGTGGCTCACGCCTGTCATCCTAACTACTCAGGAGGCTGAGACCTGAGGATCACAGTTCAAAGCCAGCCCAGGCAGGAAAGTCTGTGAGACTCTCTATCTCTAATAAATTACCAAAAAAAAAAAAAAAAAAAAAAAAAAATGAGGTGGAAGTGGTGCTCTGGCTCAAATGGTAGAGTGCTAGCCTTAAGCAAAAGAAGCTCAGGGACAGAGCCCAGGCACTGAGTTCAAGCCCCAGATTACATTACTCAGTAACAATTCTACCACTACCACTAAGAGTAGGAGAACTGCTCTTTTCCCTCAGTCGCTGCTCTAAGGGCTCACTCGGGGCATCTTACCTCTTCGATGGGCAGGTCCTGAAGGTGATGTAAGGAGCAAGACAGAATTCCGATGAGGAAGGGGGTAGGCGAGCACACAATGTCGATCATGGAGGCGGGCAGGACCGGGATGTAGGTGTGCTGCCAGGTGAAGGGGTACAGGGTGGCCACCACCGCATGGCCACACTTTGACAAGGTGCTAGCCAGAGAAGAGGTGAAGGGTGTTACATATACAGCAATGCACTGAGGCATCTCAGATAGTACCGAAACAGTCCCAAATGGATATGCTCAGTGTTCACACAACCCAGAGAAAACTCATACTTTAGCATTTTATTTAAACATTTAACTTATTTGTTTAATTTCTTTCTTTTTTTTTTTTTTTGGGTCCAGTCGTGGGCCTGAACTCTGGGCCTGGGCGCTGTCCCTCAGCTCTTCAGCTCAAGGCTAGCACTCTACCATTTGAGCCACAGTGCCACTTCCGGCTTTTTTCTTTTTGCTTATGTGGTGCTGAGGAATTGAACCCAGGGCCTCAGGCATGCAAGGCAAGCGCTCTACCACTGAGCCACCTTCCCAGCCCTTATTTGTTTAATTTCAATCGAGTGTTTCACCATAATTTATCAAGCTAAAAACCGTTGTCATAGAAAAGCAGTATTAGGTTATTATTATTATTATCATTTTTGTTCAAGGCTGGCACTCTACCACTTGAGCTATGGCACCATTTCTGATTTTTCTGTGATTAATTGGAAATAAGAGTCTCACAGACTTTCCTG
The DNA here is from genome assembly GCF_024711535.1 of Dipodomys merriami. Lineage (NCBI taxonomy): Eukaryota > Metazoa > Chordata > Mammalia > Rodentia > Heteromyidae > Dipodomys > Dipodomys merriami. The sequence continues at coordinate 38,793,313 of NW_027206290.1, forward strand.
TCTGGACTGGCTTTGAACTGTAATTCTCAGATCTCAGCCTCCTGAGTAGCTAGGATATAAGCATGAGCCACCATCTCCTGGCAATTTTTGTTTGTTTAAGGGATGGGGTCTTGAGTGCCAGGAGTATTTGTGTACTCGTGTAGCTATACTTACAGCTACACAGGAAGCAGAGCAGGAAGACTGTAAGCCAAGGCCAGCTTGGGAAAATAGCTTAAGATCTGTTTGAAAAATAAGACATAAAAGGGCTAGGGATATGGCTCAAGTGGGAAAATGCAGTCCTAGACATGTGAGGGAAGTTCAAATCCCAGTACTACCAAAAAGGGAGATGAAGCCTTACTATATTGCTCTGGTTGGCCTTAAACTCTGATGCTCAAGTGGCCCTCCAGCCTCAGCTTCCAAGGAGCTGGAACTACAGATATAAACCACTACATCTAGGTAGCAATATGGGAGTTTGTGTGTGCTAGCCTGGGCTTGAACTCAGAGTCTAGGTGCTTGTCCCTGAATTTCTGTGGTTCAAGGTTAGTACTCTACCACTCTGAGCCAGAGCTCCGGTTCTGGCTTTTTGGTTAACTGGGGATAAGAATCTCATGGAGGGGCTGGGAAGGTAGCTAGTGGTAGAGTGGTTGCCTTGCATGCATGAGGCCCTGGGTTCGATTCCTCAGCACCACATAAGCAAAAAGAAAAAAGCCAGAAGTGGCACTGTGGCTCTAGTGGTAGAGTGCTAGCCTTGAGCTGAAGAGCTGAGAGACAGCGCCCAGGCCCAGAGTTCAGGCCCCACAACCGGACCAAAAAAAAAAAAAAAGAATCTCATGGACTCTCTTGCCCAGGCTGGCTTCAAATAACAATCCTCAGATCTCAGCTTCCTGAGCAGCTAGGATTCTGTAATCCTAGCTACAGGTCCTTGGCTTCACTTATTACTTACCTCAGGCTGTTGGCAACGAAGATTACTCTCCGCTCCAGAAGGAGAGAGGCACAGACCTGGATGAGATGACATACACTCAGGCACTTAAAAAGGCATTCAAAATCCACATGTTCCAGTCGTGAATCTAGTGGTCGGCAGAGCTCAATGGACTGAAATACAAGAATCTGAATCAGGAGTGCTGGTGTTGGAAAAAAGCCCCTAATCACACTACCAATGGGCTCGCTTAGTCCAAAAGAAGGCTACTACTCTGCAAAACTGCCTATATCATCCCATGACCCCACCAGCTCGCACACTTATTTCTGGTGAAATCATCCCATCTGATAGTGATATGGGTGACTATAATCTACCTCATAGACATGGTCACTGCAGAGAGCCCAGTTGATATATGACAGGAAGCCTTTGGGTCATGGGTTGAAGTTCAGATTGATTGGATGTTTCTTCAATTCTTTATGGGCCTAGAAATGTTCATCATGGCTTATGAAGAGAGCAGCGCCATCCCCCGGGAACTGGGAGCCACGTGGACAGGCTCAACGGTGTGTAGGAAGTGTACTAACTCACCCCATCTCCGGCCCCCGGCAGGTAGCTCTTCACCGTGATGGTGCGTCCAGGGGCTGGGAAAGGAGCTTCCATTACACTTCGCATGAATGGGTACACGAGGGCTGGTGACCTTTCTCTTCTCTTCTCTACTTCATCCAGGATCTGCTCATACACAGCGTGGTGTTTGATTATGGACTCAATAACAGAAGAATCAGCAGCTGCCAGGCTGGGAGCTCACACATGAAAATAACTAAAATGGATGCAGACAGAGAAGCTTCTACAACCCACGAGAGATTAAAGCACCAAATCATTTGGAGTATCTTCATGGCCCTAAGAAAAACTACTAACATGAATCAACTTGTTTTTCAAAGAGAAAGGGGCAAAGAAAGTGACACTGATGACAAAACCCAACAACGTGGGATCTAGGGAAGATGTAAGCTTCCAGCTGTGCTCTTCTCACCGGGATTTAGCAAGCTGAGTGAGAATTACACTGCATCTGTGGGTGGGTTAGAGATCTAAGTCAGGTCTGGTTCCTAATAACAGATGGGGAAACTTTCTAAAGCATATAAAAGAGCTACTCAGGAGGCTGAGATCGGAGAATCTTGGTTCCTAGCCAGCCTGAGCAGGAATGCCCATGAATATCCACAACAGGTTAAAGACTATGCTGCTTAACACTGCTATGAACAGCCCCCAGAGCTCAGAAGAGTGTCATGTTCCTAACCATCTCCACTCACCTTTGAAAACAGATTGAAGCAGCCTAAGCGACTAACTATGCAGTACACCTCAGGAAGTCGCTTTCCTTTGCCTTCTGGCTAGAAGAGAAAAAAAAAAATCACATGTTCACTAATTTGGACCAAGGAGACTCTCTTACACTAGAAGCTGGTAGCTATCATCTATAATCTTAGCTACTAAGAGGGCTGAGATCTAAGCATCAGGGTTTGAAGCCAGTTGGGGCAGAAATGTCTGTGAGACTCTTATCCCCAATCAACTAGCAAAAAGTCAGAAGTGGAGGTATGGCTCAGATGGTAGAGTGACAGCTGTGAGTGAACAAGCCAAGTGAGAACTCAAGGTTCTGACTCCAAGCTCCATTATAGAAGGAAGGGAGGGAGGAAGGGAGGAAGGGAGGGGGGGGAGGGGAGGGAGGGAGAGAGGGAGGGAGAGAGGGAGGGAGGGAGGGAGGGAATCATTTAACATTTTTTTTCAAATGGAGGTCTTGCTATGTCACTAAGCTTGGCTTCAGACTTCTGGGCTCAAGCAAGACCTTGTCTTGTTCTAAGTGGCCTGTTCTACTAGTAGACAGGGATACAGGCATGAACTGCCATACCGGGCTTCTTTTAATTCTCTTTAATATAAGGCAGGATCCCTATAGTTTCATCCCCAGTGAACATTGAGAGATGGGAAGTGCTGAGCGACTGTATGATGTGTGATTCCAGTATGATTCCAGGTGTGATGGAAGCACCTGAATACAAACAGCCTAAGCTGGTTGGTGAGTGACTCTGAACTTCAATGGATTCCATTCTTTAAGTGCCACTGACATTAAGCCATTATCTCAGCACTTACATTCTTTGAGTGTCCCTCTCTTGAATTTTAAGTTGGACAAAACAGACACTATATTTCTTTGTTATAAATAATAGTGATTAAGTTGTCTTAGACATGAATGAGGGGAATTTATTTTAAGGCTACCTCAGGTAACCTCAAAGTAAGATTAGAGAAAAATCAGACCTAAAGAGCTAGAAATGGCCATGAACAACCCATTGTAGACCTGGGAATGATTGTCTCCTGTATCCACATACCTGTTTCAGCCTTCCCACTGTTAGGAAAATGGAGGGAAGCAGAAAAGGAATAGGCCGGACTCGATCATCAACAGGTAAGGACTGTTTATTGCCAGCAAGGGCACAGACCTTTCCAGTTTGAAGGTGGTGTCAGTACTTACATTCTTTATTGCAAGCAAATACAGAAAAAAAAAAAAAAAGAAAAAAAAAAGGCAGAGTGCCAGAAGCTCATGCCTATAACACTAGTTATTCAGGAGGCTGAGGTCTGAGGATCAAGGTTGGAAGCAACCCAGGTAGACAAATCCAAGACTCTGATCTGAGTTCAAGCCCCAGGACTGGTGGGGAAAAAAAAAGTCCTTGAAGAGGCACTTGGGTATTGCACCTTTGTAACAAAGCTTCTTTAATACACAAATAATTAAGTAGCCCTTACACTCATCTAGAGGAAGTGTTTCTGAATTTCCTAGTTGACTAACTCTGTAGCAGTCTGGTACTTACCAAAAGCTTCTTACAATAACCAAACCACCGGCTTCCGTCTTCACCAGTCAAGACAAAGGAGAATGTCTCACTAGAAAGGAAAAAACTCATGGTTAACTGTGGGGGCCAAACCCCTATATAAGGCATTCTTCACAAAACAATCAATCAAAAATTAGTGTATGCCGGGCACAGTGGCTCACATCTGTAATACCAGCAACTCAAGAGGCTGAAGATCTAAGACTGGTAGTTTGAAGCCAGCCCAGACAGGACAGTCCATGAGACTACCTCTAACCACCAGAAAACCTGAAGTGGAAATGTGGCTCAAAGTCATAGAATGTTAGCCTTGAGTGAAAAAGCTCAGGGACAACACCCAGGCCCTGATTCAAGCCCCATGACCAACCAAAAACAAACAAACAAACAAACAACCCAAAAACAGAAAAAAGAAGGTATTAAAATGATTATCAAGCCAGGCACTGGTGGCTCAAGCCTGTAATCCTACCTATTCAGGAGGCTGAGATCTGAGGATCATGGTTCAAAGCCAGCCCAAGCAGGAAACTCTGTGAGACTCTAAATAACCACCAGAAAACCAGAAGTGGTACTGTGGCTCAAGTGGTAGAGTACTCACCTTGAGCTAAAGAGCTGAGGGACAGTGCCCAGGTCCAGAGGTTGCAACCCACTGGCATCAGGCTGAAGTGACTCTTAACCCTGTTTTCTCTCTAACACTGAATTTATTTTGTGTTTTCTTTTGTGAGCCCACACAGGAAATATTCTAATTCTGTTTCTTCCTTTCTTCTAGGAATCCTTCTTCTGGCAATGTTTCTGTTCCTGGCTCAGTTTTCAAATTCTCTGATTCTATTTTTTTTTTTTCCCTCTCGGTCATGGGCCTGAACTCTGGGCCTGGACGTTGTCCCTCAACATTTCAGCTCAAGGCTAGTGCTCTTGAGCCACCGCACCACTTCCATCTTTTTCTGTGTATGTGGTGCTAAGGAATCAAACCCAGGGCCTCATGCATGCAAGGCAAGCGCTCTACCACTGAGCCACCTTCCCAGCCCTCTGATTCTATTTTTGCAGTTCCAATATTAGACATCAAAAATCATGGTCCTCTCACCTCTTTAGTTCTGAGGTTGGCATCCAGTCCTTTGAATCAGGAAAACAAAATTTTGGGATAACTTTAAGCCTCTCTTCAGTGTCTTTGGATTGCTTATAACCATGGTCACCCTGAAAAATGTAACATCGTGACATTATTGTATGAAAGTAGAGAAGAGAAATAAAAACAACCCAGTCTTGGGAAAGCAGAACAAGAAGGCAAAGACTGAACATCACTGAAGATGCCCTGAGAACATTAAAGATAAGGAATCCTATTTTTATACAGAAAAGATTCCTGTGGGGCTGGGAAGGTAACTCCGTAGTAGAGTGTTTGCCTTGTATGCATGAAGCCTTGGGTTCGATTCCTCAGCACCACATAAGCAGAAAAAAGCCAGAAGTGGCGCTGTGGTTCAAGTGGTAGAGTGCTAACCTTGAGCTGAAGAGCTGAGGGACAGCACTCATGCCCAGAGTTCAGGACCCACGTCCGACAAAAAAAAAGATTCCTGGGGAAACCCTGTAACTTGCTGTCCTAGCATTTCTTCTCCAGAAGCAGGATCTACTTTAGAATTCATGCAAATGAAATAACAATATTTTTATGATTCATAGAATATTTAAACCCATTGTATGGTACCATTGATATTACAGATCTAGTCAGTCTAAAACATTCTCTGGTTAATAATCAAAGATGCTTTGAACATGCAGATGACTATTACTTAAGAAAAGATACTAGTTTTAGAATTTACCGAATATAAAATCATTTTCCCCAGCATGTCATTTTTGCTACTTAATTACTAGTTTGGGACTTGCCATACACTTTTAGCATTGAAGACTCTTGTAAAAGTATGTTTTGTACTTTACTAGACAGCCTAAATTTAGTCAAGCCAAAAATCATGTAGAGATTAGTATGACCCGCCCAGGAATTGGTAGGTCATGTCTGTAACCCAAGCAACTCAAGAAACTGAGATCTGAGGATCACAGTTCAAAGCGGACAGAGCAGAAAAGTCCATGACTTTCAGGTCTCTCATTTAACGAGCAAAAAGCTGTAAGTGAAGGGATAGCTCAAGTGCTGCAGTGCCAGCCTTAAGCAAGAAAAAAAATTTTGGGGGGGGGGGGTCCGGTCATGGGGCCTGAACTCTGGGCCTGGGTGCTGTCCCTCAGCTCTTCAGCTCAAGCTAGCACTCTACCACTTGAGCCACAGCGCCACTTCTGGCTTTTTTCTTTTTGCTCATGTGGTGCTGAGGAATCGAACCCAGGGCCTCATGCATGCAAGGCAAGCACTCTACCACTGAGCCACCTTCCCAGCCCCTAAGCAAGAAAATTAAGTGAGAACATGAGGCCCTGAGTTCAAGCCCCAGTACTGGAACAAAAAAAAAAAAAAAAAATCAAGAAAGGGCCCAGGGAACTAGAAACTACCAAACCCATCCCAGGAAGGGCAGCAGGAGGTGAAACCTCAACACAAACCCAACTGGCCTGTCAGAATTCAATTTAAAAAAACAACACAAACCCAAAGATACAACTACTAAGCATTTCCAGATGGCAGCTTCAGAGCACCAAGGCCCTGCCAGCAGGGCTGCTAAGCCAAGGGCATTATATGACTGCACTGGCCATGAAGTCTCCTCTCCCCTCAGCTTCTGTCACTTAGTGAGTGTTCGTCTTTCTAGTATCTCCAGAAAGAATTAGTATGTAAATTAGTATGTAAATAGTATGTAAATTGAGATGTGTGTGTTCTACAGACAGAATGAACTATACTCCCAATCCCTGAAATCTGACTTCCTTTCCCAGTGATACTGAGGTTTGAACGAAGGGGCTTGGACTTGCTAGGCAAATGCTACCCCCCACATTAAGCCATGACTCCAGCCCTTTCTGCTTTTGTTGTTTTTAATATACACCATTGCTTTTTGCCTGGGCCAGCCTGGACCTGGATCCTATTACACTCCTGCCATAGCTATGAGGGCACATGCGCCACCCGCCCAGCTTTGTCTGCTGAGATGAGATCTCACATTTTTGGCTGGTCTGGTCTGAAACCATGATCATCTCTATCTGCTTCACCAGAATAGCTGGATTTCTAGTATGAGCAACTGCACCCAGATGAATGGAAGTTTGGAAAAGGTAGACAGCGCAAATCAAATTACAGTGTTACTAGCAGCAAAGCTGGGTGTTGAATGCACACTTACAAATCCCAGCATCTAGAGGCTGGGCAAGAGGATCACCAATTTGAGGCCATCCTTGGTTACCTACCAGGATCCTGTCCCAAAAGGAAGAAAAATTCAGATACCATTATCAAATGCATTTATATCTCATTAAGTCCTAATAATGAATAACATTATATATAGTTTGCTATATACCAGACATTGCTCTAAGTGCTTATTTAAACTATCTCAAGACAGGTGCTAGTGGCTCATATCTATAATCCTAGCTACTCAGGAGGCTGAGATCTGAGATCATAGTTCAAAGCCAGCTCAGGCAGGAAAGTCCCTGAGACTCATCTCAAATTAATCACCAGAAAACCAGAAGGGGCTCTATGGCTCAAGTGGTAGAGGGCTAGCCTTAAGCAAGAAAGCTCAGGGACGGTGGACACTGACAAAATAAATAAGCAAAACAGTCGCATGCGCAGAAGTGGAAAACTTGAAGGGATAGCTCACAACTGACAGAATAAATAAACGAAACAACCTCATGCGCAGATGTGGAAAACTTGAAGGGATAGCTCAAAACCATGCAATACACTGCATTTCACATTCATCTTCCTCTTGTTTAAGGACGAAGAAATGGAAGCTTTGTAACTTGCTAAAGAGTATTTAGTGATAAAGTCAAAAATAAAAACCTGGACTGGGAAGGTAGTTTAGTGGTAGAGTGCTTGCCTAGCATGCATGAAGCCTGGGTTTAATTCCTCAGTGCCACATAAATAGAAAAAGCCAGAAGTAGCTCTGTAGCTCACGTGGTAGAATGCTAGCCTTGAGCAAAAGAAGCTCAGGGAGCCGGGCGCTGGTGGCTCACGCCTGTAATCCTAGCTACTCAGGAGGCTGAGATCTGAGGATCACGGTTCAAAGCCAGCCCGGGCAGGAGAGACCGTGAGACTCCTATCTCCAATAAACCACCAGAAAACCGGAAGTGGCGCTGTAGCTCAAGTGGTAGAGCGCTCGCCTTGAGCTGAAGAGCTGAGGGACAGCGCCCAGGCCCAGAGTTCAAGCCCCACGACCGACAAAAAAAAAAAAAAAAAGAAGCTCAGGGAATGCTGGGTACCGGTGGTTCACGCCTGTAATCCTAGCTACTCAGAAGACTGAGATCTGAGGATCACGGTTCAAAGCCAGACCGGGCAGGAAAGGCCATGAGACTCCTATCTCCAATAAACCACCAGAAAACTGGAAATGGTGCTGTGACTCAACTGGTAGAGTGCTTGCCTTGAGCTGAAGAGCTCAGGGACAGCGCCCAGACCCAGAGTTCAAGACCCATGACTGACAAAAAACAAAAACAAAACTCAGGGACAGTGCTCAGGCCCTGAGTTGAAGGTCCAGGACTGGTGCAAAAAAATAAAAATATAAAACAAAATAAAATAAAAGCCTGCCTTGCCAAATGAGTTTGTCTCCTTGTGGCTTATTTACCTCTGGCTCAGGCTACCTGAGAGTCATCAAGGACATTCACCAAATCCACAGCAAGCGCCATTATTGGTGAGAGCTGGCTGGGATGGTGACCACACTGAAGAGGAAAGTGCATATGCAGCACTGGAACCTTCCAGTACTTCTGAGCCTCCAGGAGCCTACCTTGTTGGGGAACTGCTGAATGACCTGGGGCACATAGCTGGCCCCTGAGGGCTTCCGGTGCAGAGACACCACCACGAATAGCTCAAACAGCTGCTGCTCCTGCATTTCGATCAGGTCCCGCTCCAAGGTCTGGTAGTGAGGGTTCCTCTTGGTAGAGTGCTGCAGCTGTGTCACGCGCCTCTGGCGATCTGTGGTAAAACCATAGCAGCGGTCTGCCCTATACCACTCTCTGCTCCTTTTAGCCTCCCAAGGTCACCTCTCACCCAATACCCATCCTCACTGTCAATGCTGACTCAATGGAGATGGCCAAGACCTCCTCACGCACCTTCCCGTGTAGCTCTACCTACGGCCAGGGGCAGGACACACATTAATGTCCTGACCATTACGTGTCTATACCCAATATGGATTCTATGCCACTCTTCTTTCGTGGCAGCATACCAGGCCATATGTAAAACATTTGGGAAAAAAACCAATTGACTGAGAAGAGATGCTAGTGATGGAAGCGTTGTGAGACCAGGAGGAAGAGGATAGTACTAAAAGCCTAAGAACAGACAGAGACAAGTCTCATCAAATGAGACCCATAGTTAGCTTGCAATGTCCTCCTTCTTCCTGGCATGTATTACTAATGATAGATATATGCTTATACCATAAATGGTGCCAAATTCAAGAGGAAAAAGGCAGGGAGTGAGTGCTTCAGTGCTTGTTTAGCATATTCAAAGTCCTGGGTTTGATTCCAAGAGAGAAGGAATGGGGTGGAAGGGGGGGAGAGGTGGAAGAGGAGGAGGAGGAGGAGGAGGAAGAAGAGGAGGAGGAGGAGGAGGAAGAGGAGGAAGAGGAGGAGAAAAGAAGGGAAAAAGCTGGATGCTGCTAGGTCATGTCTGTAATTCTAGCTACTCAGGAAGCTGAGATCTGAGGATCACGGTTCAAAGGCAGCTCAGACAGGAAAGTCCCCGAGACTCCAATTAACCACCAATTAATATCCAATTAACCACCAGAAAGCCAGAAGTGGCACTGTGGCTCCAAGTGGTAGAATGCTAGCCTTGAGCGAGAAAGCTCAGGGACAGCACCCAGGCCCTGAGTTCAAGCCTCCTGACCGACCAAAAAAAAAAAAGGAAAAGATGTTCATTAACAGACTACTCAAAAGAATGAAATTCAAGAGGCATTTGATTGATTTTTATCTCACTGGAGAGCCCAAGCTGACCTCAAACTTGTGATCCTCCTGCCTCTGAAGGATTACAGGTAGGGGACCACTTTGCCCAGCAGAAAACACAGTATTTAAAATACTATTGTTACCACATCTACTTTCTCTTCTAATAGTCTTTACTAGAAGAAATGTTTAGCAACAGAAGAAATAGTCTAAGTGTTTCTGAGATTTGCTTATGTTTCATCCTGAGCTACTGACTGGTGGTAACTCATTCTCTGACTGTTCTTTTCTTTTTGTTTATTATGTATTCAATCCAAAAAGTCACACTAGGGATCAAAATGTTAAGAACTCTCAAAAAATACAACTAGGGTCCAATGCTGGTAGCTCACCCTGCAATCCTAGCTACTCAGGAAGCTGAGATCTAAGGATCATGGTTTGAAGTCAGCCTGGGAAGACTAATCCAAGAGGCTCTTATCTCCAATTAGACAGCAAAAAAAAAAAAGCCAGAAATGCTGATGTGTCTCACATGGTAGAGCACCAGCCCTGAGTGAAAAAGCTGAGCTAGAGTGCAAGGTCCTGAGTTCAAGCCCTGTTACACACACACACACACACACACACACACACACACACACACTCCCTATGAACAGTTCCCTAGAATTATCCAATATATATAGTGCTCACACACACACACACACACACACACACACACACACACACACACACACACACACACACACACACACACACACACACTCCCTATGAACAGTTCCCTAGAATTATCCAATATATATAGTGCTTTAGCCAAAGCTTTCCTTACCCCAATGGGCTGAGTTCATGACAAGACAACTCCAGGTTCTATTTCTCACTAGCAATAAATATCACTGAGCTAGTCAGCATTACACATCACAGCTGAGCCTAATGATGCTTTCATTCCACCTTCAGTCAGGCCATAGAGTCCCAAGTCTGAGGCAATCCAGGCCAGTGGAAGGAGCACAAGACTATTAATCATAAGATTAGTGTCCAACTCAGATAATTCCCTTCTACTTTCTCATACCTCAGCGTGTTAGGGAGTTAAGCATGAAGCACATAGCTTGCCGTGACAATTCTTCAGATGAAACTATAGAGTGCTGAAGTGTGCTTGGATAAATAGAACCAGAAAGGCTCTATGCACTTTGTAGTACTAGTGCATCTGAGCCAAAACCAAGAAATGTTTCCTTTTGCACTGCCAGAGATATCAAAATAATTTAACAATAATGCTTGAGCTACTATGAAAAAATCAGATATTTAAGGCTAAGCACTATCTCAGCAGGTGATTCACAACTGTTTTGGCTGCCATGAAACTACAGCAAATGTGTCTGGGCATGCAGCACTGTGCAGCTGCCCAAGAACATTCCAGACCATGGATGGACTGTAATGGCTAGCTTCACTCCACTGCCTGGAGCCTTTGCATACAATCAAACATCTGACCATATAGTATTCTGTTCCCTTAATCTCAGCAGGTTCTAAAAATGAAGAAATGCCCTACAAAATGAAACTTAATGTGGGGAAAAGCATGCTTAATCACAAAGGCAGGTGTCCCTCCACCCACGGCGGGCGCTGGGCAGGCGCGCCCGCTGACTCACTCACTCTTTGGCAGGTACTCGCCATCGCTTTCGTTCCCGCTGGTTTCACCTGCAAAGAGAGGAAGTTTCCATTTGTATTGGCCAACAGTAGGAAGTCTGTGAGGATGAGAACAGTGTGAAACCTCTAAGACCTGGGGCCTAGTAAGGAACAATAAGGACGCTAAGCCCTTCTCCAAGTCACTTAGGCCAGCCATTAAAATCAAATACTGAGGGCTAACATTGACCAAGATGCATTGAACTCAGAAAACAAAATGTTGAACAGAAATCCTGTTGTACAACTACTTAAAGACAATTAAAAAAAGAAAATACAGGATAACACAGTAGACCCCCCCTTTTCTGTGGCTGACCCTAGCTGTGGATGCCTGGAACTCTGAATCCTCATACACTATGTTCTTTCTCAACACATATATGCCACAGAAGGTGTTAATTCACCCGTCACAGTCAGTAAAAATTAATAATACTCAAATGGAAAAATTAGTACAATATTCTAGAAGATTATGTGTGGGAAACCAGTGGGTTGTGCCTGTAACCCTAGCAACTAACGAGGCTGAGATTTGAGGATACAGGTTCAAAGTCAGCCCAGGTAGTCAAATCTAAGACTCTTACCTTCAATTAAGCAACAAAAAGCTGAAAATGAAGGTGTGCATTAGGTGCTAAAGTACCAGCCGTTAGCAAAAAGGACAAGCTGAAGCACAAGGCCTTGAGTTCAATCTCCAGACTGTCTCACACACACACACACCACACACCACCCCCCTACACACACACACACACACACACACACACACACACACACACACACACACGCACGCACGCACACAAGTACTAGGTAGCTGCGCATTGGTGACTCACGCCTATAATCCTTAGCTACACAGAAAGCTGAGATCTAAAAATCTTTAAGTTCAAAACCAGCCCAAGCAGGAAAATCTCTGGGACTTTTATCTCCCATTAACCACATAAAAACTGAAAGTGGAGCTGTGGCTCAAAGTGGCAAGCTTTGTGCAAAAAAAGCTCAGGGATCATCCCCAGGCCCTGAGTTCAAGCCCCATGACCACCAACAACAAAGTACTAGGTTCTTTTATATTGGTTTTTTTTTTGCACTCATGTTTTCAGCCACAAAATTATAATGAAAAAACTGAAAGGCAGTAAGTTGTTCTCTAACACTTGAAAACTGAAAGTTACAAAATGTTTAGGGTGGAATATATTCAGTAAAGCCTAGCAAGTACCAACAGCCTGGCATATGCAATTATCGATTAGGCTCTGTTGACATACAGACAAAAACTTCAGGACTCCAATGCAAACCTAACTGTGATGACAGAGCAGAACATGCTCTCTGGCATGAGAAAAGCCCCTCCAGGCCTAGAGGGGTAGCCTGAAAAATCTGGCTAAATGCTCATTTGGAAGATTACAAAGTAGGGACTACTCTTCTTTGTGTATATTTTTTCCTCTTCTGGTGGTAGAAGTTGACAATTTGGGCTAGTAAAGAATTTTGTCTGTCTGTGCCAGTATTGGGGTTTAACTCAAGGCCTGGGCATTGTCCCTTAGTTTTTTTGCTCAAGGATAGCACTCTGCCACCTGAGCCACAGCTCCACTTCCGGCTTTTTGGTGGTTAATTAGAGGTAAGAGTCTCATAGATTTTCCTGCTCAATCTGGCTTTGAACCATGATCCTCAGATCTCAGCCTCCTGAGTAGCTAAGATTACAAGCGTGAGCCAGTGAGACCTGGCTGAGGCTAGCTTTTTTGAAGGGTTGGAGATCAAATACAGTCCTTACAGAATAAGAATAGAATTTTAATCTGTAACACTGAGGATTTTATTTTCAGATGGATAAATTGTTAGACCATAGAATGAATTTTTTAAGGGAAATTAAGAAAATTTTCCTTGGAAGTCTACAATAAAGTAAGATACATTCTCCTGCTAGGTACTGGTGGCTCACGCCTATAATCTTAGTGAAACTCTTACTTCCAATTAATCACCAAAAAATCAGAAGTAGCTCGGCATTGTAGAGTGCTAGCCTTGAGTGAATGAACTCAAGGACATTGCCCAGGCTGAGTTCAAGCCCCAGGACTGGCAAAAAAGAAAAAAAATGAAAAGAAACATTTTCCTCTAATATGACTTGGCTATTCTTTGTTACTTAGAGATCCTAAGTTCTATACCTTTTTTTTTTTTTTTTTGTAGACAACCATGTCAAGAATCTGTTTTCATGGGACTGGGAAGGTGGCTCAGTGGTAGAGTGCTTGCCTTGCAAGACTGAGGCCCTGGGTTCGATTCCTCAGCACCACATAAGCAAAAAGAAGAAAGCTGGAAGTGGTGTTGTGGCTCAAGTGGTAGAGCGCTAGCCTTGAGCTGAAGAGCTGAGGGACAGCGCCCAGGCCCAGAATTCAGGCCCCACGACTGGACCCAAAAAAAAAGAATCTGTTTTCTTGTTTTGTGTTTGGTAGTTTTATCTTCTTTACTTCCTTTTTTCCCTCTCTTCCTTCCTTCCTTTTGCCAGTCATGGGGCTTGAACTCAGGGCCTGGGCACTGTCCCTAAGCTTCTTTTGCTCAAGGCTAGAACTCTACCACTTGAGTCACAGCACCTCTTCCAGCTTTTTCTGTCTATCTATGTGGTACTGAGGAACCAAACCCAGGGCTTCATATATGCCAGACAAGCACTATACCATTGAGCCACTGTGCTACTTCCGGCTTTTTCTATGTGGTACTGAGGAATCGAAAGCAGGGCTTCATAGATGCCAGGCAAGCACTCTACCACTTGAGCCACTATGCCACTTCTGGCTTTTTCTGTCTATGTGGGCCTATACGGGCCTCTACCGCCAGGCGCTGGTATCTCACACCTATAACCATAGCTTTATTTAGAAGTGTGAGAGCTGAGGATCACACTTTGAAGCCAGCCAAGGTAAAACAAAACACAAAAATTCATCTTCAGTTAAGCAACAAAAAATTGGAAGTGGAAGTATGTTTCAAGTGGTAGAGTGCCAGAATTGAGTGAAAAGGCCAAGTGAGAACAAGAGGGTCTGAGTTGAAGTCAACACACACACAGAAGGCTAATACTGCCAGGTGCTGGTAGCTCACGCCTGTAATCCTAGCTACTCAGGAGGCTGAGATCTGAGGATCACGGTTCAAAGCCAGCTCAGGCAGGAAAGTCTGTGAGACTCTTATCTCCAATAAACCACTAGAAAACCGGAAGTGGCACTGTGGCTCAAGCGGCAGAGCGCTTGACTTGAACTGAAGAGCACCGGGACAGCGCCCAAACCCAGAGTTCAAGCCCCACGACCAACAACACCAAAAAAAAAAAAAAAAGGCTAATACTAATAAATGATTTGAAGTCACAGTAGTAATACAAAATAATGATTCAAACTGCACGGAAAATTAGTCTTATTGGTTTATAATGATTTTTTAATTTATTTACCTAATACTTATTACTTGGTACAGTGATATGAAAAGGATGTGAAGAAAATGGTTCCTCATCCTAACAAAGGTTATATTTAATTTGCATAGACAGGATAGTAAACCAAAAATTATCATACCTACCAAACTTTAAGTTATATCATTCTCCCTCCATAGGCTAATAGCTACAGACAACAGGAATGAACAAACTTTTACCTTTTGAAGGAGGTACTTCCTTTCCAGAGTAAGGGTGTAACTTTATCCTCTTCTTCCCTCTCTTAGACTCAAATATGTCATCTATTTTCATTACAAGCTAAAAAGAGAAAAAAGACCAGAAAAGTATGTCATAACAAATCCACAAGGCTCATGGCTTGCTGACACTGTGTCTCATTTATAGAAAAGATGCATTTCATAAATAAGACCCTGCATACTTTCCAATTCAGAATCTAAAGGGTGGGTCCCCTGTGCTTCTCTCACAGGTGGGAGTGGAAAGGATACCTTCTTCCAGGTGAGTGGAGCCCAGTGAGTCAGGGACCACGTCTCAACATGCAGGCCACGTGGCCACTGCACTCCCAGGTGGTGAAACATCCAGCAGAGGCAAGCTTTCACTAGCCCAGAGCTGGAAGGGAAGACTTACTCACTGGGAAGGCAGGGCAAGGCTCGGCTACTTGTGCTCCTAGAAATTGCTCTCAAAGAGAGGGTAATCACACTCAGAACATTTTTTTGGTTGGTTGTGGGGCCTGAACTCTGGGCCTGGGCACTGTCCCTCAGCTCTTTAGCTCAAGGCTAGTGCTCCACCTCTTGAGCCACAGCACCACTTCCGGCTTTTTCTGTTTATGTGGTGCTAAGGAATCAAACCCAGGGCCTCATGCATGCAAGGCAAGCATTCTACTATTGAGCCAACCTCCCAGCCCCACTCAGAACGTTTTTATAAAAGAGAATCTACTCTTTGCTACTAGGAGTATTAACAATACAACCTATTTTAGAAATCAGAACACCTACTTTGAAACTGTTATATAACATTCTACTTTATGTGAATTACTCAGAATTCTTTCTTTGTAGGTAGGGTTAATGTGACAGAGAGAGCCACATTCAGAGAGACAAGAAAGAAGAATTAGAGGTTAATAACAGACACCTTAAAAACATGGATTCAACTTTTTCCCACGTATACTAGTATTTTTTCTTAACATTCTAAGCTATTCTTAAGTATTGGTTTTGATTTAACACAGTGCCTAGAATTGTACTTGTTAAGAACAATACATAAGCCAAGTACAAGTGCTCACAACTGTAATCCTAACTACTCAGGAGGCTGAGATCTGAAGATCATGGTTCAAAGCCAGCCTGGGCAAGAAAGACCGTGAGATTCTTATCTCCAATTAACCTCTAAAAAAATCTGGAAGTGGAGCTCTGGCTCAAAGTGGTGAGTGCCAGCCTTGAGCAAAAGAGCTCAGAAAGAACATGTAGGCCCTGAGTTTAAGCCCCACAACTGACAAGAAAAAAAAAGATTATGTAAGTTAATAGTCAACCAAGTTATTTGCAAGAAATTTATATTTTTTCCTGTGTCCTTAGTTATTCAGTAATCCGGGTAGCCAATGGACCATGAATCTATCCAGTACAAGAAAACACATGCAAGAAACATATGCTTCCAATATGCAGATTATTCCCACATTTCTGGATGTTTGTCTTTTAAAAGTTTTCTGCACCTGCCACTGTGAAAAACTGCCAGTGTTCTTTTACCACTACAACAACCAAGAGGAGAGTCCCAAATAAAAGTGTGTGGTTATGGGCTACAGAAAAGGTGTATGGGAATAAGCGTGTTTTGAAAACAAAATGACCCAAAATAGTAAAATCATTAATATGCATCTGAAAGGTACAATCAAAAAGCTGCTCAGGGCTGGGAAGGTGGCTCAGTGGTAGAGTGCTTGCCTTGCATGCATGAAACCCTGGGTTCGGTTCCTCAGCACCACATAAGCAGAAAAAGCCAGAAGTGGAGCTGTGGCTCAAGTGGTAGAGCGCTAGCCTTGAGCTGAAGAGCTGAGGGACAGCGCCCAGACCCAGAGTGCAGCCCCCATGACCGGCAAAAAAAAAAAAAAAAAGCTGCTCAAAGACTCCAGAAAGGAACTACTGTGCTAGCAATGAGACAAAACACATTTTGGTAATGAGCTAAGGAGAGCATACACTAATCTCTTAAGACAGCAAACTCTGTAGAATATCCTAGGAAATGAGAGAAGCCAGGCTGTTCTGCCCAATTGACACAACAATATAAAACCTATTAGAGAATGCTCACTAGCAAATTACCCCACACAGGCTTGCACAGCAGGAAAGGAAGGAAGGGTAAGGAAGAGCATTTGGACAAGATCAGTGGTTCTAAGCTAGGAAAACAACGTTTCTTCCAAGCACAGCTGGGGCCCTCACAGGGAAAGTAAATGAAAACCGCTTTCTTATGGAATGCCCCAGAAGATATTCCAAATGAAAGTCTACATTGCATCTGGCATATCCTAAAAGGACTTAATTTAAGCAGGGCACAGGCAGAAAGACTAACAGCCTGTTGACCATCATGGCTTCATCACCAGCCAGCCAAAGCGTGTGCGTGCGTGCGTGTGTGTGTGTGTGTGCGCGCGCGCGTGCGTGTGTGTGTGTGTGCAAGCACGCGCGCGTGCCACTCCTGAGGCTTGAACTCAGGGCCTGAGCGCTGTCTGTGAGCCTGTTTTTTTGTTTTCGTTTTTTGTCATCATGGGGCTTGAACTCTGGGGTCTGGGCGTTGTCCCACAGCTCTTCAGCTCAAGGCTAGTGCTCTACCACTTGAGCCAAAGCACCACTTCCTGTCCCTGAGCCTCTTTGTGCTCAAGCCTAGCTCTCTACCACTTGAGACACAGCTCCACTTCAGCTTTTTCTGGGTAGTTTATTGGAGATGAGAGTCTCACAGACTTTGCTGCCTGGGCTGGCTTCGAATTGTGAACCTCAGATCTCAGCCTCCTGAGTAGCCAGGGTTACAGACGTGAGCCACCATTGCCCTGCTAACCAACATGCTTATTTATTCTCATTTATGGAAATGCTGACGTAAGATTGGAAGAACGTAAGTCATGAAACCCTTACCCTTGGAAGATTTCTCTTTTTTCCGTTTGCAACTTCCCCAGCTCGGAAAAGTTTCCATTCAGTTAAAGTGACTGGCAAAGTGGTATCCTTGGTCAGCTTTGGCTGTAACCAAGCTTGGGAGTTCTTCAGATCCATCGTCTTCCGGTGAGGGAACAGAGGCTTGGGAGGAAGCTGAAACAGGAGAAGATAATCTGGTAAAGTAAGATCATCCAAGTTTCATACAAAGTCAATTATCCTAGAAGAGATCTCAAAGGAGGATACCATAACTTCTTCCTCATCCCTGATAGAGCAACCTCTCTATCATCAAGACTCCCTGGCAACAACAGCTTCTACTCTTCTCACTCAGCCCAGGGGCCAATGCTTTCAGCGCCAAGGCAGGTAATGTAGGCCATGGGCCGACAGGAGACTATGCAATGGTAGAAACTGCAGTGAACTGAGAAGGTCTGTACAAAGGGACTCATACTCAATCCTTTCTGAAATGGTAAAATTTGAAAATATATAAATAACAGAAAAAATAAAGAAATATGTTCTACCAGGTTATGGTGGCTCATGTCTGTAATCCTAGCTCCTCAGAAAGCTGAGAGCTGAAGATGATGGTTTGAAGCTAACTCAGGCAAACAAATCTAAGAGCCCTTACCTCTAATTAGCAAGTAAAAGGCCAGAAGTAGAGGTATGGTTTGAGTGGTAAAGCACCATCCTTGAGTGAAAAAGCTCAAGGAACACTGAGATCCTAGGTTCCGTCATCAAAACAAACAAAAAACTTCACACAATAAAGGTGCAACCCCTTACTACTGACCCCAGTTAAACCATCTTCATCCTTCTATACAGGTTATAAAGATTCTGATGTTTCCTTCAGTTACTCCCCCGGTTATACCTTAGGTGCTTTGAAAGCACTTTTAGCAGGTGGAAGTCTCCAGGCAGAAGGGGACCGCCACATGGGTAAAGGCTGCACTGGGATATCTTCGTATGGATTTTCTTTGCTGGGATCTTTAAAAAATACAGAGACTTATTTTAGAAGAACATAATTAAGTGGAAGGAAAAGTGACTACAACTAGAAGAAGAAATAAAATATTGACTACATTCTGTTTTCCTCTTCTCAACTGATGTAAAGAATAAAGAAGGTCTCCAACCAACAGCACTTAAGGCTGGGCACCTGTGGCTCACGTCTGTAATGGTAGCTACTCAGGAGGCTGAGAACTGAGGATCAGTTCAAAGCCAGCACTAGCAATAGTCTGTGAGACTCTTATCTCCAATTAATCACAGAAAAAGCTAGAAGTGGAGTTATGGCTCAAGTGGTAGAGTGCAAGCCTTGAGCAAAAAGAAGCTCAGGGATAACACTCAGGTCAGGACCGGCAAAAGAAAAAAAAATCACTTAGGTGTCCAAGCTAAAAAGAATTTTCAAATATCATATTGAAAAAATATTTACTTCTCAACTGAGCGTCCATGACATCAGTGTAAGACTCATTACAGAGTAAGAGAATTTATAAGCAAGGCTGGTGGCTCATGTCTGTAATATTAGCTGCTAAGGAGGCTAAGATCTGAGGATCAAAGTTCAAAGCCAGGGAAAGAAAGACCATGAGACTCTTATCTCCAATTAACCACCAGAAAGCTGAATATAAGAGATATGGTTCAAAGGGCATTGTGCCAGCCTTAAGTGAAAAACCTAAGGGACAGTGTCCAGGCCCTGAGTTTAAGCCCCAGTACTGGCACACAAAGACACAAAGACACAAAGACACACACAAACACACACAGAGTATGTATACATCAAAGATTCCCACATTACAAAGGCAAATTAAGTATGTTTGACTATAAGAGAAAATACCTTCCTACAATTAAGGGCATCACCAAATACATATTCATTAAACTTAATTGCAATGCTGTAGACACCTACATATGATATCTTCGTAGATATTATCCTCGGACTGTGTGAAATAAAGTGCTGAACCAGAATTTCTTCCAAGTTCTTCATGAATCTTGGGTGAGTTCCGGTTTCGAAAGTGCTGAATATCCTCAAATTCAAAGGATTTCCTTAAGGAAAAAAAGATATTTCAAGCTACATCTTTAAAAACTTTAAATTTGGTATGAGTAGATAAATATTGATTAGTTAAAAAAGTTTTTTCAAAATTATAAACCTGTTTTTATCAGAAATCTAGTAATAAACTCAGTTGGTGCTCTCTACATTCATGTGAGAAAATGAGGACTTTAGCTAATTACTTTCATGCTTTTCTTTAGGCCTAACTAAAAGTGGGGCTAAGGAGAGGATGCTCAGAATTAAGTTGAAGGGTGTATTCCGTTCCCTACGACTTCTTTATATGTGCTGGTACTGGGGCTTCAACTCTAGGCTTTGACCTCTGCTTTGGCTTTTTTGCTAAAGGTTGGTGCTCTACCAATTAATGACAGCCCCACTTCTGGCTTTTTGCTGGTTAACTGGAGATAGAGTTTCACAGATTTATCTTGCCTGGCTACCTTCAAACCTGATATTCAGGTCTTAACTCTGTTCCTAAAACTTAATTTGAATCATGGGAAAATGGGTGACATTGATCAAGATGTACTGTATTAACTTTATAGACCATAATAATGACAATTTGCTTTGAGGTTAAAATGCATTTGTGACTTTAACTAAATATCACTATTCCACAATACTGGGAAATATGTGAAATTTATGTAATCACCTAATCTTAATTAAAAAAAAAAAGAAAAGTGAGAGAAGGGATGGCTTAGGAGAGATGGGTGACAATGTTGTCAGACACCTTGTATTCATATACTGTTTTTTAGAATGGGAACTTCTTTATACTTAAATAATAATAATAATAAATGTTTAAAAAAGACGTATTGTATTCAGAAACTGCCACGCTGAATAGAACCCCCTTTGTACAACTACTTAAAGATTTTATTTTATTTTATTTTATTTATTATTGTCAATCTGGGTCTGAGCTCTTTTGCTCAAGGCTAGTGTTCTACCACTTAGAGCCACAGCGCCACTTTCAGTTTTCTGGCAGTTAATTGGAGATACGAATCTCACAAACCTTTCTGTCAGGGCTGATTTTGAACCACGGCCCTCAATCTCAGCCTCCAGAGTAGCTAGGGTTACACGTGTGAGCCACTAGTGACCAGTTTATAATTTTTAAAAATTATGTGACTAACTTGTTTTGGTAGGGATGGGTAGGTAAGCTGGGGGAAAGAGAAGGGTGACACTGTCCAAAAAGAAGTGTACTCATTCATTACCTGCCTTATAAAACAAAAACCCTCTGTATAACACCTTAGGAATAACAATAATTTTTTTTTTTTGGGTCCGGTCCTGGGGCCTGAACTCTGGGCCTGGGCGCTGTCCCTCAGCTTTTCAGCTCAAGGCTAGCACTCTACCACTTGAGCCACAGCGCCACTTCTGGCTTTTTTCTTTTTGCTTATGTGGTGCTGAGGAATCGAACCCAGGGCCTCAGGCATGCAAGGCAAGCACTCTACCCCTGAGCCACCTTCCCAGCCCATAAATATTTTTTTAATTACAAAAAAAAAATAAAATAAACCAGGCAGGCACTAGTGGCTCACACCTGTAATTCTAGCTACTCAGGAGGCAGAGACTGGAGGCTCATGATTCAAAGCCAGCTGGGGCAGGAAAATCTGTTAATTAACCACCACAAAGCCAGAAGTAGAGCTGTGGCTCTCCTCTACTAGAGTGCTAGCCTTCAGCAAAAAGGTCAGGGACAGTGCCCAGGCCCTGAGTTCAAGCCCCAGGACTGACACACTAAATAAACAAATAAATTTTAAAAATTCAAATCAGAAAGTTTTCTGATACTTTTATGTCAAAAAATTGTCAGGAATTTTCTAGCCTTCTACATTTTCCTCTTATTTTCTCTCCATATTAATCAACATCTATATTAAGTAAGTTCCATTATAAAAGCTAGGAAATAAAAAGTTGTCTGAAAGGGGAAACAAACTCCAAATTATCTGCTGAATAAAGACCTACCTTTTTGATCGCCCTCTGATTTTTCCACCATATTTCTTTGGTTCAGGTTCCTGAGAAGAGGCCAGAGAAGCCTCTGCACATGAATGATCTTCACAGTACTTTCTGTCACAGTTTCTTTCTTTACATGGTAGAACCCCAGACTCGGATAAATAGCGGAAGGTCCTGCGTGGCTTTGGCAAAGGGTTTATAGAAGGGCCACACTCTTGCCCCTCAGGTTCACAATAAATATTTTCCAAGCTCTTGGTTATTCCATAAGAACTATCAAGAATTCTGAGATTCAGTTCTTTGGCTGAAGAGTCACAGTGTTGTAAAGCCATACTGAAGACTTTATCTGGGGGAAGTGCTTCTGGTTTTTTCCACAGTATCTGTGAGGTATACAAGTTTCCTGGAGGTAATGAAGTCCCTGGATCCAAAACAACTGCTTTCCAGCTCTCAATCTGTGTGACCCGAGAGAAGACCCCACTGGGGTCTTCCTCATTCTTCCAAGGGTGCCTGTCTCCACAGTCAGCTTTCTCACTTTCATCTTCACTTTGATCGCGGCTTCTGGCATCTTTCACATGGAAGCCCGTGCTTGGGGAATTGGTTACATCCAACCTTTTGCTCCTTCCCTCACCTAGAAGATTTTCCTTAGGAAGAACTTGGCGACAGTGGCCATACCTCACTCCAAAGTCCTTGGGACGCCATTTGGCTGGGCTAGAGTTGCCATTAGTCCTTCCTTCCCACTGAGAGATTTTTTGCTTGATGTTTCGGCAATGACTTCGTGACAGTGTCTGAACTGCAGAACGAGAAAAGCCAGCATCCATATTCCCGGTTGGGTGCATGGCAAGAACTGGACTTACACCATTGCCAGGGAAGTAGGAAACATTGTGTTCTTCACCCCACAGAGTGCACACCGTTTCGGAAGCGTCCTTTCACATCCAATGTGGACACATCTTTTCTTAAAGAACTATTGCAGTCATGGATCCTTGTTGAAAAGGGCTATAAGCCTATCTTGACAACCTTATTAAAATGAAACGACAAGGTTAACCCAGGTTTTTGTTGTTGTTGTTGCTGTCTTTTGTTTTGGGGAGGTGAACTCAGGGCTTGGGTGCTGTCCCTCAGCTTTTTCACTCAAGGCTAGCACTCTACCACTTTGAGTCACAGCACCACTTCTGGTTTTCTGGTGGTTAACTGGAGATAAAAGTCCCATGAACTTTACAGCCTTGGCTGGCTTTGAACTGCAATCCTCAAATAGCCTCCTGAGTAGCTAGGATTAAAGGTGTGAGCCACTTGCCCAGCTTAACACAGTTTTTATAATATTCTGATTTAAGCATCACTAAAACATTGCCCAATCCTCCCTAAATTAGTGCACGTGTAAAAATGTGCCTGCTCACGGGTGCAGGTGGCTCAAGGTAGCAGTGTGGACAAAAGGCACTCAGGGTCCAGCACTGTAGTAGCTATTGTGCCTTGGACCTTCCCATCCTGACCGCATCCTTATCCCAGATCAACCAGAGATTGGCCTTCCACTCCCAAACACCTCACTCGGCCAGTCAAACAATCTGTTTCCCCAAAGATAAATCTGGCAGAACACTTTCCCCACCAATGTAGCAAAGACTTGCTCTTGAATTCTGCTGCCTTCTGATTATAAACAGTAACAGACTCCAAAGTTCCTGAGGTAGGGTCATCCTTCCTTGAGCTTTCTCTGTGTGACCCTGATTAACAGGCAGGAAAGTATTTTAGCCTAGCTTTGTCAGTGCATGTGATCCCAAGTAATGTAATAGACATGTGAAACTCTCTCTCTCTCTCTCTCTCTCTCTCTCTCTCTCTCTCTCTCTCTCTCTCTCTCTCTCTCTCCAAACTCATCTTTTTTCACTGAGACTACTCCCACAAGTCTATAGAAGAAACAGATTTAAGCCAGGCAGGTGGCTCATGCCTGTCATCCCAGCTACTGAGAAGGCTGAGATCTGAGGATCATGGTTCAAAACCAGCAGGAAACTCTGTGAGACTCTTATCTCCAATAAATCACTAGAAAACCATTAATTCCGCTGTGGCTCAAGCAGTAAGAGCACTCACCTTGAGCTGAAGAGCTCAGGGACAGTGCCCAGGCCAAGAGTTCAAGCCCCATGACCGACAAAAAAAAAAAAGAACCAGATTTAGCTGGGTGTTGGTAGCTTACAGCCATCATCCTACTCGGGACGCTGACATGGGGCTGACATGTGAGGATCACAGTTCTAAGCCAGCCTGGGCAGAAAAGTCTATGAGATACCTGTCTCCAATTAACCACCAGAAACTGGAAGTGGCATTGTGGCTCAAAGTGGTATAGCGCTAGCCTTGAGCAAAAGAACTCAAGACCAGCACCCAGACCCTAATTTCAAGCCTATGACCAACAACAACACACAAAAAATGGAAAGTAGAAGTAGTCAAAGTGGTAGAACACCAACCTTGAGAAAAAAAACTGAGCATGCAAGAGGCAAGCATTGGTGGCTCACGCTTGTCATCCTAGCTACTCAAGAGGTTGAGATCTGAGGACTGCAGTTTGAAGCCAGCCCAGGCAGAAAAATCCCCGTGAGACTCTTATCTCCAATCAACCTCTCAAAAAACAGAAGTGACACTGTGGCTCAAGTGGTAGAGCACTAGCCTTGAGCACAGAGGCTCAGGAACAGTGCTCAGGCCCTAAGTTCATTCAAGGCCCACAACCAATGAAAAAACGAAGAGAGCTTTTTTCTAGCTCTTTTCTCAGCTCTTTCTCAGCTCCTTCTTCTCTTCTCTTTCCCAGCTCTCTCTTCTCTTTCCCAGCTCTTATTCCCAGGCCTTTCCCAGCCATGCGGAGGGCTAACATGGCCTGGTGCCAGCCAGAACGATGAATAAACCTACCCCTTACCTGAAAAAAAAAAAAAGAAAGAAAGAAAAAAGAAAAAAAGAAGAGAAAATTCAGGATCCCTAGTTCAAGGTCCAGTGTCCTCCGCCACACACACACAGCATCCAAGCCCTGAGTTCAAGTCCCAGGACAGGAACAAAAAGAAAGAAAATATCAGACTGCTTGTTCACAAGGCAAGAAAAGTGCTATGAAACGTATATGTAAAGCTTTTTTACCCCTCTCCTCTTTCAAGTTTTTTTTTTCCCCTTGGCCATCAAATAATTTACTGATTCAACCTGTACTCAGTAGAGGCCCAAAGAGGGCTGGAAGGAGTCAAGGGCCAAGGTGCCTGTGGCATTTGGAACAGTTCATAACAGTCTGTGCAAAGCATCCAGGTGTATTTTTTACTCACGATCTAGAGCTGCCTTAAGGAAAACTATCCCATCAAAAGCAGAAATTTTCATTTTATCTCTATATCAGGCAGTGTCCATTTTAAATGCAAATACCACTGAGTGGTTTGATATGAAGAAGAGCTGACGGAAAGAATTCACATGCCCTGCTGAAGGGAGCCTCGAGCTACAGGAGAGTCAAACACAAGCTACATTCAGGACAGAAGGAGGGAGGGAAAGTCTCTCTAGGCATGCAGCCAGCCAAGAACGCTCCTTGAGGGGAGCGGGGGATGAGGAGTATTTGTGGGTAAGAACACACCCTGAAAGGAATGAAGGGGGAACATCCTGTGATGTGGAACATGTGTGTGCGTGCGCATGCACAAACACACACACACACACACACACACACACACACACACACACACACACACACACACACACACACACACACACACACACACACACACACACACACACACACACACACACACACACACACCTCAGGTCTACTGACTACTGAAATCCTCCTTCTCCCACCAGTCAAACAGAGCATGCCAATCAATGCTCTGGCTGGGGAAGGGGCAGGGAAGTCCAGTCAGATGTCTCTGACACAGCTGCCGGGATTCCACTGCCCGACATCTGGACTAGCACGGAGACAGCCTGGTTTCTGCCAAGCCAACGCCTCTCCCAGGTCTTCACCCAATACGCCACTGTGCTGCCAGCCTGGGCCAGGCAGCACTGCTGTGCCCCTCTGCTAGGCACACAGGCCATGCATGCCCATGTGGGTATCGAGGGCCCAGCCTGGGGCAGCAAGAACTGAAGCGTGGCCGCAGGGAGGTCAGGTGTACTGGCGTGCTGAGGAGATGAGAGCCACCCTAGGGAGATAAACTCAAGCCCCCAGTGCGTACTGTGTTGGATTAGTGTTTTAAGTTTCTCAGTTTATGAAAAAGTAATTTTATATTATCTGAAAGTAAGTTACTTATATGTTGCAAACCCGAATGCAACTACTAAAAGAATGTCTTTCTAAAAATACCAACAAAATGGAGGAGGAATAGCCAACAAGACCACCATCACTAACTATCGCCAACAAAAAAACCACCTTACATAGCACAAACAGAATTAAAAGGGCAAAGGGAAGCAAGCCTACCTAAGGTGCTCACACCTGCAATCCTAGCTACTCAGAAGGCTAAAAGATGAGGGTAATGGTTCGAGGCCAGCCTGGGCAAACAAATCCTGGAGATTCTTATTTCCAATTAGCCAGGAAAAATGGGAGGGATGTGGCTTAAGTTGTAAAGTGCCAGCTTTGAGTGAAAAAGTTAAGTGAGAGCACAAGGCCCTGAGATCAAACTCCAGGTTCAACGGAACACACATACACACACCACATACACACACCACACACACAAACACACACCACACACAGGAAAATACAACAAAGAAGTCAAAGCCATAGCAGATTTTATTTTGCCAGTTGTAAGGCTTGAACTCTGGGCCTGGGGCACTGTCCCTCAGCTCTTCAGCTCAAGGCTAGCACTCTACCACTTGAGTCACAGTGCAACTTCCAGCCTTTTCTGCTTATGTGGTGCTGAGGAATCAAACCCAGGGCCTCATGCATGCAAGGCAAACTCTCTACCACTGAGCCACCTTCCCAGTCCCGATTTTTTTAAGTTTTTAATTTATTTTTTTTGCTAGCCCTGGGGCTTGAAATCAGGGCCTGAGCACTGTCCCTGAGCTTCTTTTGCTCAAGGCTAGCACTCTACCACTTGACACAGCACCACTTCTGGCCTTTTCTGTTTATGTGGTCCTGAGGAATAGAACCTAGGGCTTCATGCATGATAGGCAAGCACTCTACCACTAAGCCACCTTCCCAGCCCCTCAGCAGGTTTTTAAATGGGATGTATATAAAGTGGCCTAAATAATTTTCACAAAAAGAACAGTTAGATTAACAATCTTCCTGTCTTGAAGACTTACTATAGCTAAGCAAGTAAAACAACGTACATTAAAGACTGGCCAGACACATCACCTTTACAATAAAATTAAATTAAAAAAAAAAAAGACTGGCCAAACAAAAGGATCGGTGGAAGGCCCATCCCAGTAGAGAACATGTGTCTGTGTGTAAGCTGACTGCTACCCAGCATGAGAAAGAATAACCTTTTCAATACAGAAGTGGGGTCTGGTTGTCACCCACACCATTTATAGAAACTAACCTGAGGCTGGGTGCTATCATCATAGCTACTCACGAGGCTGAGATCTGTGGATCATGGTTTGAAGCCAGACCAGGCAAGAAAGTCGGAAAGACTTTTATCTCCAATAAACTACTCAGAAAAAGCCAGAAGTGGGGGTGTGGCTCAACTGGTAGAGTGCTAGCCTTCAAAAAAAAAGAATCCCAGGTACAGTACCCAGGCCCTGAGTTCAAGCCTCCAGACTGGCATTAAAAAAAGAAGAAAAGAAAACTAACCTGAGGAAAATAGAAACCTAAACATTAGCACTAAAACTTTAATTCAAATTTTTAAAAAAAATCTCATGACTCATGAAAGAAAAAATTTTCTTACATGGAACACAAAATTGTGTGTCAACTGACAATGACTTAAATCCAGAACATATTAACTATTACTATTAATGAGTAAGGCCAACACCACAACTAAAACCTGAGTAAGATATGAACAAACTCTTTACAAAAGATTTATGAGTAACCAATAAGCATAATAAAGCTCATGAAAAGACACACAACATTATTAGTCATCAAGGAAATGAATGTTAAAACACTAGATACTCTACATATATATCAGAATGGAATAAATGAAAAAGAGTGCCTGGAACTCTCAAGCACTGCTGGTATAATAGAGTATAGCCACTTTATAAAAGAACTGGGCAGTTTCTTATAGAATTAAACATATAAGTGCCATCAGACCTGATAATTATCAGTAGGTGTTTTACATGAAAGGAAAACACATCTTTACAAATACTTCTAGATGAATACTCATGACAGTTTTATTCATAATAATCCTAAACTAGAAACAACCCAAAGGTCACCATCAGGGGAATACATAAACAAATTTTAAAACAGTTACATCAAACAACTATTACTCAGCAATAAAAAGGGATAAACCAATAATATGCACAATAACATAAATATATCTCAAAAATATGTAGAGACAGCCGGGCGCCAGTGGCTCATGCCAGTAATCTTAGCTACTCAGGATACTGAGATCTGAGGGTCCAGGTTCAAAGCCAGCCCAGGCAGGAACATCCATGAGACCCTTATCTCCAATGAACCCCCAGAAAGGTGGAAGTGGCACTGTGGCTCAAGTGGTAGAGTGCTAGCCTTGAGTACAAAATTACAGGAATACCACCTGAATTCAAGCCCCAGGACTGGCACAAAAACACCCGAAACAAACAAAAAAAACCTATGTCATAGTTACCCCTCAGACAGACAACTGCTACCAGTCTTCTGTTTCCTTAAATATGAAATGAGGAAGTTGGGGTGGGGGGGCTCACACCTGTAATCCCAACTACTCAGGAGACTGAGCTATGAAGATGGCGATTTCAAGTCAGTCTACCCAAAAAAGTCGGTGAGACTCATCTCTAATTAACCACCCAAAAGCTGGAGTGAAGCTGTGGCTCAAGTGGTAAAGCACCAAACAGAAAAAGCTAAGCAAGAGTGCATAGGCCCTGAGTTCAAGCTTAAAAGCTTCCATAAATATTGTATAAATTACATGTCAGAAAAAATAAACACAATAAAACCTGCTCAAGAAATGGGTTGGATGGGGAGGAAAGGAAGAGTTGGGGAAAAACAAAGGAGGGGGTAACAATGCTCAATAGGAAATGTACCTTACTCATGTAACTGTAACCTCTCAGTACAGTATCTTTACAACAAAAACATTAAAAATAAAAAAGAAATGGGCTGGAATGTGAACGGTTGACGTGACTAAGTATATTATGTTAAATAGTAGTATGTTATTAATTTTAATGCCTCTGGGTAGCTTTTTAATAAAGCCTACAGGTATTAATCTTAAGAACATTTGTAATCAACTTTAGCTACAAATATTTTAAAGCAAATGAGAGAACCTAATCTAATGGAGGAAAAAAAAAGAAAAGCAAGTATCTAACTTGCTTTGACTTTTCAAACATTTCTCCTCGTCAGCTGTTTTTTGAATAGCAATCCTTCAAAACAAGCACACACAGGATATCAGCCTTTATCTTACTCCCATCAGGGGAAACAGCCTTGTAAGTCACTAAAAATGATTCCCAAAATAACCCAGAAACTTTACAAATCCTTAGTACTCATCACAACATAAATTCCTTTAGCAGTTACTGTGCCTAACTACAAAACAAGAAACATAAGCGACTCTTCAAAATACGTTTAATTCTTTCACAGCTCTATCTACTCCACTGTGATATTTATATGGGAATTTTGTGAGGTTTTCATAAATCAAAAAATGAAAAATGGGGCTGGGAAGGTGGCTCAGTGGTAGAGTGCTTGTCTTGCATGCTTGAGGCCCTGGGTTCGATTCCTCAGGACCACATAAGCAGAAAAAGCCGGAAGTGGCGCTGTGGCTCAAGTGGTAGAGCACTAGCCTTGAGCTGAAGAGCTGAGGGACAGCACCCAGGCCAAGAGTTCAGGCCCCACGACCGGACCCAAAAAAAAAAAAAAGAAAAGAAAAATGACAGCTGATACAATGCAGATTATATTTAGAAGTGGGAGGCACAGGCCAATGACTTAGACTAACGCTGACTTTACGTGTGTTCTGCATGGCTGGTTATTCATATTATCCATGAAACCTTCCCAGTGATTCCAGTCCCTCTTCTTTGATGCCTGTTTCCTTTAACAGGAACTACAGGCAGATTTCCTTGTCTCAGCTACATAACCCCTGGGAGCCATCCCTGTAACTAAACTAAAGGCAATTCCTAGTGGCTCTCTCTACCCTCAACTCATCTCGAACTCCAATCATTTGCACCCTTACTGTTAACACACTAATTCAGGCCACTGTCATCCCTCCCTCTCTCAGTTCTTTGTATGTATTCACTCATTCATTTGATAGTACTGGGGTCTGAACTCAGGGCCTTCTGCTCACTAGGCAGGCACATTATCACTTGCCTAACATCCCCAATCTTTTTTTTTTTTTTTTGGGTCCGGTCCTGGGGCCTGAACTCTGGGCCTGGGCGCTGTCCCTCAGCTCTTCAGCTCAAGGCTAGCCCTCTACCACTTGAGCCACAGCACCACTTCCAGCTTTTTTCTTTTTGCTTATGTGGTGCTGAGGAATCAAACCCAGGGCCTCAGGCATGCAAGGCAAGTGCTCTACCACTGAGCCAACTTCCCAGCCCCTATCCCCAATCTTTTTGTTGTTGTTGCTGTTGGTTGTAGTGCTTGAACTCTGGGCCTGGGCGCTGACCCTCAGCATTTCAGCTCAAGGCTAGCGCTCTACCACTTGAGCTACAGTGCCACTCTGGTTTTCCGGTGGTTTATTGGAGATGAGTCACACAAGCTTTCCTGTCCAGGCTAGATTTTAACCATGATCCTCAGATCTCAGCCTCTTGAATAGCTAGGATTATAGGTGTGAGCCATTGGCGCCTGGCCCCAATCTTTTGTATTTCATCATTTTTCAGTAGGGCATCTGGGGGGTGGGGGGTTGTTATTTGTTTAGCATGGGTCCAGTTTTGGAACACAATCCTACTCCCTACACCTCTCATATTGTGTGTGTTTGAGATGGAGGGTGTGTGTGTGTGTGTGTGTGTGTGTGTGTGTGTGTGTGTGTGTGTGTGTGTGTGTGTGTGTGTGTGTGTGTGTGTGTGTGTGTGTGTGTGTGTGTGTGTGTGTGTGTGTGTGTGTGTGTGTGTGTGTATCCTACTCCCTACACCTCTCATATTGTGTGTGTTTGAGATGGAGGGTGTGTGTGTGTGTGTGTGTGTGTGTGTGTGTGTGTGTGTGTGTGTGTGTGTGTGTGTGTGTGTGTGTGTGTGTGTGTGTGTGTGTGTGTGTGTGTGTGTGTGTGTGATGGAGGTCTACATAACCTTTACCTCTAGGCTGCTTCAAACTTGAATCCTTCCTATCTCTACCCATGTAGTGGCTGGGCTTACCCTGTGCCCAGCCTCCACTGAACTACATCTCCCTTGTCTGTCCAATCTAAATGCAGATCCTTCCTCACAGGCTTGTGCCCTGTATATTCCATGATTCGACTGTTTATTCACTGCTTGTCTCCCCCACTGAAATGTGAACCTGTTCACTAACACCTTCTCAGAGCCTAGAGGAGTATCCAGTAGCAATTCCTCAGTACATCATCTGTTAAATGGGCAACAGAATCCTTAATGTAAGAATGTTTGCCTGCTACTGTGTTTCTAATGATACGAAGTCACTTCATTTAAATATGGGGAAAATATCTTAAGAGTATTTTAAGTATAAATGAACAATATCAAATTAACTTAAATGATAGCCAGCACCACAATAATAAAAATAGTTTCCTGTCTTTTTACCCTTTTTTTTTTTCTTTTGGTGCCAATCCTGGGGCTTGAACTCAGGGCCTGTGAGCTGTCCCTGAGCTTTTGTGCTCAAGGCTAGCTCTCTACCACTTCAGCTATACCTCCACTTCTGGCTTTCTGGTGGTTAATTGAAGATAAGAGTCCTATGGACTTTCCAGTCTGGCTGGCTTTGAACTTAAATCCTCAGATCTCAGCTTCCTGAGTAGCTAGAATACAGACTGAGTCACTGGCTACTGCTAAGCACTAGCTCATCTGTTCCTAAAAGCAATCCTTAGGGGAATGTATCTTCATTTTTTTTTTTTTTTTTTTGGTCGGTCATGGGGCCTGAACGCTATCCCTTAGCTCTTTAGCTCAAGGCCAGCGCTACATTTGAGTCACAGTGCCACTTCCAGCTTTTTTTCTGCTTATATGGTGCTGAGGAATCGAACCCAGGGCCTCATGCATGCAAGGCAAGCACTCTACCATTAAGCCACCTTCCCAGCCCTGTATCTTCATTTTCTAGATGAGAAACATAGGCCTAGCAAGGTTAGATGTTGTGTTATTGGGAGAGTTTTTGTTCTTGCTTGCTTGTTCAGTCCTGAGCTTAGGTGCTGTTACTGAGTGCTTTTTGCTTAAGGCTAGTACTCTACCACATTGAGTCACAGTGCCACTTTCAGTTTTCTGAGGATTAATTGGAGATAAGAGTCTCACAGACTTTCCTGCCCAGGCTAGCTTTGAAATCCTCAGATCTCAGCCTCCTGAGTAGCTAGTATTACAGGTGTGAGCCACCAGCACCTAGCTGTTCTTTTTTATTCTTTTTATTTTAAGTGGAGGGTGCTGGGGATTAAAGCCAAGGCCTTGTGTATGTATGAGGTACAAACTCTACGACTAAGCTACACCTCTAAACTGAAAGCCACAAGTGTTTTTTAGTCCTTTTAATATTTTATTACTTAAAAAAGCCTTTATCATTTTCCCCCAAAAAGGTCTGTATTTTTCCTTGTTGTACAGGACATTTCTTATAAACATCAAACATATTAAGCAAGCAAAAAAAAAAAAGTTTTTTTAATTTAGCTTTCCGACAGTGCCTTCACCACTTCCACATTTTCTGCCCATCAAGAAGGAAGGCATGTTTGATCCTGTCATGCCACAGCGGGCACGCATGCAAGCACCTGGCAGGACATGCCTTCCTGTGATCTAATAGTGCTCTACGCATGAAACTCTGGAAATTGATCTTTCCAGGTGCTTTCCCAACCTTGGTACAAACGTGAGCAATTCAGGAAAACCTACAATGGTATGTCAATGAAGTTGAGATGGGGTCACTAGCACAGGCAGAGAGGGATAGCCATGTGAAGACAGGAAGAGGGCTGACAGCTACAAGGCAGAGCAGCCTCGGAGGAAACCTGCTCACCACCTGTCATCAGACCTCTGGCCTCCAGAGTTGTGAGAATTAGTTTCTGTTGCTGCAACCACCCAGTTATGGAATTTTATTACAGCATCCCTAGAAAACCAATACAAAGATTCTCAGTAACTCATCCCAAAATAGAGCTAGTAAAAAGCTAAATTTGACAGCTGTCTCCACCTTACATAAGGGTTTCTGTTAATTTGTGTGTGTCAGTAATGAACTCAGGGCCTGGGCATTGTCTCTTACCTTTTTCACTCAAGGTTAGCACTCTACCACCTAAGCCACAGCTCTACTTTCCACTTTTTGCTGGTTCACTGGAGATAAGTGTTTTATAGAGCCGAGCACTGGTGGCTCATACCTGTAATCCTTGCTACTCAGGAGGCTGAGATTTGAGGATCTCGTTCAAAGCCAGCCCAGGCAGGAAAGTCCGTGAGATTGTTATCTCCAATTAACCACCAGAAAACTAGTAGTGGCACTGTGGCTCAAGTGGTAGAGTGCTTGCCTTGAGCTGAAGAGCGCAAGGATAGCACCCAAGCCCAGAGTTCAAGCCCTGCGACTGACAAAAAAAAGTCTCACAGACTTTTCTGCTGCAGCTGACTTCAAACCACAATCCTCAGAACCACAATCCTCACACTTGTCATCCTAAACTACTCAGGAGGCTGAGATCTGAGGATTGTGATTCAAAGCCAGCCTGGGCAGAAAAGTGTGAATTCTTATCTCCAATGAACCACCAAAAAAGCTGGAAGTGGAGTTGTGGTTTAAGTGGTGAGCTCTAGACTTGAGCATAAAAGCTCATAGACGGTGCCCAAGACCCCAAGTTCAAGCTCCAAGACAGGCTCCAAAAAAAAAAAAAAAAAGTAAAGAGAGAAACTCCAGGAAGACCATCATTTAGAGGGTGGCAATCATTACTTAGTAAGCATTCACACGTGCTGAGCACTATGCAAAGCACCCCCTTTACTACATCTAATCCTCACAGCCATTGACAGGAAGTTAGCATTACCCACACTAGCAGATCTACTATTCTCCTGTGGATGAGCAGGCTGAGGCTGAACTGGATTAGTAACCTTGCTTTGCTTTTTCTCTGAAGCTTGAGTGCTTTCCCAATTAAGGACAACTGTTTTGTGGACAAACACAACAGTATCAACTAATACAACAGGATGTCAAATGCTTTTCCTGTCTTCTCTGCATTTCAGAAGGCTTCAAAGAACAAAATCAAAACAATAGGAGCCAGATACCCAATGTGTGAGAGCAGTGAAAGGTATCAAAGCAGCATGGCCAAAAGCTGGTTCTGCTGATATCAGTTCATCCTTCAAAGCTATACAGAGAATTGCAATTAATTTGCTGTGGGGATTACTAGAAAGAAAGTACTGAGGCTCACACCAGTAATCCTAGCTATTCAGGAGGCTGAGATTTGAGGATCACAGTTCAAAACCAGCCCAGGCAGGAAAATCTGTGAGATTTTTATCTCCAACTAACAATCAAAAGGCTAGAAGTAGAGCTGTGGTTTCAAGTGGTAGAGCACCAGTCTTGAGAGAAAAAAGCCATGCAGCAAAAGCACAAGGCCCCAAGTTCAAGCCCCAGAACCGGCATAAAAAGAGGAGAGTACTGACCTGGGAATGTGGCTTCATGGTAGAGAGCTTGCCTAGCATGCATGAAGCCCTGGGTTCCATTCCTCAACACAACATACACAGAAAAAGCTGGAAGTGGCTCAAATGGTAGAGTGCTAGCCTTGAGCAAAAGAAGCTCAGGGACAGTGCTCAGGCCCTGAGTTCAAGCCCCAGGACTGGCAAAAAAAAAAAAAAAGGAGAGTAATGTACCAATTTGTACTCTCCCTGCAAACATGAATTCTAGTCTCTTTGCTGCTGCCACCCCTTGAAACGAGCCATCCTTTTAATGCCAGCCACTCTGGCACATCGTGCCATCACACGATGGTTTCTATGTAAACTGTTCATACTCATTTTTGTCTCTTAAGGCTGTGAGGGTCTCATCACTTAGTTCAGGCTGGCACCAAACTTGAGGTCCTCCTTCCTCCCAGGCAGTTGGTATTTCAGGTATAAGGTACCATACCCAAATCTAGCTCACTTATTCCTTACCATTCTATACTACATTTCCTTTATTACTATATAATCATTATTTTAACAATGACTTGAGACATCATCCTGCTTGGTTAAATTCAGCTTTGTAAACTCCAAAATAGGCAGGTTCCCTGGCACTCAGGGTCAGTGAACGTATGTCCTAGATGGTAACTTCATTCCTGACACGTTGTAGACAAAAGAAGGGTGTGGTGGTTCACACCAGTAAGGATTATGATTCAAAACCAGTTTGAGAAAAGGAGTTCATGAGCCCCCACCTCCACCAATAAAAAAATCTGGGTGCAGTGTGCACAACTGTCATCCTGGCTAGGGCAGAAGTGGAAACACGATGTCTGAAGTCCAGGCTAGCCCAGGCATAAACATAGGAGCCTATTCAAACAATAACAAAAGTGAAAAGGGGTAGATGTGTGGTTCCACACAGGTAGAGCACATGTGTAGGGGGTGAAAAGTGAGAAAAGAAGGTCAGAAAAAGCAACTTCAGAGAACCCTTCAAAGAGTTAACCGAAGTAGGCAAGTAGGCACAGGAGGTCCAGGAAAGCTATTCTTTCTTAACACAGGAAAGAAGGAAGTTATATTTAAACACTGGTGGTTAGGAGTTAGTGGAGAAACACGCTAGAGGGCAGAGCCCCCCCAGGCGGGAGAGGGAGGGGTGCTCAGCAGGACCCGGAGCAAGGGCTGTCATCAGGAAAAGAGCGGGAGGTCAAGCCACAGAAGGTGAGGACACAGGGGACTAGCCAGCTGAGGGTCTGCACCACCCAGGAGCTTCCCATCCTGTGGCTCCTATTTTCTCTGTAACAGCAGGCATGACTGTCTGCTGAGGGGAGGACAGAGAGAAACTAGGGTAAGGAGGGTAGCAACATCACAGGAGGAAAAGGATCCTTGTCATGTAGCCAAGGAGAATTCAAAAGCTGGGTACCGGTGGCTCACCCCTGTAATCCTAGCTACTGAAGAGGCTGAGATCTGAAATATCACAATTAAAAGTCAGGGCAAGAAGGTCCATGAGACTCTTATATCCAATTAACTATCAATAAGCTGTAAGTCACACTGTGGCTCAAAGTGATAGAGCATTAGTTTGGGAGGCTGAGATCTGAGGAGGTTTAAAGCCTGCATGAAAGTCCTGAGATTCTTATCTCCAATTAGCCAGCTAACAGCCAGAAGTGGAGTTGTGGTTCAAGTAGTAGAGAAAAAAGCTCTGGGAGGGCTGGGAATGTGGCTTAGTCGTAGAGTGCTTGCCTAGCATGCATGAAGCCCTGAGTTCCATTCCTCAGTACCACATAAAGCAGAAAGGCCGGAAGTGGCTCTGTGGCTGAAGTGGTAGAGTGCTAGCCTTGAGGAAAAGCAGCTTAGGGGCAGTGCCCAGGCCCTGAGGACTGGCAAAAAAAAAAAAAAAAAAAAAGCTCAGGGACAGCAGCACCCAGGACTTGCGTTCAAGCCCCAGTATGAGAGAGAGAGAGACAGAGAGAGAGAGAGAGGAGAAAGGAGAGAAGACAGAGAGGACAAAAAGAGAAGTGAGAAAGGAGAGAGAGGAGGAGAGGAGACTGAAAGAGGAGGGAAGAAGGGAAAGTAACCAAGGGGAGACAAATGGGAAGGAAGAAGGGGGAGAGGAATATGCAACAAAAACGGGGAAGAAGGAGGAAGGAGGAAGGAGGGGGGAGGGAAAAGTATGGAGAAAAGGAAGGAAAATGAGGTGTGTGTAAAGAGGCCAAGTCGAGATCGGGGTTCAAAGCTTATAGGTCAAAAAAGTCCATGTGACTTATCTCCAATAAACCACCAAAAAGCCAAAAGTAGAGCTGTTCTTCAAGTGGTACAGGACCAGCCTTGAATGGGACAGCACCCAGGCTCTGAAGTCAAGCCCCAGTACTGACACACAAAAAATAAAGCCAGGCACCAGTGGCTCACACCTGTCATCCTAGCTAAGGTCTGAGGATCCTAGTTCAATGCCAGCCCAGGCAAGAAAAGTCCATGAGACTCAGATCTTCATCTAATCACCAGAAAACTAGAAGTGGTCCTGTGGCTCAAAATAGTAGAGTCCTATCCCTGATCAGGGACAGCACCCAGGCCCCAAGTTCTAGTCCCCACAACTGACACACAAAAAATACACCTGGCATCACACAAGACATAGAAAACTCATTTTACAGAACAATTATCTCCTTCATATGGCAAGCATGATTTAAAATTAAGATCAAATATGCTTTGTCTTATTTAAGTACATTGTAGTACAAATAATATAAATTTTAGGGACTGGGAATGTGGTTTAGTGGTAGAGTACTTGCCTCGCATGCATGAGGCCCTGGATTCGATTCCTCAGTACCACATACACAGAAAAAGCCGGAAGTGGCGCTGTGGCTCAAGTGGTTGAACATTCACCTTGAGCTGAGGAGCTGAGGGACAGCACCCAGGCCCAGAGTTCAAGCCCCAGAACTGGCAAAAATAAAAATAAAAATAAAAATCTAAAATTGGAAAAGACTTCACTTAATGAAAGTTAGCACTTCCTGTTCATAAATTCAGTCTGGAAAACACCAGGACAAAACTACACACATATCAAACTCATTTCAGTGTGTTTTATCCTTTTGCTCTTATTTGTGTCAGGGTTGAAAATTCTAGCTGAAACAGTAAGGTGTTGTAAGTGGTAAAAATAGCTCTATATTCTACCCAGCAATCCAGCTTCTCTAATCTTTTGTGTATCTCTGTGCTGGACTGGGCACTGTCTCTTAGCCTGACCCCAACAGGCTGAGGCTCTACCACTTTAGTCTCAAGGAGTTTCCTGTCTCGGCTGGCCTTGAAAAATGATCCTCAGATCTCACCCTTCTGATTAGCCAGTATTACAGATGTGAGTCACTGGCACCAGCTCAATATTTTCACATTAAGGATGAAGGACTCAATATTCCTCTATGATTTTTTACTTGATGTTTTCTTCTTATAACAAAATAATACATTTAAAGGCAATTGACCTAGTCTGGTTTTTAAATAATGATGACTGAATGCTTAAATTATCACCCTTGAAGAATACATTTAAAATTCAAAAATAAAACTCCTTTTAGCAATAGTAAAGTCCTCCCCCCACTGTGCTTGACCTTGAATTATGTTAATGTAAATAAGCTATGAAATGACAACCACCAAATTATGATTATGATCAAATTACTCAACTCTCCTCACATTCCCCCTTTGCTCTGCTAACCCTTAGTTTAAACAGGAGCCAACAACAAGGAGATTTTCATAAATACTGTGTGGACAGGCACTGCTATTCTCCAGCATGCCCTGTCATTACTGCCTTTATGGACTCTAATTCAATCAGAGTATCAAGAAGTAACAAGGAATATTTAAATACAAAATCATGCTTCAGATTGCTAAGTAACCAATTCAAACATATCACACACAGCTTGAGACTTTTGTTTTCCATGCCCATGGGAACAGAGAGGATAAAAAGCAACTCTCTTTAAATTGTAGCAAAAAGAACTCACACACTCACCAAACTGTTTTAAATTTTAACAGGGCACTGGTGGTACACACCTGTAATCCCAGGCAGGGAAGCAGCTAAGCAGGCAGTGGAGGCAAGATGGAGATTTCAAGGGCAGCCCTGGTAAAGCCTGTCTCAAAAGCAAAATACAAAAAAGTAAGTGGCTGGGCATGTAGCTCATGTAGCAGAACACTTAATCTAGCTCGTGGGAGACCGTAGGTTCAATCCCCACTTCCACAAAAGACAAAAAAGAACTCATGTTTTCATACTGACATTACATAAGTTAATCTATTTCTCCATAATGTCAGGTTCAAAACCAATAATGGAAATATGTTCCATTTATGAGAACCAGGATAAATTAAAATTTTTCAGATACTCATGTACTAGGATTTTGAAACAAAAAGTGTAACTTTAAAAGAACCAGGATTTGTTTTTGAACTAAGCACAAATATAACTGTTTCAAAGAACATTCATTAGTACATGACTGGCAGAGGCGGCCTACCCGTGAGCTATCCTTGGAAAACTGCCTGCTTGTGTTAGGCTGGGAGGTAAAAGTGTTTTTTTACATTTTTAAATGTGGGGAGGTGGGAGGTTCACTCCTCATCATAGCTATCCAGGAGGCTAAGATCTGAGGATGGAGGTTTGAATCCAGCCTGGGCAAAAAAGTCTGAGTCTGATCGCCAATTAACCAGCAAAAAACCAGAAGTGGAGGAGTGGCTCAAGTAGTAGTGTGCCAACTTTGGTGGGGAAAGGCAGAAGCTAAGGAAGAGTGTAAGGCCCTGAGTTCAAGTTCTAACACACACACACACACACACACACACACACACACACACACACACACACACACACACACACACACACACACACACACACACACACACACACACACACACACACACACACACACACACACGGTGGGGGTGGAAAGTAAAACAAGGAAATATTTTGTGATTTTGTGATTACAGAGCTTCAAATGTGTCTACAAATAAAGTTTTACTAGAACACAGCCCAAGCTATCTATTTACATAATTTCATCTATGGTTTCTTGCATAGGTAGTTTTAACAGACTGGCTTGCAAAGTCTAAAGTATTTACTTTACAGAAAACAAGTTAGCACCTCTACCTCAGGAAAACATGCACTTATTCTAATGCTACTACCAATGAAGAAAATATGTTAGAAACATTAATTTTGAAAATGCCTTCAAAGCTGTAATGTGCTCTTTTGAGCAACCTGGAGTCATGTGACCTTCCAAAATGGCTAAGAGGTCTGGTGTCAAATCTGAGTAAGGCTGGTTATCAGGATGGAAGAACCAGCTTACCTTATTAATACATCTAAAGTTGTAAAAGTCAGCCGGGCGCTGGTGGCTCACGCCTCTAATCCTAGCTACTCAGAAGGCTGAGATCTGAGGATCACGGTTCAAAGCCAGCCGGGCAGGAAAGTCTGTGAGGCATCTCCAATAAACCACTAGAAAACCAGAAGTGGCACTGTGACTCAAGTGTTAGAACACTCTCCATAAGCTGAAGAGCTAAGGGACAGTGCCCAGGTCCAGAGTTCAAGTCTCACAACCAACAAAAAAAATAAATAAATTTGCAAAAGTCTGAAAAGGAAGGTTTGTTTGTGCTTTCCTGCTCTACCTCTGACTTCCTGCAGAGAGCTGACAGTTATTGACAGGATATCAGGCATTCACAGGTTTGCCTCCAGGCATGTACATGCCTGGAGAATAAAAACACACACAAGCAAAATTAATTTTATAACTAGATCTACTTTCCAGAGTGGTGGTGAATTTGCCACCAAGTTGTTTTTATTTTTACAAAGAGGGGCTCCAATAACACTGGACAATTCTACTTCTGGAATAAGTGAGTGAATGACTTCCAAACTTTATGTGTGAATGAGTTATGTTGGCTCTGGTACTTGAACTGGGGCCCGCTTATTCTTTAGGCTCACAGCTGGTACTCCACCACTTTTACCAGTTTCAAACCTTTATTCTCAGATCTCAGCCTCCTCAGTACCTAGGATTACTTTACAGGTTTGTAAAACCACTGTTCTGAGTTGCTAATTAATTCTAAATAGTATCTCAACAAACAGCCTTACATTTGGGCTGCCTGGGGGCTGGCTACCCAGGGTCCTATCTTGGTTATCTCCACCTTAACATTCTATGGAAACTTCAAACTCAAGTTCCTTCCACATTAAAAAATAAAACAGAGAGTCTGCAACTTCCATTTCCTGCACAGGGAACAGGAAATGTGCCTCTCTCCATTTTTCCCAACCTTAAGTTTGTTATATTAAAAATCCTTATTAAAACTTAAAAACAAACAAAAAATCTTTTATCCAAACATTTTCCAAGATAACAAAGAAGTCCTTCCATGTGGTGATCCTTCAGAGGTAGCTTTGTTTTGGTTTCTCTTGGTGCTGCTCTCAGGGCCTGAGCTCAGGTCTGGGCTCTGTCTCTCACTTTCTTCACTCAAAGCTGGCCCTCTACCACCTGAGCTCCACTTTTGGCTTTTCGATGGTTAGGGGGAGGCAGGAGTCTCATGATCTTTCCTGTCCTTGTTGACTTTGAACTGTAATGCTCAGATCTCAGCCTTCCGAGTTGCAAGGACTGCAAACATAGAGCTGGTTGATTTTGAAGCTCCAATAACTTGCATCTTCACCTTATCAACCGGCTCTTCTCCACCTCAGTGCAGGGTAAACTACCCAGGCCCTCATGGTTTCATCTAGACTGTTCCTCTGTGTACTTACTCGCCTATCTCCCTCCATTAGGCCTCCCTTCCAGCACCCTCCCTTGCCTCTGCAGACTCTCTACAGTCTTCAGGATCAAGTCCAAGGTCCCTAGGATGACGCTGGGCTCTCACATACCAGGTATCAGCACGCTATTGCTGCTCTCCTTCTCCGAATTATACATTCTTCCTTGCCTGAATCTAAAAACACCTAGGACTTCAAAAAGCACTCCAGCTCCCTTCTCCATTCTGTCACGGGCATTGTCTGTCTCTGTGATTCTGCCCTGTAGTGATTACAATACATTCCTCAACACGTTCACATAACTCCCTGGTCTTTCGTCACAACTTTCACAGCTCATCAACCTCCTATTCATCCCACAAATCAAAATGCAAATATAGCATTTTTTCTTGTGTCTTAGTGCCAGTCCTAGGGCTTGAACTCAGGGCCTGGGCACTGTCCCTTGGTTTCTTCACTCAAGGCTAGTGCTCTACCACTTAAGCCACAGCTCTACTTCTAGATTTTTAGTGGTTAACTGGAGATAAGAATCTCGTGAACTTATGTGCCCAGGCTGGCTTTGAACCTCTATCCTTAGATCTCGGCCTCCTGAGTAGCTAGAATTACAGGTGTGAGCCAAAGGGGCCTGGCAAATACATTGTTTAATCCTCCCCCACCAGTGTTCCCCATTAAACCCTGCATTTTTGTTATTACACTGAAACTATAAGGATGGCAGGTTTTCTTTTGTTTTTTTCTGAGAGAGTTTGGCTAGGCTGGCCTAGCCAAACAAGCTTCCTAAGTACTGGAATCACAGGCAGGGGCCATCATCACATTTGCTTTTCTTGAATCTAACATTTAACTTATGGTTTGATTATAGATACTAAAAACTCCATATTGAAAAATAAACAGCTCTTATATTGTTAAGACAATACTGTGACTGGACTGGGAGTTCAGAAACAAGAAGAATCCCATGTCATTCACCAGCCCAAAAAAAAAAAAAATTGCATACAGAGGATAATTAAATTGTACCTTGTACATGCCTTCATCTGTATCTTGCAATACCAGTTTTTCTCTTTGCTCTCTTCTCTCTCTCTTCCCTTTCTCTGTTCCTGCAACTCCCTTTTCAAAGAAGTTCCCCCACAGAATTCTAGATACCAGTGGGATTTCATGTGTCACTGAAGCTCAGCAGTGCCCAGATAAAGGTGAGGGTCTCTGGGGCCCGGCGACTGCCTCATGAGTCCGTTGGTCAACCACAAGTCACTCAACTTCTCTCTGTCTCTCAGTGAGCATCTTTCAGGATGCTGCTCTGAGGATTAAATAAAGTAATACATTCTAACAAATTCAGAATACTGCCTCATACAGAAGAGGTCCTGGCAAATGCTAGCTGATGGCCAGGCTGTTACAATCACCTTTCAAAACAGATTTTCTAACAATTACCTACTTAGTATAATCCCCTAGATGGAACGAATTACACACTTGTCATAGGTGAGCACCATGTAAATGTTAAAACAATGCAAGGGATCCAACTAGTGTCAAAGACTAATGTGATTGTGAGATCCCAGGCCTGTGAGACCAATAAGTTATAAACGGACTAATTATGGAGTAAGGGCTTAAAATCACATTTTCTTCGTGGGGCTTGAACTCAGGGGCACTGTCCCTGAGCTTTTTCACTCAAGGCTAGTGCTCTACCACTTTAAACCACTGCGTGACTTCCAGTTTTTATATGGTTAATTGGAGATAAGAGTCTCATAGACTTTCTTGTTTGGGTTGGCTTTGAACCTCCATCCTTAGATCTCAGCCTCCAGCGTAGGTAGGATTACAGGTATGAGCCCTGGCAACCAGCTGAGATTCTTATCTCCAATT
This sequence comes from Dipodomys merriami, assembly GCF_024711535.1. Classification (NCBI taxonomy): domain Eukaryota; kingdom Metazoa; phylum Chordata; class Mammalia; order Rodentia; family Heteromyidae; genus Dipodomys; species Dipodomys merriami. The sequence continues at coordinate 38,836,275 of NW_027206290.1, forward strand.
AACTCCAGAAAAACAGAAGTGGCACTGTAGCTCAAATGGTCAAGCACTAGCCTTGAGCAAAAGAGAACAGCACCCATGCTCTGAATTCAGGCCCCATTAAAAAAAAAAAAAGTTTTATTTAGGAAATTCTTTTTTTTTTTTTTTTTTTGTAATTCGTGGGGCTAGAACTCTAGGCCTGGTTGCTGTCTCTGAGCTCTTCAGCTCAAGGCTAGTGCTCTACCACTTCAGCCAGTGCCACTTCTGGCTTTTTCTGTTTCTGAGACGCTGAGGAATTGAACCCAGGGCCTCATGCATGCAAGGCAAGCACTTCCCAGCCTCAGGAAATTCTTTTTTATAACTTGAACTCGGGGCCTCTCACTCTTACTTTGCTTTTCCTTTCAAGGATGGTGCTCTACCACTGGAGCCATACCTGTACTTCCTCAAGTTTTAAAATAGGAATTAGTAATGGCCCCTTGACTTGCATTTAATTTGATACAGGGGCTATAATTCCTGTCTGTAAGATTCACAACAGATTATTTAAAATCAATGTGATATCCAGCTTCAGCAAACTGCCAGCCCAGCACTGGTGGCTCACATCTGTCATCCTAGCTACTCAAGAGGCTGAGATCTGAGGATCACAGTTGGAAGCCAACCTGAGAAGAAAAGTCTGTGAGACTCTTATCTCTAATAAACCACCAGAAAAACTGGAAGTGGCACTGTGGCTCAAAGTGGTAGAGCACTAGCTTTGAACAAAAAAGCTCAGGGGACGTAGTCAGGTCCTGAGTTCAAGATCCACTACTAACAAAAAACAATACCTATTATCAATCTGAAAAATTAGTATTTTCCTTTATCTACAGAAATCTATTGCAAGCTCTCCCTGCCCCACACACAACTACTAAAAGATTAAGAGACACAATTCTTACATCTCCTGGTTTCTGCCTAAGAAATTATTCCAGAATACTCTTCAGAGTATCTCCCCATAGAAGACTGCTAGTTACAAATTGCTATTTATTTAATTCCCAACTCCTTTCTAAAACTCCGGATACACCTACTCGCAGTAAAGAAAGCAAATGTCTGTAATAAAGACTGAAGAAAAACCCACAGCGGTTGTAGGGCCTCAGCTCGGGCCTGGGTGCCGCCCCTGGGCTTCCTGGGCTCAAGGCTGGCGTTCCACCATCTAAGCCACAGGGCCACTTCCGGTTTTCTGGTGGACTTTCCTGCCCGGGCTGGCTTCGAACCCGGATCCTCAGATCTCATCCTCCTGAGTGGCCAGGATGACAGGAGGGAGCACAGCGCCCGGCCGGGGTTGGTGTTTGTACCAAACATCATAGTGAACGATTCTGCAATCACGCACGGATAGGTGCTATTCCAGAACTTTCCATCTACGGTTAAAACGGACCACATTGCCAAGGAGAACGACCTTGCGGGAAGCGGCTTCCCTGGCTGCCGGCCTGCCGGGGGTGCAGCTCGGGAATCGAACCCGGGATGCTACGGCGCCCTCCCGGCCCTGGAGGACGTGCGCGGGGTGCGGGATCGCGTCCCGCCGAGCCGCCGGCCGTGTGCGCGGTGCTTCCCGCATCCCAGGCCCAGCAACAGGGACGCCGAGGCCGCAGGGCTCGGCGGCCGCCCGCGTCCCACCCCTGCCCGCCCCCCGGGCCGCCCGGGTTCCCCGCGGGCACCGGCGCGACGCGGGGCTCCGTGCGGCGGCGCGGCGTCCTCGGGCCCTCGGCGGCCTCCGCCGGCGGTCCCGCGCCCGTCCGTCCACGCGCGCCCTCTCTCCGCCGGACGGGGCCTGAGGCCGTGCCTGCCCCGGCCAGCGCTGCCCACCGGGGGCCCGACGTCCCGCGTCCCCCGCGTCCCCCCGCCGCCGCGGCGGGCCCGGCCGCCCGGCGCCTACCTGCCCGCACCCCGCCGCCGTCCGCCCGCGAGGATCCCGTCAGCCGCGCCGCGGCCCGCGCCCCGCAGCCGTCCGCCTGCCCCGCCCTCGCTGGCCGCCAGGCCCCGCCCCACCCCGAGCAGCCGGCTCCCATTGGCTGCCGTTCCCACCCTCCCGCTGGGCCCGCCCACGGCGCCACCCCGGCCGGACGGCGTGCGCGGCAGCCCTCGGCCGCCGGGACCACCGTCGCCGGGCCCGACCACACCAGCCGGGCCGGACCATACCGCCGCCCGGCCCCGCCATACCGCCGCCGGACCCGGCGACCCCCGCCAGGCCCCGCCCCGCCCCGCCCCGCCCGGCCCACGCCGCTCCTCAGGTGCACGGCCGCCGCGTCCCGGCTGTCCGGGGTGGGAGACCCGCGAGCCGCGCCCGCCCCGGCCCGCCCCGCCCCGCCCCGCCCCGCCCCGCCCGTGTGCGCACGACTGCCCCGCGAAGCCGACTCCGCCGCCCCGCGGGGACGTTCCCGACGGCTGTCCTGACCTACCGCGACCTCTGAGGGAGCGGGGTGCCGGGGACCGGGCTCCCTTCCCCTGGGCACGGCGGGGAAGGGAGCCCAAAAACCACGCTCCGGGGAGGACACGAGCGTGACTTGTCTGTAATCAATTTTAGACTCTGATTGTGTGTGCGCTGGTTCCGGGGCTTGGCCCTCGCTCTTGCCTCAGTTTCCCTCCAGACGCGCTCCACCACTTGAGCCTCCGTGGGCCTCCGGCTCCCCGCGGTAGATGGGAGGGGTCTCCGGTGCGCCCCTCCCCGACCGCCGTCGGGCGCGAGCCGAGCCTGCAGCCTGGCAGCCAGGAAAACCACCGGGCCGAGAAGGCCACGCCCAGCCCTTGATAAAATACGTCTTATTGATTCACACTGAGTGTTCTGCCGCCACCCCATGGGTGAGACGGACATGCGCACAGGAGTAGTCACTGCCCTTCAAGACAGAGAACAGTGTTGGCTTAAGTGGGCGCCTGTGGCTCACGCCTGCCATCCCAGCTACTCAGGAGGCTGAGATCTGAGGATCAGGGTTCAAAGCCAGTTCGGGCAGGAACGTTCGTGAGGCTCTCACCTCCAGCTAACCAGCAAAAAGCCAGAATTGGAGCTGTGGCTCAAGTGGTGGAATGATAGTCACAGGCCTTGAGTATAAGCTCCAAAAGAGGAAAAAGTTCACATTTGTATTATTTTGTTTGGGGGGGGGTGTCCGGTTGTGGGGATTGAACTCTGGACCTGGGCGCTGTCCCTCAGCTCTTCAGCTCAAGGCTAGCGCTCTACCACTTGAGCCACAGCGCCACTTCCGGCTTTTTTCTTATGTGGTGCTGAGGAATCGAACCCAGGGCCTCATGCATGCAAGGCAAGCGTTCTACCACTGAGCCACCTTCCCAACCCCTACATTTGTATTATTTTGATGAATGGGACGTTGTAGTAAAATTTATAATCACAGCTCCAACTCCAGAAGCCAGGAAGAGGAGTCCAAGCTCATGACTACAGCCAACACGCCTTGACCCTCACCCATGCTTGCGGTCTCACCCGGGCAGAATGTGGAAGCCTGAAGAATTGTTTTTATTTTTGAAACATCATTACTTCTGAGATGTTCCACAAAATTCCTCTTTTCATTTTGTAGTCGCGTGCTGTAACGAACTTCATGACATGACTAACTTTTTTTTTTGGGGGGGGGGGTCCGGTCATGGTGCCTGAACTCCGGGCCTGGGCGCTGTCTCTCAGCTCTTCAGCTCAAGGCTAGTGCTCTACCATTTGAGCCACAGCGCCACTTCCGGCTTTTTTCTTATGTGGTGCTGAGGAATCGAACCCAGGGCCTGATCATGCAAGGCAAGCGCTCTACCACTGAGCCACCTTCCCAGCCCGGACATGAGTAACTTGAAGGGAGAAACGAAGACCTATTCTCTATGTCTTCAATGTCTAGAACCTGAGACTTTGCATTTGAATCAATCATTGCTTATCAAATAAATTGAAGTATCAGCCCTGCCACTAGGTGGCAACATAGTTATATGTTTGGAAATAGAATCTGGATATCTGGAGTTTCTCCTAAAGAGTAATAGGTATACTGCTGGAAAGTTACATGTGTAACTTCGAGAATCCCCTTCTAAGACAAATCCTCCCCCGAGAAGGACTCATAAATGCTGATGTCTATATTGGCAAGTGCCTATTCTCTCTTGGTCTGTGCCACTATACTTCTGTGTCAAAGAGCTTTAAAATGATTCTGAGTGCCTTAATGAGGTTTGATTCTATTAACTAAAACCCTGTATTTTCTCAGTATCAAGGCATTCGCATGCATTTGTAGTTGGCTTTTTTTGTTCTGGTAGTTGGGTTTGAACTCAAGGCCTGCTTTCTCTCATTTAGCATTTTTACTACTTAAGCCACAGCTCAACTTCTGTTTTGTTTTTGTGTGTATGTGTAGTTAATTGAAGATGAAGTCACATGAACTTTTCCTTCTTTCCTCCCTCCCTTCCTCCCTCTCTCTCTCTCTCTTTCTTTTTTTCTTTCTTTTTTCTTTTTTGTCAGTTGTGGGGTTTGAACTCTAGGCCTGGGTGCTGGCCCTCAGTTCTTCAGCTCAAGGCTAGCACTCTACCACTTGAGCCACTTCCCATTTCCTGGTGGTTCATTGGAGATAAGAGTCTCACAGACTTTCCTGCCTAGGCTGGCTTTGAACCGTGATCCTCAGATATCAGCCTCCTTGAGTAGCTAAGATTACAGCGTGAGCCACCAGTGCCCGACTTCACACTGACTTTTCTGCCCAGGCTGGCTTTCAACAGATCCTCAGATCTCAGCTTCCTGAGGAGCTAAGATTACAGGTGTGAGCCTTAGGTGCCAGCTTTAGCTGGCTTTGATAACGGTTATTCCTGAAAGTTACAGAGCTTCTGGAATCAGACAAACCTAGTTGTCAATAGGTGTTTTCTCCTCTGAGTGGTTAGCCTTACTAATTTTATTCACCTTTCTCACAATATCTGCTTTATCAAGTTATGGAAAAGATTCAGTGAAATTGTATCTGTGAAGCATCTTATTTAATCCTGGGCTTCTAGATTCTTTTTTTTTTTTTTTTGGGGGGGGGGTCCGGTCATGGGGCCTGAACTCTGGGCCTGGGCGCTGTCCCTCAGCTCTTCAGCTCAAGGCTAGCGCTCTACCACTTGAGCCATAGCGCCACTTCTGGCTTTTTTCTTTTTGTTTATGTGGTGCTGAGGAATCAAACCCAGGGCCTCAGGCATGCAAGGAAAGTGCTCTACCACTGAGCCACCTTCCCAGCCCAGTCCTGGGCTTCTAATAGGGATTCGATAACCAGTGCTGATTGAGACACCACAGCAGAAGTGTCATGCCTGGTATAACTTATTTACTTTATTCTGTGGATTTAAGGCCCTCTGCCATTAAATTGAGCTCATAACACCAGGTCTCGTAGCGATAGGCCATGCGGATCTGGGCCACATTTGTTCTCCGGATGTCGTTGCCAAGTGGTCCTTCCTCAAGGTAATTGTCACCCAGAAACTTGACTTTCTCCTGCAAGATACACAGAAGCAGATTGTTGTTGCTTTTAACCTTGATGCAGGCAGTGATTGCATCTCCCAGGCTAGCATCTGCGTCCTACTCCTGTAGGCCTACTTTCTCAGGACACAGAGATCTGAGAATCGCCATTTGAAGCCAGCCCCGGCCGAAAAGTCAGAAAGACTCTACCTCCAGTTAACTGTCAAGAATGTTAGACTAGCCTGGAATGGTGATCATCCTATCTCTGCCTCCCAAGCACCTAAGACTACAGATGTGAACCATTGTGCCCAGCCCATAGGACAGCTTTTCTGTATGTGTGTCCCCAACTGATTTTCCAGCATTCAAGTCATCAGACCCTCCATCCAGAGGAGGAGCCAGTGAAGGACAGATATACCTGGTGAGAAAGCCCGCACTGCAGAACACTGTTTCTCGCTACTTCGCACATGTCACAAGTGCTCAGCTTGAAGACCTGGGCAGCAATGGCGTATTCTTCCATCAGGGGCTCCTGCAGTAATTTTTTTTAAGTGGAGAAAGAGAGGAAGAATGCATTAACAAAAGAAATGATATGTACCTTACAATGACAATAATGAAGTATCTTCATTTGGCTTTCATGTTTAGGGTGGAAAATAATGGCTCAGTAAAACATACTTGTATTGCTCAAGATCTCACATGTAAGGCAGGCACCAGTAGCTCATACCTGTCATGTCAGCTACTCAAGAGGCTGAGAGCTAGCCGGGCGCTGGTGGCTCACGCCTGTAATCCTAGCTACTCAGGAGGCTGAGATCTGAGGATCGCGGTTCAAAGCCAGCCCGGGCAGGAGAGACCGTGAGACTCCTATCTCCAATAAACCACCAGAAAACCGGAAGTGGCGCTGTAGCTCAAGTGGTAGAGCGCTCGCCTTGAGCTGAAGAGCTGAGGGACAGCGCCCAGGCCCAGAGTTCAAGCCCCACGACCGACAAAAAAAAAAAAAAAAAAAGAGGCTGAGAGCTGAGGATCTGAGTTCAAAGCCCGCCTTGGCAGGAAAAGTCCAAGAGACTTTATCTCCAGTGAACCACCAAAAAGCTAGAAGTGAAGCTGTAGCTCAATTGGTAGAGCACTAGCCTTGAGCAAAAAAAGCTAAGCAAAAGTTTGAGGCCCTGAGTTCAAGCCTCAGTACAGCGCTAGATAAATAATCACACATGTATACCTTAGTGAAGTGGAATTGCATGGGGTCATCTGTAGACAGGGAGATCATTAGCCCTTTCTGGAGGAAATCTAGAAAGGGATTTTTGGCATATTCGAGAAAAAGGCTGTTGTTACTTAACGGCGACATAGCAATGGGAATCTGGGCTAAGAAAAACAAGTACTGCAACACCGCACTCTGAAAAGAAAGGGGAGAAACATTAACAGACAGACAGAACTTCATGCCCCAGCCAGCTTCTCAGTTCACTTTCAACAACACAGTCGCTCTTTAACTCTAGTAAAGAAGGATTTTAGTATTTTTAATATGAAAACTATTTAAAATAAATGTATCTTGCATCATTCATCTTCTGAAGTATGAATCCACCCAAGAGTTGTTTAAATTTGAGCTTTAATTTGCTCCATCTCTTGTCTGTGCTATCTGACTTAGCTCAAAGACTCTGCCCTGAGAGCTTTTTTCCTAGCTACACGAAAGCTCTTACTCCTACAAGAGACATTCGAACGCATGCTCTAACAAGAAATCTGGCCTGATCTAGCTCAGGGGAAGCCAGGCTGCCTCGGACTTATTCCTGGCAGAGTCTGAGTTAGAATTCTTTTGTGATCTGTATTAACTCAGCTCGAGCAGCAACTAGGGCTTGAACTCAGGGCCTGGGCTCTGACCCTTAGCTTTTTCCTCTCAAGGCTGGTGCTCTACCACTTGAGCCACTTCTCCACTTCTGGCTTTCTATTGAATAATTGGAGATAAGAGTCCCACAGACTTTTCTATCTTAGCTGACTTTGAACCTTGTTCCTCAGCTCTCAGCCTTCTGAGTAGTTGGAATTACAGGTGTGAGCCACCAGTGCTCAACTGAAAAACTTATGCTCAGTGGTAGAGTGCTTGCCTAGCATGCATAAGCCCTCCTCAGTACCACATACACAGAAAAAGCTGGCAAGTGGTAAAGTGCTAGCCTTGAGCAAAAGAAGCTCAGGGACAGTGCTCAGGCCCTGAGTTCAAGACCCAAGACTGGCAAAAAAAAAATTATGCTCTACATGAATTAGATCCCAGTGTTGGTAAGGACTTGTAACCCCGCGGTAGCAGGGCAAAGAAGATACCTCCAACTCCAATCTAAAGGGGCTGGTGGCTCACACCTGTAATCCTAGCTACTCAGGAGGCTGAGATCTGAGGATTGTGATTCCAAGCCAGCCCGGGCAGGAAAATCCATGAGATTCTTAATCTCCAGTTAACCACTCAAAGCCCAGAAGTAGTGCTATGGCTCAAAGTGGTAGAGCACTAGCCTTGAGTGAAAGAGCTCAGGGACAACACCCAGGCCCTGAGTTCAAGCCCCAAACCCAAACAAAACAAAACACAAAAGGAAAAAGAAGTGCCTCCAACTCACCTTTTTTAAGTTGAGGCCATGAGAGATATTATCCGCTATCATGAACGCTGTCATGAGGTGGGTGAGAGCCCCAGCTTCTCCACAGTGAGGCCGGAACAGAAACGTGTTCATGCCACGCTCCCTGCGGAGAGGAAACCACTGTAGGAACTTCAGGGTCTAAAAAAAAATCAATAGTTGGGCTGGGAAGGTTGGCTCAGCGGTAGAGTGCTTGCCTTGCAAGCATGAGGTCCTGGGTTCGATTCCTCAGCACCACATACACAGAAAAAGCTGGAAGTGGCACTGTGGCTCAAGTGGTAGAGGACTAGCCTTGGGTTGAAGAGCTCAGGGACAGTGCCCAGGCCCAGAGTTCAAGTCCCACAACCAAACAAAAAACAAAAAATCAACAGTTGGGAAGGGAGCAGCTGTACTGTAAGGATTTGGGGACACATGATTCAAAATCATTGTCTTAACTATCTGACTAGAAACCTTTCCATGTGTGCAGGTACTGAGGCTTGAACTCAGGGCCTCAGACTCTGCTGGCCTTCTTGCTCTCAGCTGGTTCTGCCACTTGAGCCACACCTCTACTTCTGGCTTTGTGCTGATTCATTGGAGATAAGAGTGAATCAGACTTGTCTTCTGGGGCATTATAACCATTATGATTTCATCTGTTCCTTACCCAGAGATATGTAGAAGAGTAAGACACAAGAGGTTTTATAATAAATTGAATAAGTGAAAAGTGCAAATATCTAAATTTCCAATGCAAGATAAGTAAGTTACTGAAAGCAACAAGAGTGTCTATTCCTGGCCCTAAATGAATAAACTGAAGGAAAAATTAAGGAAAGAAATGTGTGGTTTAGGCCAATCAGAAATACCACACAGGTGCGTGGAGGCCCTGGACAGAGAACCACAGGGCAGGAGGAAAGAGCTGGAGGGAGCCACTCCCCCAGCGGGGTGGGTGGTACTTACTTTCGCAGGCTATTGAGTATGGTGATGTTTGCATACATGTAGTAGGCATAGTAGGTGTAGGATGGATTCTTTTCCATTGTCCAGTCCTCAGGTTTGGGACTCTTGGAGGAGAACATGTGGCCACTGTGTTTGGACTCATCATCCACGCTGTCAAAGCCAGTAATCTGTCAAGAAACAGACTTTCAGGCCAGGTACCAGTGGCTCACACCTCCAATACTAGCTACCCAGGAGGCTGAGATCTGAGGCTTGAGGTTCCAAGCACCTTGGGTGGGATAGCCCATGAGACTCTGGTCTATGATTAACCAGCAAAAAGCTGTGGCTCAAATGGTAAAGTACCAGCCTTGTGTGAAAAAGCCAACCCAGAATGTAAGACCCTGTGTTCAAGCCCCTGTTCAGGCACAAACAAACATAGAAGAGGGAAAACTTTCAAGGAAAGGAGGAGGTATAAACACATAAACACAAGGATGTAACCATGGTGGGGAGGGATAAGTTCCCGAGCACCTCCCTACAGGTAGGCCTGCGTGCAGGGGTCAGGCTTACATGCTTGAGGAAGACGCTGAGCTCCGGGTGAGCCTGGGGGTTGATGGTGGCTTCGAACACTGGCATGAAAATATTCTCCAGCATCTTTCCAAAGTGTGGCAGGAAATTCTTTGTTCGGAATACATCGCTGAAGGCAAGAAGTAGAGGAAATTAAACATAAAGGAAACATTTTAGGGTTGACGGCTCCAGGGTAGGGAATCAAGGACCAAGTACTTGTGTGGGGGATGATGATTCAGAGCCGGGCATCTGTGGCTCACACCTGTCATCCTGGCTACTCAGAAGGCTGAGATCTGAGGATCACAATTTGAAGCCCAGCCTGGGCAGAAAATTCATTTCCAGTTAACCAGCAAACAGCCAAAAGTGGAGCTGTGGCTCAAGTGGTAGAGTACCAGCCTTGAGCACAAACACCAAGTAAGAGTGCAAGGCCCTGAGTTCAAGTCCTAGGACTGGTGTGTGCTCATGCACATGCATACACACACACACACAATGCCTTGACCACATCTGCCCTCTGTATTCTTCCTAAATGCCCGTCAAGAAGGCTGTCATGGGCTGGGAAGGTGGCTCAGTGGTAGAGTGCTTGCCGAGCATGCATGAAGCCCTGGGTTTGATTCCTCAGTACTACATACACAGAAAAAGCCGAAGTGGCACTGTGGCTCAAAGTGGTACAGTGACTTCCTTGAGCACAGAGAGGCTCAAGGACAGAAGCCAGGCCCTGAGTTCAAGGTCCAGGACCAGCAAAAAACAAAACAAAAACAAAAACAAAGGCTGTCATTATCAAATTCTTGGCTTTGCAAAGTCCATCTGGAGGTGGCATCGCTGAAGTTGGACAGAATGTGCTTCAAGCTTAGGCTGGTCTGAGGAACAGACCAGGGGCTCCTATCTTGTCTACAGAGAATGAGGAGCACAACAGGGGCATGCTGGAAGTTCAGGGGTGCATGGTGGAAAAGGCAGCTAGCCTGGTTGGTTATCGAGGGCTCCCTTCTGGGATCACAACGAGCGTCAGCTCTTCAAGTGGCACAGTCACTTTTCTCAGTTATGAAAAGTATTAACTAGGCAGCTGCCAGTGGCTCAGGAGACTGAGATCTGAGGATCACAGTTCAAAGCCAGCCTAGGGCAGACAAAGCTGACATTGATTTCTCCAATTATCCAGAAGCCAGAGTGGAAACTTGACTCAAGTGGTAGAGTGCTAACCTTGAGTGGAACAAAAAGCCCTGTGTTTAAGCCTGAGTACTGGCAAAAAAAAAAAAAAAAAAAAAAAAAAAAAAACCACCACAAAACCCTAGGCTGGCCTTCCTAGGAACTGTGTTGTGACTTGGGCACCATTTTTGCCTCTCTTGAGGCGTAGGGAGGTCACATGCTACATGGCTAGGGTGTGATGTGGTGACCAAGCCCAGGCCCCACGTACAGGGGGCCAGAGGGAGAGTGGGGGGGGAGTTGCGGGGGGGGGGGTGCCAGAGAGTATGGAAAGGAGCTAGATAAAAGTTCCAGGTGCTGGGACTGGGAAGGTGGCTCAGTGGTAGAGTGTTTGCCTCACATGCATGAGGCCCTGGGTTTGATTTCTCAGCACCACATAAGCAGAAAAAGCCAGAAGTGGTGCTGTGACTGAAGTGGTAGAGTGCCAGCCTTAAGCTGAAGAGCTCCGGGATGGAGGAGCCAGTGTGGAGCACTGTAGTGCTGTGGTCAGGCAGCCAGCACCTGTCGGGAGGGTTCTGGGGAGGGCGAGCTGGGCCTGAGGCAGGGGGCACCCAGTTCCAGGCTAGCCCAGGTCATGCGGGCTCATCAGGCAGACAGTGGAGAGGTCCCTGCTCAGTGCAAATGAACATGGGACATGAAAAAATACCAAGGTGTCGGGGCTGGGAAGGTGGCTCAGTGGTAGAGTGCTTGCCTTGCATGCATGAGGCCCTGGGTTCAATTCCTCAGCACCACATAAGCAAAAAGAAAAAAGCCAGAAGTGGTGCTGTGGCTCAAGTGGTAGAGCACTAGCCTTGAGCTGAAGAGCTGAGGGACAGCACTCAGGCCCAGAGTTCAGGCCCCATGACCAGAGTCCCCCCCTCCCCCCCAAAAAAATACCAAGGTGTGTGTTCTAAAATGTATGCAGTTCTTAGTTTCCGGCTAGAAAACTGCACTGAAATAACCTTCCTCCTGTTTGGTAGAGAGCACTGAACCATGTGGGGTAAATCCAAGCATCTAGTCCCTAGGACTGGTTTTTGACCTGGTGATCTGTACAGTGTGCAAGTGTGTGCATGTGTGTGTGCATGTGTGTATGCATGTGTGTGTGTGTGTGTGTGCGTGCATGCCTTATACTTTCACTTGGCTTTTTTCCATTCAAGGCTGGCTCTACCACTTGAGCCACACCCCTATTTCAGATTTTTGCTGTTTCATTAGAATAATAGTCACTCCCAATTTTCCCACCTGGGCTGGCTTCAAACCGTGAGCCTCAGATCTCAGCCCTCTAAGTAGCAGGGATTACAGGTGAGACCCACCAGCTGCATGCCTCCTTCCTGCTGTGTTGGGGACGGGCAGGCTGTGTTGGGGTTGGGCACGTACTAGATCCTGGGGACCTGGATCATCCACGTCATGTTGGGGCAGTGGATACGGTTGCAGACAAACCAGGAGGCGAGTTTGCTCCACTCGTCAGGGCTGCGGCCATAGATGGACAGGCGGGGCTCTGCGTGCTGGTACTTGGCCTCCACCAGGTCTGTGCCAACTTCCTGAAGAGAGAGAGGGGAGTACAAAGCCAGGAGCTCATGCCAGTCCTCGGGCAGGCAGGCCTGAGGGACGTAGGCTGAACAGCAGGGCACTCCAGACAGCACATGTGAAAGGGGGTGGAAAAGCATCAAAGGTTAAGGGATGAGAGATTAAGCCAGCCCCACCCCTGCCTCCTCCGGAACTATGCCCGGCACCCACCTTGATGATGGTGGCAAAGTACTCCCCGTTGATAAAGTTGTCTGTCTTCAGGTAGAGGTCCCGCAACTCGCTGGCCCCCACGGGGTTGTACTTGTCGTTGAACTTGTCAAAGCGCTGGAACGTCTGGCGCCCCTGAGTTAGGAAAGAGCAGCGGTGCTGCATGAGCGGCAGGGCCGGCCAGGCAGTGACCAGGCAGCACGGGCACAGGCACAGGCACGGAAGAGACTGGATTCCAGCCATGGACTCGGGCACAATCGGCCGTGAGTGGTCCTCAAAGCCAGCTGAGGTAGAGAAAGGGGAGCTATAGTAAGGGAGAGCGGAACAACATCTGTCCAACCTACAGCGTGAACATCCAGAGAGTCAACCGTCAGGTCATACGGATGCATTTTTAATTTAGCAAAAAGCTCCTTTAAGGTCAACTTCTTCTCTTTGGTGCTATAGACCACTCTGTCTGCATCCACCTGGTAGGATTTCTTAATAAAGCGCAAGAGATGTTTCTGGTTCATGCAGGCTGCCGCGTGGATGTGGGTGTCCACCTGTGTGCACAGAGAAAAAACCAGCAGTGAGCTCCAGGACACGGGACAGGCTGAGGCACCTGCAGCACCCTGAGACAGGAGAAGGGAGTGAGTCACAGGATATGAAAATGGGCCGATGGCTCACACTTGTAATCCCAGCTACTCCTGAGGCTGAGAGCTGAGGATCAAGATTCAAAGCCAGCCTAGGCGGGAAAGTCCATGCAGGAGACTTTTATCTCCAACAAACCACCAAAGAGTCAGAAGTGGAGCTGTGGCTCAAGTGGTAGAGCACCAGCCTTGAGTGAAAAAACTAAGGGTCAGCACCAAGTTCCTGAGTTCAAGCTCTAGGATGTACATACACACACACACACACACACACACACACACACACACACACACATGTGGCATCTGGATTACATGCAGTGTGCTGTTTACTTCTGGAGTTACACACCCATCCTCCCCACTGGAAATGCTGCCATTACAGCTCCCTTCTCAGACAAGGGATCCACTGCCTACAGCTGGGATCCAAACAATATGGGAGGCTGAGATCTGGAGAACTCTTAGCAGCCAGCTCAGACAGAAAGGCTGCAAGAATTAATCTGCAGCGTAACCAGTAAACAGCGAGGCTCGAGGCAGTACTCACATGCAGAGCAAGCATGACATCTTGGGTTCAAGCCCTAGTACCAACACACACACACGCATATCATGCTTTGTTCCAAAGCCATGGCACAGGATATGTGGTAGACACATTTAAAAAATGTTTTATTCTTGTTATTAAGGTGATATACAGAGGGGTTACGTTACATAAGTCAGGTAAAGAGTACATTTCAGTTATTTCTTAAAGTAAAAGATAAATTCTTTCTCTTTTGTTCCACTACTGGGATTGAACTCAGGACCACAGATTTTCCTTGTGCTTTTCTGGCTATCACTTGAGCTGCAGCTGCCTTTCTAGCTTTTTGGTGTTTCCTGGGAGGTAAGCTTCTCTAGACTTTCTGCTTTGGCTGGCTTTGAACCATGATCCTCAGATCTCAGCCTTCTGAGTAACTAGGATCACAGGTGTGGGTGCCTAGTAGAAATGATTCTTTTAATCTTTTAGACATAATCCATTTGCTTTCACTACCTGGAGAAGTTTTAGATCAATCAGAGAGTGGTGTTGTCCTCCAAGAGGACTCCCAGCTCTGAGGGGCCTGGCTCTCTGCCTGGCTGCCCAGCCCCCCTGCCTGGCCAGTTACCTTCCTGCAGTTGTAGAAGTCTCGGTGTGGATTGTTCTTTAGCTCCTTCATCTCATCCATCTCGTTCAGCATCTGATGAACCTGGAACTTGGATGAGAGGAACTTTAGGCGCCGGTGGGTGTAGGTCTTACTGTGAAAAATAAAATTACATAATTCTAAAGAAAAAAACAGAAACAAAACATGCAGAAAATAGCCACAGCTTCGAGGTCCTCATGGCTCAAATGACCCACAGGAAACAGCTATGGGATCAGATGTTCAGGTTCCTTAACAAGCTGGCTACTGAGCTCTGTTTTTTTTCATTAAAGCTGGATAGAATTTGAGGGAGGACTTTGGAGGCATTTCTTTTGTGCCAGTACTGGGGCTTGAACTTGGGGACTCATGCTCTTGGCTTTTTCACTCAAGAGTGCTTATCTACCACTTGAGCCACAGCTCCACTCTACTCTTGTGCTGGTTAATTGGAGATAAGAGTCTTGCGGACTTTTCTACTGTGGCTGACTTTGAATCAAGATCCTCAGATTTTGGTACCTCAGAAAGCTAAATATAGGCCTCCTCTATGACCCAGCCATACCACTCCTAGGCATCTACCCTGAGCAACAGGAACCAGGATATGACAAGGACACCTGTACACCCATGTTCATTGCTGTACTGTTCACAATAGGCAGGATATGGAAACAACCCAGATGCCCCACCACAGACGAATGGACCCAAAAGTTGTGGTACCTATACAAATAGAATATTGTGCACCCATTAATGCACCCATTATGCACCAATAATGGCATTCACAGGGAAATGGATGGAACTAGAAGAAATCATTTTGAGTGAAGAAAGTCAAGAACAGAGAGGCAAATGGCACATGGTCTCCCTGATATGTGGATATTAAATTCAAAATGCAAGGAGACATGACAACATAAACAGGACTTGAGAAATAAAGGACCTCCACTCATTTTGTCATATCCTTACTAAATGATCCCATGTTCTTGACCATATATATGTGATGTGTACACACACATATGTATGTATGTATGTATGTATGTATATATATATATATATATGCACATCTGAGGGAAGCTAGAAGGAGGACACATAATCAGAGGGAAACAGGAAAATATACAACTGAGGGGCCCATCAGCTGCACTGGACATTGATGAAAATGACCTAAGTAACTCAATGGCAGCTATGGGACGGAGGGAATGAGAGGGAAAGAGGAAACAGCAAAAGGAAAGAAATGTAAATACTATCTGATGTGGAAGAAATAGCTGTATTGTCAAAGCTCATAGAATTCACAAACTTTATAGACCAAGATAATGAAATTTGCCTTGTGAAGGTTAAAATGTGCTTGTGACTAACTTAATATCACTATCCCACAATACTGTGAAATATGTGAAATTTATGTAATCACAATCTCAGTAACAATTATTATATATATATATATATATATATATATATAAATTAAAAATCCCACATAAAGCCGTCATAAAGAGAAACAATCTACACGAAGGGTTTGGAATGGTGTTTGGACAAGGTGAGCACGACACTGACAGGGCTCCGTAGCACTTACACTGGCCCTTGGGCAATTAAGGCAAGCAGGAAGTTCATGTCATCCAAGAACTCGTCCAGGTTGGGGTATGGGTATGGTGTGGGCTCGTTCTTGCTGGCCGCTGCTTCATTGGGGTAGATGTAAACCACGCCACCCTTCATCTGGAGGTGACAGCCCAGGTTGGCCGGAAGGTCATCGGTGCGGAAAGGGTCTTCTCCCTTCTTTGGGGGAGGGGTGAAGACTAAAACACAGTCACATATCAGCACTGGAGGTAATGATCACAGAAAAATAAAACACGAAATGCTGCTTATCTCCTTATTTGGTATCCCATCCTTCATATGTTGTCATTATCCAACTTTATTTTGTGTGTTTTCACATTAATTTTTCCAAGGTGACTCTGCCAGATGCCAGTGGCTCACATCTGTAATCCTAGCTACTCAGGAGACTGAGATCTGAGGATCAAGGTTCTAATCTTGTCTGTGCAGGAAAGTCTGTGAGACTTATTTCTAGTTAACCAGCAAAAAGCCAAAATAGAAATGTGGCTCAAGGCAGAGCACCAGCCTTGAGCAGATAAAGCTAAGGGACAGCGCCAGGCCCTGAGCTCAAGTCCCCCTCTAGCTCACACATGTGCAAGCAAGCACACACACAGACACACAGACACACAGGCACACAGGCACACAGACACATAGACACAGACACACAGACACACAGACACACAGACACACAGACACACACACACACACACACACACAAATGTCAGACGTCTCCCTAAACCAAAGTATTTGGATAGAAATGTTGTGTGTTAGTATGTGTCAGTATTAAGGCTCAAAGTCAGGGCTCTGACTTGTCTTTTTCATTTAAGCTGATGCTCTACCATTTAAGCTACACCTCTACTTCCACCCCCTTTTTTTTTTTTTGCCAGTTGTGGGGCCTGAACTCTGGGCCTGGGCGCTGTCCCTCAGCTCTTCAGCTCAAGGCTAGTGCTCCACCTCTTGAGCCACAGTGCCACTTCTGGCTTTTTCCGCTTATGTGGTGCTGAGGAATCAAACCCAGGGCCTCATGCATGCAAGGCAAGTACTCTACCACTGAGCCACCTTCCCAGCCCAAACTTCCACCTTTTTGATAGTTAATTGGAGATAAGAGTCTCTTGGATTTGTCTGCCCAGGCTGGCTTTGAGCTGAGATCCTCAGATCTTCCTAAGTAGCTGGGATGACAGGTGTGAGCTCCAGGCACCTATCTGTAAAACCCTTCTACGTGACCTGTAATCACCTTCTTGTATCACCCGAAGGGATTCCATTCCCCTACAAACACTGTGTCCTCCACACGGAGTGGTCAGACTATAAAGGAAAATACAGTCTACTCCCCTTACAAGGGTTGATTCTTATTTTGAAGATGTTTGCCAGGTATGTGATGTCTACCTAAGGATTTTCAAAAGGATTAAGTGGGTTAATGTCTGCTTCCTTCCCCTGTTGACAGCTTCAGCCCTGAAGGCCAGGAGTGCATTCCGCACCGTCAGCCTCTTGTGGTTCCAGGACACTGTCGCTCACATGGCTTTCTCCTGGGCCCAAGGAAAACATCAGAAAGTCACCTCTCCTGGGAGGGGCCTGTGTCTCAAGCCTGTAATCCTACCTGGGGCTGAGATCTGAGGATCTCATTTCAAAGCCAGCCGAGGAAAACAAATTGATAGGATTCTTACCTCCAGTGACTCAACAACAAACTACCATGCACAACTCTAGAGGCTTGTTTGTTTATTCTGTGTTGGTGCTGGGGCTTGAACTCAGGGCCTAGGCTTTGTCCCTCGGCTTTTTCACTCAAGATTAGTGCTCTAACACTTGAGCCACCGTTCTACCTGCTGCCCGTCTCCCCCCCCCCCCTCAGCTTTTTGGTGGTTAATTGAAGATAAGAGTCTCATGAACTTGGCTGCCCAGGCTAGCTTTGAACCTGGGATCTCAGCCTCCTGAGCAGCTAGGCCTCCATTGCCAGACTTGGGTAGCTTATTTAAAATCCAGTCCGAGTTAGTTAACCCAGAGCCTCTCTTCCCGGCGAGGGTGACACAGGGGCCAGTTACCTGGGTAGAAGCTCTCTATGGCCACCCACGCTTTGCCGTCAATGTTCCTCAGGTACTTGGATGGGGTCTTGGGGAACCTCTGCGAGGACTTGCGCATGTACTTCTCCCGGATACACAGCGCTCGATACAGCCCCTGACACACCACCTCAAAATCCTCCACTGCCACCTGCCAGGGAGACGTCTCGGGGTCAGTGTGGCCCCAAACAAGGAGACACACACTTTTTTTTTTTTTTTTGCCAGTCCTGGGGTTTGAACTCAGGGTCTTTCCCTCGCTTGGCTTGTTTGCTCAGTGGGTGTTCCACCAAGTGAGTCACACCTTTTTGTGCAGCTTTTTGCTGGTTTGAGATGAAGTCTCTTGGATATTTCTGCCTGGGCTGGCGTTGGGTGGAGATCCTCTGGATCTCAGCCTCTGAGCATCTAGGATGACAGATCTAGGGTGAGGCAGCAGTGCCTGGCAATCCACTCATTTCTTTATGTTCTTTTGAACTCCTGCCTCCTCCAAAGTCCCATGGACTTATCACGATTTACTATTCCCATGTCAACTGTTGAGTATCTAAAGCCCTGTTGTCTGCAGACCACCCTGGTCCCATAAGGAGAAGTGAGCACTGCTTGGTTTCATTGCTCTGGCATGTTGAGGTGGCCTGAATGGCGGGTTACATGAGAGGGGCTCCAGGCTGCTCGGCAGAGCTATATTTGGAGCAGGGACCCGTGGCTCAATGGCAGCTTCACCAAGACGGGCTGACGCTGCAAACCCGAGGGGCAGAGATTTATTCCTTGGCCATCTGTTGGGGGGATGGGTGGGCAGGCAGCTGTGACTGAGGCCTCCCATCCTGTGCCCCTGGCATCTACTGCAAGAGCGCCTGGTCTGCCCTGAAATCCCAGCATTCACTGGGGCAGAAAACAAAAGCCTCTGTTAATGACCTCTTGTCTTCCTTTTTCCCCCAGCCTTTTTCCTCCTCCTCTTCCTTCTCTTCCTCCTCCTTCTTGCTTGGATTTTCCCCACATGGCTATGGCACTCTACTATTAGAGCCACAGCTCCACTTCAGGAGCTTTTTGCTGGTTCACTAGAGATACAGGTCTCTCACATTTGTCTGCCTAGGCTGGCTTCGAATGTCAACCCTCAGATCTCAGCCTCCTGAGTAGCTAGGAGGACAGGTGTGAGCCACAGCACCTTGGCTTCCTTTCTTCTCTCTCAGCACTCCTTTTCAGATCTGCTTCTCTTTAGTTGATGGATGCTACCTGAAGCCTCTCCCCGTCCCCTTGGATGCCAGAGGACGTGCCCCTGCTGGGCACCCCTGGGACTCTTGGGACCTCCTTTCCTGTCTTACAGCAGCGCCAGCAAGACCAGCCCAGGGCTGGGGATGGCAGTGTGGGAATGTAAGCCATTCCTCGCCGCTGCTGGAGTTCACCAGTGGAGGAGCCGGTGGGAAGGGAGGATGATGGAGCTGCAAGGGAGGACTCTGCTGTGCTTCCCACGGTCAGGACCCCTCACCCCGGAGGCGTAGTCGCCTGTGATCTGCACCCTCTGGAAGTCGGGCACTTCCTGGTAGGTGGGAGAGGAGGAGATGAAGTCGTCGATGTGGGACAGTTGGGTGGATGACGTCTCGCTCTGAGGAATGGACAGGTTCACAGTCTTCCGCCCCTGGAAACGCTTTTTTCTGCATTTGGAATTGAAGAACAAGGGTCAGCTCTGCAGTCTTCATTGCAGGTGGTGGTGAATGGGGAGGTGGGGCGCTGGCCAGAGCATGGCCATGGCGCCCAGGCACAGCGCCTTCCACCACCCAGCATGCAGCCCACCGAGGCTGGGTGCCCACTCCCATCTCCGTGGTGAGCATGTGCACACCCAGTGTGCATGGCACAGGAGCCTCCAGTGGGTCAGGAGGTGACACACCGGAGTCCCGCTGCTCCTGTGTCCACTGCTGGTGCCCTGGGTGGTGCTGTGGATGGAGAGCCCGAGGCCTGCCTGCCCCAATTTCCTGCCTGGGGCCCTCCCCACCCCTCCTCTGGCCCTCCCTCCCTCCTTCCCTTACCCACCTCCTCCCCTCCATGGAGACCGACACAGTCTCCATGTGGAGCATGTGTGCCTGCATCTCCCGGAGAGAGATTGGACAGATCTCGTCCACATCGAAGGGAGAGAGCTCATGCCGGCCTCCCTCATCCTTCACCTCGGAGGCGAAGACCTTCTCAGCAAAGCTGCGCATTGCATCATCGATTTCTGCAAGAGGTTGTCGAACATTAGTGTTCGTACCCCCACCCCACACACACTTTGGGCTGATTACTGGGCGTCTCAACTCAGGGCCTCCAGCTCTTGCTTGGCTTTTTCAGTCAAGGCAGGTGCTCTACTACTTGACCCACACTCTACTTCGGGCTTTTTGCTGGTTAATGAGAGATTAGAGTCTCATACTTTTCTGATCAGGCTGGCTTTGAATCACAATCCTCAGATCTCAGCCTCCTGAGTAGCTGGGATTACAGACGTGAGCCACTCATGCCGGGCTATTCTGGTCTGGTTGTCTGCAGAGCAGGGTGCTCACACCTGCGGGCTGTCAGACACTGAGGGTGATCATTAATTAATGCATGTGGAAGTGCTGTAAGGAGAGTGAAACGCCAGGTTCAACGGAAGGATGTGATTGGCAGCACTGGAGTTTGAGGTTCGCTTTGAGTCATTAAGACAGGGATGGCTGGTGTGACTTAGAACCTGAGGAAGCAGGTATATTAACCCCTGGCTCCCACCCAGAACGTTGTCCCCCGGCCATCAGGTGAGATCCGCATTAGTGTCCTGCCAGTCCAACTGAGTACAGAGGCCTGCCTGGGCCTGACCATGGAAAGCATCTTGGGAGGCAGTTAGTAGCTCGTCAGCAAGCACCATGGTCCACAGAGAAATGAACAGAATGACTAAGCAGGCAGCTGATGGGGGAAAAGGCCTTCCCCCCTGCCAACCACTCCCAGAAATAGCGCTGTCCCACAAGCATTCCAAGTAGGTGCTCGCTTGCTAAGAGTGCATGGCATGCTGTGAGGGAAGGCGTTGTGCACTGAGAAGGGCACACGGGGAGCGGCCAGCCAGTCACCATGATGAAGATGACAACGGCACAGAATCTTCATCTGGACCTGAATGCTGCAGGAGGTGCAGCAACCAGGTCCCGACACAAATCCTGTTGGTTTGCATGTCCCGAACCACTTCTCCCTATCTGTGTCATAGTCCCATGCAGCCCTGTCCTTGCTCTACACTAAGATCATGTCTTTTGGAGCCACTCTAAAGAGCTGAAAAGTAGAAATGCTGCTCTCAGAAGTTAGTTTACAAAAAAATACATGGCTGATATTTCTTTCCAAGTGGCTATTTCAACCTCATGAAACCGAACCCCTAATTTGAGAGCCTGGCCTTTCAAAAATACTTCTGGGAGCAGTGGCGGTGAAGGGAGGCGGGGCGGTGGGCATGGAAGGCAGAGGAAGCTAGTGTTTTCAAGGATGAGTTGATACAGTCAAGTGACAGACTGAGTTCGGCAAGGAAAAACAGTCCCGTGGGTTTGCACAGATGGGTACTCATTCTTGTTGTTGTTGCTTGAGATAATGGGATGGATGTCTGTGTGGCGAATTTTTTCCTCCCCAGTCCTGATGCTTGAACTCGGGGCCTGGGCACTGTCCCTCAGCTTTTTGCTCAAGGCTAGCACTATACCACTAAGCCACATTCCCAGCCTGCATAGCAACATCTTGAGGATAAAATATCTGTATTTGGATAAAGAATGGGGAGGGGGAGCAGGACGAGGGAGCAGAACTCTGGCTTGGAGTGGAGAGGAGATGCCGGTGACAAGATAGCCTCAAGCACAGGGCACTCGGTGCTCAGCCTCACAAGGAGAGGGTTAGTACGTCAGCTCTGGGAAGTTGTTATGAAGCTTCCTCAGGACAGACCTCCAAAAGCCATGTACTACCACTCAGAAACCAGGTGACTACCATGAAGAGGTACCAGGCCCTCGAGAGCAGATCATCATGCTTCCATCTTCAGCCACCCCATCCAGAAAAGCAGGTGTATTTCTCCACAGTGTGCATTAACGTGTGGACAAGACTGCCTTGGAGGCCTGGCCTCTGCCTCAGCTCATGTCAGAGGGGAAACAGAGGCAGCCCCACCACCGGTCAGTAAATGACATACATCAGGAATTTAGATCGTGGGAGCAGACAATGAAGCAAGAGTACTATCTAAAATGAGCTTTAACTGGTCACAAAAATTGACAACAGAAAATCTTTTTCCAGTACACTTGAGGATTATTTAAAACTAGACTCAATAAACTCCCCTCGGCAGATCTGTGGTGTTTGATTTCAAAATGTCAATTAAGTGCCCTATGGGATCTCTTTAACACATAGTGGGTATTTTGCATCGTTTTAATTTTTGTGTGTTTTACAACCCAAGAAAGTGTGGATTTTTTTTTACAGTCATTATTAATCTTTGTTTACTTTTCAATTTCTTTGTAAGTCAATACTAGGGTTTGAACTCAGGGCTTCGTGCTCTTGGTTTGGCTTTTTTGCTCAAGGCTGGAGCTCTATAATTTAACCATTATTAATTCAAGATTAATTGGTGGTAAGTGTCTCAGATTTGTTCAAGCTAGGTTCCAAGGGTGAGCATCAGACTTCAGCCTGAGTATCTGGGATTACAAATATGAGCCACCAGGCTTAATCTTTATTGTTTGAATGGTGTAATTGAATAAACACTGATGAGAAATAACCATGCTTCTGAATTAAGGAAAAATATCACTTCTTTCATTGATATTCTGGCAAATAGCAGTAAAAAAATAGTCTAAGGTACTCACGTTTTCCTTCTGCTGTATGAGGTAAAATAAAACAAGGTACAATATATGAACAATTGTCAGAAGTCAGGGTAGCTTTTGCTAGGGCTTTGGAATACAAACATACAGACTATACACAAAAGAGACATGGTTCCAGAACAGGCTTCTACTTCTCTACAGTCAGAAACACTGGAATACATCTGTCTGTCTATCTATCTATCTATCTATCTATCTATCTATCTATCTATCTATCTATCTATCTATCTATCTATCTAATTTATTGTGTCAGTACTGGGGCTTGAACTCAGGGCCTTGAGTCTCACTTAGCTTTTTACTTAAGACTAACATTCTACCACTTGAGCCACAGCTCCACTTCCATCTTTTTGGTGGTTAACTGGAAGCCAGCCCAGGCTGGCTTCAAACCCTGATCTTCAGATCTCAGTCTCTTGATTAGCTAGGATTCCAAGTGTGAGCCATCACACCCAGATCCTGGTTTGTTTTGTTCCTGTTTTGTGTTTCTTTTCTTTTCTTTTTGCCAGTCCTGGGGCTTGAACTCTGGGCCTGGGGCACTGTACCTAAGCCCCTTTTTGCTCAAGGCTAGCGTTCTACCACTTGAGCCACAGTGCCATTGCCAGTTTTTTCTGTGATTAATTGGAGATAAGAGTCTTGAGGACGCCAGGCTCCAGTGGCTCACACCTGTAATCCTAGCTACTCAGGCGGCTGGATCTGAGGATTACAGTTCAAAGCCAGCTCTAGTAGGAAGGTCCCTGAGACTCTTATCTCCAATAAACCACTAGAAAACCAGAAGTGGCGCTGTGGCTCAAGTGGTAGGGTGCTAGCCTTGAGCTGAAGAGCTGAGGGACAGCGCTCAGGCCGAGTTCAAGCCCCATGACCAACAAAATAAATAAATAAACCAAAAAACAAAAGAGTCAGTCTTACCGACTTTCCTGCATGGGCTGGCTTTGAACTGCGATCCTCAGATCTCAGCCTCCTGAGTGGCGAGGATTATAGGCATGAGCCACCCGTGCCTGTTTTTTTTTTTTTTTTTTAATCTTTTGATGTGTTGCTAGGCTTTGAACTCCATGTCTCACGCTCACTAAGTAGTACTCTACTACCCGAGTCATAGCCTCAATTCTATTTTCCAATTTTTCTAAAGGAGTTTATTACTTTCATTTTCAGTGTAATTTTTCTTTTATTTCACATGACACATGCATTGCTTTCTATAGTGAAACATACTTATGACTGCTATTTTTTAACTACTCTGTTACCAACCCAGGGTTGTGAATCCACCCGAATGCATGGAGATCTGGTGCTCATGAACTATTCAGCTAGAGACATTGCATATAGCTCCTCTCAGAAATGTTACAGCCCAGATTTTGCTTAAACTAGCAGCATATACCTTAACCAGCTCACAGCTTCCTACGGGAACTCAACCTCCTCCCAAACGAAAGCAAACAAAGACACAGGCTGTTCTGCCTCCTCCTGAACTGTGTTATTCAAGTTATTCTGGGCTGTACGTACAGCACTATCAAAACTGAGATGATAGGACCAGAGCTCTCCAAACGCTTCTTCTGCACACCTACCTGGCAGTTTGAACAGAGGCATTGTTGCTAAGGCTCCTTGGTTCTAGGAGAGCACGACAGAGAGAGAGAGAGAGAGAGAGAGAGAGAGAGAGAGAGAGAGAGAGAGAGAGAGAGAGAGAGAGAGAGAGAGAGAGAGAGAGTAGGGATGGCTGACACCGAAAAATCCCGACACTCATTTTATCGTTTCGCTTTGCCCCCTGTAATGTGACCCTTCTCTGCTAAAAGAAGAGGGATGAGCTTGACATCTATTTATAACTTTAGGCAACTGACAGATGAAAGCAGGTGAAGTGTGTGGTCTTCATTCTTGGATTTTAGAAAAGGCGTCTATGTGAGCAGGACTACATTTTCACACCCTCTGCATCTGTGGCCTCTCAAAGTGCAATGTCCCTTTTCGGCCATGCCTCTCCACCATGTACGGTGGGGGCAACAGTTCAGTAAATAAACTTCTTTTCCTGCCTGAAAAAAAAAGTGTAATGTGTGCACATGTGTGTGCACACATGTGTGTACGTCTGTGTACACGTGTGTGTGCACACTATACTGGGGCTTGAATTCAGGGACCTGTGCTCTCACTTTTTCCACTCAAAGCTCGAGCTCTACCACGTTAGCCACATCTCTACTTCCAGTTTGTTTTTTTTTAAATTAATTGGAGATAAGAGTCTCACGCACTGCTGGGCACTAGTAGCTCACATCTGTAATCCTGGCTACCCAGGAGGATAATATCTGAAGAATGTGATTTGAAGCCAGCCTAGCAGGAAAATCCATGAGACTCTTATTTCCATAAAACTACTAAAAAGGCAGAGGTGTGACTCAAGTGGTAGAGCACCATCCTTGAGTGCAAAAGTAAAGTGAGAGTAGGAAGCTCCCTGAGTTTCAGCAAGGCACATGTGTACATGCACACACATGTGCATGCACATACACACACTCACACACACATTGTTGGTGCCCACCAACAATGTCCAGCAAGTACTACATCGGTTGAGCTCACCTGGCAATCTAAACATCATTTGTATCAATATTCTTCTGGTGAACACATTCTGAGATTCAAATAGTGCAAGTTACCAATGTCCTTTCTAAATTGATTTTTGTTGTTGTTGATGGTCGTGGGGCATGAACTCTGGGCCTGGGCGCTGTCC
The DNA here is from genome assembly GCF_024711535.1 of Dipodomys merriami. Classification (NCBI taxonomy): domain Eukaryota; kingdom Metazoa; phylum Chordata; class Mammalia; order Rodentia; family Heteromyidae; genus Dipodomys; species Dipodomys merriami. The sequence continues at coordinate 38,861,454 of NW_027206290.1, forward strand.
CTCAACTCTTCAGCTCAAGGCTAGTAGTTAATTGGAGGTAAAAATCTTATGGACTTTCCTACCCAGGCTGGCTTTGAACTGCGATCCTCAGATCTCAGCCTCCTGAGTAGCTAGGATGACAGGCATGAGCCACTGGTGCCCGGCTTAAATTGACTTCCTTAGAGTGCACTGAGTGAGGCCACCACGCAAGTCAGGCCTGACTATCTGGCTCCTCGGTGTTCAGACCTTCTGTCCCCCAAATCCTCCTGTGGCGAGAATCACCGGGGCTCCCACCTCTTTACAACCTGCTCTTAATCTGACTCTCTTCAATGTCCACTGCAGTTCATGGTTCAGACAGCAGCTGGTGGGAAGCTTGGTTCTCAGTGCCAAGGTGGATGGTGGAAACTTTATGGTCTGGTGCAAGGTAATTAGGTTCTGGGGTGTCTCCCTCCGAAGCATTGGTGCTCACTCATGGGAGAGGGTTAGATCTTGAGGGACTGGATTCATTACGGAAGGAAGGGTTGTAATAAGGCCAGCCCACCCTACCTGCCTGGCCTCTGGTCTGTGACCCTGTATGAACACTGTTAGGACACCACAGAGAGTTCTCACTAAACTTCCTGACCTTTGACTCCAAACTATGGGCCAAGATAAAACTCCCCCCCCCCCCCCAATGCTGCGGCTTGAACCAGAGTGCTGTCCCTGACCTTCTTTTGCTCAAGGCTAGCACTCTACCACTTGAGCCACAGCGCTACTTCTGGCTTTCTCTGTGTATATGGTAATGAGGAATGGAACCCAGGGCTTAATGAATGTTAGGTAAGGACCTACCACTGAGCCACCTTCCCAGTCCAACTCTTTTCCTTTTGAGCAACTTGGTTTCCAGTATTTTTTTTTTTTCTTTTCTTTTCTCGTTGGTCATGTTGAGCTCAGGGCATGGGCACTGTCCCTGAATTCTTTTGCTCAAGGGTAGCACACTACCATTTGAGCCACAGCACCACTTCTGGTTTTCTGGTGGTTAATTGGAGATAAGTCTCAGATTTGCCTGTTCAGACTGGCTATAAACCTGAGATCTCAGCCTCCTGAGTGCCTAGGATTCCAGGTGTGTCACTGGTGCTCACTCAGCTTTGAAGTGGGCTTCATGCTTTTACTTATGAAATCAACTTCCAACTTAATTGTGAATGAGAGCCTAAAATGGAAAGACAGATGAAACTGAACTCTGATCTTCTGGAAATGAGGGGATAGGAAGGGGCAGGCAGTTTGAAACTATCTTTAACCACCAAAAAACTGGAATTGGAGCTGTGGCTCAAGTGGTAGAGCACCAGCCTTGAGAGAAAAGGCTCAGGGACAGAACCCAGGCTTTTAGTTCAAGCTCCTATACTGCAGGAGGACACACACACACACACACACACACACACACACACACACACACACACACACACACACACACACACACACACACACACACACACACACGCCTTCTAAACTCTTTGAGGAGCATGTCTGAAAATCTCTACTGAAACAAAAACAGCAGATTTTAGAGACTGGAAATCTTTCTTAGAAACTCCTGTTGTTATTTAGAGTTTCAGATTTCACCATTCCTATTCCATGGCTGCTGTGGAGACTGCAGTGGATAACATGTAACATAACTGAGATTTTGTAACAATATATAAACACAAGTGTCTATTCCTATAAATCCTTGACTTCAAAAAAGTGGCAAGGAAGCTGGGCGCCAGTGGCTCAGGCCTGTAATCCTAGCTACTCAGGAGGCTGGGATCTGAGGGTCACAGTTCAAAACCAGCTGTGCAGGAAAGTTTGTGAGATTCTTTTTTTTTTTTTTGTCGGTCATGGGGCTTGAACTCTGGGCTTGGGCGCTATCCTCAGCTCTTCAGCTCAAGGCGAGCGCTCTACCACTTGAGCTACAGCGCCACTTCCGGTTTTCTAGTGACTTATTGGAGATAGGAGTCTCATGGTCTTTCCTGCCCGGGCTGGCTTTGAACCGAGATTCTCAGATCTCAGCCTCCTGAGTAGCTAGGATTACAGGCGTGAGCCACCGGCGCCCGGCTGTCTGTGAGATTCTTATCTCCAATAAACCACTAGAAAGCCAGAAGTGGTGCTGTGGCTCAAGCAGTAGAACGCTTGCCTTGAGCTGAAGAGCTGAGGGACAGTGCCCAGGCCCAGAGTTCAAGCCCCACGACCAACAACAACAAAAAAGTGGCAACGAGCTAAGATAGTATTTGATGAGTTTTACTGAATCCTGAATGTTCTCAGGAAATAGCCAGGCACCAGATGGCTCATGCCTGTACTCTTAGCTATTCAGGAGGCTGAGGTCTGAGGATGGAGATTAGAAGCTATTGTAATTAACCAACAAAAAAAGCAGGATGTGGAAATGTGGCTCAAGCAGAGTGCAAGTCTCCAGTGACTACGGCTAAGTGAGCGGATGAGGCCCCGAGTTCAAGCCCCCAGCCTTGAAACAGACAAAAAAGGAAGGGCCATAAATCCTCAGCTGAACGAAGTATGAGAAAACCAAGTTTAGTTAACAAAATACTGTCATCTAAATAGAACTACTAAAGAGTATACATAATTTTGATTGGCAACAGAAAATGATCTAACGAAGCTTATTTAACTGCTCTGAGAGTCCAATGCACCTCTGTAATAATTTAGGTTTCGGGGCTGGGAAGGTGGCTCAGTGGTGGAGCACTTGCCTTGCATGCCTGAGGCCTGCGTTCGATTCCTCAGCACCACATAAGCAAAAAAAGAAAAAGCCAGAAGTAGCGCTGTGGCTCAAGTGGTAGAGCGCTAGCCTTGAGCTGAAGAGCTGAGGGACAGCACCCAGGCCCAGAGCTCAGGCCACACGACCGAACCAAAAAAAAAAAAAAAAAACCAATTTAGGTTTCACTGGGCCTAACAGGCAACACCCAAACGCAACATGAATGCAGTGAGGTGACACTTCATAAATACAATGAGGTGGAGGGGCAGAGTAAGAGGTCACTCGCAAGAGAGCTTCATAAGCCTTTTACATTGCTCCATGCCTTACCTTGCTGAACACACACACATAAAATACAACAGCAAAGGTTCTCTCTAGAACCAGGTGGCTAAACTAGGTGACTCCTGAAGGGGGAGCCAGCCTGGTGAACTGAATTCAAATGTGTAAACTTGGGGTCCTGTCTCGCTGGTGTCCCCCTGGCCCAGAGTTTATCAGCTGTGGATGGGGTGGGACTTCCCAACCTGAAAGGCTGTACTTAATTCTGTTATGGAGCATCCTTTCTGACTGCCATCCTCTTTTGGAATCAAAGTGAAAACAGAGTTAGCACCTGCTCTGTGAGTACTTAATGTAGTACTCAACGTGTTTCTAAAGATAGCGACAGCTACTGGAATGGAGCAGATGCCTCCCTGAGCCTTTGAAGCCAGAAGCCTGAAATACTCCCTGGTATAGGAGATGAGGCAGTGCAGAATGGCCACTGTGGATTTGGTACAACTGCCATATTGGGTAGGAGCTTGAGGTGACTGAATTATGAGCTAATTTAGGTCTGAAAGAAAAACTTGCACAGTATTTAACCTTCTTGGTACAAATCAATTCTCCATATTTATAACCAAAATCAAACATGTTTATAAGGACTTTTTATGGCTGGGTACTGGTATAATCACACCTATAATCCTAGCTACTCAGGAGGCTGAGATCTGAGGATCATGGTTCAAAGCCAGCACAGGCAGGAAAGCCCATGAGACTGTTATCTCCAATTAACCACCAGAAAACCAGAAGTGGTGCTGTGGCTCAAAATGGTAGAGTGCTAACTTGAGCAAAAAAGCTCAGAGACAGCACCCAAGCCCCACATCCAACAACAACAACAAAATGTTTTGCAAATCAATATTTGGCTGAAAGACATCTTGAGAAGTTAGATTGAAACCTTGTAAGTCTGTTTTGTCTATAAAAACTTGAAGTTGACATTTAATATTAAAAGTCCAAAATGAATCAACAAGCCCTCCGATCCCCTCAGAGAACTGTAGGGAGAGCCTTGTGAGACAGCCATAGTACTAATAATTTATTTCCCTAACTTTTTATTAAGCTGTTCCAGGAGTGCAAAGTGAAACAAATAGACAGGTCTGTATATTCCTTTTTTTTTGGGGGGGGGGTCCGGTTGTGGAGCCTGAACTCTGGGCCTGAGCGCTGTCCCTCAGCTCTTCAGCTCAAGGCTAGCGCTCTACCACTTGAGCCACAGCGCCACTTCCGGCTTTTTTCTTTTTTCTTATATGGTGCTGAGGAATCGAACCCAGGGCCTCAGGCATGCAAGGCAAGCACTCTACCACTGAGCCACCTTCCCAGCCCCCAGGTCTGTATATTCTTTGTGTACACACACATACCACCAGAACCAGGATCTGGACTTAGTTGCTCGTGCCTTTGCTTAGCTTTTTTGCTCAAAGCTTGTACTCTACCACTGGAGCCACATCTCTACTTCTCTTTTAGTAGTTGGTTGGAGATGGAGTCTCATAGACTTTTTCTGTTTGGGTCAACTTTGAACTGAGATTCTCAGATCTCAGACTTCTGTGTAGCTAGGATTACAGGTGTAAGCCAGTAACAGCTGGCTACATCTTTACAACAAAGTTCCTTTTTTGGCTGGGTGCTTGTGGCTTGTGCTGCAGCACCATGGTTGAATCAGGACAGCATGGATTCCACCAGACTATTTACAAGGCAGGAATTTAAAACTTACAAAATTGAACCAGCACCAGTGGCTGATGCCTATAATCCTAGCTACAAAGGAGGCTGAGATCTAAGGATCCTGGTTCAAAGCTAGCCAGGGCAGGAAAATCTCTGAGACTTACGCACCCAAAAAGTTGGAGGTGGAGCTTTGGCTCAAGTGGTAGAATGCTAGCCTTGAGCGAAAAAAAGCTCAGATACAGCACCCAGTCCGCGTTTAAGCCCTGACACACACACACACACACACACACACACACACACACACACACACACACCACTCACACACACACATCACTCACACACACTCTCCTTATGAAATTGTTTCTGGGATTTTTTTAGGTCCAGGGCAACAACCACCCCAGAAAGATCAAGTTTGGCTGCTATACTGAAGGTGAATAAGGACCTTGGACTTCCAGTATTGCCTACATCATATGTAAAGTCTGAGATTAGTATTAACTGTCCAGAAAGGGACTTCAGTAGGGGAAAACAATATTACTAAGCAAACAAGTTCCAGTTTTTATTTTTAAAGCATTTAATTAAACCAAATTAAAAAATGATGGATTTACAATAAAATAATCACGTTAAAGTGTTAGCCCTTTCAAGTTAGGGCCAAGGAGACTGACAGTCCCCATTGAAACAGCAGAACTGCACAGTTGATACTGTTGTATTTCCACCTCTGTCAAATGGTACAGACACACAGAAGTCATACAATCTCCATTGGCATGTTCTTCCCTCCAGAGTTCAAACACTTGCTTCTTAGATCAGTGTTAACACCTTCTGGAATCAGTTACATTTCAAAATCTATCTATAGCCAACCCGGTAAGAACACCTTTAAATAGTGCCTTGTTTTTTGGGTTGTGGGACTTGAACTCAGGGCCTAGATGCTATCTCTGAGTTTTTTCACTCAAGGCTAGTGCTCTACCACTTTGAATCACAGTGCCACTTCTGGTTTTTGTTTTTGTTTTTTGAGTGGTTAATTGGAGATAAGAGTCTCATGGGGATTTTTCTGCCTAGGCTGGCTTCAAACCGTTATCCTCAGATTTCAGCCTCCTGAGTAGCTAGGATTACAGGTGTGAGTCATTGGTGCCTGGCTAAAACAATTCTTCTAGAAAACAAATACTTTAAAATAATTTGATGGCACAGTAGATGGTTAACAAAACAGTAAAGATGAGAAATAATGTACAAGAATTAGTTCCTTGGCTATACAAACCATCCACACCTCTTTGCTCACTAACTAACCATGCTTCTTATATTAGCTAGCAGAGATGAATAACAAGAAGCAGAATGCACCATTTGGTTTTTGGTTCTTGGTTGTAGGTTGTAGCTGCCAGAGTTGAGAGTTCATGACTGAATACAAAGCAAAACAATAATTATGCTTCTAATTCTAGGATGGACAGACAAACAAACACAATCTAAGTTTTTGTCTATTTTGTTATCAAGTCACGATAAAAAAAATTCACAGCAGTTTAATAGATGAAGACTGGGCACCCACAAAGACAAAATCGAGATTAACTTTACAACTTATAATCTTCAAGGAAAACTTGGTTACTTAGGACACTGTGTGGCACACTGAGCCTGGCATACATGCAGTGTGTAGTCACTCACAGACAAGGCAGCCTTCAGGTAGAATGTCTACGCTTGCCAATGCACAACCTTCAAAGAACTACCAGAAAGGCATATGGAATTTACAACAGCTGACCAGGCACTTAAAGGGGAAAGTGATTTTGAGGTAAGCTAGCATTATTTTCAGTGTATTACAAACATATTCCAACAACTCCAGTTTTAACCACACTAACAGAACTTATTTAGCTCTTATGTCTGTCTCTCTGTCATGGCAAAATTTAAACCCCAAGTCATTCCTTAAGAAGCCAGTAGGAGAGGATTTTCAAGTAGGAATTTGGCCCTATCTGGATACTTCTGTGCTGGAACACATGTGAACACACTATAGATGTGCAGACAAGGTCTGGTCCTAGGAGCCCAGGGTGGCCTACCTTCTCCCTAATCTGACATTAAATGGAAGAGTCAAGAGAATACACTGTGTGTCAGACTCAATGAAAAAAGATTGGGGCAGGGGTGCCAAGCCTCAAGGAAATGAGAGATCAATGAGCCAAAAGGCACAGGACACAGCCCCAAAGCTTACAGGCACCAATCTTTTGTGAAGCAGCTGGCATAAGCGGGCATCAACCAGCAGACCACAGCTCTGAGCCTGCCTCTGGGCAGTCTGCGCTTCTTTCCCTCTTGTTCATTTCCAGGTAATGGTTTGTTTCATAAGTGAAAATTCATGTTAGAAAACCAAGAAAAATGCATAGCTATTAGAAGACCATATAAGAGAGTGGTCGTTTGGAATTAGTCTGTGGTTCGATGGGATCCAAGCCTGTTTTCATTAGCATTACTGGGGCTGGAGCTGGCTGTGGAGCATGAGCATGGCACGAGCATGGCGAGCAAGGCACGTGCAAGGTGCTGGGCTCTGGCCCAGTGTTGTCTGCCAGCCCCCAACCAGTGTCAACAATAGCTCTATTTTCCATTCTGTTCTGAAATAGCAAGTCCAAGTCTCCTTTGTGTTCTGAATAAATTCATCACCCTCCAAAGAACATTATAAGCAACAACCGGCACATTCCTGATTCATCCTCATTCCAAGAAAAAATAGCAACTTTATTCAAATTGGCTTTAAAAAGGGCTTACTTCTGAAGATTTCTATTGCCCACATAGGATCCCAGGCTTTTCCAGTGCCAGTGAAGGCCTCATGGCACTAACCTCTAACCTGTTCTTCCCTTGCAGGGCAAACAGGCATTGGTGAAACTGCAAGAGTTACCACACAGTGAGTGGCTGTAGGGAAGGGGTTTACTTTTGTGATAACTGACTTGTTTAGCCTTTGTATCAGCGACCTCCCTGGTCCATTAGCACCATGGTTAACTAAACGGAAACAGTTAACCCAGCCCCTACTGCAGAGGGGCCAAGGGAGGGAGGCGGTACGGTGGTGTCCTGACAGGAGTAGGACACTTACTGTGTTATGAAACTAGGACAGGCAGTGGAGATGTAACACCGTATTTGAGGATTGAAGATCACAGATTACAGGTATAAAGCAGTATACCAAACTTTTATGATATCTGAGTATGTGTAACTGAAGAACTTCCTCCTTTGACCCAAATTTCATAATAAATGGAAGTTGTTGAGTATTAGATTATCAGTAAGCTAAAAACAAAACAGAAAACAGCAACAACTCACAAACTTTGTAAGTATTAAGCTACCAAAAAGCGATGAGGTTAGCCATGAAGTGATTATCACTAGTCACTGTTTCCAGTTTCTTCTCTCTCCTGGGAAAGGCCCACCCAGGCCTCTGGGAAAACACCTTACCATAGGTGACTGTCTAGGGACCTTTCCTCCAGCTGGTAGTCAGAGGCTGCCACCCCCATGGCTGGGGGACCCTGCTCCACGGAGGTCCTGGGGGAAGTCTACAAACCACTTCTAGGAAAAAGGCACTTTATTGGGAAAGTTGGATTCAATTTCATGGAAGTCAAGAAGACTAAGGTGGATGCCAGGGTCAGCGCGTTCATTCACATTTCTATTTGTGAAAGTAGAGCAGACTCATGCCAATTTATAGAATATAGCTGATCACATGACAATCAAACCAATCAGCAACATTGATTAGATTCTTGGCAAAACAGTAATTTATGACATTTCTCCAAAAATGAACAGAGGTTCAACAGTAAAAAAGAGGGGCGGGGTGGGGAGGAACCCCGCAGCTACTCCTCTAGAGCTCAAGAAGCTGCTGCCAGCCTGTTTCAGAGCATAGACTGCTTTTCTCAGGGAAAGGCCTGCCTAGCACAGGTTGGTTTGTTTCTCATGGGGAAAACCCAGGGCAGAACACTACCAGGGAGCAGAGGAGGCGCACTTCTCTGGTCAGATGACCAAGCGAGGAGGTAGTTGTTCTGAGAGGTTCTTGCAAGACCCCCGAGTAGTCAGGGCAGCAGGAGTGTCTCTGAGATGAAGAGAGCAACTGGGTTCTTCTCCTCCGGAGTCAGGACTGGGGTCAGCGGCTGAAACACAGACAGGACGCGAGAGTCAGGACTGGTGGTCAGCGGCTGAAACACAGACAGGACAGGCATGGGAGCACAGCGGGAAGGGCAATGCATTTCTAAGTGAGTCCTACCTTCAAAGTGGCTCTTCTCGAACAACAGACGTGAGAATCTGAAAGAGAAGACCACACACCATGTTATCATTTAGTTTTGAAATGATCCTTCAAACTCCAGGTCTGTGCCAAAAATGTGGTACACAATTCATGAATACTGTCTTCTAAGTTCTAATGTTATAAAAAAAATTGAACTCTGTAGAAATGTTATTATTCTGATATTAGAAATGTTATTTCTAATTATAAGTAAGCCCATGACACCACCAGAAATGGCACCACAAAGGAAATATTTACTAGGTTAAAATGCACAGAAATGATCACTTAATAGCAACAATCCCACGAATAGTCATCAAATTGCCTGATTCTAAATAATGACATAATTACATGGCAAGGTCAGTGGCTCATGCCTAGAATTTTAGCTACTCAAGAGGCTGAGATCTGAGGATCCAGGTCTGAAGCCAGTCAGGGCAAAGCTGACTCGAGTCCAATAAACCACCTAAAAAGCTGGAAGTGGAGCTGAGGGCTCAAGTGGTAGAGTGCTATCCTTGAGCAAAAAAGCTAAGGGACAGCACCCAGGCCCTGAGTTCCTGCTCCAGTCCCCCAACCCCACAAAACTCCACAGAAGACCCATGCTCACTCCTCGCTACATCAGCACACAAGGCAAGCCCATGCAGCCCCGGGTCCCGTCGTCACTGCTGTTGAGCTTTTTCATTCGGTACTGGCGGATCTCTCTCACCAGGGTGTAAAAGGCATCCTCGACACCCTGTGACAAAAGAGAAAGAATGAGAGAAGCAGACCCCTCCCGGTGGTAAGCCCCTTCCCACTTACACTTCTTCATGTTCTATCAGCTAATAGAGTAGGGTGGTTTGGGACGAGGACAGGAAGTCTGATATTCCTAGGGCAGCACACCAACCGGCTGACATAGGAATGACATTATTTTTCAAAAAGCATTCCAGCAAAAGGAAAGGGTGGTGTGGGACACAACGAACAGAACTAGGGCTGGCTGCCACGGGCGCACACCTGTAATCCTAGCTACTTGGAGGCTGAGACTGCTCTGCCTCCAGTGAACATCATGCCTGTGCTCCCAGCTTGCCCCACCTGTCTGGTCTTGGCTGAGGTTTCGATGAATGGGATCCCGTAGCTCTTGGCCAGTTCGTGGGCTTGTTTTGTGTCCACTGTCCTTGTGGGCAAGTCACATTTGTTCCCCACCAGCACCATGGGCACATCCTCGGAGTCCTTCACTCGCTTAATCTGCTCCCTGAAATAGAGCACAAGAAAGCAAGCTGTCAGGAGAGGGCACATAGGAGGGAGAGGGAGACCGGCACCTCTCAGGCAGCTCTGTCTCCCCTAGCATCCACATACCCAGATGGGAGGGCAGAGATGTCATGCAGCAGCCACATCCTCGGGCACCAGCTCACCACCCAGTGGAGCAGGCTAAGCCTACTTTCTATTAATCTTTTTTGGGTCCGGTCGTGGGGCCTGAACTCTGGGCCTGGGCACTGTCCCTCAGCTCTTCAACTCAAGGCTAGCGCTCTACCACTTGAGCCACAGTGCCACTTCCGGCTTTTTTCTTTTTGCTTATGTGGTGCTGAGGAATCGAACCCAGGGCCTCATGCATGCAAGGCAAGTGCTCTACCACTGAGCCACCTTCCCAGCCCTCTATTAATCTTATGTTGCTATACTAGTCACTTTTTTTTTTTTTTTTACCAGATGCTTTTTAAATACTCTTTGGACTGGGACACGTGTGTGTGTGCACACGTGAGCGTGCGCGCGTGCACATCCACACACACGGGGATTATAACAAGAAAAGTCCAGACACAACCAGCATAGAAGCCAATTTTTTTTTTGTCAAGATTGGTGAATCTGGGGATGCAGATCCTCCCAATTTCCAGAGACAGAAAAGGAAGAATCATGAACTGATGCTGGATGCTGATAGCTCATGCCTGCAATCCTAGCTACTCAGGAGGCTGAGATCTATGAATTGTGGTTCAAAGCCAGCCCAGGCAGGAAAGTTCCTGAGACTCTCATCCCCACTTAACCCCCAGAAAACCTGAAGTGGAACAATGGCTCAAAGGCTCAAAGTGGTAAAGCGCTCGCCTCAAGGACTCAAGGACAATGCCTAGGCCCTTAGCTCAAACACATGACTGACGAAAACTCCCTAAATCCTGTGAACTCAGTTTTGCACTCACTTCAGAAAGCAGACATCTACATATGAATGGAACACAAGTCAGACCTCAGGGCAGACCACATGTGGTGTGGTGTGTGCCCAGCAATGTGGTACACACCATAGGCCTGGGCTTGCTCCGAGGGAGTCCCAGGCTACCACATCCTAGCAAGCAGGGGCTATGATCTCTGGAGAGGGACCAATAGACAGGAGTCATTTTTCTCCACAGTCACAGAGGTAATAAAAGATGGAGCTGAGTATTCAACTCAGAAGTGTGGGTTTTTGCTACTAATAGAAACCATGATTCTAAAAATCCAACATTATTTTCTGCACTCTAGTTCTGATTCTATAAAATAGGAGTGCTGGTTGGGCAAGGTGGTACATGTGTGTGGTCTTAGCTTTCAGGGAGTATAGGCAAGAGAATTTCAAATTCAAGGCCATGCTGGGCTATATAGCCAGATGCTACAGAAAAAAAAAAGAAAAAGAAAGAAAGAGAGAGAGAGAGAGAGAGAGAGAGAGAGAGAGAGAGAGAGAGAGAGAGAGAGAGAGGGAGAGGGAGAGGGAGAGAGAGAGAGGGAGAGAGAGAGAGGGAGAGAGAGAGAGAGAGAAAGAAAGAAGTAAAGAGAGAGAGATAAGGAGAGAGAGAGAAGAAAGAAAAGACACTGGTGGCTCACGCCTATAATCATACTCAGGAGGCTGAGAGCTGAGGATTGCAATTCAAAGCCAGCCTGGGCAGAAAAGTCCATGAGACTCTTATCTGCAATTAATACCCAGAAAACTAGAAGTGGTACTGTGGCTCAAAGTGGAAGAGCCCTAGCCTTGAGCAAAAGAGCTCAGGGACAGTGCCTAGTCCCTGAGTTCAAGCCCATGACTGACAAAAAAAAAAAAAAAAGGAAAAAAAGAAAACAAAGGTAATACATTAGAGTTTTTTCTGGCTCCCTCCAGCTCTGAAACTCCCTGGCCTTGGATATCCACTGTCCTCTTTCTCTGTACTCCTTGTTATGCACCCCTATTTGTCTTTCCTGTTTCCCAGTGCTAAGAAGCATCATTTATGTACTGTAACAGCAGACTATATACAAGAAATCCAGCATTTACTCTGCTAACACCTCCTGAAACCACTCCCGCCATTTTCTTCCACTCCCGACACAGCTCAAGCCCGTCTCCCTTCCAGAGGCACTGTACCGCACCTGTACAGGTTGATGTCTGCAAATGACTTGCTGTTATTAATAGCAAACACGCAGAGGAAGCCCTCGCCTGTCCTCATATACTGATCCCTCATAGCGCTGTACTCCTCCTGTCCAGCGGTGTCCAGGATGTCGAGCAGACAGGTTTCTCCGTCTATCACTACCTGCTTTCGGTAAGAATCCTGGCAAGGGGAGGAAGAGGGAGAGTTGACTTTGATTACAAACCAGAGGGAACAAAATGCTATTATCAAGGATAAATGAACCTCTTAATTACTTAAGTCTATTGCTGATTTGACCCTCAAACAAATTAAAGCAATGCCTGTACTGTCCATTTCCAAGAATCCCAGGAAAAACCTGGCCTACAGGCATGGCTCAAGTGATCTAAGCAATCCTGGCAAGCTCTAAGCCCAAGTCCAGCACCCCTCCACCCCACCCCCACACACAGGGCAGATATTAACTAAGAATATATTTTAGTAATCCATGAACTGTTTTGAGTTGTTTTATTTGATTTGATGTTTAAAATTCCAAACATACCTACAACAATTTAACCTAACCCTGAATACAGAATCATTTATACTTATGATTAAATATACATATATCTTTTGTTTGGGGGAATCTATAACACCTAAACTGTTTTTTCTTTTTCTTTTTGGTACTGGGGATCAAACCCAGGATGTTGCACTTGCTAGGCAAGCACTTTGCCACAGCGACATCCCAGCCCTAAACTGTTTTTTCTTACCATAGCAGATCATACCACTGGGAAAAAGTTCTGAGACAAATTCCTCAAGTTCCAAATAAGGTACAATTAGTTGCTTTGGAGACAGATTTGAATAATCATATGAAAGTACCCCTAATTTTGTTATATAGCATTAATTTTTCTTGTTCTTTATTCTCTTGAGGGGTGGTTAAGTGCACATAAATTTAACCTGAGTTTTAGATGTAAGATTTATGCATTTTACTTATAAAATACTTGTATGTTACACTTATGAAATATTTTTAAGTTATCCCTCAAGAAATAAAACTGAAAAATACTGCAATCAATTTTTTTTTTGGGGGGGAGGCAGTACTGAAACTTCAACTCAGGATCTGGATGCTGTCTTTGAGCTTTTTTGCTCAAGGTTAGTGCTCTAACACTTGAACCACAGCTCCACTTGCAGCTTTTTTTTTTTTGTTGTTTAAGTTAACTGGATGTTAAGTTCTATGGGCTTTTCTGCCTTGAACTGACTTTTCAAACCTCCATTCTCAGATCTCAGCCTCCTGAGTAGCTAGGATTACATGTGAGCCACTGATGTCTGGCTTGCAATAATGGCTAAATTTAAATGAGTTTGAATTAGTGAGGTCAAGGATGGAATAAAACAATCTCTAGAGATAGACAAATTGGACAAAATTGGACAAATTTATGAACCCTTTAAAGAGTCACAGATATTGGTTCCAGACAACAATTTGTAACATGAACTCCCAGAGTACCACAAACATCCTTAAGTATATAGTACTGTGAAGACTTCACCATTCACAGACAACTTGGTAACATTTTTCTTTTTCTCCAGTGGTGGGGATTGAAGAGGCCTTACCCTTGCTTAGCAAGTGTTCTATCACTTGAACTATACTCCCAGGCCACTTTCCCAGTTGTGACTGTTTTGTGTGTGTGTGTGTGTGTGTGTGTGTGTGTTGGTATTGGGGCTTGAACTAGACTAGGCCTGAGTGTGTGTGTGTGTGTTGATATTGGGGCTTGAACTAGACTAGGCCTGAGTGCTGTCCCTTATTATTTTTTTGCTCAAGGCTGGTTACTCTACCACTTGAGTCACACCTCCCAATTCTGGCTTGTTGATGGTTAACTGGAGATACGTGTCTCATTTATTTTCCTGTCTGGGCTGGTTTTGAACCCTGATCCTTAGATCTCAGCCTCCCGAATAATGAGTATTATAGGCTACCCTCTTGTTAGTTTGTTTTTGAGACAGGACCTTCCTACTACTTCATCTGGGCTTGCCTCATACTCTGGATCCTCCTGTCACTGTCTCCACCCCCAAAGTGGATGGGATGGACTAGTGTTTGTCACCACACTCAGCTTATCCATTTTATTTACAATAGCCTATGTAGTAGACAGCTGAGTTATGTAAAAAAAAAAAAAAATCGATCCTAGGATGTTCTCAAACTTCAGAACCTCTGCCTCAGATTCCCCAGTATTGTAATTAAAGGCATGGACTACCATTTGGCCTGCAAATATATGAAAATTAATCACACGAGAAAAATGAGGCTCAGATATATTTAAGTGATTTTTCTCAGTATCACATATGAAAATAAGCTACTCAGAGCTGAAATTGGTAGTGATGCAATTCAGTCTCAGGGGCTTTGACTAGGTAAAAATTGGAGAACCTCAGGATGTAACAGAAATGTGATATGTAAAGAAATTGAATTTAACACCGAATCTACAAGTTTTACAAAATTTAAAAAAAGCCATGAATTTTAAAAGAAAACCGTTAGCAGTGCAAATGCATTCTCTGGTTTACTGAATGCATTCTGATGGACAGCTCTTTGGTTTCTATCCTCTATCTTTGAGGAATGGATGAAGGAGCAGTGCAAGGGAAGGCTGGCTGGCGAGCGAGGGCCGGGACGGGAGGCCGCGGCGGGCTCACCTCTATGGTAGGGTCATACTCATCCACGAAGTGGTTCTGTATCAGCTGGATGGTCAGCGCGCTCTTCCCAACGCCACCTGCTCCGACCACCACCAGTTTGTACTCGGTCATTTCACACAGGCCAGCACCTGCAGGCGGGCAGCGGTGAGGGGCCGCCCGCGCCGTGTTTCAGACATACGGCGCCGTCCACGACTCGGTGGCCGTTCCCCGAGGAAGCCCGCATAGCAGGGCCGCGGGCGGGCTCAGGCCTCGGTCCCCCGTGATAACGCACCCCAGCCCGGGCCTCGGTCCCCCGTGACAGCCCACCCCGGTCCGGGCCTCAGAACCCGGGACAGCCCACCCGGGTCCGGCCAGGCCCTGGGTCCCCAGGGACAGCCCCACCCTCAGCCCCGCCCGCCTTCCCTCAGCCTGCTGGACCCCTTGGCTGCCTCGCGAGCCCCGGGCCTTTGTCCAGCGCTCGGCCCGAAGGTGCCCCGCCCAAACAGCCCGCCCGCCCGCTCGCGGAGCCCCACACAGCCTTACCGCCAGCCCCGCCGCCCCGGCCACCCGCGGACCTAGGACTTCACCCGGGAGAAGAGCCGGAGACCCCGGAACCGCCATGAACAGCCCCCGCCCGGGAGCAGCACTTCCGGCCCCGCCCGCTACGCAATCCGCCTGCGCCGGGCGCGCCAGGGCCACGCGGGCGGAGCCGGGGTCACGCGCCTGCCCCGCCTCGCCCCAATAATGGAAGCCGGGGTGCCAGAGTCAAAAACGAGTACAACTTTATTGGCTCTCGTCCACCGTTGACAGCACCGCAGACTGCGAGGCGCTTACTAACACCAAGGCCTCCAGGCCTCTGAGGCCTCTCCCGCGTGCGGCCCGGCGCCCTGGGCAGTCACCGGACACCGCAGCCCGGCAGACACAAAACAAACAGCATTCGTTTCAGGCACAACTTTTTTATTTTTTTTTTTCCGTTTTGTTTTTAAATCAGTAAAAGAAACTGGGCCCTAGAAGCTGCAGTGATCTAAGCAGCAGCAGGTTTGTGCATTTGTCCTTTTTTTGTTTTTTGTTTATATATATTATCACACTGCTGGCACACTTTATTTGCATGAAATTCTGCACCATATATACTAATTGTAGTAAAGTTATTTAACCCCAATCTCGGGGTGGGAGGGACCTATTCTGGAAGATAATTTTCACTGAAATCTAATCAAACTGTTAAATGGATTGTGACAAGATTATAAATGATATGAAAAATAACATTTTAACATTTGGCCATCAACTTAAGAAAATGGGTTGCTATAGAAATTTTTTGCAATTTTAAAAGGTAATATATTCTACCCTCATTAGGGTCCTCAGAGTTAAAGCATAATGAACAGGAAAGAAAAGAATGCAACTGAGTGCCAAGGCCAACACCGTGCCAGAGGTCATGAGGGTAGAGTACAAGTGCAGAATTTCATAGGGCCAACAAGACAACAGTCTATTTTCCCTTACTCAGGCCACGTGAATTTTGCAATTACCAGTTGCGTTAAATGCACCAAATAAAGCTCCTAAAATTGATACTATAAGGCGCCACCTTAAGTTTTCCAGGCTGCAACTGTGCATAATTTTAAAATGGTTTCTTAAATTTATTTATTTTTTTAAACATAACACGAGGAAGGTGTTAAAACTGGTGTAATAGCTCAATAGAATAAGTATTCCAGATTTTGGGAGGGATGAAGAGGGAGATATTCAGAACCCTTCACCAGAATCCCCCCAACTTGATCATAGTGGATTAATGATGTGCTCTGTGGATGTGCTTAGTCAATGACACCAGCTTGACGGATCTTTCTTTCTGCACCAAATCCCTGTGAAGAAATAAAACTAATTAATGACCTGAGTATGTATCTATTACAATATGTTCATGATCCCAGGAGGAACTATTTTTAGCCATCACATCTATTACCAATTTTTCTTACAGGAGTTAATCTTGGAAGCCTTCCTAACAAAGAATCACCATTATGTTAAGTGTTAAGGGCTGCAACATGGGCAGGGAGTCCTAATCAGTTATGAGCATCTCTGAAAATCTGTTTTTTACCCCGTACTGAACAAGATTGGGTGGAGCATGCTGGTCTATCAGTCTGGTTCCCTCATGCCTTGTGTGCATGGAGGCATACCATTGAGTTATCTGGTCCCCTGGGCTGACGAAGAACCATTAGGCGAGGAGCACTGGCATCATCCAGGGTGATGTTCTTCAAGCGATTGACCAATCGATCAGGCCGAGGAGCTGCTACTGCCTTGGGGCCCTCGCTGTAACCAAGCCAAGAAGCAAGAAGATCAGTACTATGGGAAGAAACCAAGTACCTGTCCAATGTGTTTGCTGCTATGACTCACTTTTAATGAGCTTGCCTCATCTAGACTGCCAGCCAGACAAGACAGACAAGTTTATGTTTTCCCAACTCAAAGTTCCAACTGCATAAGAGCTACAAAAATCATTTTAGTGAGGGTCCAAGCTAGACTTGTCTGCCAACAGAAAGACCAGTTCCACAGATACATGAACATGGTACATGTGACAAACTTTAAGTGAAGAAACAGCTCAGTGTTCAGTTCCTTTCAGATACCAATGTTGAGATGAAAAGAAAAGTAGCACACAGGTCAGGATGACTATGGTAGTGTTTTAAGCAGCAAGTATCTTAGAAATAAATGGCTTAATAAAAGCAAATTTTTTAAAAGTAAAGAGCACACAATGTTTTTACATTTAACATCTAACAGAACTAGCACCATATGTCATTGAGGACCGTTTCATGAGGCTAAAGGTCATATATATAATCAAGAGCAGAGAAAAAGCTAAGAATCAAAACCAGCTTCAGAAAATGAATCTGGCCATGGAGAAACTAGAGAAGAGATAGCCCAGAGTGAACACTGATCCACTGGATCCACCCACAAGTACAAGGCAACTCACCAGACTCTCCAGACATTACAGGCACTGCACTTGCCGGTGCGCTGGTTCAGAATCACTGAGAACTCCACCTCGTCTCCTGCCTGTAGCTCAATGCCATCCTGAACTTCTTTCACATGAAAAAAGAGCTTCTTGCTATCTCCTACTTCATAGTTAATGAAGCCAAACTGGAAAACAAAACAGCAGGTCACAAGGGGGGAGACTACAGGCAAAACCAAAATAACACTTCACTGTTACACAAAGCACAATGCCTAATCCACACCAGAAAGGAGACTTATAAATCACAGCATTAGCAGCTGGGCTCAGTGGCTCTCACCAATACCCAGAGCAAGTTGGAGGCAGAGATGGGGAGGGTGATGATCAAGACAAGTCTAGGCAAAAAGTTAGTGAAAACTCATCTCAATAAACAAGTGGGGGAGGGGGGACTGGGAAGTGGCTCAGCGGTAGAGCGCTTGCCTTGCATGCCTGAGGCCCTGGGTTAGATTCCTTAGCACCACCTAAGCAAAAAGAAAAAAGCCCTAAGTGGCGCGGTGGTTCAAGTGGTAGAGTGCTAGCCTTGAGCTGAAGAGCTGAGGGATAGCACCCAGGCCCAGAGTTCAGGCCCCACAACCGGACCCAAAAAAAAAAAAAACAAGTGTGGTGGTGCATGCCACCTTTAATAACAGCTCCTAGGGCAACAGAGGAAGGAAGATATGGGTCCAAGAATGACCCTGGCAAAAAAAAACAGGAGAACATGGTACAGCCCCTGCTTTCACTATATAAGATGTTGGTATATGTGGAGGGGAAGGGAAAAAACAAATTGTTAAGACAGGGATACATTGCAACAATGAGATGTACAAGTCGTTATGTCAAAAAACGAACTTTACAACTTTGGGGGGGGGGACAGGGGACAGGGGGGAGGATACAAAAGGACGGGAAGGGGAAACAAAGGAGGCTCAATGCTTGATAAGAAATGTGCTCATTATCTTACCCACGTAATTGTAACCCCTCTGTACAGTATTTTCACAATAAAAATATATTTAAAAAAAAAAGAATGATTCCCATTGCTGCAATATCAAATCCTCTGCTCTGTGAAAAAGGTTGCATGAATATTTGTATAATTTCTTTATCATAAAGTTCTCTCAAAATTTATGAAAGGTTTAAAAAAAAAACAGGAGGGCTGGGAAGGTGGTTCAGTGGTAGAGTGCTTGCCTTGCATGCCTGAGGCCCTGGGTTCGATTCCTCAGCACCACATAAGCAAAAAGAAAAAAATGATGGAAGTGGCGCTGTGGCTCAAGTGGTAGAGCGTTAGCCTTGAGCTGAAGAGCTGAGGGACAGCGCCCAGGCCCAGAGTTCAGGCCCCACGACTGGACCCCCCCAAAAAAACAACCAAAACAAAACAGGAGAACATACTAAAACTTAACTAAAGAAAAAAAGACAAGGTCCTGAGTTCAAACTCCAGAACCAAACAACTTCCCCCCCTCAAACCATAATACTAATACTGGTGGCTCTAGTTTTTATGGGAAAATTTTTCAGGGAAGAAAAACTTCTGAAATCCCTGCCATTCATTATGTTATTAGCTTGATGGAAACTAATGAAGGTGGCCCTGTTCCATATTATGAATTAAGCAAGAACACTAGGACTATTACTTGAACAAAAGAATCATTTTGATTCCATCGAGAATTATTAAGCTGGTTATTATAAACTAGGTGACATCCAAGGATTTTTCTGAGATCTCAGTAACTACACTAGTTTTATTTGCCCTACATGTATTTCCTGACCACTTCTCAACAATGTGTGATCCACTACTCCATTAACATTAATCATTAATGACAATCACTGTTAATAGGGTTACTTTTTTCCTTCTTCTTCCTATTTTTATGCTACCCCAAATCACTGAGAAGGAACTAAGTGCTTGCTTTGGCAGCACATACACACAAATTTGTTCAGCATTCTTTATTTTCAAATAGAAATGTTACTCATTACCTTACTTATACAATGCCTCTGGTACAACACCTTTACAGTGAATTTTTTTTAAAAAAGGAATTCAGTCAAAATGAAAGAAAATCAATGAATGTTGATTCCTTCTGGGCTGAATAAAATGTCAAGTTTTTGGCTATCCACAGGGAAGTAGTAAGTCTAGAAGGAATGCTGTCCAGATGCTGTACCCACCTGATCTTTCACACACTCCACAGTGGCCCTACGCAGTGGTGTGATATTGTAGGCCATAGTCTGAGCATTCTGGCCCAGAACACACAACTGGAACTTGACACTCTCCCCTTTCTGCAGGCAGTCCCCTTTGTTGGCCATCCCAACTATGCCAAATGGATAGACCTCACCTTTCATGTCCCCTGCAAGAGAAAGACAAAGCATGAAAGCCAGTACTTTATAATACCTTCTTTGCTTACATTCACAAGACCATCTTCTTCCCGAGAACTAATTATGAACAACCACTGCAAAACACTTTTGTGGTGAACTGGACAGGCTGACACATAACCTTCTCATCTACTTTCTTTGTCAACCCAGCTCCCTCCCTCACTGGATCCTTCTTTCTACATCCTCACTTGCTCATAAACTTTTTCTTTACTTGACAGTACTGGGGGGTTTGAATTCTGGTTTCATGCTTGGTAGGCAAGCACTCTACCATTTGAGTCATACTTGCAGCACTTTTTGCTTTCATTTCTCAGACAGGATCTCAAGATTTTGCCCAGGGCCAACCAGGACTGTGATCATAGCTGGGAGATAGATCCAGCTTAGGTGTTGACATGGTGTTTTGCTAAGCTTTTGCCCAACTGGACTCGAGTCTCACTCAGTCTTTCTAACCAGCTACTGAGTGGCCAGGATTGGCACTGGACCTGGCAATGTTCAAGGGCAAGGTAAGTATTTCAGGCTGACAAGTCACCGGTCTGAGCCACTCACTTCTACTGCCGTAGTTAAAAAACCCTTATTCCCCAAGTGTACAGTCTAAGAGCAGAAAATTGCCCAGAGGCTAGTAACACTGAGGCATTCAACTGCTCACCAGGTCAGACTTAAGATGAAATCCAACTGACTAAAAAAAGAAAAAAAAAAGCTTCAGAATTGGAAAGTTTTTAGCCATCTTGACAACTTTATGGTAAGATTTTTAACATATAGGTACCAAAAAACACTTTTGATTTTCCAGCAGACCAAGTTATGAAGACGAGTAATTAAAAATAAAAACACTCATATTGACAGAAAGAGGAGAGGGGAGAGGGAAGGAGGGAGGAGGAGAGATGGAGAGAGGAAGAGGGGGGGAGAGAGAGAGAATATATGAGAATGAATGTGTGTGTGCATGAAGGTCTTGGGGCTTGAACTCAGGACCTCATATTCTCACTTAACTTTTTTGCACAAGGCCAATGTTCTAGCACTTAAGCCACAGCTCTACTTCTGGCTCTTTGCTGGTTAACTGGAGATAAGTGTCTTAAGGACTTTCCTGCTGAGGGTAGATTTCAATGGCCATCCTCAGATCTCAGCCTCTTGAGTAGCTAGGGTTACAGGAGTGAGCCACTGGTGCCCAGCTCTGACTCAAAATTTTTGAAGAATTTTTTCTTTTCTTTTTCTTTATGTTGGTCATGGGGCTTGAACTCTGGGTCTGGGTGCTATCCCTCAGCTCTTCAGCTCAAAGCTAGCACTCTATCACGTGAGGCATAGCACCACTTCCAGTTTTCTGAGTGGTTTATTAAGAGTCTCACGGGCAGGATAATATTTTCACTTTAAAGATGAAGAATTTGAGCTATATAGAAGTTACTTGTCTAAAGTTATACACTTAGGAAATGGTGTTTGGACTTAGCTCTGCTCAACTCAAAGTCTACACTGAATTAACTTGTACTAATTGTAAGAACTGTTTTCATAACTAAGTGAGAAACTAAGTGCCTGGACCCAGAAAACTGCTGACAGAGTTATGCTCCCAAACTTCCTTTCCCACAAAATTCTTTTTTTTTTTTTGGTCCGGTCGTGGGGCCTGAACTCTGGGCCTGGGCGCTGTCCCTCAGCTCTTCAGCTCAAGGCTAGCGCTCTACCACTTGAGCCACAGTGCCACTTCCTGCTTTTTTCTTATGTGGTGCTGAGGAATCGAACCCAGGGCCTCAGGCATGCAAGGCAAACGCTCTACCACTGAGCCACCTTCCCAGCCCCTCCCACAAAATTCTTGCTCTGGACTATACCCTACAACCAGTGCTGAAGAGTAAGTTGAGTAGAGTGTAGATGAAAAAGGCTTAGGAAGGGTAAAGACTTGCTGTAAAGGCTTTGGATACTTGGTTTGTGTGTGTCAGATGGGGTGAGGACTGTGTAAGGAATAGATTCCTAAAAAACCTCATGTGGAGGTGAAGAAACAGATAACCAAAGCTCTTTTCTTCTCTGCCTCCATACTGCGGGTCCCTCTCCATTTTTCTTTTCTGACCTACAGATAATACAAGCAAGCCATTATTGCAGGCTCAAATTTCAAACCTTTGCATCTATTCAAGCATCATGTAACCCTGCTCCCCTAACATGCAGTGTTAACTCTATTGGCACTGACATGAGTTATGCACACCAATGGAGTAAGACGGCTCCAGAAGGGGGGGTTCCTGAAGCCAGGGGAAGGCAAAGTGTGGAGTAAGGAAAGCCTGGCCTGGAACTGAGAAGGATCGTCACAGAAGTCTAACTACTATGGGACAGATCCATTTTACAGAATGTAAAAGTATATATACAACTGAATAGCCATAAATATAACAGATGATTTTAAAGCAATATTCAAAATTATATGCATATCTTAATATATATGTATACAAATATTTTTTTGAAACAAGGATTTAAACATTTTAGAAAGACAGGGTTCAAGTAGGAGAGACAAGGAGGGGACCAACACTTCCTGCTCCCTATGAAGAAGGGAGTTAGATTCCTTAGTGTAAGATTTTGTTGAGTATTTCCTAGCTGCTCATGTGTCAGCCATACATCCACCTATGTACTCATCTATCCCTAAGTTAAATGTATGATACCATTATTTCCAAAGAGTAGAAGAATAAAAGCCAAGCATGGAGGAAATAATCACTTTCTAATTCAGTGTCTAAGGAAACAATCTGCAGTGACCCAACCCACAGAACAACCCGGCAGTGCTCATCAGTAGAGGTACAGCTCAATTGTGTCTTACCCTCCTCCACAACCTCAATCATCCCTTGGTATTCAATCTGCGTGGGGTCAACCCCCCTCAGGGGGCGGATGACTTTACCAGAGTAGATGGTAGGGTCGGCCTCCTCAGTAATGCCGTTCACTACAAAACAAACCCAGACAAAGAGCTCACTCAGCAACTTCATTTCAACTCTTTCCAACAGTAGAAAACAGAGGGAAGGGCCCAGTTATCTGCCATTCTTCAAGTAGAAGGAGTCATATCGTTTGTCTATAATAATTGTTAGAAAATACATAAATGCTGCTATTTTTTGTTTTATTTTTTAAGAATTCACTACATAGCCCAGGCTGGCTTTGAATTATGATACTCCTTGCCTTCTTGAATGCTGGAGTGGCAGGCATGGAGGGCACCCAACCCCCAAGCCCCATTAACCTTAAATATTTCTACATCATCATTTAAATATTTGATGTAGTACTTGATGTACAGAGACTTAGCTTGCCTGAGAATCAACACATTTAAATGCCTGACATTATTACATAAACTCAGATCAGTTGAGGTACCAACAGGTAGGTATACAGGGAATCTTCATACTTATTCATAACATGTATTACTATTTTTCCAAAGAAACTGCTCAATGAAGGTAGGATGTCTTGACTTGGTCACTATTGTCTATCTCTCTAATGTTTATATATATATATTTGTGGAATCAAAATCCCAGCTATCTTTTAAACAAGCCTCACCCAAAGACCAAGTCTTTGGGAAGTACAGATGAAAATCAACACTTAGGTCTTTAAAAAATTAGGATACCAGGCTGAGGATGTAGTTCAGTGGTAGAGTGCTTGCTTGACATGCACAAGGCCCTGGGCTCCATCCCCAGCACAAGAAAATGAACAAAAACCAGATTTCCCAGAGCTAGGCTAGCAGAGCTCAGTGAGAATTTACCTTGACAGAGGACACTGTTAGGTTCCCAGTACTGGGGGATGGGTGGGTATTGAAACTGAAATAATTATCATTTTCTTTATTCCCCTTAATTATCCAACTTTTTCTTTGGGGAGGGGCATACAGAACCAGGGATGGAATCCAGGACACTGTGAACCTTAGGAAAGCACTATAACTGACCTATTCTCCCAGGCCATATATTTCACAACTAGACTCAAATTTTTAAATAGTCTAACATGCAATGCTTCTCATTGTATGCATGTATATTTACCTATTAGTTTATTTGAGTTAATGTCTGTCTTGGGGTTTGAACTTAGGGCGTGGAGGCTAGCTTACCTTTTCACTCTAAAGTACCACTTTAGTCATAATTTCACTTCTAGTTTTTTGTTGTTATATGAACATAAATTTCCTGCCCGAGTTGGCTTCATATAGAGATCCTCTGAGGAGCTAGGATTATAGGCATGAGTGCCAGCCTAGAGTTATTTATTTTGCCAGTTTTGGGGCTTGACCTCTGTGCCTGTACGCTGTTCCTGAGTGAACCACTGGAACACTTGAGCTACAGCACCACTTCTGGTTTTCTGGTAGTTAACTGGAGATAAGTCTCAGGGACTTTCCTGCCCAGGCTGGCTTTGAACTGCGATCCTCAGATCTCAGGCCTCTCAAGTAGCTAGGATTACAGGCCTGAGCCACTGGTGCCTGGCCTAGAGTTATTTTTTAAAAGAGATGTTTCATGCAAATAATGTAAACTATTTAGAACCCTGGCCCTCCAATGTCAGTAGTTCTAGGGTGGGGCAAGCATGTAGCTTGTGCCATTTATCTGGGGTTCACATTTGTATGGTCCTCTCACCCTCCCTCATCTTCCACTCAGAGCACAGGCTGAATAAGAAGACAGCATAGCATCCATTACCTGAGTGAGTTTTGTTTACTTTCTCAGCACTGACTTTGTTGCCTTTGCCTTTGGACAAGCTGTATTCAACCATGTCCCCCAGTTCCAGGCTATCGACATCACCAGAGAATTCACTGAGGGGAAAAGAAATGACATTTAAGCCCTTACCAGAACACCAGCAGTAGCACACAAGTTTTTTTGTTTTGGTTAATTGTGGGGTTTAAACTTGGAGCCTGGATGCTGTCCCTTAGCTCTTTTGCTTAAAACTTAGTGCTTTACTACTTTGAGCCACAGCGCCACTTCCAGTTTTCTGTTAGTTAATTGGAGATAAGAATCTCACGGACTTTCTAGCCCAGGCTGGCTTTGAACCACAATCCTCAGATCTCAGCTTTCTGAGTAGCTGGGATTATAAGTGTGACCCACCAATACCTGGTACACATGGCTTTTATTTCTTCTGTTTTAAACACTCATGGAATGTCTACTTACGTTGCACATTAAGTACTTCATTTATATTGACTCACCGATTCCTAAAAACACCTTGTGATGAGGAAGGGTACTCATTACCCCTAGCTTCAAAATAATGAACTAGGACACTACAAAGTCAACTCAGTAAAATTTATACATAGTAAGTGACAAGACGTGGTCTCAAAACTGAACTGTGTGGTTCTAAGAAGCTACACTTGCAGCCGGGCGCTGGTGGCTCACGCCTGTAATCCTAGCTACTCAGGAGGCTGAGATCTGAGGATAGCGGTTCAAAGCCAGCCCGGGCAGGAGAGACCGTGAGACTCCTATCTCCAATAAACCACCAGAAAAACCGGAAGTGGCGCTGTAGCTCAAGTGGTAGAGCACTGGCCTTGAGCTGAAGAGCTGAGGGACAGCTCCCAGGCCCAGAGTTCAAGCCCCACGACCGACAAAAAAAAAACAAAAAACAAAAAAAAAAAAAGAAGCTACACTTGCAACTAGTACGCTATACTATACCTGTTTAGTAGTAAGTATGCCATACTGTACATCTGTGTATAAATAGTATCCACTCTCTGGTACCAACATCCAGAGTAAAACAAAGTTCTCTTATTGAAGCAATGTTTCAAGAAGGCACGGGCCTTTCTATATCTTCTGGTTACATGTTTTCTACATAGAGGTAGCATGTGCATATGTATATGTATGTTATACAGTTTTACCAACATGAAATCTGAGTTTCAAACATTATAACTAACAAAAAAAATCCTTGAAAACAAAACAAAAGCCAATTTTTAAAAACTTGAATGTGGGCTGGGAAGGTAGCTCAGTGGAAGAGTGCTTGACTTGCATGCATGAGGCCCTGGGTTCAATTCCTCAGCACCACATAAGCAGAAAAAAAAAGCCGGAAGTGGCGCTGTGGCTTAAGTGATACAACGCTAGTTTTGAGCTGAAGAGCTCAGGGACAGCGCCCAGGTCCAGAGTTCAGGCCCTCGACTGGAACCCCCCCCCCAAAAAAAAACTTGAATGCAAGAAAGAATGGATAGAAAGCAACAAGTACCTAAAAGACAATCCTTACCTGTAATGGAAAAAGATCTCCTTATCATGATTGGCTGTTTCAATGAATCCAAAATTATCTTTCAGAGTTGCCACATAACCCAAGAGCCTTTTGGAGCTAGAATTACGACCTAGAAGTCGCACACAAGTTGCAATCTGCTGTCCAGGCCTCTGTTTGTCACTAATACTAAATTCAACCTGTGAAAAAACAAAGATGACAATATCATAATCACTGCCATGCCAAGCTCCCTAACTCTGAAGAGTAAAGAGAAAACTCCTCCACAGCGTGCTTCCTACTCCATGATCTCCAGTAATTATGCTGATAATAAAAGATTTTTCACCAAGACTTAACACAAAGGACTAAGTTTTACCCTCCAGTGTGTTCCTTGTATTGTCATAGTTCCATAAAGGAAAATAAGATGTAGTATGAGAAAAAGAAACAGTAATGTAACAATTTTTGGTATAATTTGCTTTGGTAAAATTACAGTAACCTAATTTCATCTAAGCTAATGGATTTAAGCATATCCAAACAATACTTAAATAAATAAGGAAAACACACCTTTTTGAGGATAATGATGAAAGGGGTGGCACTCATCAAGATGCA
Source organism: Dipodomys merriami (assembly GCF_024711535.1). Lineage (NCBI taxonomy): Eukaryota > Metazoa > Chordata > Mammalia > Rodentia > Heteromyidae > Dipodomys > Dipodomys merriami. The sequence goes on from NW_027206290.1 coordinate 38,888,192, forward strand.
CTGTACTCATAAACTGACTTGTTGAATAGTAACTCTTATGAACAATGAGACTTAAAGATAGAAATGTAAATTTAAAAACTTTTAGGGAAGAGCTTGCTAGATCCTGTTTTAACAGTATGAGCTGCTTTGCCAAAGGAAAATAATTTAAACCTGTTAAAAAGGAAAATTACTTAAGTGCAAAAATTACTTCATCAAACCTGGGTATCATTTATGCATGACCTAAAAGAAGCAAAATTATCTTGCCTTATCTCCTACTTGAGGAGAGGTGGATCCTTCCACATCCTTGGCTTGGAAAGCAATGGTCAGCCTTACCCCACAGTCATCATAAGCAATGATGCCATCCTCAGCCTCCTGAGAAAAAACAATGGGAAGAGCCTCAAGAACAAAAAAAAGCAACATTAAAAAGCAACTATAGAAGGAGAATGCAGTGATGAAAAGGGTGAGATCAATCAAGATGCTCTGTACTTATAAACTGATTTGTTGAATTGGTAACCCCTTTGTACAACTACCTAAAGAAAATGTAATCTAAAAAAGCAACTAAGGAATCTTAAAGAGATTTCTGAGTCAATGAAATGGCCGAGCAACAGAAACTCTTTTTGTAGGGCTCTCTAAACAGTAACAAGATCAATCACACAAATGAAAGGTGGTTGTGCTATATTCCAGACTAGCTCAATGCGATGTCCCTGGGTCCTGCCAATGAGGGACTCTCATTCTTTATTATCTATACAGTAGTACCTACAGTACAGAGTTTTTTTTACTGTCAACACATAATTTACCAACCCATGAGAACTTGTCATATCTACAATTCAAAGCACATGACACAAAGGTGACTAAGTTATGACGTACCAATATTTTCTACAGTAACACTTAAAAAGTTCAGTTGCATCATATAGAAAGACAATAGACCAGTGACTGTAGAAATTGTCCCATTTCTATGGGGTGAGGTCCATATCATTGATCTGATTTCCTTCCTAAGCTTCGGACAGCATTCCCAACTCTTACATATGCAAAGACAATTCCCTTCCCCTTTTCAATTTACACTCTCCAGTAACTGCTTATATAATAATTTATTAATATATACAGCTTACTAGGCATTTTGTACTATCAAACTGGTTATAGCAAAAACATCCATATAATTACTTCTTCCCTCACTTAAGTCTTAGGAAGTTCAATAAAACTTGACCAAAGCAAAGTCTGTACAATTGTTCCTAAGATGCTTGTCTATTAGTCTAATCAACTGCCTGCCTGCACTAAGATTTGAACTCAGGGCCTTGAGCTTACTTGGCTAACTGTAACACGGGGTTGCTATTCTACTATTGAACCACACTGTTAAGACTGGTTTTTTGTTGGTTATTGAGATGGGATCTTGTGCAATTTTCTGCCTTGGCTGGCTAGGAATTGAGAGTACCTGGGTCTCAGTCTACTGGAGTGGCTAGGATTATGATAGGCCTAAGTACAGCGTTTGGCCTCAGTCATTATACTGTCTACTATTCTAGTAGTTCTTGCTTGTCAATATGCAGTGTCTGTCTGTGTCTACATCATCTACCTTTCATTGGCCATTTCCTAATTCTCATCATCTTTGTTATTCATCCACATCTTGATAGGCTTCAGACCAGTACTATTCTTTTTACAAGGTATGCACCTGATACCATTCTCCAACAGAAAATCTTAAAAAAAAAAAAAAAATCCAGAGAGCTAGGTCTCAATTCAGGAGTAATAACTCCTAACCTAGATACAACCTGATTTCTCATCTTTTCCCCTACTTGTCTTCATCCAAACCAAAAATTAAACCACCATCTTCTTGTCATAACTAGTTAGCTGCTACTTTTTTTTTTCTTTTAGAGTCTGGTCGTGGAGCCTGAACTCTGAGCCTGGGTGCTGTCCCTCAGCTTAAGGCTAGGGTTCTACCACTTGAGCCACAGCACCACTTCCAGTTTTTTCTTTTTGCTTATGTGGTGCTGAGGAATCGAACCCAGGGCCTTGAGCATGCAAGGCAAGCACTCTATCACTGAGCCACCTTCCCAGCCCCTTAGCTGCTACTTTCTAAAGAAACCCTAAACTTTAAAAACCATTCTCAGGGGCTGGGAAGGTGGCTCAGTGGTGGAGTGCTTGCCTTACATGCATGAGGCCCTGGGTTCGATTCCTCAGCACCACATAAGCAGAAAAAGCTGGAAGTGGGGCTGACGCACAAATGGCAGAGTGCTAGCCTTCAGCTGAAGAGGTGAGGGACAGTGCCCAGGCCCAGCTTTCAGGCCCCACAACTGACCAAAAAAAAAAAAAAAAGAATAAAACATTTGTTAAAAATATTAAAAAAAAACCATTCTCAGCCCCTCTCCCTTGATTTTTAATTGTAAGATTTCTATTTTGTATCTTTTATTTTCATCTAGACCTGCAAAACTATATATTAAAAAAAAATTTAGCTGGGCACTGATGGCTCATGCCTGTAATCTTAGCTACTCAGGAGGCTGAGATCTAAGAATCACAGTTTGAAGCCAGCCAGGGCAGAAAAGCCCATGAGACTATTATGGCAATTAATTACTCAGAAAAAGCTGGAAGTGATTCTGTGGCACTAGTGGTACAGCACTAGCCTTGAGCAAAAAGAGGCTTAGGGACAGTACCTAGGCCCAGAGTTCAAGCCCCAAGATCAGAAGCAAACAAACACAAAATTAATGTATGGCTGGGTGCTGGTGGCTCATGCCTTTAATCCTAGCTTTTCAGGAGGACTGAGATCTGAGGATAATGATTTGAAGCTATCTGGGGCAAGAAAGCCTGAAAGGCTCTTATCTCCAATTAAGTACCAAAAAAAAAAAAAGTGGGAAGTGAAGCTATGGTTCAAGTGGTAGACCAACAGCCTTGAGCAAAATTAAAATTAGCTCGCCTAGCCCTGAGTTCAAGTGCTAGGACTGGCTTGTGCACATACATGCATTTTGGTGTTTGTTAGTGATATTCACTGTGCAATTCTCATGACAGGCTTACAATGTGTTCTAACCTCTCTCTTCCCTCCTCCCGCCCCTCCCTAAAACAACTTGCAAAGCTTGACTGCTGCTTGTTCAGGTGCTCATAGTTCATCCCCCACCCCCTTCATGGCCCCACCCTTTTCTTTCCCCATCTGCCCTAAGTTCCTAGGTCAGAAGCTTTCAATGAGCTTCCTTATACTGTTTTCATATACATTGCAATGTATATACATCTTTGTTTCCTATATAGTGTATTTTTCAATAATGGAACTCAAATGTGACAAACTTAGTCCACCCAATTGGAGATTTTAACTGCTTCATAGAAATAAGTAAGTACTCCATACTTTGGTCCCCAATCAGGGTAGATTTTTACCTCTCAAAGGCTATTTAGCCACATCAGGCAAAACTGCCAGTTGCCAAAATGGAAAAAGTGGAAACCAAGAATACTATTAAACACCCCACTTTCTGTGGCAAAAAATTAACAATTCTTTTTTTTGGGTGTTTGTGTGTGTAAATCATTATTATGATTGAAAGGAAAGAAAATGATAGGAGACAAATATTACAATTAAACATGAAACATTCTCTTGTAACCAATCATAACATACTTTGAATTTTTAAATGGTTATAGAAAAGAAAAAAATGTTCACATCATCAGTTCTAGGAAATTGATTTCTTTCCATCAAAATATTTTATTTTAGTTCTATCAAAACTAAATGCCAAGTCTAAGGTACTAAGGTTTGAGCTATGCCTTCACAACTTAGTTTTTAAGTTAGTGGATTTGAGAGGGTAAGAGGGCTAACTAGAAGGTGAATAAACTATTGCCTGAGAATAAAATTTTTGCACATAGTTAACAGCCTTGTAAAACCTCTCGCCCATCAACTAATGACTATGAAATGGATTTTTGGGAGCCCTGAAATGCTACTTAATCCTAGCCAAAGACTCCTCCGAGAGAAGAATTAGCAATTCTGAAGTATCAATGATGGGAAAGCTAAGCAACTTTGCTCTGATTAATGCTGATAATGTTTAATGATGAATTTTAATATTATAGGGAATTATTACCACAATATTCCACTACAGTGTGTGTGTCTGTAACCAGGAGAACAAGGCATCCTAAAAGCAGTCTGAATGCGTAAAATTTACCTTCTCTTTGCCTTTATTTGGGCTAGTGGTTTTTGGATTAGAAAAAGTAGCTTCTTTTTCTACAGTGCCCAGACACCGATGATCTGAATGGGAATGGAATGAAACCGTGCCCTTGGGAAGTTTTTTAATCCTAACAGCATGATTTCTTTGGGCAGAGAGCATATCCTACAAATGAGAAAACAAAGTTAAGTTTGAGCTGACAAAGGAAACATCATAACCCCCCCCTGCCCGTTCTCCCCAGCACATCATAACCCCCCCACCGGTTCTCCCCAGCACATTATGAACCCCCTGCCCTTCTCTCCAGCACCACTTACAGGAACCACAGTAAACTCGACTTCATCTGCAATATGGAGCTGGTTTCCATCTAGAATCTCACTGAAGTGGAAGAACATACGAGCATCACGGTCCACACACTTAATGAAACCAAAACCATCTCGCATGGCAGCGATCACACCCTGAAACACAAGGAACATTCTCACTGGTTGTGAAACTTGGTAAATCAACATTCAAGTTTGGAAGGACCTTCAAGTTAAATTCATAAGGATGGCTCTTAACAACCAGAATGCTGAATCTACATTTTATATACTTTTTTTCACTTAAATACAAGCTCACTGCTTCAATGAAGCAATTTCTAAGGTTCATTCAGATTTCAAATACTTACTGATAAACAGTTCACAAGTCAATGGCAATTCTTGAGTCTACCTCAAAATTGATTTTGAGTTCAGGCACACTGGAAGGACTTACAATTTAAGTATGAAGCTGGGCACCATGCCTTACACCTGTAATCTTAGCTATTCAAGAGGCTGAGTTCTAAGGATCATGGTTCAAAGCCAGGCTGGGCAGCAAAGTTTGAGATTCCCCCCACACCCTCCCAGTCCTGGGAATTGAACTCAGGGCCTGGGCACTGTCCCTGAGTTTCTTTTGCTCAAGGCTAGCGCTCTACCCCTTGAGCCACAGTGCCACTTCTGGCCTTTTCTGTGTTATGTGGTCCTGAAGAATGGAACCCAGGGTTCATGCATGCCAGGCAAGCACTCTAGGTTTGTCTCAGACCATGCTCAGCAGGGAGGCTGAGGCCCAGAAGGATGAAATGTGGTAGCAGCCTCTGATAGCAGAACCAGAGCTGGTCCAGCTCCTTACAGCCCCCACAAAGGGACTCAGGCATGCTGGGCAAGCACTCTACCTCTAAGCCACATTCCAGCCCCTTTGAGACTCTTATCTCTAATTAACCACTAAAGAGCAGAAGTGGAGATGTGGCCCAAGACAGACAGACAGACACAGACACACACACATACTTATGTGTAAAGAAAATATATAAAACCCCTTTCTCTTATTTTCCCGAACTATCAGCTCTGTACCAAGAGTACCTGAAACACGGTAGACACTCAATGTTTGTTAAAATAATGAACACAAATTACTACCAATCTGCCTATTAATTACGTATTATTGCAGAGGTGGTTATTCTTTAATTTTGAACATGATATCAACAAAATATTCTGACATTGAATACCTGTCAACATATATCATACTGTTCACCAGTCTCAGGCAAAAAGCTAAAATAAGAGCATAATCCCCAGCTGGCCATCAGTGGTTCATGCCTTTAATCCTAGGTACTCAGGAGGTTGAGCTGGCCATCAGTGGTTCATGCCTGTAATCCTAGGTACTCAGGAGGATCTCAGTAAAAAGCCAGCCTGAGTCGGGCGCTGGTGGCTCACGCCTGTAATCCTAGCTACTCAGGAGGCTGAGATCTGAGGATCGCGGTTCAAAGCCAGCCCGGGCAGGAGAGACCGTGAGACTCCTATCTCCAATAAACCACCAGAAAACCGGAAGTGGCGCTGTAGCTCAAGTGGTAGAGCGCTCGCCTTGAGCTGAAGAGCTGAGGGACAGTGCCCAGGCCCAGAGTTCAAGCCCCACGACCGACCAAAAAAAAAAAAAAAAAGCCAGCCTGGCCAGGGCTGGAAAAGTCCCTGAGACTCTTCAAAAAGCAAGAAGTAGAGTTATAGCTCAAGTGGTAGAGCACTAACTTTAAATACAAAAGATCAGGAACACAACTCAGGCCCTGAGTTCAAGCCCCAGGACAGACAGATATAATAAACACACATGCATGCACGCACGCACGCGCGCGCATACATCAGGAACAGACAGAGCACAGGCCCTGAGTTCAAGCAAGCATACAAATACACAAATAAATCTAGTGTTTACCACATATCATAAGGAATTGATTGGAGAAATCCAGTTTGTACAATAATGGGCTGAATGCTCTTCACTATTTCAAATACCTTAGCAATGATCCTGTCTAAATCTTTACTCTGAAAGCTTTTTTAACATCTATTTCCAAGATAACTGACTGAGAAACAAGAAATCCAAATGAACTAAAATATCTGTAGTTCTTAGCACCTTAACAATCTAATCTAATTTTAAGATGGCAACTGTCTTATAAAAGCTTTCAATTTAGTAGTACACACTTGAACCTAAAAACTGACTGTATAAGTTAGATATAAATCCAATAATATAACACTTACCATTTCTCTGGCTTCATTAGTGAATTGAAATGTATTTGAAAGAACTTCTATGTTGGTTGCTCGTTCTAATTTGTCACGTCGGTCTGTTGAAATATTAAACCTGACGTGGTCACCTTCCAGCAGAGTCACCTTGGATTTTGTATCTTTGTCCCCAAAAGGAAGTTCTTTAGGAATCACAAAGTCAACTTTGATTCGTCCTGGCAATGGGTCATTCTGATAAGAAGGAAAAACAGTTTTAGCAGACTACTATAGTTCCTAAAACAACAGAGCAAATCCATGTTACTTCTAATTCAGTTCCAAGGAGGAAGAAAAGGCGCTGACATTGGTCCAATTTGATAGTCACCCCACACAACCACGGTGATCAACAGATTTCACTAAGCAGAAGCACTTTTAGTTCTTAAATCCAAATTTCCTCAGAAATGAATCTATTATACATCTTCGTACCTCCCGGACAAAAGGAGAAATGGGGGAAAAGGCTCAGAGAAGGAAGAAACAGGTACCTATCTACAGTTTAGTTCTGTAAGGTTGTCACTGATTTAGTCAATGCTTATTCTGGCCTCTTCTTATCACTCAGTTAAAACAGTCATTCATCTATCATTCACTAGTTTCTGCCTTGTTTTTGCAGTTAAGGACCAAGCACACAGCTGTTGGCTCAGTGATAGAGTGCTTGCCTTGCATGTGTGAGGCCCGGGGTTCCTCAGCACCACATAAACAGAAAAAGCCAGATGTGGCGCTGTAGCTCAAATGGTAGAATGCTAGCCTGGAGCTGAAGAGCTGAGAGACAACGCCCACCCAGGCCCAGAGTTCAGGCCCCATGACCACCCCCCTCAACCCCCCCCCCAAAACACCAAAAACCCAAACCCAAAACCAAAACAAACAAAAACACAAAACAAGCACTACAAGCTAGGTAAGAGATCTAGAGTTAATACTTATCACTAACCCATTATTTTCTTTTAGCCTTAATGATACATTAAGACACTTATCATGAAATCAAATCAATCAAATGGAATAAAGATCCAGTGTATCTCCCCACATTATTCTGATTGTACTGATGCTGGGGAAAAGTTAACTTACCTGGTTTTTACTGGGTACTTTTGGGATAACTTTGGTTACAGTTCCTTCAAAATGTTCAATACTGATGTCTTCAAAAATGACTGTTCCTTGAGGCAATAGTCTGACATCTGTAGCAACTTCTTTACCCTAAGTTGTAAGGGATGGACCACATCATTTTATGTGTTTCCCATTACTAATTGCAAAGAGCCAAAGATATTGTTAGTGAACTATCTTACATTTCTGTCCTTGATTGTGAATTCCACATCATCTCCAGGCTGTAAGGTTTCTAGGTCACCTTTAAATTCACTATAGTGAAAGAATATCTCTTTTACAACATCACCTCTTTCAATAAAGCCAAATGCCTCCTAAAATGGAATAAACCCAAGAACATTATTACCACTCATTATATTCATTTATGATTACAAGTTAGAAATCAATTAGCTTCATAAAATTATACTGCGGTCTAAACAAGATAAAATGGTACAGTCAAATATTAATATTAATGAAAGACTCATTTAAAAGAACACAGAGCTGGGTGCTGGTGGCTCACACCTATAATCCTAGCTACTCAGAAGGTTGAGATCTGAAGATCCTGGTTTACAGTCAGCCTGGGTAGGACAGTATGTGAAACTCTGATCTCCAATTAAGTGGAACCTGGCTCAAAGTAGCACAGGCTTGCCTTAAGCTAAAAAAGCTCAGGGATATCATCCAGGGCTTGAGTTCTAGCCCCAAGATAGATAACACAAACAAACAAACAAACAAACAAAAACCCATAGAATTAGCAACCAAGGAATTTTAATGAAGTTTTGAGGTTAACATTAAAATGTGTTTTTTAAAAGCAGAAGACAGGAAAAAAAATCTGAATTTGCAATAAAGACCTAAAGGAATAAACAAACAGCAACAAAATATTCAATAAGAACCAAATTTGTTGGTACTTGCCTTCATGGCACAAACTACTCCCTGACAACGGGCTTGTTTCTTTTTCAACAGCATAATGTTTCGAGCACTTACAGCACCAGTGCTAGAAAAAAAAAAAATTGGGGGAGAACACCAAAGAGAAATTAACAATTCATGGCTCAGTTAGGAATCATGAGAGAGTAAAAACAAGTTTCAGTTTTCAACATCTTAATTTTTTTACATGGCATCATAAGCAAAGGACTTCCTTGGCCTTCATACTGGATCACTTTTTTCATGTGCTGTTGTTTTTTTCTTTTCTTGGCAGTACTGTTGTTTATACGCAGGCCTCACATCTGCTGTGAAGGTATGATGACACACTACCGCTGAGCCATGCCTCCAGCCCTGGTTATTTTTAAGACAGGTTGTTGCTTCCTGCCTGGGCTCAGGCCTGGACTGTGACTTTAGGTGTCATGTCACACTTGGTGCACACGACCAAGTCCAGCTTTCCTTTCTCTCCAAGAAGGTAAACTTTCCATTTCTTCCCAGACTGGCCCAGAGCTCCAATTCTCCTGCTCTCAACCACCTAGGTAGACTGAGATGACAGGTTGCTGTTGTGCCTAGTCACGGTGTGCAAAGGATTCTTGAGAACTTTTCTGTCCGGGCTGGCCACAAACATCTACCCTCTCAATCTCAGCCTTCCATGGAGCTAGGATTACAGGCATGAGCCACAGGCATCCAAGCAGATTTTTTTGTTTAAACTTTATTCTTCGGTACAGTGTATCAAACTCTACTTTTCAAACAAAAGAACTGAAATAAATATGCAAATAGTACCACAGATGACAAACAGTAACTTTAGGATGTCACATATTTGCATGGTATATGCTGTCCACTAAGGTTCTGGTATATATGATACATAAAATGAGGGTCTCTGTTATCAATGAATGCTAAATTTAGTATTACCTCAATAATTATTTCTGATTAAACATCATTTTTAAAAAGGCAGAGGGTGGCAATGTGGTTTAGTGCTAGAGTGCTTACCTGGCACTGATGAAACCCTGGGTTCAATTCTTTAGTACCACAAAACAGAAAAAGCTGGAAGTGGTGCTGTGGCTCCACTGATAAGAGTGCTAACCTTGAACAAAAGAGGCTCAGGGATAGTGCCCAGGCCTTGAGTTCAAGCCCCAGGACTGGCAAAAAATAAAATAAATAATAAAAGCCCGAGTACAAGCAAGGACTTTGGAGAAACTGCTATGCCACTGCCACAGAAGAGAAATCCAGTAAAGAGACTACATTTCATACTATGCAATCTTTGAATAGCAGCAAAACAAACTCATTTTGTTTTAAAGATAGTATAGACTATAAAGACACACAAGGGCTATTGGTATGATTAAAGAGCTGTAGTCGACTGATTTTCCTAAACTCTTCATTTAGAAGTGGACATCACACACTAACAAAATCCAGAGAAACCCTAATAGGGCCTTTGCAGCTTCCTGCAATGATTTCAATGTTTGCTATTTAAAAGTTGTGTGAATTCAGCTAACTAACTTTGTAAGATTTACACTTTACAGAAGAGGAAGTTCACGTGTGCTGGTACTGGGACTTCAACTCAGAACTTGGCTTTTTGCTCAAGGCTGGCACCCTACTGGAGCCACAGCTCCATTTCTAAAACTTAAGGATAACTCTCTTGTGAAGAATTAAATATAAAGTAGTATGTATGAAAAGCAGTATAAATGCTTGACATATAGAAGCAGCCAGCCCCCAAAGTGGCTTCCTGCTCATATGCATGTCCTATCCCTTTGTTTTCTATTTCCGACTATATATTTTAGCCCTCAGGCTGAAATTAACACCCACAGCTCACTTTGATTCTTTTCAGCATTCTAAGAGATATGACTCAAAGCAAATAATAACGCACAGATTCTTGAACTTTTCTTCCCATGTCCCGGTGAAAAGTGCATGCCTAGCAATCTGTAACTTTTTAACTTTTGTCTGTTTTCTGGGGCTGATGATGTAACTCAGGCCTATGTGAGCAGAGCTGCAGCTCCTAGGTGTTTGTTCGTTTGTTTTGTTTTGTTTTTTTTTTAATTGTAAAAATACTGTACAGAAGAGTTACAGTGAATTACAAGAGTAATGAGTACATTTCCTACCGAGTGTTGTTACCTCCTCCTTTGTTTATCCCCTACCATCCCTTCCCTCCCCATCTCCCCAACTCCTCCCTGACCCGCCCTCCAAAGTTGTAAGGTTGTTTTTTAACATAAGCTCCTGGTTTTTTTGGGGGGATCCGATCCTGGGGCCTGAACTCTGGGCCTGGGCGCTGTTCCTTCAGCTCTTCTTCAGCTCAAGGCTAGTGCTCTACCACTTGAGCAACAGTGCCACTTCCGGCTTTTTTCTTTTTGCTTATGTGGTGCTGAGGAATCAAACCCAGGGCCTCAGGCATGCAAGGCAAGTGCTCTACCACTGAGCCACCTTCCCAGCCCCGCTCCTGTTTTATTGAGACTATGTTTTCCAGGGTGCCTCCAACTATCAATTCTTCTGCTTTTACAGGCCTGCTAAGACTGGCTCCAAATTCCTAACATTACCTCTCTTCTTGCTTCTCTAGTCTCTCACATTTTAAAATAAATATATTGCTGGATTTTTGCTCCAATTAGCTTGCTTATGTTAATGGTTCTATAGCTATTTGTTTTGCTCATCAGTGGCTACCAGTCTCAGTGTTCTGTCTCATCCAACATTCATTCCCATCCAGACATCTTTCTCCACATGGCTTGCCCCATTAGGGTGGGCCAGGCCAGAAACAAAACAAAACAAAACAGCCTTGGGGATTCTTCATGTCAGCACCACCTCTCTAGACAACTATATTAAACTTGGTGATTGTACTTTCCCAGTGAGCTTCATCTCTCTACCTTATCACCCTCGGCCTATCTGCGTTAGGCCCTCCCCTTTCATAACTCTCAATTATACTGCTAGATCACCTCTGATCTAGAGTCTCCACTCTCCACAAGGCTAGACCACTGCCCAAGGCCTACACAATCATACTTTCTTGTTCTTAGTCACTCAGACTGCTGTGAGCATGGCACAGTTCCTATAAAGACAATCAACTCTACCTCTGTCCAACTTTTAACCATTTCCCTAAATATGCCACAATATTTCCTCCATCCCCACCAATGAATTCTCATTATCCTCCAAAACTATTTATAAAAAGCACTGCAATGTTTCTAAAGTCTTCACTGACCACTCAAACAGCTTGCAAAAGGACCATGTTCTGATAATGAACAATGCTTGGGAGAGAGCACTCAGAGACCCTCAAATCCTCGGCTGATGAATAAAAGTTTAAAGCCTCATGAAGTGATTCAGATCTGCATGGTAGGTTTTAATCTCACTTCAAATTTCTTAATGTAAGAATGGCAAAATCACCTAGAGAGGAAGAATCTGAAAGGAACTTACTGTTTATTGTTATCAATTACGAAGTTTATTTTATCTCCTGTCTCCAGCTGAACATTCCCGTCAACATCTTCAGGGGTGTAGGTTAGGTAGAACACCTCCTGTGAAGGAACAGGTGGCCATTACCATTCTATCTGGATGTACGTGCACTGTATGCTGTGATTTACTTAAAGACTTCTACTGGCTGTGTAAAGCCAAATTTCTTAAAATGATATGCTTTATGACAAGCTGTTTTATTCATATGAACACACTTCCCCTCCATGGTGCTGATGACTTCTGTGAGTCCACAGCGGAGCAGCAATCCAGCTTCAAAAAGCGTTTGCCCAGAAACTGCAGTTACATTTTAAAAGGACAATTTTTATATAAAGGCATTCCAAACAAAAAAGCCGGAGTTAGTATTTAAAAGGAACCAGAAATAACTCCCTCCCATACCCCTAAAAAAAACAACTGAAAGGAGCATTTTACCTTAATGTCTAACTAAGGTCATACTTGGGCAAGCTAGCATACTTGGAAGCCCTATAGATGTTTTTCTTAAAAAAAAAAAAAAAAAAAAAAAACTTAAAAAAAAATTATGCTGCACTTGAAGCCTCTTAGAAACCAAACTTAAAACTGATTTTATCAACCTGCTTATGTGTTCTACTTTGAATTTTTAACGTACGCTTATAGACCACATGGTGGATCAGGCAAAGGTTTAAGAAAAATACACAAGTTTACCCCATTACGTTCGTAGCATACACTCCCTGTTGGACTCTGACCCGGGGCAGCTGGAGATTTACTCTCTAAGTTGTGAGGAACAGCGCACACAACCTACCAGTCAAAAAAAAAAAAATTTCCATTGCTAATCATTTCAGGAGCAGCACTGTGCAATATAAACTGAATTTAATATCCTCTATCCTACACACAGGGATGCATTCAACATGATCCACGAGAGGATGCCACGCTGCCAAGTTCCAAACCTACAGCACAGCAAACAGCCTGGAAGCACAGACTGAAGGGTCTGTGCAAAAACCCAAACTGTCCTGACCATATTTTTAATTCAGGTCAAGAAATGCCAGTGCTTCTGATGTAATTTTAAACTAGTAATCTTTATATACACTATAGCTATCTTCCGTGCAAACTGAGGATATAGGGGAAAATCTTCCTTTGCTAATGTGAAAGATATGCAAATGCAGGGCCCTAGGCACACACAAAGCATCAAAGACACTAACTTGTCCATTCATTCGTTCTTCGGGGTGGCTTTCTGGTTTTATCTTCACCAGTTTAATAGCAATGGGTTTCCCAGTCCGCCGGTCAGACGATACTTCAAATTCAACATCATCTAAAATGAAGAACATGTTATATTTGTTGGACTAGTGTTTGTAAATGCTATCTTCCAAGCTCCACTTAAGGTAACCCTGAAATTACCTAAGGGCTTAGTAGAAATGGAAACTCCAGACCTATGCAGAAACAAGCTTTGGGAATCAAGTTCAGAGACTATTTAACAAGCCTGCCTTGTAATTCTGACACATCAGAATTACAAAATGTTTCAGAACCACTGCCTCACACTAAGAGAGCCACTTTTTAAATCTTATTTTTCAGGAACTAACACGTACTACAAATGAGGCAAAAACAAACAAAATCCCATAGCCCTAGGCAAGTTTCTCTTTTAACCTCTCTGTACCTTAGTTTCCTTATCTGTAAAATGAGAATTAAGTCTCAAACAGGACTGCTGGGAGGATTAACCACAATAACGGTCAATAGTATCTACTACACCAAATACTCATGTCAGCCACTATTTTAGCTCCTTTCCCCAAGGTGTTTTTGAAAAATAGACACCCCATTAACTAGTCCTTTAAATTTTCTAAGCATCTATTGTAAAAATAAAAGGTTATCTTTTAGTCAATTAGTCTTTCACAACTCAAAGACACCATCATAATAGAAATTAGGGCTCTGCCATACATATATACTTCAGTAACTGGTACAGCTAAAGAGCCACACTATTTCTTAAAACACTTTTAGAATCGCACTCGCATGACCAAGATGACACACAAAAGAAATTGTAGAGGAAAATGACAGATTACCTCCTACTTTTAGGTCCTGCAGGTTGCCATTATATTGTGAACAGTGGAAGAAAAGTCTAGCTTGACGTTCTGAACACTGAATAAATCCATAAGAGGTTAACAGTTTTTCAATAACCCCCGTTTCGCGCAGTGCTGCTGAAGTACCATTGGGGTACCCATTGTGTCCATTGTTGTGGAGAAGGTTTGGATCAAAGCTCATCTGTTTTAAAAATAAAAAGAACTCAATCTATACAGATCTGTCCATCATCTCCACAGAATACTAAGTCTGGTTAACAATTCACTAAATCTTCACTATAAAGAAGCAAAAAAGAAAGAAAAAAGAAAAATATAAAAGGAAGATTGTGGGGCTTTTATTACTGAAATGTTAATTTAGTTAAACATTTCAGAGGAATCAAACTATTTTAGAAACTGTCCTCATTTATGGTAGAATTTTCACTTACCAGAAAAAATAGAATTTCTGGAGAATGTTAAGGTGAAGCAATCATATTAGTAAAAGTTTCCTTTATGTTAATTTTAAATTACAAAAACAACAATCACAGAACAAAAGTTATTCAAAACATGGTCCCAAAAATCGACACTCTTCCTTGTCAGACTTAACACTTAGACACCTTAACACCACTTGGTAAGTCGTGCATCCTGAAGGTATGAAGTTAGTAGAGATTAACGCAATAAAACAAACTTCTCCACAATACTTAATTCAAACTAGGAAATTGTAATGAATTCTTAGGCCCTTAAAAACAATCTGAAATTGTGAGTTAGAAAACTTGCAGACAAAATCCTCCAAGACAACAAAAGCCTGTCTAATCACATTCAATCATTTCACAAATACATCTTAAAATCTTTTGCCTGCTAGAAACTTTTCACTTTCCAGACACTGAGGAAATCTCTGAAGTTATTTATTCGTACGGTCACTTTGTAAGATCTGGTAAAGCAGTGAAAAAAGAGCTATTTAAATGTGATACACTGGGACCCATTTAAGTTCAATACTATCACCTTGGATATTGCATCTTACTTAAGTAAAATCATAAAAAAGGATAATTTTCTAAGTTTAAATGAAGCATAAAATAGAATAAAATCCTTAGCAAGGGCTTGGTGAATAATTGACTACAATAGCAGCACCTCCAAACCTTTATAATTGTTTAGGTCCTTGCATTAAAATTTGAATTGTAAGTGTTTCATTTAATGGAAATATTGGGCAACTGATGCTAATAAAATGACTATTTTCTATAGCCAAACTCTAGAAAGATGAGCCAAATAATGAGTACTTTAAAGGACTATGGACAGTGGGTTTGCCAAGTCTACTCTACCACATTCCTAGTGGTTAATTCTTTCATTTTAGCCACTGTAGTTCAACATGTATTCCATTGTCACAGAAGCCCATAAGAAGTAATATGATACCATCTCCATTTTACTAATGAGGAAACAGCACAGAGAGGCTAAATAACTTGCCAAAATCAAATGGTAGAGGATACAAACCAAGAAGGTCTAACCTCCCCAGCATGGGCTGTAACCCAGGGCTTCTCAAATTTAGTCATGTGGTAATCTGGCTAGAACACAAAATGAGGTTTAGTGGGAGCAGGGCTTTGAGATCCTCCACTTTTGTCTCTAGTAAGTGCAAAGGTGATACTGGTGCATCCCACTCTTGGACACATTTGGAGCAGCAAGATCCTAAACGCTAAAAGTCTAGGTGAAACAAAAATGCTTAGGGCAGTTATAAAGTTAGTCTAAAGAACATTCTGACCAGCCTGAATAGCCCTAAGTCATGCTCTCAACCCAAGCAAGACACACTGGGATCAACTGCTTTCCTGACTTACAGATCTCTGATATGAGGGGGTCTTCTTTTGTTTTTTAGTCCCAGATGAGGTAGAAGATGAAGATAAAGGTAAAGAAAGCGAAGGAGGGGCTGCAGAAGGGGGCTGAGAAGCTGATGACACAGTAAACATGCTCGCCATCTCAAATAGCTGTGTAACATAGCATAAGGTTTATAACTATTATTAACAGCAGTTTAACACACATTTGGTATTCAACCATTATACTTTTTTAGATAAGGCCAATTTAGCAAAATATATCTAGTCAGATCTATATTATGTAAGAAATACAAAATATTAACATTAAAAGTGAAAATGGAAAGGTTCTTTCAAATAAACCAAACAATCTCTACCCATGTTATCTACAATTTTTAAGAGGCCTCAAGGACTCTGGTAGTTGATACGGTGAGATCCAACAACTTTAGAAATCTAACTTCATCACTCGTCTCCCAATAAGGTACATGGAGGTAATCCAAAGGGGTGTGAGAAGTAATAAACACATGGTTCTCTGGAGGTAAAACCAGTCTTGACACTTACTATGGCTTTGCAGTAGAGGTCTGATTCCCCCTGAACAGGCATCTCAAATGCTCACATCTCCTGTAACCTAGGTGTCTTTTTTTTTTTTTTTTTTTTTGTCCTGGGGCTTCAACTCAGGGCCTGGGCACTGTCCCTGAGCTTCTTTTGCTCAAGGCTAGCACTCTACCACAGTGCCACTTCTGGCTTTCTGTGAGGAATGGAACCCAGGGCTTCATGCATGCTAGACAAGCACTCTACCACTAAGCCACATTCCCAGTCCTACCTGTGTTCTAAAGAAACTGTAACAGGCTGACAGCATAGATTTTGTTGCTCTCAAGATGTTACAGTTCAAATATGCCCAATTAAGTGGCCATATAAACTAGGACTCTAACTTAACTTTCTTCTCAAATAAGACAATGTAACCGATAATTACTAGTCAATCCCATTAAAACATGATAATCTGCCAGGAGCCATAGGTTCACACCAATATTCCTAACTCCTCAGAAGACTGAGATCTGAGGACTGAGGTTGAAAGCCAGCCATGGGCAGACAAATCTGAGACTCTTTATCTCCAATTTACCAGCAAAAAGATAGAAGTAGAAGTATGTTTTAAGGGGTAGAGTACTAAGTCTTGAGAAGGGTTAGTGAGAGCAAGAGGCCTTGAATTCAAGCCCTATTGCTGGCACAAAATACATAAATAAAAATGAAAAATGCTATTGACATTAAAGGAAGGAACCAGCAAGTAAACATTATTATTTATGAAGTTCTTAGCAGACTTCCCAGACTTAAAATAAACTGAAAAAAAGGTATATGTACGTGTGTGTATGTGTGTACTACAGTACAGACTTGGAGGTCACAGAATTGTTCAATACGCTCTGCCACTTGAGCCACTCTCTATCCTTGTTCAAGGGTTATTTTAAAGATCTTTGATTATATAAACATTACTACTGGTGGCTCAAGCCTGTAATCCCACTCAGGAAGCTGAGATCTGAGGATCATACTTTTTTGGGGGGGTCAGGTTGTAGGGCCTGAGCTCTGGGCCTGGGCTTGTCCCTCAGCTCTTCATCTCAAGGCTAGCGCACTACCACTTCCGGCTTTTTTCCCCCTGCTTATGTGGTGCTGAGGAATCGAACCCAGGGCATCATGCATGCAAGGCAAGTGCTCTACCACTAAGCCACCTTCCCAGCCCTGTTTTTTAATTTTTTTAATGCCAGCCCCTGCAGGGAAGTCCCTGAGACTCTTATTCCCAGTGAAGTATGGGAAAACAGGAAGTGGCCTTGTGGCTTAAAGTAATAGAGTGCTATCCTTGAGTGACAAGCTCAGGGAGAGCACGCAGGTTTGGAGTTCATGCCCCACAGCCAATAAAACAAACAAAACAGAAGATTTATGCTTACCTAAGGAAAATAAATGTTGATATATCAGTGAAGTGTGAATTTAAGTGAATCTGGAGAATTACCCAGAATATAAACTTAAGGGCTAGTACTTTTTGCTCAAGGCTAGTCCCTAGACATTCATTTATTGAATTATCAAAGGACAAATAAATGATTTTTGAAGATTTTTCATTAAACATTAAGATATGTTTCTGGGGCTGGGAAGGTGGCTCAGTGGTAGAGCACTTGCCTTGCATGCCTGAGGCCCTGGGTTCAATTCCTCAGTACCACATAAGAAAAAGAAAAAAGCTCGAAGTGGCACTGTGGCTCAAGTGGTAGAGCGTTAGCCTTGAGCTGATAAACTGAGGGACAGCGCCCAGGCCCAGAGTTCAGGCCCCACGACCGGACCAAAAAAAAAAAAAAGATATAAATGTTTCTAAGAGAAAAATAATTCCAATTTTGGCAGTAACAAAAAAATAATAAAAAATAAAGAAAATGAGTACTATTACACCAAAATCATAATTAGGAACAATCTGCCATGTATTTTATGCTAATACACTGGCATGGCATTTCTGAGATGCAGCATGTGACAAAAGACTAAGGCTGCTGCTCAGTGCTAATACCCTGCCTAGCATCCATAAAGACCCCAAGCATCTTGGGGGTCTCCAGTCATGGTAAGTTATACAATGGCAAACAGTCATTAGAAAATACAGGTGCAGAGCTGGGTGCTGGTGGCTCACGCCTATAATCCTAGCTACTCAGGAGGCTGAGATTGGCAAAAAAAGAAAAGTACAAGTGCAAATGTTTATGCTATAATAGGAAATAAAAACTATCCATACTGTATGATTTCAATTCAATGGAAAAGAATCCAGATGCGCCTCCATGACTCACTTCACTAGGCTAGAACCCCACTGCTCTAGTAATGAACCAATCAGGACTATTTCAGCTTCTATTCACAAAGAGCAAATTCTTGAAACTTAACAAGTTTTAGTCTGTCTACCTCTTTCTACCTATGTACTCTCCCCCCACCCGAATCCTGGGGCTTGAACTCTGGGCCCTAGCCCTGTCTCTTAGCTTTTTTTGCTCAAGCAAGTGCTTTACCACTTGAGTCACAGCACCATTTCTGGGTTTTTTGAGTAGTTTATTGGAGATAAGAGTCTCATTGAGTTTCCTTCCCAGGAACTGGCTTCCAATCAGACCCTCAGATCTCAACCTCTACACAGGATTACAGTTGAGAGCCACTGGCCCCCAGCTCTACTTCTTTATTTATAAAACTAGAAGCCATAAAAAGCAGAACTAGAAAGACTCTGAGGTCAATTTTAAGTTGACACTTGTCAAGGAATCAGCTTAAATTCTCTATAAAGAACAGAAGCCTGGCTTTCAGTCCCAGTTCTCAAGTACAATTACATTTCATTCAGAAACATTCCTCAAACGTAAAGCCAGAGCCTAAGCAGTCTCCAGGTTCCCTTGAAAAAACTCGTGTGTACTCTGTAACTTACTGTAAAGCCCTCTGAGGAACAAACTATTCTAAACTAGACGACTTTCTTCTAAGGACAAGAAATTAGCTTGTAAAGGGCAGCTTTAGAAAACTGCTCTGTATTCCTCAAACATTATCTTTCCTGAACTTCCAAGGTTCCTTTCAGCTTCCTGAATGCAATCATTTTTCATACTAACTGCTGAGGACTGAGTGGACTAAAGTTTTTTTTTTTTTTTTAACATACCATACTGCAGAAACCAGATTTTCTCTTCAAAGTTTTTATTCTTTTGTTCCTAAGTAAAACACTATAACCTACTGTTTGAAACCCCTTTTGTTGGCTAACCTGGAGCTCCGATTAACATATTCATTTTAAATTAAGTTTTTGGTATTTCAATTATTCTCTGTCCTACATTAATAACCATCTCAGGAGTTGTTTATTATTATTATTGTGATTGTTGTTGTCAGTCATGGGGCCTGAACTCTGTGCCTGGGTGCTGTCACCAGACCCCCCCCCAAAAAAAGAAATTGTTCTTCATAATCCTAGCCCCATAATAAGCACTGTGTTTTTTGTTTTTTTTTTTTTGGGTCCGGTTGTGGGGCCTGAACTCTGGGCCTGGGCGCTGTCCCTCAGCTCTTCAGCTCAAGGCTAGCGCTCTACCACTATGAGCCACAGCGCCACTTCCGGCTTTTTTCTTTTTGCTTATGTGGTGCTGAGGAATCGAACCCAGGGCCTCGAGCATGCAAGGCAAGTGCTCTACCACTGAGCCACCTTCCCAGCCCAGCACTGTGTTTTAAGATTCTACCTAGCATAGTATCATCAACTTCTTATGAATTACATTTAAGTTTGAAGACGGATTTTTCTTTTTTTTTTTTTTTTGGGTCCAGTCGTGGGGCCTGAACTCTGGGCCTGGGCGCTGTCCCTCAGCTCTTCAGCTCTACCACTTGAGCCATAGTGCCACTTCCGGCTTTTTTCTTTTCGCTTATGTGGTGCTTAGGAATCAAACCCAGGGCCTCATGCATGTAAAGCAAGGCACTCTACCACTGAGCCACCTTCCCAGCCCCTGAAGACAGATTTCTTGTTTCAACATTTCAGACCCAATCTATTTCTATAAAGAGCAAAGGGTTTTATAGTTTGAATAACCAAGTCATTCTCTCTGACTTTATCTCCATATTCAATTGGTAACCAAGAGTCCTCTTACTGCAAGAATGAGAACAAAAACTCCTACTTGCTTCTCCATCTATACACTATCAATTATTTTCTTTAATCTATTTTTCTTTTAACCCATCTTCAATCTATCCTTCAAATATATTAAAGTGACCTCATTTTTAAAAAAACAAACACTCAAGCCGGGCGCTGGTGGCTCACGCCTGTAATTCTAGCGACTCAGGAGGCTGAGATCTGAGGATCGAAGTTCAAAGCCAGCCCGGGCAGGAGAGACTGTGAGATTCCTATCTCCAATAAACCACCAGAAAACCGGAAGTGGCACTGTAGCTCAAGTGGTAGAGCGCTCAAGTTGAGCTGAAGAGCTGAGGGTCAGCACCCAGGCCCAGAGTTCAAGCCCCGCGACCGACCAAAAAAAAACAAAAAACAAAAAAACAAAAAAACCCACTCATTAATCCCTATTAACAACCTGGCTGTCCTACAGAATTTAGCCAAATATATCGATTGGGCTTTTCAAAAACTGGCACCAGCAGGCCCCCCCAACCAATCATTCTTTCCATACCACAAAGCTGTCCTCTCTACTGTTCATAATTGGAGTATTCAAGACATACCACATCTTTACAATAAATAAAATAAAAAAATAAAGACAACCCACTTAAAGGAAAAAAAAAAGACATACCACATGCTCCCTACGCCTGGAATCTGCTAATTCTGTACCTCTACCACAAGACTCTTCTCTTAACAAAGTACTATGCATCTCCAGATGTCTTTCCCTCCAAGGCAACTGCTCTTCAGTCATATTATCATTCTGAGTTATTTTCTTTCAGCATATATTAACCTGTGTCATTTTGTAACAAATTGCTCTAAATCCTAAATCCATTAACACCATACCCATTCATACCTGTATTCTAGTGCTGGAAATGTTAGAAATATATCTATGCAGCTGGGCGTTGGTGGCTCACACTTGTAATCCTAGCTACACAGGAGGCTAAGATCTGAGGATTGTGATTCAAAGCCAGCCTGGTCAGACTCTTATCTCCAATTAACCACTCAAAAACAGGAAGTGGCACTGTGGCTCAAGTGGTAGAGTGCTAGCCTTGAGCTGAAGAGCTCAGGGACAGCACCCAGGCCCAGAGTTAAAGCCCCATGACTGACCAAAAAAAGAAAAATATCTATGCAAACATTCATTCATAAAATATGCAATGAAGAATGCCAGCTAGTGGCAGCAAGGAAGCGACTGGATGGCTCCTTTCTCAGGAAGAAGCTAGGCAGAGGTGAAGATAATTGTTGCTGTACCAAACATCATGTAGCTTTTAAATATGCTTGATACAAAGACCAGAATGGGCATAACTATTAGAAACTTTTAAAATCACATCAACCAGCATGTACTGGTATTTTTGTGACAAATCCCTGTGTGGTCACAAATATTGTGACTAACAAAAGACGAGTAGTTTTAGAACAGAAATGAACATTTTTATATATGACCAAATTCAGAACTCTGTAACTCTTAAAACTACAAGCCTACCTCGCAGTGATAATCAAATATTGCACTTTCAGTATCTGCTGATTCTTCCTTTTTCAGCACAAGTTTCAAAGGATGAAAGTTGCTAGTATTAAAAAAGAGCGAGAGAAAATGATCTACCAAGCTAATAACGAATACAACTGCTGCTGCACCGGGCAATCTCACAGCACAGCACTGAAGAAAACAAAGACTACTAGCAGCGTTGGGAAGTGCTCTTTCAAAGCTGTTGAGTAGGCACAAACTTCTTGTTTCAGATCAAGTGTTGTGTCTTCAACTTAGGTGTACTCTTCTTCTTTGGTCTTGTTGGTGGTTACGAGGTTTGTTCCTTGCCTGATCTGAACTTGAAGCAGCAGTTTCAGGTGGTAAAGTCTGTTCTGTTACACTTCATACTAAAGACAAAAAATAAGGACATTAAGGATGGTATACACAAGAGAATTGGGAACAGAGATAGGGAAGCAGGACAAACTCATTTAATTATCAAGAATGACTGGTACAGGGGCTGGGAAGGTGGCTCAGTGGTAGAGTGCTTGCCTTACATGCATGAGGCCCTAGGTTCAATTCCTTAGCCCCACATAAGCAGAAAAAGCCAGAAGTGGTGCTGTGGCTCAAGTGGTAGAACACTAGCCTTGAGCCGAAGAGCTAAGGGACAGTACCCAGGCCCAGAGTTCAGGCCCACACCCACAAAAAAAAAGAGCCTTTTTTGAGCTCAAGGCTAGGACTCTACCACTTGAGCCACAGTACCTCTTCTAGTTTTTGATGAGTATTTTAATGGAGACAAGAGTCTTAACAACCTTTAGTCTTAACAACCTTTTCTGCCCAGGCTGGCTTTGAATGGTGATATGCAGATCTCTGGCACCTGGCTGACAACTACCATTTTTTGGTAGTTGTCACATACTCAAGACCTCAAACTAGATCTCGCCCAAAGTTACAATCATAACATTTAACTTAGTTAAGGGTTTTGTAGACAAGAATTTCTTCTTATTGGTGTCTCCAACTGTGCTGAGTTACAACTGGAAGAAAACTGGCACCCAGGACAAAATGCCCCAAATTAATTTGTTGAGCTGAAATCTAAGTATCTACAACTAACATAGTATACTAGAAACTACTTATTATTTACTACTGCATAAGCACTAAAGCCACATGGTGATATCAGACAAGTAAAAAAACAGAATTTAAACAGAATGGAGCTGGGCACCAGTGAGTGGCTCACGCCTGTAATCCTAGCCATGTAGGAGGCTGAGAAAGAGGCTGGGTGAGATCTAAGTACCACGGTTTGAGACTAGCTAGAGCAAAAAGTCCAGATACTCTTATCTTCAATAAACTACTTAGAAAAAGCTGTAAGCACTGGGCACTGGTGGCTCATGCCTAAAATCCTAGCTACTCAGATGGCTGAGATCTGAGGATCATGATTCAAAGCCAGCTGGGGCAGGAAAGTCCATGAGACTTATCTCTAATTAACCAAGAGAAAACTCGAAGTTGTGCTGTGGCTCAAGTAGTAGAGGGCTAGCCTTGAACACAAAGAGGCTTAGGGCCTAATGCCCAGGACCTGAGTTCAAAACCCAGGACTGGCAAAAGAAAAAAAAAAAAAAAAGAATTTATACAGAATGCAACTGGAAAACCTGGTAGCATTTCTAAGAGAAACCAAACAGTATTCTAGGCATGAAATATCCCACCTGCTCCTTGAGAACAGGATCCACACAGACTGGCATCAAGTAAAGTTCTGTCTGAATGATGATGGCAATAAGTGTGGCTTGTTTCAGAGGAACTCAGTAAAACAGCTTGGCTAGAGGAGATGGCTGGGTTATATGGTCTGACAGGTGCAGAGGAGCCAGGTTTGGTGCATCACTTCTGGTTTTCTGGTGGTTAATTGGAGGTAAGAGTCTCAAGGACTTTTCAGCCTGGGGTTTGCTTTGAATCAGGATCCTCGGTTTTCAGCCTCCTGAGTAGCTAGGATTACAGGTACGAGCCACCAGCACCCAGTTGTGCTCTGTCTCTTGAGTTAAGACTTCCAGTCCTTTTTGCTCTGGTTATATTTAAAAACAGGCTCTTGTCTTTTTGCCCTCATGCTAGTCTGGACTTCAATCCTATTTGCACTTCCTACCATAGCTGGAGTCCAGGCCCATCTTGTACAGGCTCTTGGGTGCAAAATGTCTTGACAAGCTGGTGCAGGTGGCTCACGCCTGTAATCCTAGCTACTCAGGAGGCTGAGATCTGAGGATCATGGTTCAAAGCCAGCTGGGGCAGAAAAGTCCATGAAACTCTGATCTCCAATAAAACTACTAGAAAACCGGAAGTGGCGCTGTGGCTCAAAAGGTAAAGCACTCACTTTGAGCTGAAGAGCGCAAGGACAGCGCCCAGGCACAGAGTTCAAGCCCCATGAGGGACCAAAAAAAAAAAGAAGTCTTGGCAACTTTTTGTTCAGACTGGCCTCAAACCACAAATCTTCTTGTGTAGCTTGAATACAGGTGTGAGCCACCAGTACCCAGCAAATATTTTCCCCAAAAATGCATTTTTGATGAGAGATGAATACAAAACATATCTGCCAACTTCTAGTGTCCCCCTGGCCATTCTGTCCCATAACACTACCAGAATGACCTACAGAAAAACTCTTTTATCAGGACATTATTAACTCCAGCAAGCTGAAGTAGGATCCCTCGAGCCCAAGAGTTCAAAGCCAGCCACAGAATTGAGGCCCTGTATCCAAAACAAAATCCTTCATTGACTTTTCTCAGCACTCTAGATGGGAAGGGGTCTTAAGTCCCAGCTATGGACAGGACCAATGCAACTTTCAATAAGAAACAAATACAAACCCATGAAACCTGAGATTCTGAATTTATTCCAATAGGTTAAATTTCAGTGTTTTTTTTTTTTTTTGGGGGGGGGAGGTGGTAGTGGTGGTGGTGGTGGTAATGGGGCCTGAACTCAGGGCCTTGGCACTGTTTTTTTGCTCAAGGATAGCACTATACCACTTTGAGCTACAGCACCACTTCTGGTTTTCTGATGTATAACTGGAGATAATAGTCTCATGGACTTTCCAACTCAGGCTGGCTTTGTGATCCTAAGATCTCAGACTCCTGAGTGGCTAGGATTGTAGGCGTGAGGTACCAAAGCCTAACCTAACCTAGGCATTTTCTTTACTTTCCTAAAATGTTTCTCACTTGTAGCCAGGATTAAGAACCACCACCATTCAAGGTAGTTTAAGCCACTTTACCACTAAGCTACTCCACCCCAGCCCTGTCATCATTCTAATCCCTACTGATAAGCCAGCAGGATCTAGTGCCAACATCAATCTTTCGGGTACCAAACCATTTCTGCACTGTTTACTTCATGTTTATATAACCTGTTCTAATTATATTTCAAATTTCTGAGAAGCAAACTTAAGTTATACCCTGTACAACTTCTGACCTAGTACTGCTCAGCAGCATGGCATAAACTAAACTAATAACGCACAATACACTAAGAGATGTCACAATTCTAACAACTGTATTAAGTCTTATCCAATTAAGATAGAAACTTCTTTAAGGACTGGAGGATGGCCTTCTGTAATAGATGACCATCTGCAAAGGTGAGGCTGAGTTCAGAACCCAAGTAATAATCTTTGAAAAATGTAGACTTAGTGTAATTTTACCTCAATACTTTAGGTCTATTAACAGACACAAAGATGTGTGTACTGTATGAAAAAAAAATCAAGAAAATGTCATAAAATGTGGAGATTAACTCAATCTAGAGCTTACATCGAGCACTTTCCATGTTGTCTACTCAAACAAGAAACCCCTCAAGCAGAACAGGGTGCTGCAGGGTAACAGAAAGGCCTAGGAGGGTTGTAATACTGAAAATGTACCATCATGATTACCTAAGTGGGTAAATTCAGATCTTCCTATCTGAGATTTGTAAAGTTAACTCAATTTTTTCCAGTAAAATTAACACTGAAGATACTAAAGGTATTGGCCAGGCATTTAAAAGAAACCTGACCTTCTACTCATGCCAAGATTACCAACATTCAACTTCTTTTTGCCTTAGCCCTCTCAACAAACAAGCACCCCCCTTTGTCCCCTCCAAAGCTAGACAAAACCAAGAGTAGAGAAGTCTCCCTAGTTGCTAAGCATCAATTCCTTTTTCCTTTGCTCAGTATGGAAACAGTATTATTAATGATCAAACATTATGCTATGTTGTTTTAGGACTTGAGCTAATTTCTCTAGTTGAACTCCAAATGGTCAATCCCCATGGCATTTGTCCTAAAATTACCATTGGCTTGATTTTTCTTTAACTGTCTCTCCTTAAAGGCCTAGTTAACACAGCAAGCATTAATACAGGCTGAAACAATATGGGATAAATGCTTCACAAAACCAGGCTTAATCATATATATATATATATGTGTGTGTGTGTGTGTGTGTGTGTGTGTATGTATATATACACACAATTTTTTTTTGGTTCAGTACTGGAATTTGAACTCAGGGCTTAGGTACCTGTCTCTAAGTCTTTTTATCCCTAAGGCTAGTGCTACATCACTTGAGCCATGGTTTCATTCCAGTTTTTTTTGTGATTATCTGGAGTTATGTCTCATGGACTTTGCTGTCCAAGCTGCCTTCAAATCTTGATCCTCAGATCTCAGCCTCCTGAGTAGCTAAGATTACAAGAATGAGTCACCATGCCCAGCTCTTAGTTCCTATTTCTTGATACATTACTTTGTCTTAAGTGTAAGTAGAGCATATGTGCTGTAACTGATGTAAAAGGTTGTAATTCGCTTTTACTTAGGAATCTAAAATTAGATAAAGTTCAGATAAGTTATTACCAATTGTGTGGACATAAAAAGCTTAAATTGATGCAACAATCTCTTTATGTATTTAGTAGAAAGACTGTTACTTGAACATCTCCTAATATACTTAAAATTATGAATCCACCATGGAACTTCTGCTACATACACACTAACTTGTAGGGCAAATGGCCATATGGGAAGAAGCCTCAGAAATGCTTCAGACACATCAGAAAATAAATGTGTCATTCCAACAAGAATATAGATGGAGGGCTAGGAAGGTGGCTCAGTGGTAGAGCGCTTGCCTTGCATGCCTGAGGCCCGGGTTTGATTCCTCAGCACCACATAAGTAAAAAGAAAAAAGCTGGAAGTGACGCTGTGGCTCAAGTGGTAGAGCGCTAGCCTTGAGCTGAAGAGCTGAGGGCCAGCGCCCAGGCCGAGTTCAGGCCCCACGACCGGCCCCCTCCCCCCTCCAAAAAAGAATATAGATGGAACTATGTTTGTAATTTTAAAATTTCTAGTAGCCAAGTTAAACTCAAAAGCAGACTGAAATTAATTTTAAATGCTTCATTTAACCAATCATACTCAAAATGTGATTGCCAAATCTAATCATTCTAAGAAACTTAAGATTCTTGCATATTGAAATCTGGTATGTTATAATTACAATTTCAAAAGGAACTAGCCACAATTTAAGTGCATAAGAGCCACATGAGATTTAGCAGCTACCACATTGCAGGGGTAGTGTAAAGTGGAACAGACTGAATAGGGGAGGGGAATGCATGCCTAGGTACCAAAAAGTAAGGGTAGTGGGCAGATTTCCACTAAAAATGGGAAGCAATTCTGGTACAAATTTGATCTCTGCGTTTTTAGTTATTTAGAAGTACAAGTAACTACTAGTAGCTACAAAAGCAATGGGCAGTTTAAGTGTGCCTTGTGAGAAAACTGACCATCAATTTACTTTCAATTTCACATGAATGTTCTACTTCCATGTAAGAGGACACTAGAGCCAGGCACGGTAGGGCATACTTGTAATACCAGCACTAGCTCGGCTAAGATAGAAGGATCACAAGTTTCAGGGCACTAGGATTGTATAGTGAGTTCTATGTCTGGGCTACAGAAAGTTCCTGTTCAAATATAAACAAACGACTAACATGTCAGAATTTAGGGTCTTGTTTTGAACTAGTCATTAACACAAACAAGTAAAAATTGTCGAGTCAAATGAGCACTTTTCAAACAGTGATGGGAAAAGAGATTCACATTAAGACAAGATGGGCACTTAAGAAAACAAGTCATGCCTATGTGTCTTAATGTAAGCCATTCTAGCTATTAAATCTTACAAAATATAATTTTTGATTTTTTTCAGTATAATAATTATTATGAGCACAGAAGCCCTGTGCTCTCAGAACTGGGGAGGCTGTGGAAAAAGAATGAATTCCAGGCCAGCCTGGGCTTCACAGAGAGACTGTATCTTAAAGGGGGAAGGTGGGACAACAGGAAGATCATGGTTCAAGGACAGCCCAGGGGATAAAAAGTTAGTGACACCCTCCAACTCTACAAAAGAGGTTGGGAGCTAGGACTCACACCAGTTATCTCAAGGAGGATTAAGTAGGAGGGTCCAAGACTGAAGTTAGACCATACAAATACAATGAGCCTTTGGTTAGGAGGAAAGGAGTGACACAGTGCTTATAAACGGATTTGTTGAATGATAACTATTTAAAGACAATAAAAATATAGCTGGGTGCCAGGGGCTCACACCTGTAATCCTAACTACTCAGGAGGCCGAGATTTGAGTAGTGGGGTTCAAAGCCAGCCCGGGCATGAAAGCCTGTGAGACTCTTCAAAAAACTACACAGAAAAAGGCAGAAGTGCTGCTGTGCCTCAAGTAGTAGAGCACTACTCTTGAGCACAAAGTGGCTCAGGGATGGCAACCAGGCCCTGTGTTCAAGCCCCAGGAGTGGCAAAAAGCAAGCCAGCCAGCCAGCCAGGTGCTCTATATCCCTAGCTACTCAGGAGGCTGAGATCTGAGGATTAAGGTTGAAAGCCAGCACAGGTGGGAAAGCCTGCTAGACTCTCACCTTCAATCAGCCACCAAAAAGCCAGAAGTGGAGCTGTGGTTCAAGTGACAGAGCCCTAACCTGGAGCCAAGAGTTTAAGCCTATGCACATATATACATGTACATACACACATCTGTATGTAAGTATAATTTACAAAAAAAACCCAAAACAAGAGCATATATGCAAAAATAACCAAAAAAGAACTGGGGGTGTGGCCCAAATGTGAGGCTGAGTTGAAACCTCAGTACCACCAAATAAACCAGCCCAAATCCTTTTAATTTAGAGGAAGAAGTCAACACAGTATTTTCACTATGTAATCCAGGTTGGCCTCACAGACAAGGGTTTTCGGTCTCTGAAGTGCCAAGGATACAGGGCCACCACGTCCATTTTTATCAGCTCTCCAAAGATCTATTGGATTAAACATCTCAAAATGGCTCTGTCCTTTTTTTTGGCCTTTTTGTTTTGTTATGCAATCCTACCATTGATCTATATCTAAAGTCCTCCCTTAGCTTTTTCAAAAGACAAAACTAAGAAGTTACAGCAGGTCTTTGTTTTTACTAACAACAATCTCAAGAACTGTACTTCATTTTGCAGTTCTGGAAGTCAACTAAAAAATTCACCCAAAAGGAATTTCCGTTTCACGTATATACATTTGGCAACCATCGCATTGCCAATCTACTTAATGTTAACCGATGGAACACTTAAAAAGGGTTAAAACTAAATTTTCCTTCATGTGTATTTTCCCACAATTGAAAAAAAAAAAAAGAATACCGTGGTGGCGTTCCTTTAGCGGGGGGAGGGGAGCAGGAGTGGGAGAATACAGGAAAGTCTGTCAGCAGTTTTGACACTCTCCACTTTTATTTGCTAGGCATTTCCCTGGGTTTTCAACCATACTGATCTCAAAGGTCACACGTGTCAAGTCAGAGTTTATTTACAAAAGAGAAAAACCTATCTACCTATTTTCTGTCCCTCAAATACTTCACATTTCTACTCAGCTGCTATAAATACTCCTCGTGCGGGTCAGCATCCAGAGCAGCTGCAAAGGCGCTCCCACGACTCCGGGTCTTTTACCTCAGCGTGGGGACTGAGCAGCAGCCAGGGCGAACGCTGGCCTCGGTGCTGTGACTCGGGCACAGGCCCGCTCAGGCACACAGTTCCTTCCCTGGCTGGGCACGGCCCCGACAGCCGCTGAGTTCACGGCAGTAACCTGGAGTCCACATTTGTAACGAGTGGCGACAGACCGTCAATTCACACTCGCCTAAAAAAAACGAACGGCCACAGTACATCTCCCTCCAGTCTCCCCATGATTCTACCACCGCACGCCGGTGCTTGTTTGGGTGCGGAGCCGGAGAGCGCGAGAGCCCACGGGTGGGAAGCCGGCTCCGGGGACCGCTCGCCGGCTCGATCCTAACTCCGGCCATACTGCAGCCCCCCCGGGCGCTGAGGGAAACCTTTCTCCAGAAGCGCCGTCGCCCCGAGACGTCGTCCTGACGACGCACCCGGAAGGCGAGGAGCCGCCGGCGTCAGCGAGAGCTCTACTGCCGACCCCTCCGCTGCAGAGCGCGGGGAGGCGCCGCTCGGCCGGGACCCGGGTAGCGGGGCCCACGTGCCGCACCCCCCTCCCCGGGCAGGCTCCCGGGCTGGGGCTCGGCCGGGGCGGCCGGCTGTCAATCAGCCGCGGCTCGGAGGTGTTCGTGAGCCCTTCCCCAGGTGGGGCCGCTTCTCCGCTCCGGGCACAAAGAGGGCGCCGCCGCCTCGCCGCGCCCGGGCCTCGAGGCCGGACCGCGGCGGGTAGCCGTCGGGAAAAGACGGGACACACACACAAACACACACACGAACCGAGTAGGCCCCCGCCCTCGGCCTCTGAGGCCGCACACAAAGAGCCGCGCCGCCACCCCCTCGTCGCGCCCGCCGGGACTTGTAGTTCCCGCGGCCCCGGCTACGCCGCAGAGGGGGAGCGGCGGGACTACGACTCCCAGCAGCCCCCGCGCCCCGGCCCGCACCCGCGGCCTCCATCTTGGCTGCAGCCGGAGCCTCCATTTTCGCTCCCTCCCCCCACTTTACCACTATCACCACCGCCACGCGTCCCCCCCCCTCACACCCCTCTCGGGCCTTGTCTCCTCCCGTGGCTTCGCGACCCGCCGTGAGGCCCAGGCGGAGAACGGGACGGACGGGAGAGGGCAGGTAGGAACTCGGTGTGAAGTCCACCCACCCTGAGCTCCAGGGGTTCCCGCCGGGGTTCCAGAGTCTCTCCCGTCAGTCCTGACCTTCTCATCTGCCCTCAACCGAGCTCCGCGCCACCCCTAGCTCTGCCCCGAGGTCGTACTCACCCCAACAGCTCAGCGCCCCCTCTCCAGCGCCGCCATAAGCAGCACGGCCCGGTACGTAGGAATAAATCTCGCTTCTCTCGCGAGAGTTGGAGTCTTCGAGCGCGTGCACGAGAATCGGGGGGGGGCGGGAGGAAACGTGCTCTGGATGCGCTTGCGCAGTAGGGCCGAGTGACGCCAACCGGAGCTCTGGGTTTCCAAGTTGGCGGCCGCTCCTGCGCTCCCCCTAACCCCAGGGTTCATTGGTCCCCCCCCAACGGGGCGGGGCGGGCGGGGGCGCCAGCCGGGGTCGTATCTAGGCGGACTGGGGTAAACCTGCGGGACGACAGTTCTGGGAGCAGATTCGGGAGTGTCGTGCGGAGGACAGTCCACGAGCCCGTACCCCACTCTCTTGGCTCGCCGGGCAGACGCTCTTTTGTCTCCAAGTTAGGACGGGCCGTCGGGTTGGTATTCTAGAAACATCTTTGCCGGAAACGGCCTGGGACGAACTGGGCCGCGTGCTCAGGTGCCCCTCCGGACGCGCTTCATGACCTCCCCAGAGATGCCGCTCTCCCGGTTTCAGCCTCTGGAGGAGCGGGGTGACGGGCGTACCACACCAGAACCAGCCCACACGTCTTTCTTTGGAAGTAGTACTGCTCGCGGGGAACCACAGACGTGAACATGACCACCAGCGCCGTGGCTGCGGCCTGGCAGGCAGCACTTGCGGGGCTGAGGCCATTCAAGTTTGAGTGACCACATAGAAAAAGGGGAAAAGGGCTGGCACCCTACCACTGGAGCTTTACCTCCACTACTGGAGCTTTACCCTTACCTCTGAAGCTTTAGCACTGGAGCTTTACCTCTTCATGTGTTGGTGTTTTTCTTTTGGTCGGTCAAGGGGCTTGAACTCTGGGTCAGGGTGCTGTCCCTGGCGCACTACCACTTTGAACCATGGCACCACTTCCGGTTTTCTGGTGGTTAACTGGAGGTAAAAAGTCTCGTGAACTTTGCTGCCCAGGCAGGTTTCCAACCGCAGTCCTTGGATCTCAGCCTCCTGAGTAGCTAGGATTGGGAGGCATGAGCCACTGGTGCCTGTTGGCTGACTCACTTCTGGCTTTTTGCTGGTTAATTGGAGATAAGAATTTTTTAGATTTGACTGACCTCCATTTTTGGTCTTCAGATCTGTCTCACAAAGTAGTCTGGGTAGTTTGCCCGCATTAATCTTAAACTCTCAATTCTCCCGCCTGACTGAAATTTTGACGTGTAGATACGTGACACCATGTCTGCCAAGAATATTTTTAATTCAAATTAGATCCTGATTGGAACCAACTGTACTTAATCCTACTATGCCTGTTTGGCCCTAAAGCATCCAGATCCCATCTCATTCTCTAGATCCTAGGTTCTTAGCAATTCAATTCTACTACCATTATTTGCTCCAATACTTGTTTGTTCCTGTTTCAAGACCCATGAGCCTGTAGTCCTAGTAGCTACTTGGGAAGTAGAGATTAAGGAGTCACAGTTCTAGGCCAGCATGGGCATAAAAAGTTGGTGACCTGGTGTCTGTGGCTGACATGTGTAAGCCTAGTTACTCAGTAGGCTGAGATCTGAGGATCATAGTTAGAAGCCAGCTTGAGTAGATAAAGCTAAGACTCTGATTTCCAGTTAATCACCACCAGAAAGCTGGAAGTGGAGGTGTGGCTCAAGTGGTAGAGTGCCAACTTTGAGCTGAAAAAGCTAAGTGAGAGCTTGAGGCCCTGAGTTCAAGCCCCAATACTTGTAAAGTTGATGATTCTCTAACTCATGCCATGGCTGGGCATAGTGGCACTTACCAGTTATCCTAGCTATGGAGGAAGCACAATGGCTAGGTGCAGTGGCGTGCACCTGTTGTCTCCCATGACACAAAAAGCACAAATAGGAAGATGGTAGCCTAAGCTGTCCCAGGAATAAAGACCCTACCTTGAAAAAAAAAAAAAAAACCAAGACAATAAAGGGACTGGTGGTGTGGTATAAGTAGAGTACCTGCCTTGCAAGTGTGAGGCCCTGAGGTCAATCCCCAGTATTTAAAAAGGAAAAGAAAAAAGACATATGAGTTTGCTGTTGTCTCTACCTGCCATGCTTTTCCTCTACATCAATCAGTGCCTTTCTGGAACATTCCCATTCAGGGTTCCAGCTCTACTGTCACTGATTCAAAACAAAACAAAAACAAAAACCTGTCCAAAGTGTAAATAGCTACTTCCACCATCACTCTTCATAATGAGCTTGTTTATAGTCTCATTTCATGTATGAGTAACCAAAATTAACACATTGATTAATCAGTTATTGTTCATCTCCCCCAACTATAGCATTGAGATTCAATTTCCTGGCTGGCCTAGCATTCATGAAGCCTTGGGTTCCATTCCTCAGTACCACAAAAAACAGAAAAGGCCAGAAGTGGCGCTGTGGCTCAAGTGATAGAGTGCTAGTCTTGAGCAAAAGAAGCTCAGGGACAGAGCCCAGGACCCTAGTTCAAGTCCCAGGACTGGCAAAAAAAAAAAAAAAAGAGAAAAAAATTTAATTTCCTGTTGGTTCATCATTGTATCCTCAAAAATTGCCTAGGACATATGTAGCAAGTACTTGTTCATTGCAGAATGAATTGTACTTATTGTGTGTAAGACAGTACTGAAGACATTTATGGCTTACCAATAAAAATTACAGTCACTTTCACTGTGAAATACTTTATTTGGAATTTTTTGTGAGGGGCGGGGCGGGGTAGGGGGACGGGGTGGAGGGGGGCTTGAACTCAGAGCCTGGACACCATCCCTGAGCTCTTTTGTTCAAGGCTAGCAGCACTCTACCACTTTGAGCCACAGCACCACTTGGAGATGAGAGTCTCAAGATCTCAGATTTCAGGTTCCTGAGTAGCTAGGATTACAGGTGTGAGTCACCACACCTCTTTTTGTTTCCTTAGGATCTTATGTATGTATTCTTGGCTGGTCTTGGAGGTACACTGTGCTGAGTGCTGGATGCTGGGATTCTGTGACTAGCACACCCTATTCAGGCATAGGCTGTCAATTTTGTGCATATATAAAACTAAAGCTTCAGTAAAGTAACTTGGTAAAGCTATTCCCAAGACTTAGCAAGGCTTAGCTTTTCTGGACCTCTTTTTAGTAGGAAATCTTAAACATTTAAAAGTGTCATTCAGCAGTTGGTGCCAATGGCTCATCTATAATCTTACCTATGCAGAAGGCTGAGATCACATGTCCTCCATTTGAAGCCAGCCAGAACAGTAAAGTCTGTAAGACTTACCCCTTAACTTACAAAAAGCTGGAAGTGGGGGCTGGGAAGGTGGCTCAGTGGTAGAGTGCTTTGCCTTGCATGCATGAGGCCCTGGGTTCGATTCCTCAGCACCACATTAGCAGAAAAAGCCGGAAGTGGTGCTGTGGCTCAAGAGGTAGAGTGCTAGCTTTGAGGTGAGGAGCTGAGGAACAGCGCCCACGCCCAGAGTTCAGGCCCCACAACTGACAAAAAAAAAAAAAAAAAGGCTGCAAGTAGGTGTATGGCTCAAGTGGCAGAGTGTCAGCCTTGAGTTGAAAAAGCTAAGGAAGGGGCTGGGAAGGTGGCTCAGTGGTAGAGTGCTTGCCTTGCAAGCATGAGGCCCTGGGTTCGATTCCCCAGTACCACATAAGCAAAAATAAAAAAAAGCCGGAAGTGGCACTGTGGTTCAAGTGGTAGAGGGCTTGCCTTGAGCTGAAGAGCTGAGGGAACAGCGCCCAGGCCCAGAGTTCAGGCCCCATGACCGGACCCCCCTCCCCCCCAAAAAAAAGAAAAAAAAGAAAAAGCTAAGGAAGAGTGAGGCCTGAAGTCCTGAGTTCAAGCTCCAATATGGGTATATTAATAAGAAAAAAACAAAGAAGCAGGGCTCTGGTGGCTCATACCTGTAATCCTAGCTACTCAAGAGGCTGAGATCTGAGGATCACGGTTCAAAGCCAGCCTGGGCAGGAAAGTCCATGAGACTCCTTTCCAATAAACCACTAGAAAACCGAAGTGGTGCTGTGGCTCAAGTGGTAGAGTGCTCGCCTTGAGCTGAAGAGCAAAGGGACAGCTCCCAAGCCTAGAGTTCAAGCTCCATGACCAACCCCCCCCCCCCAAAAAAAAAGGGAAAAAAATTCGAAGAAAAGGAAAATGTAGGAAGTACTTGAATTTCTTTGTTCAAACACAAACATCAATACAGGCAAATAAACATTTGCAATTATGTCCAGCCTTATCCTAGGGAAATTCATATTTGTTTCGAGATTTTAGACTTACAGAAGAGTAATTCAGGAAGGTCTCATTAATCTTTCAAGCAACTTACCAAAAAACATTTTTCAAAATGAGACAATTAACTTTGACACAGTGATATAAAACTACAAAATTAATTTGGGCTCCGCCAGCTTTTCCTTGTCTTTTTTCTGTTCCAGTACCAGGACTTGACTTCAGGGCTTCTCATTCTCACTTAGCTTTTTCACTCAAGGCTGGCATTCTACCACTTGAGGCACACATACCCAGTTGCTTTTATTATCTTTTGAATTGGGGTCTCAATTTTTGCCAGATTGACCTTAACTTCAAGCCTATTTATGTTCCCTGTGTAAGTGGCATAACAAGTGCGTACCACTATACCCAGTTTAATAGTTGGAATGGAGTCTTAGGAACTTTTGCCTGAACTGGCCTCCAACTGAGATCCTTCCAATCTTAGCTTCCTGAGTAGCTGAGATTATAGAAATGAGCCACTGTGTCCAGCTCCCTCAAGTTAGGTTTGTTTGATGTTTTCTCTTGATGAGATTGTGTATTACAATCATGTGCTGAATTATTTGTCAAGTTTGGCCACAGATATGAAGTTGGTCCCATGATAAAGCTGGAAGGTTGTATGCCTAGTGATTTTCTAGCCATAGTTGTTATACTATAAATCTTTGTGGTGGGCTGGGAAGGTGGCTCAGTGGTAGAGCGCTTGCCTTGCATGCATGAGGCCCTGGGTTTGATTCCTCAGCACCACATAAGCAGAAAAAAAAAAAGCTGGAAGTGGCACTGTGGCTCAAGTGGTAGAGCGCTAGCCTTGAGCTGAAGAGCTGAGGGACAGCACCCAGGCCCAGAGTTCAGGCCCCACGACCAGGCCAAAAAAACAAAGCAAAACAAAAAAAAATCTTTGTGGTGATGTTGCTTTGACCTGCAGTGCCAGTCTCATAAAAGCTTAGCATATACAATTATGTACAGTACATACCTGAAATGCTAACATATGATTGTGTTGCTGGTTTATGTATTTAGTATATTTTTTGTTGTTGTTGTTGGTTATGGGGCCTGTGCTCTGGGCCTGGGCACCGTCCTTCAGCTCTTCAGTTCAAGGCTAGTACTTTACCACTTGACCCACAGTGCCATTTCCATCTTTTTCTGCTTATGTGGTGCTGAGGAATTGAACCCAGGGCCTCATATATGCAAGGCAAGCACTCTGCCACTAAGCCACCTTCCCAGCCTTACTATACTTAAAAAAAAATCATTTAGCATACTCCCCCAATTATAAAATGAATTACTGTGTGCTGCATTAAGCTAGCTGTGATGTCAGACTTCGGTTTACAGCAAGAAGCCATATCAAGCCATTGACCTGTCCAGTAGGTCTGTGTAAGTACACTCTAGTGTTCACACTAGGATGTTTCTCAGAACAGATCCTCAATTAGGTAGAACATGCCTGCATCTGGAAGAATACTAGAAGTATTGTCTCACCATTGCTTAATGGGGGAAAGGAAGGAGACCTTCAAATGAATTACCTTAACCTGTTGCTATCTTCCAGGATTCTCCATGATAAAGCCACTTTTTTTTTTTTTTTTTTTTTTTGGTTGTGGGCCTGAACTCCGGGCCTGGAAGCTGTCCCTCAGCTCTTCAGCTTAAGGCTAGTGCTCTACCACTTGAGCCACGGTGCCACTTCCTGCTTTTTCTGATTATGTGGTGCTGAGGAATCGAACCCAGCGCCTCATGAATGGGAGACAAGCACTCTACTACTGAGCCACCTTCCCAGTCCCTAAAGCCACTATTTTTGTGTATTCAGGAAGATGCCTAGGCAGGAAAGTCCATGAGAAAACCCCCACTACATCTCCTTTGTAACCAAATACTGCTGTTTGCTGGGTGGTAGATACTTGGGAACTGTATGTATTGAATAGTGTCCCCTGTAAATTCACATCCACTCAGAACCTTAGACGTAACCTTATCTAGAAATACTAGAACTGAGGTCCTCAGATCTCAGCCTCCTTACATGTCGGAGCCACAGGCACATATTTGGCTGCTGGCCAGTAGAAAGTTAAGTGAAAACAGCAAAAATGGCTAGTCCTTTCTCAAATGACCCTTTGTAAAGTGAAATACTGAGATGACACTCTCCAGTAATTCACCAGGAATACATACCAATCTTGCATATGTTTGTAACCAACATCACAAACCCTATGGAATACTTACCTTCATTCTGGAGATTGTGAGAAAAAGTGATTCTTAGTATCACTAGTATACAGAAACCCACCTGCTAATACAACAAATGGCTCTTGGAGGCCAAGGGAATGAATATTTGCATGCTGGTGTAGCTTACTGGGAGCTATGGAGCTTCTGCCTCTTTTTGTTTGTTTAGTTTCCAGTCCTGGGGCTTGAATTCTGGGCCTGAGTACTGTCCCTCAGCTCTTCAGTTCAAGGCTAGCGCTCTACCCGTTGAGACACAGCGCCACTTCCGGCTTTTTTTTCTTTTTGCTTATGTGGTGCTGAGGAATTGAACCCAGGGCCTCAGGCATGCAAGGCAAGCGCTCTACCACTGAGCCACCTTCCCAGCCCCACTTCTGCCTCTTTTTAAGCACTTCAGAGTTACAAAAGCAGCAGCATGGGCTGCTTTCCCCTGATATGGGGTGGGACCCCTTAATTTACTCTGGAAGATGCTGTGGCATATCCAAAAAATGGGAAGTGACAGCTTATTTTGAAATGTGGGTAATATAAATGAGGTAGGTGGAGAATTAAAAAGTCATATATTAATACATTTAAAAAATATATTTCATTATGTGTTGTGTGTCCTGGGTTGAACTTAAGGCCTCACATCTTAAATGTGCATCCACCAATGAACTCTACCCCAACCTGTGTCCATGTACTTCTTCACAATATACCAAATAATCACACAATGAAATACATATCAATGAACATAAAGGACAGCTATATACAAAAAAGTATGAGACCCTAGGCTATATATTGTATCTCATTCCTATGAAGTCCATACAGAAAAAAAACTGAAAAATAAGTCATTTTAGGGATACATATATTAAATCTTTATTAAAGTCTATGTGATTAAAACTATTAAAAAGAGTCAGGCACTGGTGTCTCATGCCCATAAACTTAAGCTACTGAAGAGGCTGAGATCTGAGGATTAAGATTCAAAGCCAGTCCACAAAGGAAAGTCCATGAGATTCTTATCTCCAACAAACTACTCAGAAAAAGCTGGAAGTGGCAGTGGCTGTGGCTCATGCGGTAGAGTGCTACCCTTGAGAAAAAGAACCTCTGGGGGCTGGGAAGTTGGCTCAGTGGCAGAGCGCTTGCCTTGTATGCCTGAGGCCCTGGGTTCGATTCCTCATCACCACATAAGCAAAAAGAAAAAAGCCGGAAGTGGTGCTATGGCTCAAGTGGTAGAGAGCTAGCCTTGAGCTGAAGAGCTGAGGTAGAGCGCCCAGGCCCAGAGCTCAGACCCCACAACTGGACCCAAAAAATAAAAATAAACTTAAAAAAAAAGAAAAAGAACCTCAGGGACAGTGCTCAGGCTAAGTTCAAGTTTTTTATGGCACCCCCCTCCCAAACAAGCCCTATTAAAAAAAGAGAAGGGCTGGGAATGTGGCTTAGTGGTATAGTGCTGGCCTAGCATGCACAAAGCTCTGGGTTCGTTTCCTCAGTACCACATAAACAGAAAAGGCCAGAAGTGATACTGTGGTTCAAGTGGTAGAGTGCTAGCCTTGAGCAAAAGCAGCTCAGGGACACTGCCCAAGCCCTGAGTTCAAGCCCCAGGACTGGCAACAACAAAAAGTGGGGGGGAGTTAAGATTCAGGGCAAGGCAAGCTCAAATACACGCAAAACAATGGTACATTTCCTGTTCTGCTTTTGTGGTGCTAGTTTAAACGAGTTTTTCAACCCTCACACTGGCAACATTTGATTCTAAAGCTGGGCAATGAGATATTATGGTTTATAAGTATTTGAAAGACAGCTATCATTTTCTGACAAATATGTTAAAAATGTAAAATAATGACAAAATTTGTACATGCATGGCTGCTTATAAAGCTGTCAGCACTCTTAGTTATAGCATTTCAGGCTAATTTTAAACAAAAAGACCATTTATTGTTTTCTTTTTCTGATGGCTCTGTATTCATGTGTACATCTGCGGGAGGGTGAAGAGGGCACAGACTCAGAGGAAAAAGGGTGAAAAAATGCAGTGCTGGCCGCAGGGGACATTGATGAAAGTGAACTATGGAGGCTGGAGGGAGTGGGAGAGAGTAAAGAAAATGAACTTGTTACTTGACATATGTAAAGACAGCCCCGCTATATGACACCTGGAAAATAACTATCAAGTAAACTTTAAAAAACAAGAGTCTTGCCAAGTCACACAAGGTTGGCTGTGAACTGTGATTCTCTTATCTCTTCCTCCTGATTGCTAGGGTTACAGGTGTAAACCACTACACCTGGCACACACACACACACACACAAATTATTTTATTAAAAGTAATTTTCAAGTTTTTTTTCTCAAGATGTCTGGCCATCCAGTAGATGAAAAGTAGAAGTTGCAAAATTTCTAAAGCCTTCTGAAGACTGCTTCAAAGACCTCAGTCTCCACTGCTGGGCATAGTCCACCTTACATAACTGAACTCACTGACACTGGAGACTGACAATGTCAATTTGCTACTCTTCTGAGATGCTACAGAGGAGTACAAAAGAAATTTCACATCACTCAGAGCACTAGCAAGTAAATCTTTTGCTTTCTGCAGTACTGGGAACTGAACTGAGGTTTTCATGCATACTAAGCAAGCACTTTACCACTGAGCTACATCACCAGCCTGCAAATAACTCCTTTTAATACTGGGTCTCTCTCCTGTACTGTGGTGCTTCACATTGACAGCCTTAGCATTCATTATTTCAGCTATTTGTGGGGGAGGAACTTCAATAGTATAATAGGATGTAATTTGTAAATTTGAAATGCAAATGAATTGAGACAGGGTAGAAACTGATGAGTGAACCTATTTATCTACCTAAAGACCTAATTTATTTTTCTTGTGCCAATAATGAGGTTTGAACTCAAAATCTCAAGCCCTTGGCTTTTGTCCTCAAGGCTAGCACTCTCCCATTTGAGCCACAGGTCCATTTCTGGTTTTTCACTGATTAATTGGAGGTAAAGAGTCTCACTGGCTTTCCTGTCCAGGCTGGCTTCGAAGTGCTCAGATCTCAGGTGTGAGGTACTACCCAGTGTTTAAATCTCAATGCTCTATTGTTGCCTGCACAGCAATGTAAATGCAGTAAGTTAGGTAATAAAAATGCTTTCATGTAAAAGAGACTTAAAAACCAGCACCAGTCATGATATACCTTACTAGTGGCAGTTTTAAACTATCACAGCTGCATATAACTTACTTAAATAGTGGTATAAAGTACAGAAGAACTATGCAGTAGATACATCTATGATATACTCACTAGGTAAACTAAGGTCAAGATTAAACACTACTTACATTGAATCATATAAATAAAAGCTACTTGTGCCATGTGGACTGTGCACATGTGTGCACATGCATAGGCAAGCTCCTCAGCAGTGTGAGTGGTGTGATGTCTGTACTGTCACTGGGAAGAAGAAACAGCTGCCTGACTTGCAGGTGTGTTTCCTGGGGACTAGACAGAACTTCTCTCAATTTAAGAGTAAAGACACCTGACCATAAGGTGCCAGCTCTTAGCACCAGAGAGAGCCGAAGCTTCACAAGTGAATGACATCACAAATTAGAGAATTTGCCAATCTAGTTCTATGGAAACAGATTACCTCTGACAAAAGGAAACAAAAAAATCCACATTTATGCCAAATAGATTTACAAAGGTAAATCTCTTAAATATTTCTGTAAGTGTATTTTACAATCCTATATAAAATAAAATGACTGACTAAAAATGTTCAAAGTTTCAGACATAATATATAAATTGAAGTTCTAGAAATAAACATTAAAGTTGTTTCTTAGACAAAAGAATGGTGAGACTCATTGTAGATTCTCACTAACATAGCTCAAAACTTCTGTGGATAGCCAGTATTGACTTTGGAACTCTAAACTGCCACCTGATACTTTTAAGCAAAACGAAATCAAGTGTAGGGCAGCACAATGAATAGACAGTAGTCTAATTGGAAGACAATCCCTTCCTTCCTTGATAGGGAATCTTTAGCCATCTTTCAGCCATTATTTGATTGGCTAGGAAGCAGGGTCCACTGAGTTCTCCCCTCTGATCTGAAGAGACTCATTGCTGATGGACAGTAATTCTCGAAGCTCCTTATTTTCAAGCTGGAAAAACAAAAATGAAAAAGATATTCATTTATACCTGTAAAGAGACAATGTTTTGGGCCAGGAAGATATAAACAAAGTTTATTTTTATTTAATTTTTATTTTTGGGGCCAGCCCTTGAACTCAAAACCTGCATGCTGTCCTTGTGCTTTTTGCTCAAGGTAAGCGCTATACCACTTGACACAGCTCCACTTCCAGTTGTTTTGGTGCTTGAGTGGAGATAAGTCCCATGGACTTTCTTGCCCAGGGTGGCTTTAAACCACAATCTTCAGAGCTCAATCTCTGGAGTACCTAGGATTACAGGCATGAGCCACATGTGCCCAGCAAATATTTCTGGCAGTTGTTTTTTGTTTCTTGGCCAGTTCTGGGGCTTGAACTCAGGGCCTGGGCGCTATCCCTGGGCCTCTTTGTGCTCAAGGTTAGTGGGCTCTACCAACTGAGCCACAGCACCACTTCTGGCTCATGGACTTTCCTGCCTGGGCTGGCTTCTAACTGTTATACTCCGATCTCAGCCTCCTGAGTAGCTAGGATTATAGGCATGAGCCATTGGCATCTGGTTTTTATTTATTTTTGACATACATACCTTTTTTGCTGTAGTTTATTTTTCAGATAGATTTCTCAATTTTGCCACGAGTGCACCCACCCTGAATTCAAGCCCCAGAACCAGCATACATGCACACACTCACAAGTGCACAAAACACTCAAGCTTATAAAATGAATGAAACTCAGTGTAGATCCAACAGTTCTTTGGCTTGTACTTCGCCTTTCTTAAGGATTTTTTTAAGCCCCAGAACCAGCATACATGCACACACTCACAAGTGCACAAAACACTCAAGCTTATAAAATGAATGAAACTCAGTGTAGATCCAACAGTTCTTTGGCTTGTACTTCGCCTTTCTTAAGGATTTTTTTTTTTTAGAAAAAATTGTAACTATCTCTAAGTGGTTGTACAAAGTAGTTGCCATTCAAAATTTGTGTATTTATGTGTGTGTATGTCGGGGTACTGTCTCTGAGCTTTTTCAGCTCAAGGCTAGTGCTCTGCCACTTGAGCCACAGCTCCACTTTTGGCTTTTTGATGATTAAGAATCCCATGGACTTTACTGCCAGGACTGGCTTTGAACCACAATCCTCTGATCTTGGCCTCCCATGCAGCTAGGATTAAAAGTGTAAACTACTGGCACCAAACCTAAGATTTTTTTTCCCCCCCAATTTGGACAAATTTTGCTTAGATAGTACCTTTGCTTTCAGATAGGCTACATTAAGTCCCAAC
The DNA here is from genome assembly GCF_024711535.1 of Dipodomys merriami. Lineage (NCBI taxonomy): Eukaryota > Metazoa > Chordata > Mammalia > Rodentia > Heteromyidae > Dipodomys > Dipodomys merriami. Next base: position 38,931,020 of record NW_027206290.1, read on the forward strand.
TTCATTCCTTGTCAGCTGGTTAACTTTGGTAAGAGCCTTAGTTTCTCTTGCTTCTACTCTGTAACATGGAGACAATAATCATTACAATGAAGACAGCCACTAAGGATGAAAGCAGCTATTATCAAGCAGGGCACTGCCACTACTCACTAAGGAAAGCAGCTATTACTGTCGCTATGGCTGACATTTCGCAAACTCGCTGTTTGCCCCTATTAACCTCATGACCTTTTTTTTCTTTTTAAAATTAATTTATTTTATTATTATTATAGAGGGATTACAATTCCATGAGTCAGGTCATGAGTACATGTCTTCTGTTATCTTCCTCCCTCTCAATCCCTCCCACCCCACCGTGTCTCTACTTGCAAGTTGTATAGTTCACTTTCATCAGTGTTGACTGAGCTTCAATGCTGTACTTTTTCACCCTTTCTCCCTCACATTCTGAATCCTCTCCACAACCCTTCCATAGGGCAAAGAAGATAGAATCATTAAAAACTAAAACTTAGAGATCTTTTGTTTCCATATCTCGGAGTTTGTTTCAATACATAAATTACTTTATATAAATACTGCATATATAAGTATTCTCACTGTGTGTGAATACCTAGAATTCTGTGTAATTTATCGTATCCTGGTGTCTTTTAAGTCTAATTTTTGCCTATCAGAATGTGCCCTGTTTGTTTCATGACCTCTTTTTTAAACAGGTTAAGTGTCAGAAAATGACCCTATAATATCAATTTGTGTGCTGTAAACATGAACCAGAACCTTCAGGTACTTTGAACGAGTATTTTACATGCCTCTGTAAGATTGTTTTTCTCTCTCTCTTGTCTTTCCTTCCAAAAGAAATGTCTCTCTTCTGAGCTCCAGGTGAAGGTCGATGAGCTGCCTCACTCACTGGGTGCTGTTGGTCTGGGCCCCAGCCTAGGCATCTCTTCGATAAATGATGGTGAGCTTGCCACTCACCCTCTCCCGAATGCGAATACAAAATCATCATAGGGTGTTTTCATCAACATCACACTTCTGTTTGAGGTAAAGTGAACATCTGTGTCAAGCATGCATGTTTCCCTGCTTCCTGCAGACACACAGGAATCAGTCTTGCATGTGGCCACTGAGTTGGCATTTTTCTCTGGTCGCCTCTGGTGGCTGTCTATTCCACTGTCTCCCTTCCCTGGAGAAATTCCTACTTTTTTCTAAAGAAGAAAGTGCTTTTGTTAGCAAAGGCTCATTGAGCTTCTTGAGAGGGAGAAGTGATCCCTCCATGTAGATTCTTCCACTGGGTTCCAAAGGCCTGAAGTATAAAGTGGGGTTTTCCTTTTCTAGATCCATGACCACTCTTTCCAGTACAAACTGACTCTGAAAACTGGAGAGATCCAGGAGAGTCTTTATAGAGCTGAAAACCTTTTCACTCAGATGAGATACTTTGAGTTGAGTATGTCTAGCCTTCCCATCTAGGCGATATTTCTTTTTTCTCACAACATTCTCTGCAACTTCTTTTTCTTTGAATGTTACAAATGCAACTCCTTTGGTTCTTGTTGGAGAAATAGTTTCAACATTGCCTCTCATTCTTAATATCTTGGAAGTGACTATTTACAAATGCAGCCATAATTGATTACAAGGTTTTCTGTAAGACCAACTACTATATTTCTCTAAGCAGCTGTGAATTCCCTGGCACTCAAAGCTGATGCCCTAGCAGAGAGCAAGGCACTCCTGATGTGTGAAGGACCAAGATTTTCTTTTTTAACAGTTTCATTATGTAGTTCTGAAAATCATGATTTTTCAGACCTCCTGAGTGCTAGGATTACAAGTGTGCATACTACCATGCTTGGTTAACACTTTATTTCTTTTGATATTTACTTCCATAATTTGTCTTTTTTTTTTTTTTGGGGGGGGGGTCTGGTCGTGGGGTCTGAACTCTGGGCCTGGGCGCTGTCCCTCAGCTTTTCACCTCAAGGCTAGCGCTCTACCACTTGAGCCACAGCGCCACTTCCGGCTTTTTTCTTTTTGCTTATGTGGTGCTGAGGAATCAAACCCAGGGCCTCAGGCATGCAAGGAAAGCACTCTACCACACAGCCACTTTCTCAGCCCCTACTTCCATAATTTCAAACAATTTGCCACTAATGCTATTTCCTGACCATCAATTTTAGATATTATCTGACTTCCTATTCAGGAAGATGAGGAATTTTGGCACTTATAACTTGTTCCCTCCATTTTCTCTTAACTTCTAGTCAATACATGGTTGACATTTTCATTGGTTACTCTTTACTGCGTTTCTTTTCATGAAAAGAGTATCAAGAAGGAATTTTGCATGTGTATGTGTGCTAGTATTAGAGCTTAATTTTTATTTATTTTTTGTTTGTTTATTGTGGATCTTGTACTCTGGTTCTGGGCACTGTCCCTGAGCTTCTGTGCTCAAGGCTAGTGCTCTACCACCTTTAACCACAGCCCAACTTCTGGTTTTCTGATGGCTAATTGGAGATAAGAGTCTCATGGACTTTCCTGCCCAGCTAGCTTTGAACCAGGATTCTCAAGATCTCAGCCTCGTGAGTAGCTAGGATTACAGGTGTCAGCTACCAGCACTTGGCAGTACTAGAATTTTAATTCAGGACCTGCATCAATTTTTTCAGTCTTAGCTGGTGTTTTACCACTTGAGCCGAGCCCCTATTTCTAGCTTTTTGTTCATTTACTGGAAATAAAAATCTCTTAGATTTGTTTGCCTGGCCTGGCTTTGAACCTGGATCCTCATATCTCAGCCTTCTGGGTAGCTATCATTATAGGTATGAGATATGGGTGTCTGGCAGGAACTTTTAAATCATGAGCACACAGAAAACATCAATACAGTGAACACAAGGAGGCAGAGACAAGAGAATCAACAGCTCTAGGCTTGTCTGGTGAGACCTTATCTGGGGTGTTATGATAAAGTTTCTGTATCTTCTATACGGTATAGAAACTTTGAAAAACTGTGAAACAACCAATGCTGGTAGTTCACACCTGCAGACCTAGTTGGCTGGGAGACTGAGACTGGGATGACTTCGGTTCAACGGAGCTGGGGTAGGAGAGGTCACATGCTTCTCAGCACACGGCTGGGGTGGTTGTCTGCATCCTAGCTGCTACCAGAAGCTTTTTTTTGGGGGGGGTGTGGGGGGGTGGTTGGTTGTGGGCCTGGGCACTGTTCCTCAGCTCTTCAGCTCAAGGCTAGCACTCTACCACTTGAGCCACAGCACCACTTTTGGCCTTTTTGGCTTATGTGGTGCTGAGGAACCAAACCCAGGGCCTCATGCATACAAGGAAAGCAGTCTACCACTGAGCCACCTTCCCAGCCCTACAAGAAGCCTTACATAGGCAGATTTCAGTCCTGTGCATGCCCAGCAGGAAACTAGAACCTAACCTGAAAATAAACAACCCCAAAACAGGGCTGAAGAATGGCTCAGAGGTACAGTGCCAGCCTAGCAATTTCAAGGTCCTGGAGTCCAATAGCAGTACTGCCAAAGAAAGAAAAAGAAAGAAAAATTTTACAATCATCTTACCTCTAGTTGGGCTAGCTTTTCTTGCACCTTACAAAACTGGTCATCATCCACCTGAACTGCTTTCCTCATTACGTCTCCCATTTCACAGATTCGGTCAATCTGGCTCTCAATTGCCTATGAAAAATGTTAAGTGAAAAACTGTCTTGTTTAGATATGAAAAACAGATCAACACATGCATTTTGATTTTTTTTTTTTTTTTGGTCTGGTCATGGGGCCTGAACTCTGGGCCTGGGTGCTATCCCTCAGCTCTTCAGCTCAAGGCTAGCGCTCTACCATTTGAGCCACAGCGCCACTTCTGGCTTTTTCTGCTTATGTGATGCTGAGGAATCGAACCCAGGGCCTCATGCATGCGAGGCAAGCACTCTATCCTGAGCCACCTTCCCAGTCCCTGCATTTTGATTTTTGAAAGTTCATTTAAAAATATGCTACCTTGAAAAAATTAACATGTTAATTTAATCCATGCTATATAAGCTACACTAAAACTAATAGAGTACATAATTTTTCAAAATATCAACTTTAGCTGGATATAGTGGCACATGCCTATAATCCTAACACTCAGGAGGCTGAGGCAGGAGGACAGTTTGAAGTCAGCCTGGATTACATAATAAGATCCTGTCTCAAAAGAGATCCCTCAAATTAATTAAAGTCTAATTATTGTCTAAGTGGCTGTTCAACTTAAATTTGAATAAGCTTATTGAAGTACAAGGTATCTTTATCTTTGGATACATTTTTCAGAATGTGAGCAAAACTCTGCTTACCAAGTTTTCTTTTCTGGATCACAGAAAATATTTTACCTTTTGCTTTTATATGAAAGGCATTCAGATTATCTAAAATATTTTTTTCCTCCAAAACAGTTAAGCCGGTAATATATATCCAATGGAATCTAAGGTGTACTTTCACTGTAGCAACTAGTGAGGCTCCAATTTATTTTTGTGCGCATTTGCCAGGAAATGGGGCTTGACCTGGGGCCTCATACTCTCCTTTTAGTTTTGCACTTACGGCTGGTGCTTCCTTGTTTAAGCCACTCCTTCACTTCTAGTTTTATGCTGGTTAATTGGAGATAAGAGTCTGACAGATTTGTTTGTCTGAGCTGACTTTGAATTACGATCTTCAGATCTCAGTCTCCTGAGTAACTAGGCTGACAGGTGTGAGTCACTAGTACCTGGTTGAGGCAGCTATCTATGAGTACAATTACATAATACAAACTGAGTAGCACTCCACCGCTGAAAACAATTACTCGGTCTCCCAATTATAAGCAACCAATGTGTAGAAAGTATGCCTTCTTACAAAAACAGTTTTTCTCTTCTAATAGCATAATTTAATAATGGTTTCCTACTGGCCTTGGTAATCCAGAAACTATTCCTTGCACAACAAAGATTCTTACAGTTCTTGCTTCTTACAATCAAGAAATTTAGTTTAATAAAACGTAGAAAAAACCACCAGCCAAAATGTTTACTGTGCCTCTTCAAAATTAACAGGTACTCTGGAATTGGCCTTGCTCTGTCACCCAGCCTGGCCTTAAGCTCATCACAATAAGCTTCTGTCTCTTCCCAAATACCCCTTATCATGATGAAAACGGATCTTGATGGGGGACGGAAGAGCAACTTTAGCCTTACTCAGGAGGACTTGAGCATTCCCTCTGCCTTGCTCCCTATTTCTGTCCTCAGAAAAGCAAGCAAAATCAACCACAAATATGATAAACTTGAAAATACTTTTAAAAAACAAAACAAAGTACACAAACTAAAACAGTCTCTCAATATAAAGTCGGCTCTAGAATTGATTTATCAGCATTTCTTACTGCAGAGTGAGACTGGTGAGCTCTGAGAACTGGTCCTGTATCCACTGCTTTCTTAGCAACCATTAACTGTAGCATCTGCTTCCGGTACTTGCTCATGATAAGCTCTAAAGCATCCTGGTGTTCCTCCAGGGAAATCCACAGCTCTGATAAAATAATAAAGCACAATGGTAGTGATGTCTGCAAGAGAGCTCACATAGCCAAGCATGCTAGGAACACTCCCAGCCTCCAAACTAAACAGTTGGGAATTTTATGAAATCACATGAGTTACTTTTATTTATTTATTTTTTATTTTTATTTTTATTTTTTTGTCGGTCGTGGGGCTTGAACTCTGGGCCTGGGCGCTGTCCTTCAGCTCTTCAGCTCAAGGCGAGCGCTCTACCACTTGAGCTACAGCGCCACTTCCGGTTTTCTGGTGGTTTATTGGAGATAGGAGTCTCATGGTCTCTCCTGCCCGGGCTGGCTTTGAACCGCGATCCTCAGATCTCAGCCTCCTGAGTAGCTAGGATTACAGGCGTGAGCCACCAGCGCCCGGCACATGAGTTACTTTTAATTCACAGCAATAAGTCAGAATTTAAGTCCACAACAATAAACAAGCCTATATAAAAAAATAACATTTTAGGAGAGGCAGCCTAGTTAGAATACATGGATTCTGTGGTTAACACTCATAAGCAACTGATCGTTTAACTTTCTCCAATCCTGTTTTTCTTTTCCAGTGTTGGAGACTGAATCAGGGCCTCATTCTTGCTAGGCAAGTGCTGTGCCACTGAGCTGCATCCCAGCGCTGATCCTATTTCTCACCCGCATTGTGTAAATACTTGCTTTGTCTACCTTGAAATGAAGACACAAGAACCTAAGCAGAAACTTAGTAGAATGATAGATGTGAAAGCTGTAAGCGGATATACAACTATTAAATCATTATCAGCTCTAAGAATATATATATATATATATATATATATATATATCTGAGAACACAATTCTGCTTTTCCATCTTGCAAAAGACTGCATAAAACTTTTAATCTTAACTACAATTTATATTCTAGTATTTAAATTCTGAGTCTTTGAGAATAGGAACTCTTGTTATGCAAGCCTCCACCTTAAAAAAAAAAAAATTCATCCAGCTGGGTATCCATGCCTTACACTTGTATTCATGGCTACTCAGGAGGCTGATATTTGAACCATGGTTCCAGGTTAGGAGGAAAGACCATGAGACTATCTTCAACTAAGCACAAAGAAGATGGGAACTGGAGCTGTGGCTCAAAATGATAGAGCACTAGCCTGGAGTAGAAAAGCTCAGGGGCAGAGCTGGGGCCCTTAGTTCAAGCCCAGGCCTGGCATGCATACACATATGCATACTAAGCCATATGGGATGTGTGTGAATGCAAAGCAGTCAGATAATCGTAACAGTGACAGACATAGTTATTGAAATGCATATAAAATGCACTAATCATAGAATGCACATTTGTGAACTGTTTAGGCAGTTTTGCAACAACTTTTAAACTATTGCCAGATACGGAAGGGGGAAAAAAAAGCCCAATAGGTCTGACTAACCTCTATTTTCCTGCTGCAAGTCTCTAATCTGTGTGTTTTCTTGGGACAGCAGAACGTGAGGTTTGTATTTGGCTGTGTCTTTCACGTCGGATGTATCCTCTTGATACTGGATAGACAGACGGGCAGACAGAAGAGCGTGGTAAAGAGCCAAGGTGGAAGCACTGGGATGTAACTGATGGGCGTTGATGGGAAGTGGTAGGCGTGCTGGGGACCAGGGCCTGTCACAGCCGAGCCCACCGGGTCCCCGCCGCCGCCGCGCCGCCCCCGCCCCCGCCCCCGGCGCACGGGCACCGGCACTCGGGCCCCCCGCCCGACCTGGTCCGGAAGCGACGAGCCCGCCTCCCGCATGGCGGCCACTCGCCGGTGCAGCGCCGCGGACTGGTCCACCAGGGACTCCGCGGCTGCGTCGTGCTCCCGCAGCCTCTCCAGGAGCGTCTTGGCGTCCGTCAGGATCTTCTCGATGGTGCAGCTCATCGCGCCGAGCCCGGCAGCCCGGCCCCGCTCGCCGACGTCAGACCTCCGCACCCGGGCTCAGCGCTCCACACGTCACTTCCTGGACCCTTCGAAAGGCGCTTCCGCAGTCCGGGTTGCGCGTGCGCAGAGGCGGCCTGCCCTTCCCTGGGCGACCCCGGGACACGCGCTGCGCCTAGATGGGAGGGTTGGTTGAGGGGCCTGTTCTGGCACAGGGCTTAGTTTTTTATGATGTGTGCGGGTGCAGCCTTGGATGGTTTGGTCAAGGCTACAGTTCTACCACTTGAGCTACATCTCCACTTCTGGCTTTACGCTGGTTCATTGGAGATGAATCTCCTGGATGTACCTGCCTGGGCTGGCTTCCAACTGCTACCCTCTGAGCCCAGCCTCCCGAGTAGCTGGGATGAGAGGGGCAAGTCATTGATGCCCAGCTCACAGCGTACTTTAATAGTAGATTCTCAGCAAACATTCCCTACCCCAAACCTGTATGGGTCATCTACTACTAAAGGAATGAAAAGATAAATTTTTTTTTGGTCGGTTGTGGAGCTTGAACTAAACATTTCCTTTTAGGTAGGAAATCACACTTATATACCTAAGGACTGACTCATACTCTATTATCCCAGGCGAGAAACCAGGTGTGTGTGGACATGCTTGATGCAGATAGGACAATCTGACCAAAGCCTGGTTGGAAACATTCCACTGTGGGCCTAACTGAAAATCCCCACCTCCTTCAGCCCTAATAGTCTTTAGATGACCTCTGTTTCCTTGCTCAAACTCCATAAAAGCTTAACTCCAACCCTACCTCCTTGCACAACCTTCATCCCCTGAAGGTTGCTGCCCCTTGCTGCTGTGTCTCCATAAACAGTCCTGGCCTGTTGAGAATCAAGTCCACCCTGTTCTTTCTCCTCCAGTTTCTTAACATATATAAGTAATGATATGCAGGACAGAATGTGATGAGAGCTGGGAAGCTGGGTGCTGGCGGCTCACACCTGTAATCTCAACTGCTCAGAGGATGAGATCTGGGGAGTAAGGTTCAAAGCCTGCTTGAGCAGGAAAGTCCCTGAGACTCTTATCATCTTCAATTAACCACCAAATATCTGGAAGTAGAACTGTGGCTCAAGTGTACAAAAGCTCAGGGACAGTGGCCCAGGCCCTGAGTTCAAGTCTCTGCTCTTGCAAGGTTTTTCTGCTAGCACTCTACCACTAGAGCCACAGCTCCACTTCCAGCTTTTTGGTGTTTAAGTGGAGATAAGAGTCTCAGGGACTTAAATCTTGGGTTGACTTCAAACCCAGTCCTGGGATTGCAGCCTCCTGAGCTGCCATGATTACAGGTGTGTCCTTGGGGGCCTGTTCTAGGTGTCCTGCGGTGGTCTGGGGCCCAGTCCTCTCCCTGTTGCTCCTTTCTCTGCTTCCTGGCTGCCAGGGCAGGAGCGCCTCCACACCCCACCATGACAGATGGATATGTCACCAGTCTAGCTAACTCTTCCCGAGGCTGTCTTCAGTCCTATGGGCACAGAGATAGAGCCAGCTAATGGCACTTTCGTTCCATTCCACACAGGCGGTGATAACGCCTTTAGATGATACATGGCGCCCAGTGCTGTGCGCACACGCACACGTTCTTTCTGGGGCTGGAGCCGGGGGTGTCTGACCCGTCCCTGCGCTCAACCCACCTGTGTGCTCCGTGCCTAGCCCACCTGGCCCGCCGTGCGCGTCCACGCCTGCCCGCCGAGCGCGTCCACGCCTCGCCCGCCTGGCCCACAGTGTGCATCCGGGGGCTGCCTGCAGAACGTTGGTCAGCCTGGGGGGTGTGGGGAGGGTGTATAATGCGAAAGTATCGCGAGACGTCGTGGTCTCGCAGGGGCTGGCCCGGACCCAGCCGTTATTTTTGAGACTAACCGTCGCGCTGCCGGCCGCCCTCAGCTCTTGGGAGCGCCGTTCGTTCCCCGCCCTTTCCGAGGCCCGAAGCCTAGGCCTGTGGCAGGCCGAGGCTCACGCGGGTCCCTCATGTCCCGGTAGTGGGCAGCCCGCGCGGGCCCTGCGCCGTGCTTCCCGCTGGTTCTTCGAAGGTGAGGGCAGGCATCCAAGTTCCTTTTCCTAAGATGGAACCCGGAGCGGGGCTGCGGGACTGGGAGGGAGGGCGGCACGAGGACGGCACGAGGGCGGCACGAGGGCCGGAGCGGCACCTGGGGCCGGGCGGCGGGGCGGCCCCGCGTGGTGGGCCCCACGGACGCCGGCGGACGCGCTGCGGGTGTGTGAGGCCCACAGTGCTGCCGCTGGGCGCGCGGGCTGGGGCGGGGGCGGGGAGCGGCGGGCGGGGCGGCGGGCCCGAGGCCCAGGGCGGGCCTGCGACGCCAGCACCTTAATTTTATAAAGCCTCTGCGCGGTTCTCAGGTTGCAGTTACAACGCTGCCCACCGTCTAGCAACACCAGAGAGAAAATGGAAAAGCAAAAGCCCTTTAAGCTGTTTGTGCCGCCAAGACTAAGCAGCAGCCAGGTGTCAGCTGTGAAACCTCAGACCTCGGGTGGAGAGTCCAGCTTCTTCAAGGTAATTTCATTTTTTTTTTGTTGGTCGTGGGGCTTGAACTCTGGGCCTGGGCGCTGCTCTTCAGCTCAAGGCCAGCGCTCTACCACTTGAACCACATGGCCACTTCGGGTTTTCTGGTGGTTAACTGGAGATGAGTCTCATGGACTTTTCTGCCCCGGCTGGGTTGGAATCTCGATCCTCAGATCTCAGCCTCCTGAGTAGCTACAATGACAGGTGGGAGCCACTGGAGCCCGGCTTTCATAATCCCCTCCCCCCCACCAAAATAATACAAACATAACTGCTGAGCCTTACTGTGTGTACATATCGTTTACTTAAATACATTATAACAATCTCTGGAACTCTATATATAGTAGGACCTGTTTACTTAAATATACCTTCTTTCCTTAAAAGGTTCGAGGCCATTTATAAGATACATAAAGTAAGATAGGAAAATTTCCGAAGAATTGGACAAATGCTGACATGGGCAATAATTAGTGTTCTGAGTGAGTTTCAGGTTTTGTCCAGTGCTTCCTGGGAGACAGGATAAAGAGGAAAACCCACCTATAAGTGAAGCTTTCACCAGGTTTCTCAGGTGAAACAAAGCTTTTGATACCAATGATTTATTTTTAAAAATTCCTTGTGTATTTATATTGGAGGCAGGATAGTGCAGGTTTTTATTTTTTATTTTTTATTTTTTTGGTCGGTTGTGGGGCTTGAATTCTGGGATTGGGTGCTATCCTTGCATTCTTAAGCTCAAGGCAAGTGCTCTACCACTTGAGCCACAGCACCACTTCCGGTTTTCTAGTGGTTAATTGGAGATAAGAGTCTCGGACTTTTCTGCCTGAGCTGGCTTTGAACCGTGATGGTCAGATCTCAGCCTCCTGAGTAGCTAGGATTACAGGCATGAGTCACTGGTACCCGGCAATGCAGTTTTTTGTTTGTTTGTTTGTTTATTTTGTGTTCTGGTCCTGGGGCTTGAATTCAAGGCCAGGGTGCTTGTTCTTGAGGGTTTTTGCTCAAGGCTAGCACCCTACCATTTGAGTCACAACATCCACCACTCTGGCCCTTTGATGGTTAACTGAAGGGTCTTGCTGACTTTTCCTGCCTAGTCTGGCTTGAAACTGTGATCCTCAGAGATCTGTCTCCTGAGCAGCTAGGATTACAGGTGTAAGCTACCAACAATATTTTAATTTATATGTTGTAGATTTATTTTTGTCAATTGTGGGGCTTGAACTCTGGGCCTGGGTGCTGTCCCTGAGCGCTTCAGCTCAATGCGAGCGCTCTACTGCTTGTGCCATAGCACCACTTCCAGTTTTCTAGTGGTTTATTGGAGATAAGAGTCTCACAGAGTTTTCTGCTTGGGCTGGCTTTGAACTGTGATCCTCAGATCTCAGCCTCCTGAGTAGCTAGGATTACAGGCATGAGCCACTGGTGCCCGGCACTATCCCTGAGCTCTTTAGCTCAAAAACCAGTGCTCTACCACTTGAGCCACAGCTCCACTCCCAGTTTTCTGGTGGTCAAGTGATGCTAAAAGTCTCACAGACTTTCCTACCTGGGCTGGGATCCTGATTTGAATCAGGATCCTCAGACTTCAGCTTCCTGACAGGTCTGAGCCACCTATGCCTGGGAGATTTCTTTTTTAAATTGGTGCAATAGCTAAGATATTTAAAAATTTATTCAGAGCTGGGTATGGTAGCACAAAACTATATCCGAACACAAGGGAAGCAGAGACAGAGGATTTTATAAAAATTTCAAGCCAGTTTAGACTACATAGAAAGATCTTGTCTTAGTCACACTCCAAATGGAAAACAACTGAAAAAATGCTATTAAATGAAGACAATTTTTAATTTGAGGGGAAGATCACAAGGAAATCTAAGGAAACTATTTTATGCTATTACCTAGTAAAATTATTTTTGAATATCTAGAGAGCTTGTGTTAAATAATTTATAGCTATATATATATTTAGTTATATATAGTTTAGATTTTTTAAACGGTGAATATACTTTGTTTTAGCATGTTTTATTTGCATATCAAAATAGTGTGTCTGAGACATTGTGTGTGTAACTGGAGTCTGAACTTAGGTGTGTGCTAGGCAGGTGCTATGTTCCTAGCAATTTTTATTTTTTTTGTTTTTTTATTTTTTATTTTATTGTGAAAATACCACACAGAGGGGTTATAATTACATGAGTAAGGTAATGAGTACATTTCTTATCAAGCATTGCTGCCTCCTCCTTTGTTTCCCCTTTCCATCCCTTCCCATCTCCCCCCCTTAATTGGTTATTTTTGAGATAGTGTCTCTATTCATGCCTGAGCTGGTCTGTACTGTGTAACTTGGGATGGCAGGCTCATGCCACTATGCCCAGCCTTTAGTTTAGGACATTTTTGACTAGCTATGCCGCTCAAACAATTCCCCCATCTCAAGTAGCTAGAGAGCTTTACTGTGTGTAAAGCAAAAGCCTTAAAATTATAGTGGCTTCTTTAAGCAGATAAGTAGATACTTATTTATATGTTAACATCGCTAGGTTTCTAGGTGGTTTGGAACAATATATTTAAGAACTTTATATTTCCAGAATTTCAACAAATGTATTGAAGATGAATTTGGTTTTCCATTTGCAATGACCAGTATCTCCAAAAATGGGAAAACTATTGATTCAGGTAAGAGCCTAAGAGAAGCAATATATTGGTTTACATAGAATCATCTTATTATGTACTTTGCAATTATTGAAAACACAATATAATAATTGATGTCCTTCACTTAAAGCTAGACATAATGATACAAAAATGAAATATTGGCATATTTAACAGTTGTCTCTTTATCTTACAGATCCTGCTTTACAAAAACTTAATCTTTTGCCCATACTTGAGAAGGTCAGTTAAGCATAACGTGTAGATATGATTGCTTATTTGAAGAAGAAAACAAAAGTCTTTAGTTGTTGTATTATTTGTCTAGTAGTCTTATGTATTTTGCTCTTATTTGGAAAGTCTTACACATATTTTCTTATAGAAAATACTCATATTTTTAGGTTGATAATTCTGGAAGTTGCCACTACCAGGAAGGACTCAATGACTCTGATTTTGAGGTCAGATTTCCCATTCTTCTTAATATTCTCATATGTGGAGTATCATACATGACTTTCTTTTCAGGCTTCCAAATGATTATTTGGCTAGTTTTTTAAAAAATAACTTTCTTGCTGGATTCTTGTGGCTCATGCCTGTAATCCTAGCTACTTAGGAGGCTGAGTGAGATCTGACGATCACAGTTCAAAGCCAGCCCAGGCAGGAAACTCTGTGAGACTCTTACCTCTAATAAATCACTCAGAAAACTGTAAGTGGCACTGTGGCTTAAATGGTAGAGTGATCACCTTGAGCTGAAGAGCTGAGGGACAGCACCCAGGCCCAGATTTCAAGCCCCACGACCAATCAAATAAAACAATTCTTCCTTCTGTTTTTCCTTTCTTTCCTTCCTTATATACAATATACATAATATATAATCCATCATTTTATATATATATATGTATATCAGCCACTGTTGTGGTTAACATATATTATAATAATTTAAAATTTTGAAATCTGTTCATATTTTGATGACAAGTAGATATCAATTATCCCCCCCCCCCCCCCAAAAAAAAAGTAGGGCTTGGAGGGGAAGCTCAGTGATACAGTGCTTGTGTTAGAGCCCAGTCCTACAAAAGCACAAAATAAACACTCAAAAACTAAGAAAATCCTCTGGCCTTTACAGTACAATGTGAAAATTAAAAGAAAGGCAACACATCTGAGTAAAACATTTGTCTCAATGAAAATCATATTTTCTGTTCACTATTTTCTTGTCATGTTTTAAATTTCATATTCTTGACATTGTTTCTACAAATGTTTCAAAACTGTTGTTAAAATGTAACATGTCTTGCAGGGTAATTTAGTTTTTTTCCTCAGCCATATTCTTTTATTTCTAACTACTAGTCCAGTGACCAGTAGCTTTTTTGTTGTTGTTGTTGGTTGTAGGGCTGGAACTCTGAGCCTGGGTGCTGTCCCTCAGTTCTTCAGCTCAAGGCAAGTGCTCTACCACTTGACCACAGTGCCACTTTTGGTTTTTGGTGGCTTATTGGAGATAAGAGTCTCACAGACTTTTCCTCCCTTGGCTGGATCCTCAGATCTCAACCTCCTGAGTAGCTAGGATTACAAGCATGCGCCACCAGCGCCAAGTCACCGGTAGCTTTACTGGAGCAGCTAGTACTGCCTTAATAATTTACAGAGTTAATCTAGTTTTTATTATACTGCTAGAGCCTAAGTGGATTGGAGAATTGGTCACCATTATCTTAGGATATTTTTTGATAGGGAGTTGTAGTTTGATTTTATTAAAATTTTGAAAAATTAATTTTGAAAACTCATTTTAATAGAATTCAGAGCCAATGAGCAGACTGTATTCAAAATTGTACAAAGAAGCTGAAAAAATAAAAAAATGGAAAGTGAATATAGAATCTGAATTGAAGCAGAAAGAAACAAAATTGCAAGAAAATAGGAAGATAATTGAAGCACAGCGAAAAGCCATTCAGGAACTACAGGTATAATGAAATTCTAAATTGTAAATATAATAATATATTGTAAATATTATATAGCATTTCCAGGTAGGTTAAGTTAATATTGTTTCTGTGATAGGAATTTCTTTCTTTTCTTCTATTTATTTATTTATATTTTTTGGGGGGTCCGGTCGTGGGGCCTGAACTCTGGGCCTGGGCGCTGTCCTCAGCTCTTTAGCTCAAGGCTAGCGCTCTACCACTTCAGCCACAGTGCCACTTCGGCTTTTTTTCTTTTTGCTTATGTGGTGCTGGGGAATTGAACCCAGCTCAGGCATGCAAGGCAAGTGCTCTACCACTGAGCCACCTTCTCAGACCCTGTGATAGGAATTTCTTTTGTGCTAGTTCTGGGACTTATGTTTGCTCAGGTTTTTTCCATTCATGGCTGGTGCTCTACCACTTGGGCCATGTCTTCAGTTCCAGATTCTTTTACTGGTTAGTTGGAGATAAATTGTGCCTAGGATTTGTATACCCAGGCTGGCTTCAAACCTCAAGATTCAGATTTCAGTCTTCTCAGTAGGTAAGATTATATATATAAAAGTTTTGTGATGGGGATTGTGAAAATAGTTTCATATTAACATTTGTGATTCTGGGGTGTGGACTTAATGCCTAGTACTTGACTTTAGCCAAACCCTTAATCATTTTTGCCTTATTTTTCAGATAGTATCTTACTCTCAAGTTTTTTCTAGACTGATCACAATCATCCTACTGAACAGCTGGGGTTACACATGTGAGCTACCACACCCAGCTTTGTTCTTTGAGATAGGGTCTTGCTAACATTTTAGATGGAGGCTAACCTTTAAGTAGCTAGGATTACAGGTGTGAGGTAGCACACCTAGCTACAAGGTTAGGGATTTTAATATTAATTTTAATATTATATTGACAATTGTGGTTTATCTTTTAGGAGTGAGCATAGGACAAGTTGCATAAAACAAGGCAAAATAGGGAAATAAGTTGTTTCACATAAAGACTGATTTATTGATAGTAATTTATTGTTTAAATTTTTGTTATGCATGTTTTACTTGATATAACTGTCTTGGCATTATATCAGAATAGGATATTTATGAATTTAACTTTGAAACTAGTTAACTAGTGAGAAAATTCAAAATTTAGATAAGTATTACTTCAAAGTATTAGTGGAGAGATAACATTGCATTAAAATTGTGTTTTGGAAATTTTATGATCATTCAGCAAATTTTAGATTGATGAAAATGAGACCCATATTCTTAGAGTATATCCATATTCCTATGGCATACCAACATTCTTAAGGTATATTCACAGGCTATGACTTAAAGTTCCTCTTTGTACAGAAATAATTCTTACAGACTATTGTAGTATGCAAAGAAAATCTGCTTAATGACTATACTTACTTATGTTGCTAAGCAAAATGTGAACTATTCTTCTGTTTTATAAATTAGTTTGAAAATGAAAAAGTAAGCTTGAAATTAGAAGAAGAAATTCAAGAAAACAAAGATTTAATAAAAGAGTAAGTAATAATGAATTTGTAAACTTATTATTATAAATTAAAAAAAAAGTTTTCAAAAATTTACTGAGCTATATACTGTCAATAATTTCTACTTGAGTGCTATGGAGAAAGGAGGACATACTCATTCTACATTCCAGGATTTGGCAAACTGGTCATTTTAAAATTTGAGATATCAGGAAACTCATTGCTTACTATCAAAAAGGTGATTGTCAATTCTTTGTGTATATAACTGACTGACTATGTATGTTGTTTGTTTCACTAGGTACAACAGTTGAAAAATAGAGCTCAACTTAGTTTCAGATTGATTCTCATTCTGAAATTCCTGTTGTTGCAAAAGCGACAGCTCATTTCCCCATAAAAAAATTTGAAAACTAAAATCTAACTGCTGTATAATTTATAAATGTTTACATATTTTACATATTTTATATATAACAATATATAATTATTGTATATTATACATTACAACAGATGATACTAATAAATTTTACATAATATAATACTATATACAATATTTAGTTATATGTAAGTGTATGTAATATAACTATTACATTATATATAATGTATATAATAGGTACTAATCACATATGTGTCATGTTATAATATATTCTTGTTATATAATTATAATCTTATATGTAATATATAATATGTTATATCAGTATAGAAATATAAAAGTACATAAATATATAAAAATTACATGTAAATATACAAATATAAGTGTATAAACATCTAAAATATATGAATATGTTATATAAGTATATAGAAATATAAAATATTAAATAGTAAGTACAGGAATATATGTTGTATATAAAATATGTTTATTCTGTGTATATTATGTGATATATATATTTATGTATATTTTATATATATATATATATATATCAGTAACTTCACCAAGAAACAAGAGGTTTAATAGTTACACAATTAATGTCTCCTCAAGAAATGATCTTATTTTTGGTTTTGAAAGTTAGACCTCTAGAACATCTTTGGGTAATTAGTAAAAGATAAATCAAGCTCTGTTTTCACTATTTCTCTTAGGCAAATCTGGAATGTTTATTTATTGTAATTTGGGTAGACATTTCTTAAGGAGTTGTTACTTTTCCTTAAAAAACATAACATTTATTGAATTATGTTTGGTAATAGTATAGTCTATTTTTCTTCATTGTTACATGTGATAAGTGATATTTACAAATTTATGAAATAAAATTGTTATAATTTATAGTTAAATAATTTGATTTTATTCATTGAGATCAGCTTGTACTTAGGCAAAATTTTTCCTTATTTCAGGAATTATGCTACAAGGCATTTATGTAATCTACTCAAAGAAACCTGTGCTAGATCTTCAGAAAAGACAAAAAAATGTAAATATCCTTTCTGTTCTATGTGGTTTTTAAAAAATCAATTTATTGTTTACTCAGTCAGTGATGATGACAGGAGAAGAAATTGGAAATCATTTTGATGTGAACATGTCTTTTTTTTGTTTTTGTTTTTTTTTTTGTTGGTCATGGGGCCTGAACTCTGGGCCTGGGTGCTGTCTCTCAGCATTTCTTTTTCTGCTTATGTGGTGCTGAGGAATCGAACCCAGGGCCTTATGCATGCAAGGCAAACACTCTTTGACTGAGCCACCTCCCAGCCCAACACGTTTTGAATGATTTCTTTGTATAAACTAGTAACTAGTATTCTCCTGAGTTCTGTCCTTTCTGAAAGCTCAAAATGCTGTTTAAAAGATAATATATTTCAAGAGTAATATAGTTGGCATTTGTAGTTGCTTCTCATTTTAGTGAAAAATTTTTTGGGACTGTTTTAAGTACAAGGAAATTGAGTAAAAAGGAAGAAGACATTTCGTTATGCTGAATGAAATCATGTGTTTTAGTGTATACTTCTGATCCTGTCTAGTGAGGAGGTGAAGATTGGGAGAGTAGAGTCTGAGACTGGCCCTTGGCAAAAATGTACCCATCTGAAAAATAACTAAAAGCAAAAAGGGCTTCAGGCTTTGAGCCTATTTCAAATCAAACCCTGGGACCACTCTATGCCACACAGAAAAATGAAATTACTGCTGGGTGGCTATGCTGAAGGCAAGGTTAGCCATATAATGTAAAATGATTGACATTTGAGTCAACAGTGGATGCCATATGTGATGTTGGGCCCATAAATTTATTTATTTATTTTTGTCGGTCGTGGGGCTTGAACTCTGGGCTTGGGCGCTGTCCCCACGCTCTTTAAATCAAGGCAAGCATTCTACCGCTTGAGCCACAGTGCTACTTCTGGTTTTCTAGTGGTTTATTGGAGATAAGAGTCTCAAGGAGTTTCCTGCCTGGGCTGGCTTTGAACCGTGATCCTCAGATCTCAGCCTCTTGAGTAGCTAGGATTACAGGCATGAGCCACTGGTGCCCTGCCTTGGCCCATAAATTTATAATGGAGTTAAAAAATTCCCATCTTTTAGTGATACAATAGGGAGATTGGTGTAAATAAACCTACTATCACTTGTTTCAAAATATATCACATTTTATTCAGTAGATAATAATAAATGTTGTTGTTTCTTATTTCTTCTGCTTTAAAATTATTTTTATCTTTAGTTGTACAATGGAATTACCATTGAACAAAATAGTATATGAATACAATGAATATTTATCAGTGTCACCCATTTCATCATTCTTACTCATCCCTCCCAATCCCACCCCTTCTCTCAATTTTCTCAATGTTGTTAGAATATGCATTGAGTTTTGTGATTGCATCCCTCCCCCTTCCTCTCTTTGTCTACTCCCTTCACCTTGATCCCATCCCTACTTATGAGTACTAGATTCTTGGCTTACTATGCATTTAATAATTTTTTTTTACATTTTATTTACTACCTTTTTTGCAGTACTGGAAATTGGATCTGGGGGCCTCATCCATACTTTTCATTTGTACTTTTATTTTTATTTTTTAGTGTGTTGCTAATTTTATTTGCTTAGGTTGGCCACAACTCAACTTCGATTTTTTTTTCTTGGTAATTAATTGGAGATAAGTGTCTGTAGTACTTTCTTGCCCAGGCTGGCTTCAAGCCATAATTTTTACATCTCAGCCTTTTTTTTTTTTTTTTTGTCGGTCATGGGGCCTGAACTCTGGGCCTGGGTGCTGCCCCTCAGCTCTTCAGCTCAAGGCTATTGCTCTACCATTTGAGCCACAGCACCACTGTGACTTTTTCTGCATATTTGGTGCTGAGGAATTCAACCCAGGGCCTCATGCATGCAAGGCAAGCACTCTACTACTGAGAGCCACCTTCCCAACCCATCTCAGCCCTCTTAAGTAGCTAGGATTGCTGGTGTGAGCCATTGGTGCCCAGCTTTCCTAGTGTTTTGTTGAGAATTTTTCTATCTGTGTTCATCAGGGACTGTGTCTTTAGCTGGTTTTGATAACAGAATAATGCTAGCTTTATAAAATGAATTTGAAGCTTCAGTTTTTGAAATAATTGAGACAACCTGATATTTTGTAAAAGGTCTGTAAAATTTAGCAGCAAAGCCATATTTGTGCAATAGCTTTTCTTTGTTAGGAGACTATATTTTTTAATTAATTAATTTTTTTTTTGGTTGGAGGATTTTTATTTTGTCAGTAGTAGGGTTTAAATTCAGGGCCTTGTGCTAGGTAGGCAGTTACTCTACCACTTCACTCATGCTTACAGTGGTTGGATACTTTTTTTTTTCCGTCGGTTGTGGGGCTTGAACTTTGGGCTTGGGCGCTGTCCTTGTGCTCTTCAGCTCAAGGCAAGCGCTCTACCGCTTGAACCACAGCACCACTTCCAGTTTTCTAGTGGTTTATTGGAGATAAGAATCTCACAGACTTTTCCTGTCTGGGGGGCTGGCTTTGAACTGTGATTCTCAGATCTCAGCCTCCTGAGTAGCTAGGATTACAGGTGTGAGCCACCAGCACCCGGCTTGGTTGGATACTTTTTATTACTAATTATATTCCTTGTTTTGTGCAGATTTTTGTCTTATGCTTAGAAATTTGTTTCTTCTAAGTTTTCCTGTTGTTGGTATATAGTTCACAGCAGTCCTCTAAAATATTTTGACTTTTTCTTTTTAGCATACTGAAAGATTAATCAATTTTGTGTAGAAAATCAACTTTTTGCTTTATATATGTACATATATATGTACATATGTAAGTATATATGAATATATATATATATACACACACATTGTGTGTGTGTGTGTGAGTTGGTGTACTGGTGTGCAGGTGTGCCGGTCATGGGGCTCAAACTCAGGGCCTGGGTGCTGTCTCTGAGCTGCTTTTGCTCAAGGCTGATAGTGCTCTGCCACTTGAGCCACAACTCTACTTTCAGGTTTTTTGGTAGTTTACTGGAGCTAAAGAGTCTCACTGACATTCCTATCCTGGTTTTGAACTGTGATCCTCAGACCTCAACTTCCCGAGTGATTAGGATTACAGGTATGAGCCACCAGCACCTGGGTTTGTATTGGTTTTTTAGTCTCTGTTTTATTTTTGTTTTGATCTTTATTATTTCTTCTGATTTTGAGTTTGATTTGTTCCTGTTTTTTCTAGCTCCTTGAATTACACCACAGCGCTTAGCTTCCTTAATCTTTTTTTTTTTTAATTTAAACACAGGAATTTCTTGCTATATACTTCCCTCCTAGTAATATTTTTGTTAAATCTTATGGGTTTGCTATGTTATGTTTTCTTTCTTTTGTTTCAGAGAAGTATCTAATTTCCTCTCTTTAATGGTCAGTTATGGGACTTGAACTCAGGGCCTGTGTGCTGTCCCTGAGCTCTTTTGTCCAAGGCTAGTGCTCTACCACTTTGAGCCAGAGTGCTACTTCTGGTTTTTGAGTTGTTAATTGGAGTTCAGAGTCTCACAGGGACTTTTCTTCTTGAGCTGGCTTTGAATCATGGTCCTTAGATCTCAGTCTCCTGAGTAGCTAGGATTACAGGCATATGAGCTACCAGTGGGTGGTTTTATTTCCCTTTTTAATTTTTCTATAGGCCAATAAATTGGCGTTTAATTTCCACGTGCTTTTTACAATTTCTGTAGTTCCTCCTGTTGAGTTTTGGTTTTATCCTATTGTGAGGATAACATGATGTGTTTGATTTTTGTTGGATTTGAGATTTGTTGTGTAGTCTTAACATGTCCTGAGAATAGTACATGTGTTAATGACAAGAATGTGTGTTCTGAGCCGGGCGCTGGTGGCTCACGCCTGTAATCCTAGCTACTCAGGAGGCTGAGATCTGAGGATCGCGGTTCAAAGCCAGCCCGGGCAGGAAAGACTGTGAGACTCCTATCTCCAATAAACCACCAGAAAACCGGAAGTGGCGCTGTAGCTCAAGTGGTAGAGCGCTCGCCTTGAGCTGAAGAGCTGAGGGATAGCGCCCAGGCCCAGAGTTCAAGCCCCATGACCGACCAAAAAAAAAAAAGAATGTGTGTTCTATGGTCTAGTATAACTCTAAAGTTCTTTATTGATTTTCTGGACCCTGTGTAATGAAAGTGAAAGTGTGTTGTTAATATTCCTATTAACTAATAATAATAAATTAATACTAATATTATTTGTGGTGTTAGAGACTGAAGTCCTGGCAAGTTAATCTCTTCCTTTAAAAAAGAAGATATAGGGGCTGGGAAGGTGGCTCAGTGGTAGAGTGCTTGCCTTGATCTAAAGAGCTGAGGGACAGCGCCTAGGCCCAGAGTTCAGGCCTCACGACCAGACCCCCCCAAAAAATTAAAAAAGTAAAAAGGAAGATATAGGGTCGGTGCTATGGCTCATGCCTGTAATCCTAGCTACTCATTTGAGAATCACAGTTCAGAGCAAGCACTAGGAAGGAAAGTCCATGAAACTGATCTCCAATTAACCACCAGAAGTATCGCTGTGGCTCAAGTGGTAGAGCACTTGCCTTGAGCAGAAGAACTTACGGACAGTGCCCAGGCCCAGAGTTCAAGCCCATGAATGACAAAAAAATGGGGGGGGGGGGACGCTGGGAATGTGGCTTAGTGGGAACACTTGCCTAGCAAGGATGAAACCCTTGGTTCAATTTCTCAGTACCACATACACAGAAAAACCCAGAAGTGGTGATATGATTCAAGTGGTAGAGTGCTAGCTTTGAGCAAAAAGAAGCTCCGGGACAGTGCCCAGGCCCTAAGTTCAAGCCCAAAGACTGGCAAAAAACCCCCACAAAAAAACAAAAAAGGAAGATATAGGAGAGATTGACTTCTATAACTTGCAACCTTGGTATGTAGTTGCACGAGTTGTTAATTCTTATGGATTTTGTTCATAGAAAATGCCATATGTGACCAAAGAAAGATTCTTTCTTCCCAGTTGTATATCTTCTTCTTTTTTTTTTTTTTTTTGTCCTGGCACTTGAACTCTGGGCCTGCATGCTGTTCCTGAGGTCTTCAGCTCAAGGCTAGCTCTCTACTACTTGAGCCCCAGCACCACTTCCAGTTTTCTGTGGTTAACTGGAGATAAAAGTCTCACAGACTTTCCTGCCTGGGCTGGCTTTGAACCACAATCCTCAGTAACTAGGATTACAGGTGTGAGCACCTGGCTGGAAGTTCTTTTCTATTTCTACTTTTTTTTCTTATCATGAAAAGTTGTTGGTTTTTTGTTTTTTTTTTTTGGGTCCAGTCGTGGGGCCTGAACTATGGGCCTGAGCACTGTCCATCAGCTCTTCAGCTCAAGGCTAGCGCTCTACCACATGAGCCACAGCGCCACTTCCAGCTTTTTTCTTTTTGCTTATGTGGTGCTGAGGAATTGAACCCAGGGCCTCAGGCATGCAAGGCAAGTGCTCTACCACTGAGCCACCTTCCCAGCCCCAGTTGTTGGATTTTTTATTTTTATTTACTTTCTTATTTTTGTGATACTGGAGATTGAATCCAGGCCTTGTATATGCTAAGCAAGTACTCATCACTTGAGTCATGCCTCCAATCCTTCCTAATATTGACTGGCTGGCCTTGAACTTGAGATCCTCTGCCTCTTCCTTTTGAGTAGTGATTTTGTTAGCCTGTATTGTGATGGAATACAACAGTTTTTAAAAATTTTAGTAAGTAGTTATATAAACATGTTTCAATTCCATGCAGAATGAAATAATTTTAAATGATGAACTAACAAATACTTTGAGTAAGTCTCACTTGGGTATGATACATAATTATTTTTATAAATTATTCAGTTTGATTTGCTAATGCTTTGCTGAGCATTTTTGCATTTAATTTTCTTTGTATAAGATAGTGTTGGTGGGCTGGGAAGGTGGCTCAGTGGTAGAGCGCTTGCCTTGCATGCATGAGGCCCTGGGTTCGATTCCTCAGCACCACATAAGCAAAAAGAAAAAAGCCGGAAGTGGTGCTGTGGCTCAAGTGGTAGAGCGCTAGCCTTGAGCTGAAGAGCTATGGGACAGTGCCCAGGCACAGAGTTCAGGCCCCACGACTGGACCCCCCCCCCAAAAAAAAAGATAGTGTTGGTGTTATAGATCGAGTTATGATATATTCTCTTGGCTTCCATCTTGTGAAAGAAAGATAGTTGAAAAGTGGCATAGTTTTTTCTTTAAACATTGGCAGACTACAGAAGTGAATTGAAGAAGCATTGTATATTGTTTGAAAAAGATTAATGTTGCTTAAATTTATTTAACAGATTTAGGCCTATTTTTATGGTTTTGGCCATTGTTTTTTGGAAATTATTTGACCTCATCAACATTATCAAATTTGTGGGCATAGAGTTGTTTGTAATGCTTTTTATTATCCTTTTAATATCCAAAGAATCTGCAATGATACCATTCTCTTTTTGTCCCAAATTTTTATAGCACCAATTAGTTGTACAGGGGATTTTTCTTTTGACATGTCCATGTATACCTACACATGATGTACCTTGTTTAGACTCACCCTCCTTTACTCTCCCTCATTGCCTCTACCCTCTTCCCAGACCAATTTCAGCAAGCTTCACTGGTCCATTTTCACAGGTATATGTGAAGTATTTTGACTATATTCACCCATCTTCACCCTCTTAATCTGACCTTTCCCTCCCATAGTACCCACCCCCATAGCACTTGTTTTATATTCCTGTCATTTATTTTTAGGTGTTAGGCTAACTGTTCAAAGAAGTATTTCACACACATATACATGTATGAAATTTATAATCAGATTGATTCCTCACTTTCCTCATCCTCCTTTCTGGTATCATTCAGCAGGTTGCAGTACATTTTGTTAGTGACATATTTTCTTTCTTAGTTTGACCAAAGTCTTACTTATTTTTTGATCTTTGGAAAGAACTAGCTTTTGGTTTCACTGATTTTTTTTGTATTGATTTTCTGTTTTTAAAATATAACATTCAGTATTGTTCTTTTCCTTGCATGCTTTTGCTGTTTCATAAATTTTTATAAGCTATGTTTTCAATGTATTATATTTTACTTTTTGTGGGTTCAAATCCATGGTCTTGTATATTAGGCAAGCACTCTACCACTAAGATAAACCATCATTTAATTCAAAATATGTAGTTTATTTTTAAAAATATTTTTTCAATTTTTCCTGAGATGTCTTCCTTGACCTGTGTCTTATTTGGTAGTGTCTATATTTTGTGATTGTATTTTGTGAATTTTTTATTGTCTTTCTTTTCTTTTTTTTTGGGTCCAGTAGTGGGGCCTGAGCTCTGGGCCTGGGTGCTGTCCCTCAGCTCTTCAGCTTAAGGCTAGCACTCTACCACTTGAGCCACAGCGCCACTTCCGGCTTTTTTCTTTTTGCTTATGTGGTGCTGAGGAATTGAACCCAGGGCCTCATGCATGCAAGGCAAGCGCTCTACCACTTAGCCACCTTCCCAGCCCTTTTATTGTTTTTCTAGTTTAAATCCACTGTGGTCTGAGAACAAACATTTGTATGGCCTCTGTTCATTTATATCAATATGCCTCTGCCTTTTTGTTGTTATTGTGGGGCTAGAACTCTGGGTCTGGGTGCTGTCCCTCAGCTCTTCAGCTCAAGGTAAGCGCTCTATCACTTGAGCCACAGTGCCACTTCTGTGGCTCTACCACTTGAGCCACAGTGCCACTTCTGGTGGCACTTTGGTTTTCTGGTGGTTTATTGGAGATAAGAATCTCACGGAACTTTCCTGCCTGGGTTGGCTTTGAACTGCGGTCCTCATATCTCAGCTTCCTGAGTAGCTAGGATTACTGGTGTGAGCCACTGGCACCCACCCAGCTGTCTCTTTTTGAATGTTCCATGTGAACATTATTGTTAAAATAGTCATAGATGTTCAGTTGACCTGGTGGTGGCCAACTGTTCTTCCTTCCTAATTTTATGCCTATAAAATCTGTCGGTTTCTGTTGGAGAGATGTTAAAGCATCCAGCTACATTACTGTATTAATTTATTTCCTTACAGTTCTATCAGTTTACATATATTTCATTTCAATCAATATTATATGATCAGAGGCACAGTTGTATTTTTATTGTCTTTAAGTAGTTGTACAAAGGCGTTGCCATTCTGTTTTGATCAGTGTTAGCACTTTCAACATCCTGGTTTTTTTTCTGTATCTGTTTCCCCACATCTTTAATTTTGACAGTAATTGATAACTATATAACATTACTTTTGTACATAAGGAACTTTTTCAGTATGTTTATTTTTTCTTTTGAAGAGTATAATTTCTAAATTTCTTAAATACCAGATGGGACCAAAATTGCTTTTAATGTTTTTTTTTGGGGGGGGGGGTCCGGTCGTGGGCCCCGAACTCTGGGCCTGGGTGCTGTCCCTCAGCTCTTCAGCTCAAGGCTAGCGCTCTACCACTTGAGCCACAGCGCCACTTCCGGCTTTTTTCTTCTTGCTTATGTGGTGCTGAGGAATCGAACCCAGGGCCTCATGCATGCAAGGCAAGCGCTCTACCACTGAGCCACCTTCCCAGCCCCTAATGGTATTTTTCAACACTCAGAACTGAGTTAGGTATCTCAGTGCCCTTTATTAACATAGAATTTTAACTTTTCTATGATATTTGGAATATTTTGTCATTGGTACCATGTTTTAAAATTTAATTTTGAAGTTCTGAAATTAATTTCAGATGAATATGAACGGGAAGAAACCAGACAAGCTTATATGGATCTAAATAGCAACATTGAGGTAAATGTTAGTAAAAATCTAAATAGTTTGAAAAGAATTTCTAAGCAGTGTATAGTATAGCTACAAATATATGGATAACTCTTCTTGCTATAAAGATGATTGCTTGTTAGTATATGATTGAATTCTGAAGTTTCTGTATTGAGTAATGTTTTGTCACAGATCCTTTTATTTACACAGGAGTGATACAATTTAACTTACCAAATATTTGGTCTTGAGAAATGTAAAGTATTATTAATCTGCAGTGAGTTCTTTCTTGTCTTTGTTCTCTGATATCCTATTATTCACCATTTTGCTTTCTCTTATAGTTATTCTTTGCTTTTTTTGTTGTTGTTGTTGGTTGTGGAGCATGAACTTTGGGGCTGGATGCTGTCCCTCAGCTCTTCAGCTCAATCAAGAGCTCTACCACTTGAGCTACAGTGCCACCTCCGGTTTTCTGGTGGTTAGTTGGAGATTATAGACACATGAGCAAGCTGTTTGTTCAGAGTTACAAGGTTTTAATTATTCATAATTTATATATGAAGATTACATGTTATAATGTATTAATATTCTCAAGTTTGAGGAAAGATATTTAAAAAAGTCTCTGAGTCTTAAAAGTTAAACTTTATATTCCAGAAAATGATAATAGCTTATGAGGAGCTTCGTGTGCAAGCAGAGAATTCCAGGAAGGAAATGCATTTGAAGTGTAGGAATTCTGCTTAATTTTTATATTACTTTGCCACTTATATTTTCCTAGATTTTTATTTATCTTTTGTATCTTATGCTTCATATCCTTAACTACTTATATTTTGTATTGTCTTTTTTGTTGCACCTCAGAGTTGTAGAATTTGTCAGGAGTAAATAAATGTTAAAATATTATTAAAAGTATGTTATGGCTTTGTTTTTGTTTAGCCAGTCCCTGAGCTTCTTTTTGCTCAAGGCTAGCACTCTACCACTTGAGCCATAGTGCCACTTTTGGCTTTTTCTAGTTATGTGGTGCTCTGGAATTGAACCCAGGGCTTCATCCATGCGAGGCAAGCACTCTACCACTAAACCACATTTTCAGCCCTGTGTTATGGCTTTGATGGGTGACTTTTTTTCCCCATGGAATAAGTCTTGTTATAGTTTTGTGTTTATTTTTTTAGAAGTATTGTTCGTTTTTATTTTTTTGCTAAAACTATACACCATAAACTATATCAAAATTTGTTAATTAGTATGTTATATTAAGTTGTATATGTGTGCTATTATAAGAATTGTGGGGTATATGTAAATTCATTGTTTTACTAAATGTTTAAGACAAAAGTACCAGATTGGCTCATTAGAAACTTTTGAGGTTTAATATAGTTTCAACATAAATTATGCATAATCTCTAAATTTTGTTTGTAATGGAAAAGTTATACAGTTATGTTAAGACCATGGCATATTTTATTTTTAAAGTAAAGGAAAATTATGAAAAAATGCAACACCTTGAAGAAGAATTTAAGAAGGAAGTAAATGACAAAGAAAACCAGGTATTAAAAAAATCTCAACTAACTTCTGTCTATCTCTCTCTTCCTCTCTCTTTCTTTTGCCAGTCCTGGGGCTTTAACTAGGGGCATGGGCACTGTTCCTGAGCTTTTTGCTCAAGTAAGCACTCTACTACTTGAGCCACAGTGCCACTTCCAGCTTTTTCTCTTTATGTGATACTGAGGAATTGAACCCAGGCCTTCATGCATCTTCATGCATGTTAGGCAAGCACTCTACTGCTAAATCTCATTCCCAACCCTCAACTATTTTTTTTTGGCGGAGGGGGGGTCCGGTCGTGGGGCCTGAACTCTGGGCCTGGGCGCTGTCCCATAGCTCTTCAGCTCAAGGCTAGCACTCTACCACTTGAGCCACAGCGCCACTTTTGGCTTTTTTCTTTTTACTTATGTGGTGCTGAGGAATTGAACCCAGGGCCTCATGCATGCAAGGCAAGTGCTCTACCACTGAGCCAACTTCCCAGCCCCATCCCCTCAACTATTTTTAAATTAACTAAATTTTTTTGATCAGCTAATACTTGTGTGCATTTATAAGGTACAGTATAATGTTTTGGATCATGTACGTATTGGGTAGTAATCATTTAGGTTAATTAACATATCCATGACAAATTAAACAAAATAATCATAGTTGTATAAGGTGTTTCAATTCAACATACCAGTTTGTGTGTGTACTGTGTCTTGATCATTCTCATCCTTCTCTCATCTATCTCTTTATTTCCTAGTTTTATTTTCCTATTGAATAATTGAATATTATGACTGTTATGTGCCCACCAGTTCTCTTTTCATTCATCCCCTTCTCTCCCCTTAATCCCCAGTCCCCAAGATAAGGGATATTTCAACTTCCTGGTATTCATTTTGTTAAAACTGTCAGTTCAAAGAGGATGGAAATAAAATCCATTCCTGCATATACCATAGTTTAAATGTATATGAATATGGCCATGTATGTAGTTTCATATATATTTGTATTTCACATTACACATTCCAGAACCTTACTTAAGTCAATACAGTTTTTTGCAGGTCTATTGTTTCATTGCAGGTGATATAGTATTATTCTTTGGATACATGTTTTCCTGATCTACTCATTATTCATAGTGTAGGCTATATTGAATAATGTAGCAAAGAATGTGTTTGCTGGTGCCTTTATTGTAGCCTGGCTTGCAGTCTTTTTTTTCTTGTCAGCCATAGGGCTTGAACTCCGTTTGAGCACTGTCCCTGAGCTCTTTCACATAAGGATAGTGCTCTACCACTTTGAGCCATAGCACCACTTCTAGTTTTCTGGTGGCTAATTGGAGATGAGAGTCCCTGGAACTTGTTTGCCCACACTGTTTTTGAATCATGATTCTCAGATCTCAGCCTCCTGAGTAGTTAGGATTACAGGTCTGAGCCACCATTGCTTGGCACTTGAAGTCTTTTGATAAATGCCCAAGTCTGGTATTGCTGGATCATAGAGTAGTTCTAATTTCAGTTTCTAAAATTTTTATTGTTACCCAGGCCTCAGTGGCTCATGCCTGTAATCCTAGCACTCAGGAGGCTGAGATCTGAGGATTGCAGTTCAAAGCCAGTCTGAGCAGGAAAGTGCGTGAAATTCTTATCTCCAATAAGCCACCAGAAAACAGGAAGTGGCGCTATGGCGCAAGTGGTAGAGTGCTAGCCTTGAGCTGAAGGGCTGAGGGACAGTGCCCAGGCCCAGAGTTCAAGCTCCATGACTGACAAAAATGTTGTTATAAAGGTGATGTACAGAGGGGTTACAGTTACATATGTCAGGTAAAGAGTACATTTCTTTATTGGACAATTGCACCCCATCCCTCCTCTATGTTTTTCCCTTCCATCCTCACCCACCAAATTGTATAGTTCATTTTCAGCATAATATCCAGTGAGTACCACTGCTGCATTTGTTCACCCTGTGTCCCTCCATTTCTGTGCGGTCTACCTTTATACTTCCAAAGACCTATAAACAAACAAAAACAGCAAAAAAAGAAAAAAACCTCATTTCTATTTCCTGGAGTTCATCTTGATAAATACTGTTTTGTATGATTAGATGCATACATGCATTGTACCTTTCTGCTCCTCTCGAACAGTATCTTCCTTTGGTCTCTTCACACTGTCTGTGAATGCCTAGAGTCCTGTGTGATTTCTTGTGTCCCAGTGTAGTTTAGATCTAGCTTCCACATGTGAGAGAAAAGATATATTATTGTTTGGCTGTCTGAGCTTGGCTTACCTAACTTAACATGATTTGTTCTAGGTCTATCTATTTTCTTGTAGATGACATAATATTCTTTCTAATGGCTGTGTAAAAATCCCATTATATGTAGGTACCACATTTTTTGGATCCACTCATGTTGTAGGGAATCTGGGCTGTACCCACAACTTGGCTATTGTGAATAGTGCAGCAGTGAATTTTAGTTTTTTGAAGTATCTCCAAACTGCTTTTCTTTTCTGGTGGTTTATTGGAGATAAGTTTCACAGACTTTTCTGCCTGGCTGGCATTGAACTGTGATCCTTCGATCTCAGCCCCCTGGGTACCTAGGATCACAGGTGTGAGCCACCGGCACCTGGCTATTAATTTATATTCTTTAAAAAAATTTTTTTTTTGGGTCCGGTTGTGGGGCCTGAACTCTGGGCCTGGGCGCTGTCCCTCAGCTCTTCAGCTCAAGGCTAGCACTCTACCACTTAAGCAACAGCACCACTTCCGGCTTTTTTTTTCTGCTTATGTAGAGCTGAGGATTCGAACCCAGGGCCTCAGGCATGCAAGGCAAGCACTCTACCACTGAGCCACCTTCCCAGCCCAATTAATTTGTATTTTTACCAACAGCATGTTAAGGTTTTTTTTTTTTTTCCTTCTACATCTTTGCCAGCATTTGTGTTTTTTATTGTTGTTGTTGTTGGTCGTGGGGCTTGAACTCTCGGCCTGGGCGCTGTCCCTCAGCTCAAGACCAGTGCTCTACCACTTGGGCCACAGTGCCACTTCTGGTGTTTTGGTGGTTTATTGGAGATAGAGTCTCACTGACTTTCCTGTCAATTTGGCTTTGAACTGCAATCCTCAGATCTCAGCCTCTTGAGTAGCTAGGTGTGAGTCACCAGTGCTGTAGTCTTTTTTTTTTTTTTTTTTTTGGTCGGTCATGGGGCTTGAACTCTGGGCCTGGGCGCTGTCCCTCAGTTCTTCAGCTCAAGGTGAGTGCTCTACCACTTGAGCTACAGCGCCACTTCCAGTTTTCTAGTGGTTTATTGGAGACAGGAGTCTCACGGTCTTTCCTGCCCGGGCTGGCTTTGAACCGCGATTCTCCGATCTCAGCCTCCTGAGTAGCTAGGATTACAGGCGTGAGCCACCGGCGCCCGGCTCAGTGCCATATTCTTTAAGTGGCCATTCTAACTGGAAATGGAATCCCACTGTTAATTTGATTTGTGTTTCATTTATGGTCATGGATGTGTTGAGTATTTATTCATGTATGTATTGGCCATTTGTACTTTTTCTGAGAAACATATTTAGCTCCTTTATCTTTTTATTAATTAAGGTACTAAGTCTTTGGTGGTTTAATTCTTTTGAGCCCCTTTTATACTCTGGTTATTAGACCTTTGTTAGACCGATAGCTGGCAAAATCTTCTTTCATTCTTTAGACTTTTCTTTTTAATTTAGTAACTGTCCTACACTATACAGAAGCTTGATGCAATCCAATTTTCCTCCTATTTTCTGAGCCCTTGGAATTCTGTTCAGGAAGTTTCTGCCTATGTAGGTAAATTCTGGTGTTTTCTTCATCATTTTTTGTACTATTTTCAAGGTTTCCATCTTATACCATTACACCTTAACTTTTATCATTCTTTATAATGGGTACATTCAAATTGTGCTCACTGTTCTTAGTTATATAATGCTATTGTTTTTGCAAACTCTTTGAATTTCTGACTGTACAACAAATTTCTATGTGATAATTTTAATATACATATTCAAATAGTAAGTCTTTTAAAATAAGCAATTTAATTTTTTATTTGGGTCCGGTTGTGGGGCCTGAACTCTGGGCCTGGGTGCTATCCCTCAGCTCTTCAGCTCAAGGCTAGTGCTCTACCACTTGAGCCACAGCGACACTTCCGGCTTTTTTCTTTTTTCTTTTTTTTTTTATTGTGAAAATACTGTACAGAGGGGTTACAATTACATGGGCAAGATCGTGAGTACATTTCTTATCAAGCATTGTAGCCTCTTCCTTTGTTTACCCTTCCCATCCCTTCCCAGCCTCCCCCCTCCCCCCCCCCCCCGGCTTTTTTCTTTTTGCTTATGTGGTGTTGAGGAATCAAACCCAGAGCCTCATGCATGCAAGGCAAGTGCTCTACAACTGAGCCACCTTCCCAGCCCTGCATTTTAATTTTTATTGACTCATATGCACTTATAGAATGTTAGCCTTTTTGGCATTTTACTCAGTGAATCTTCTTTAGTATTATCAGTTTACACTGCTGTTAAAATACATCATTTTATGAGAAATTTTCTTCCGACTGAAAGTCCTAATAGAATACATTATCATGGTCACTTAGTTACCGTGTGTGTGTGTGTGTGTGTGTGTGTGTGTGTGTGTGTGTGTGTGTGTGTGTGTGTGTGTGTGTGTGTGTGTGTGTGTGTGTGTGTGTGTGTGTGTGTGTGTGTGTGTGTGTGTGTGTGTGTGTGTGTGTGTGTGTGTGTGTGTGTGTGTGTGTCCTAATAGAATACATTATCATGGTCACTTAGTTACCGTGTGTGTGTGTGTGTGTCCTAATAGAATACATTATTATGGTCACTTAGTTACCGTGTGTGTATATGTGTGTGTGTGTGTGTGTGTGTGTGTGTGTGTGTGTGTGTGTGAGTGAAAGTCCTAATAGAATACATTATGGTCACTTAGTTACCGTGTGTGTGTGTGTGTGTGTGTGTGTGTGTGTGTAAGTCCTAATAGAATACATTTTCATGGTCACTCAGTTACTGTGTGTGTGTGTGTGTGTGTGTGTGTGTGTGTGTCCTAATAGAATACATTATGGTCACTTAGTTACCGTGTGTGTGTGTGTGTGTGTGTGTGTGTCCTAATAGAATACATTATCATGGTCACTTAGTTACCATGTGTGTGTGTGTGTGTGTGTGTGTGTGTGTGAAAGTCCTAATAGAATACATTTTCATGGTCACTTAGTTACCGTGTGTGTGTGTGTGTGTGTGTGTGTGTGTGTATGTGTGTGTGTGTGAAAGTCCTAATAGAATACATTATCATGGTCACTTAGTTACCGTGTGTGTGTGTGTGTGTGTGTGTAAGTCCTAATAGAATATATTTTCATGGTCACTTAGTTACTGTGTGTGTGTGTGTGTGTGTACTGACCTTTTTTCTCTGACTACTGCTGTACTCCTTGAGCCACAGCTTTTCTCCTAAGTTTTTGGTGATTCATTGGAGATAACAGTCTCATGGACTTTTCTGCCTAGTCTGGCTTCAAACTGCAATCCTCAGACGTTAGCCACCTGACTAGTTAGGATTACAGGCATGAAATATGCTATCCATGATGTTAATAAAAAGAAGCCAACATATCAAGTTGCTAATTTCTGTTTCACACAGTGGAAGACTTAAAATCATAAGTCTGTATTTTCTATATTTGCAAGGATATCAATTTCAGATTAATAGCATGTCAGAGTGCTAGCCTAATGCAAAAAGAATCTGAGGGACGGTGCCCAGGCTCTAAGTACAAGCCCCAGGACTAACACAGAAACAGAACAAAACAAAAAACAAACCAACCAGATAAAAACAAATAAAAAAAAAAAAGAGTCTGAAAACACTTACTAGGTTTTTGTATAGAACTTACAGTTTCTTTCTTTCTTTTTTTCCTTCTTTCTTGTTCAGGCTCTTTAGTATCATTATTTGTTAGAATATGTTCTGGGCTTGTCAAATTCCTGCCTGGGAATATAAATTTGGCTCATGACATTGTGAAGCAGAGTTAGCAAGGTAGCTAAGTCCCAGTAATATCTATGATAACTTTTTCATTCTATTCTTTGTCCCTATGCCTCCTCATGTCTGGAATATCCATGTTTAGAGATTATCTCCTTTTTTTTTTGGTGTGGTACTGGTGATTGAACTTAACATCTTGCATATACTAGGCAAGTGCTTGTTCTACCACTCAGTATATTTCTAGACCAATGCACTTTTAGTTGATATTCCTGGGTCTTTTGCAAAGACAGGAGTAGTGTTCAATTTTTAACTATATTAGGAGTCTGAAGTCTTGAATGAACCTAGGGGAATTTCACAGTTTTTAATAGACTTCATCTTCCTTATACTTATGTCTGTTTCATACCTGTCTTGTGTAGTATCTAATTCTTCCAATATACTGTAGTTCTTTGGGGGTGAGTTATCTTGTGTGTTATTATTATGTTACTATATAGATTCTTTCTTTTTTCTTTTTTCTTTTTTTTGGTTGTGGGGGCTGAACTCTGGGCCTGGGTGCTGTTCCTCAGCTCTTCAGCTCGGGACTAGCACTCTACCACTTGAACCACAGTTCCACTTAAAGCTTTTTCTCCTTATGTGGTGCTGGGGAATTTAACCCAGGGCGTCATGCTTGCAAAGCAAGAATTCTACCACTGAGCCAGCTTCCCAGCCCTTATAGATTCTTTTGTAATTGAATTTTTTTCCATTCCCTTTAACTGCTTTCCATCTTTAGAACTT
Organism: Dipodomys merriami; assembly: GCF_024711535.1. Taxonomy (NCBI): domain Eukaryota; kingdom Metazoa; phylum Chordata; class Mammalia; order Rodentia; family Heteromyidae; genus Dipodomys; species Dipodomys merriami. The sequence continues at coordinate 38,965,143 of NW_027206290.1, forward strand.
AAACTTTTTTTTTTCTTTTTTGTTGGTTGTGGGCCTGGGCGCTGTCCCTCAGCTCTTCAGCTCTAGGCAAGCATTCTACCACTTGAGCCACAGTGCCACTTCTGGTTTTTTGGTTGTTTATTGGAGATAAGAGTCTCACAGACTTTCCTGCCCGAGTTGTCTTTGACCCAGGATCCTCAATTCTCAGCCTCCTGAGTAGCTAGGATTACAGGTGTGAGCCACTGGCGGCCTGCCTACAACTTAAACTTTTGAGAATTAATTTTTTTGTTAATTCCCCAAAATTGATTTAGGTGTTCATTTCCTAATACCTAAATCAATTTTTGTTTTATCACTATTAATATTTATTTTTTTTCTTTTCACTATTAATATTTAAGTGTAGCTACTTGTCTTCCAAACCAGGCTGTGAATTTTATGAAGGTGAATCATATCATCTGTACATTAATTCATTATTATAATTTCTATTTCTCAATAAAGTTTATTGGTAAGTGAGCCAGTAGATTATGTTATATAATCTCAGATATATGTTTAAATGCATAATGTAATACTAGATATATCATACCAGTTTTTTGTTTATTCACTTGGTAAATGCTTATTATACAGCTTGGATTGTATGACATCTGAAAAATCATATAAAATATTTAAAAGAGTAACATGATAGGAAGAGCTGAAAGTGTCATATTTTTATCTCTGTGATGTTTACATTTATTTCATTTCAGGTATCACTACTATTGATCCAAATTACTGAAAAAGAAAAGAAAATCAAAGACTTAACATTTCTGCTGCAAGAATCCAGAGATAAAATTAATCAATTAGAGGAACAGATAAGTAAGAATTTATAATAGAAAATATAACAGTGTGTCTTATGTATTATTCCTTTTTAAACTATCAATATAGTTTTAGTATTTACTAAATTTTTAAATATAATCATGAAAATCAAACAGTACAAACTGACTAGCTAATCAGTGCATGTATTTTTCTTTCTTTTTTTTTTGTTGGTGGTGGAGCTTAAACTCTGGGCTTGGGTGCTGTCCTTGCACTCTTCAGCTCAAGGCGAGTGCACAGCTTGAGCCACAGCACAGGTTTTTTAGTGGTTTATTGGAGATAAGAGTCTCACAGACTTTCATGCCCGGGCTGGCTTTGAACCGCAATCCTCAGATCTTTGCCTCCTGAGTAGCTAGGATTACAGATGTGAGCCACTGACACCCAGCAATATTTTTCTTGTTGTGTTCTAAATCAAAAGTTTTTGTACTTTATAGTGTTAATAATCCTCACCCTGGGTTGGATCAGCTAGGGGAAGGCATGATAGAATCACATTTTTCCTTTCCCATACTTTAAACCTTCAGAGTTTACATAATATGCTCCAAAAAGACATTTATTAATTAGTTTTTCAAGTTTTTTATAGCACAAAATACATTATTGGTTGATTGATTATGGTGCTAGGGATTGAACCCAGGACCTTGTACCTGCTATGCAAGTGTTCTACCACTGAGCTATATCTTAACAATTTTATGTATTTGTGAGGAGCAATGTGATATTTTGGTTCATATACATATTGGGTTATGATCAACTCAGGTAGCTGCCAATTCTATCACCTAAACTTTCATAATTTCTTTGATAGTTTCATTCCAATTCTTTCTTGTTCACTGATACATTCCACACATTACTGGGTGCATATGGATTTTAAAATGTTATATATTATTGTTGAAGTTTTTGTTTATCATTATGGAGTGATTTTGTTTTAATAATACTATTTGTCTTAAAGTGTTTTTCTGGTATTAATGAAGCTATGTAAATTTTTTCTGTCTTTATTTTTCTTTGATGAATACTAAAGTTATAGTTTTGGAGTCTTACGTTAATTGCATGTTTACTTAAGAGCTTCTTCAGGTGGCTGTGACATTTTATATTCTCAACAGCTATGTGTGTCACCTGTTTGCATCTTCTTAAGACTGGTGGCAACATGTTTAGCTATTTGGATAGGTGTCAAGAGTCATCTCATGATTTTTTTAGCTTTCCTTCTCATGATGATAGAGGATGTTGAATATGAATTTTTCCTCTGATGGAACATCTCTTTATGTATTTTGCCATGTTCTTTTGTGGGGTACTGGGGCTTGGACTCAGGACCTGAGTGTTGTCTCTTGGCTTTTGCATTCAAGGCTGATAGTAAACCACTTGATCCACAGTTCCACTACCAGCTTTTTACTGGTTAATTGGAAATAAGAATCTTACAGACTTTTTGTCTGAGATGGTTTTGAACCACGATTCTCAGATCTCAGGCTCCTGAGGAGGTAGGATTACAGATTACCAGTGCTGGGCTCCAAAACATACTCTTAGAAGAAATGAAGCAGCACATGATGTGTG